>NC_142467.1:112675000-113300000 GCF_049115385.1 Moschus berezovskii | reverse complement strand
CCACTGAAGTGGGGACAGGTATGTCAGGGAATGTCTTGAGTTGCATAAAGGCTGTCAAGTACGCTTTCGAGTTTCAAGCGTGAATGTCGGAATTCTCTTGAGTCTCTGCAGGGGAAATTTTCCTCATCTCACCTTGAGTGCAGAATCTTATGGTTTTAAAGGAGTTGTGGCGGTAAGCTTGGGGTCCTTCTCGAGTTGCCATAGAGTCCTCAGGAACTAGCTCATGTAGTCCCTGGTAAGTCAGGTCTCCTTTCGTTTTGTTAGAGGAACATCGGGATTACTCTCGATGCGTGGAATGGGAATAGGGTTTCATCTTAAGTTGAGTCCATAAAGTGTTTTCTCCTCTCCAGTGGGGAGAGCTATGTCAGGGAATGTCTTGAGTCGCATAAAGGGTGTTCAGTACGCATTCGAGTTTCATGCATCAATTTGGGACTTCTCTTGAGACTCTGCAGGGGAAATATTCGTCATTACATCTTGAGTGCAGAATCTTGTGGTTTTTAGCAAGTTGCGGCGGGAAGCTTGGGGTCCTTCTCGAGTTGGACAGGTACATCAGGAATTCGCTCGTGTAGTCCCTGGGAAATCAGGATTACTTTCGTTTTGTTAGGAGAGCAGCGGGAGTTCCCTTGAGGCATGGAATGGGAATAGGCACTCATCTAACGTTGAGTCCATAAATTGTGTTCTCCTCTCAAGTGGGGAGAGCTATGTCAGGGAAAGTCTTGAGTCGCATAAAGAGTGTTCAGTATGCGTTCGAGTTTCAAGCGTTAATGTGGGATTTCTCTTGAGACTCTGTGGGTGAAATATTCGTCATCCCACCTTGAGTGCAGAATCTTGTGTTTTTTCTCGAATTGCGGCTGGAAGCTTGGGGTCCTTCTCGAATTGCGACAGGGACCTCAGGAACTCGTTCGGGTAGTCCCTGGGAAGTCAAGTTTCCTTTCGTTTTGGTAGGGGTCACCGGGATTACTCTCGAGGCGTGGAATGGGAATAGGGCCTCATCTAAAGTTGAGTCCGTAAATTGTGTTCTCCTCTCAAGTGGGGAGAGCTGTGTCAGGTAATGTCTTGAGTCGCCTAAAGGGTATGAAATTCCCGTTTGAGTTTCAAGCAGGAATGTGGGATTTCTCTTGAGACTCTGCAGTGGAAAATTCCTCATCTCCCATTGATGGGATAATTTTGTCGTGTTTCTCGATTTCTGGCGGGAAACTTGGGGTCCTTCTCACATTGCGACTGGGATCTCAGGAACTCGCTCGTGTTGCCCCAGGGAAGTCAGGTCTCCTATCTTGTTCGAAGGGGAACTTCGGGATTACTCTCGAGCCATTAAATGGGAATAGGGCTTCATCTCGAGTTGAGTCCCTAATTTTGTGTTTCTCTCCAGTGTGGACGGCTATGTTAGGGAACTTTTTGAGTCACATAAATGGTGTCATGTACCCGTTCAAGTTTCAAGCGGTAATGTGGGATTTCTCTTGATATTCAGCAGAAGAAATGTTCCTCATCTCGTATTGATGGGGTAACATTTTCATTTTTCTCAAGTTGCAGCAGAAAGTTAGGGGATCCCCTCGAATTGTGACGGGGACCTCAGGAACTCGCTCGTGTTGCCTCAGGAAAGTCAGGTCTCCTGTCATGTTGGAAGGGGAACCTCGGGATTCCTCTCGAGGCGCAGCAGGGGAATAGGGCCGCATTTAATGTTGAGTCGGTCAACTGTGTGTACCTTGTTTGTGACGACAGGGATCTCGGGGTTGGTCTCAAAATTCACCTGGGAGGTCAGGCCTCATCTCATGTTAAGATATCGAACTGCACTTTCTTCTCGAGTAGTAAAACGGGTGTTAGGTCACATTAGATTTGAATTTTTACCTGGAGATTTTATCGTGTATGCTCTGCGAGTCAGGTGTCCACTCATCCTGTGAATTGATACTCGAGGATACATTTGAATCTGTGCAGTAGAATCAGACAATATCTCGAGTGGGTGTTGACATACATAACTTTTCCATTTCTGTTTTGAAAACCTGGGGATCCTCTTGAGTTTCAACGTGGTACACGCTTCCTCGTACTCTGTGACTGGAACATCTGAATTCCATTCCAGAGAAAGCAGAGGAATCGACTCTCATCTGGAAATGAGGACTGAAAAACAGGAGAAGTTGTCAGTGTGGCAGGTAACTCGGTGTTCCTCTCGATTGGGCTGTGCATGTCGGTTTAATTTTTGAGTCGTATAAAGGATGTTAAGTAGTAACCTGTTGAGTTTCAAGCGGGAATGTGGAATTTCTCTTGCGAATCTGTAACGGAAATGTTCTTCATCTCGCCTTGAGGGCAGAATCTTGTGGTTTTTCTCGAGTTGCACGGGAAGCTTGGGTTCCAACTCGCGTTGGGCCATGGACGTCTGGAACTCACTCCTGTTGCTTCAGGGATGAGAAGTCTCCTTTGTGTTGGAAGGGGAACTTCAGGATTACTCTGGGGCCCTAAAAAGGGAATAGGACCTCATCTCGCGTTGAATCCATAAACTGTGTGCTCCTCTCCAGTGGGGACATCTATGTTAGGGAACTTTTTGAGTCGCATAAAGGGTGTCAAGTACCCATTCGAGTTTCAAGTGGGAATGTGTAATTTTTCTTCAGATTCTGCAGCAGAAATGTTCCTCATCTCCAATTGATGGGGTATTTCTCGATTTCCTCGAGTGGCGGCAGAAAGCTTGAGGTTCCTCTCGAGTTGCGACGTGGACCTTAGTAACTCGCTGGCATTGTCCCAGGGAAGTTAGCTGTCCTTTACTGTTGGAAGGGGAACCTCAGGATTCCTCACGAGGCGCCGGAGAGGAATAGGGCGGCATGTAGTGTTGTGTATGTAAATTGTGTGCTCTACTTCAACGTGGACAGCTATGTCGGGGAAGTTTCTGTGTCGCATAAATTGTGTCTAGTACCCGTTCGAGTTTCAAGCAGAATGTGGGATTTCTCTTGAGACTCTGCAGCGGAAAAGATCTTCATCTCGCATTGAGGGGAAATTTTGTGGTGTTTCTCGATTTGTGGCGGGAAGCTTGGGGTTCTTCTCGAGTTGCGACCTCAGGAACTCACTCATGTTCCCCCACAGAAGTCAGGTCTCCTATCCTGTCGGAAAGGGAACCCCGGGATTCCTCTCGAGGCGCAGCAGAGGAATAGGGCCTCATCTAGCCTTAGGTCGGACAACTGTGTGTTCCTTGACAGAGGTGACAGGGATTTCGAGGATGCTTTCAAAATTCACCTGGGGAGTCAGGCCTCGTCTTTTTTTCAGGCATGTGACTGCGCTTTTTCTCGAGTTGTAAAACGGGTGGTAGGCCACGTTAGAGTTGAATGTGTACCTGGAAATTGTATGCTCGGCGTGTCAGGTCTCCACTCGTCTTGTGAGTTGATAATCGAGGACACATGTGAATCTGTTCAGGAGAATCAGACAATATCTCGAGTGGCTGGTGACATCCGTACCTTTTCCATTTGTGTTTTGAAAACCTGGGAATCCTCCCGAGTTTCAGCGTGGTACACGCTTCCTTGTACTTTGTGACTGGATCGTCTGGATTCCATTCCACAGAAAGCAGAGGAATCGACTCTCATCTGGAAAAGAGGACTGGAAAACGGGGCAATTTGTCAGTGTGGCAGGAAACTCAGGGTTCCTCTAAATTGGTACTGTGTATATCAGTTTAATTTTTGAGTCGCATAAAGGATGTTAAGTAACCTGTTGAGATTCAAGAGTTAATGTGGAATTTCACTTGCGAATCTCAAAGAAAATGTTCCTCATCTCACCTTGAGGTTTTACTTGAGATGCGGCGAGAAGCTTGGGCTCGCTCTCGAGTCGAGCCAGGGACGTCAGGAACTCGCTCGTGTTGCTTCAGGGAAGTCAGGTCCCCTTTGTGTTGGAAGGGGAACTTCTGGATTACTCTCTCGAGCCATTAAATGGGAATAGGACTTCATCTCGAGTTGAATCCATAAATTGTGTGCTCCTCTCCAGTGGGGACGGCTATGTTGATGAACTTTTAGAGGCGCATAAAGGGTGTCAAGTACCCGTCGTGTTTCAAGAGGGAATGTGGGATTTCTCTTGAGATTCTGCAGCATTATTGTTCCTCATCTCTCCTTGATGGGGGAATGTTGTCATTTTTCTCTAATTGCGGCTGAAAGCTTGGGGTTCCTTCGAGTTGCGTCGGGGATCTCAGGAACTCGTTTGCGTTGTGCCAGGGAAGTTAGGTCTCCTTTCGTGTTGGAAGGGAAACATCGGGATTCTTCTCGAGTCACGTTAGAGGAATAGGGCCACATCTAGTGTTGTGTACGTAAATTGTGTTCTCCTCTTCAATGTGGATGGCTATGTTGGGGAAGTTTATGGGTCGCATAATGGGTATCAAGTACCCGTTCGAGTTTCAAATGGGAATGTGGGATTTCTCTTGAGACTCTGTAGCGGAAATATTCCTCATCTCGCATGGAGGGGATAATTTTCTGGTGTTTCTCTAGTTGCGGCGGGAATCTTGGGGTTCTTCTCGAGTTGCGACGGGGACCTCAGGAACTCGCTCGTGTTGCACTAGGGAAATCAGGTCCCCTATCATGTTGGAAGGGGAACCTCGGGATTCCTCTATAAGGAACAACAGAGGAATAGGGCCACATCTAGCGTTGATTCAGTCAACGGTTTGTTATTCTCCAGTTGCAACAGGGATCTTACTGTTGTTGCGGGTGAAATGACACAAAGACAAGACACACAAAAGACAGACAAAACACAACTCCGGCCAGAGGAAAAATTCTGCTCAAGCCGCCTTGCGGTTTAATTTTATACCCCGGTAGCTGGACACATACCAAAATCTAAGCAATGCCTTTTTCTACCAAATAAGGACAAAAAGCCAAGCACATTTCAAGGACGGGAGGAAGAATGGGAGGAAGTGACAACATCATGTTTATTACGAAGCCTGCAGAGAACTCCAGCCTCTTCCTTATTTTTAAGGTGCTCATGTTCCCTCGTATGCAAGCGGACCATTAACCTTGGATATTGTGTGCAGGCTTCCTGGCAGAACATCCTGTTTCAAGCATGCTCTGCCCAAGCAGAGAGTCTTGTTTGCAGGCTTCCCTAACCATTCTTTCTCATGGTCACTGTCGGGCTCCTACATTTCCCCCTTCTTTCTGAGAGGCAGTAGCAAGCTGTAAGGTGGCAATAATGCATTGTCTGTCCTTTTTTAGTTGTTGCCTTCTCCACCAGCACCGGAAGACTCGAATAATAACACAGCATAATAGTATTATGAACAAAGTATTCCCAAAGTAGTTCCAATTAGAGTAGATACATGCCCAAAAAGATTCAAATTTTTCATCCCTTCCTGCAAATCCTTTAACAGGTTGGACCCAGTAATATCAGGTAGCATTTTGCTAAATATATACAAAATTTTTTGCTCTAATTCCATAATTTCCCTGGTTAGGTTTTGATGCCCTGTTAAAGACCGTTTCACCTTTTCCCAACCCTCACTCATGTTGAAAGGCACAGGTGTTATACATGATTGAGAGGTGTTCCAATCACATTTCAACACACTTCTTGTGGATAAGACAGTTAATTGATCCCCAAGCCAAGAAACAGTATGTTGAAAATTGTGCACATAATTTGCAAGTTGGGTATCCAAATCTCGTTGTTGTTGCCATAATAAATGAGAGTCTTTATGCCATTCCCGCACAAAGTCTGCTGTTTGGATTCCTTGATGCAAAGCAAGTCCAGCCATGGCAGCGGTTGTAGTAACTGAAGCCACTGCAAGAACTGAAGCTATGATTACTCCAAGCATGCATCGGGATGAATGAAGCAAAGTCTGTACAGCAGTCACCAAATGAGATACAGCAAAAGAGTCTGACCAAGGTCTTGTCAAACGTACAGGTAGCCATACTTCGGTTTGAGTTTTAACAACCACCATAGAAAACTTAGAATTGCGATTTTGTATGTCAAAATTTTTCTACCATGATTGATTTACACATTGTGTTAAATTACAGTGATTACACGATATAGATCCCTCAGTTGCATTTCAAGTCCAATTCCCATACAACAATGCAAAGGTGTATTTTAAACAAGCCGTAGCAGAATAAGATTTATTAATATGCAAGTTAACATGTAAGGGACCTGAACTTTCACTTGTATCCAAAGTGTAGTTTTCCGACCATATAGTGAGATTCCTGGAAACTGCCCACAATTTCCAAATATTCCCTTGGAAGTGGGGATACCCTAACAATTGCAACTGAGGGGGAATGAGTGCAAACTGCTGCCATTTTACGGTTTCATTACCGTTACCCATTAAAGTACCAATAATTCGATGCCATTTGAGAGTTTTGTTAGACCATTTTTCCAAAATTTGGCTATGATCAGGGCTCTTATCTACAATAACAAATCCAGAATAGTTCATGACTTTGAAACGCCAACGACCTTGGCAACTTTCCCATTCCAAAGATTCTAGAGAAGCAATAAAATGTTTAGAAGGGCATAATGGTATAAAGGTATCAGAATGATGACTGATTGGTGTCTTAGAGGTTTTGAATCCCCTGGTGGAAACAAGGACAGTAAAGACAGCAGGATGATAATTACTATATTATACCCCCCAGGTATTATAAGAGTGATGATTGTGCTTTTTTGTAGAAAGGCAAAAGAGATGTCCTCTAATGCACAAGGGGAGGCCCTCCACTGCAACAGTAACATTATTTATGTTATTTTGATTATTATGGTGATACAAATGCTCAATTTCTCCACACGCGGGTGGTGGGAAGAATGCAGTTTCATTGGTGCATACCTATACTTCAGGTTCACCCCAAGAGACAGCTCTCACAAGAGGAGGATTAGGAACATAAGCCAAATAAGTATATTCTATCACTTGCGCATACATTACCTGAGAGGTAACCACAGCCATCATAGCCAACAGCCAATTAGTAGGATTGAGAGGTTGACCAGCACTAACGAGGGTTTTTTCAGCCTCCTGTGTAAGCTTCTTCAGTTGCCCCCATGTTGGAAGGGACGCAGATAGGGTAGGGAAAGTAAAGCTCCGCTGTGCAGAAAGCTCTTCAAATTTTCGCACAAAGTGGTCATCCATGATGAATCTTGATCAACCGAGTTGGTGTCCAAAACCTAAAATTATCAACAGATGTGAAAGCATAACCTCGTCCTAAATATATCAGTGATGCTGGAACCCAACCTTTTTATCTTTATACCAAAGGAGTGTATTCAAGATTTTCTTATCCTCATCTTTTCTTCGAAAATGCAATTCTGCTGCTGATAGAATTTCTTTGCGTCAAATATTCAAAAAATTTAAAGTAAGTAAGGTTTTATTCAAGATATCTTTTGGTTTCATAAATCTCTCCTGTTCCCCTTTTTTTATTTTTTCAATATATTTACGTAAAGTACGATTAGCTCTTTCAATGGTAGCTTGTCCTTGACTATTATAAGGGATGTCAAAAGTATGAGTTATATGATATTGGGATAAAAAGTGAGCTAATTTAGCCGATAAGCAGGTGCATTATCAGTTTTCAATTCAATTGGTATTCCCATAATTACAAAACAAGATAATAAATGAGTAATAGCAGCGTCATCTTTTTCAGAATGTAATGCAGTAGCCCATTGGAAATGTGTGCATGTATCTATAGTATGATGGACACATTTTTGTTGCCCAAAAGATGAAATAAGATCCATTTGCCATATCTGATTTGCTTGTAGTCTTCTTATGTTGACACCTGGTTGGGTAAATGGTAAAGTAAAAGGCGCACATTTGGGACATGAGCAAACAATATTTTCAGCTTGTTTTTGAGCAATATCATAAGATATTTTTAATCCTTTAGAGTTAGTGTGTGGCAGATGATGCTCTTGTTTTGCTACTTTTATATGATAAAGTAATGCATGAATTGCAGCATTTCCCAGGGACAAGGGTCCAGGAAGGGCGGAATGAGCATGGATATGAGTAAAGAAAATTGATTTTGAATGTTGTCGAAGCAATTGCTGCACCTGATAAAACAATTTATCAATATCTGTCTTAAGAGTTATAGGCAGGGAAACTTGAGGAAGTTGAAGACAAGAGAGAACAGCATATCGAGAATTTGAAACAATGTTAACAGGAAGTTGAGGAAAATCTTGCAAAACTAAATAAATAGCCCACAACTCAGCAGGCTGTGCAGAGGAGAAGGAATGGGGAAGAACTTTAGAACGTTCAAAAGTAAAATGTCCAGCGGTGTTTTTATTTGCATTAGCAAAAACAGTGGGTCTTTTAACTGGAATATCTGAAATCGGAGATTTCATGGCGTTGGCTCGAAGAAAATCAATCAGTTTACATGACGGATAATGATTCGAAAATGAACCAGGAAATGAAGCAAGGGAGATTTGCCAATTTTTATTAAATTGTAAACATAAAGATATCTGAGCATTTGTTAATTGAATGAAAATTTGGTGTTTTTTTTTCTGATAATTGTAAAATACGATTGTGACCCTTTTGTATAAGAAAGGCTAATTTATCCATATATATATATAGTTAATTTTTTAGAGAAACTATTAGGTAAAAAAAAACCATTTTATTAATCCTTTTCCTTGAGCAATTGCACCAGATGGAGAATGAGGGGTATGAAATATTATGAATGCAATAGGTTGAGATGCAGAAATATATGTTAAAAAACCACCATTTAATCTTTTTTCAACAAACTGAAGCTCTTGCAAAGCCGAGGGGGTTAAGATTCGGGGACTATCTAAAGCTGTGTCTCCTTTTAAAGTAGAAAATAAGTGTTGTAATTGATAAGTAGGAATCCCAAGTACTGAGTGAAGCCAATTAATATCTCCTCATAATTTCTGGAAGTCATTTAAATTTTTTAAATGGTATCTTTTAATTTGCAAATTTTGAGGCCAAATTTGGTGTTGTTCTAATATGGTCCTTAAATAAGAAATGGGAAAATCCTTTTGAATTTTCTCTGGCGCTATCAGCAAGTTATATTATTTCAAAGCCTCCTGTACTTTTCAGAAGAGTTTATCACGTTCAGCGATACCGGGAACTGCCAATAAGTGATCATCCATATGATGATAGAGAATATAATTAGGATATTCTTGACGGATAGATTGTAAGGAACGAGCTACAAACTCTTGACATAAGGTAGGACTATATATCATTCCCTGTGGCAAGACTGTCCAATGGTAGTGCTTAACGGGATGAGCGTGATTAAGAACAGGAACCGTGAAAGCAAATTTATCTCTATCTTGTAATTGTAAGGGAATAGTAAAAGAAAAAAACAATCTTTAAGATCTAATACCATTAAAGACCAATTTTGTGGAAAAAGAGCAGGAGAAGGAAAGCCGAACTGTAAGGCTCCCATGGGTTCAATACATTTATTAACTTCTCTTTAATCAGTCTACATTTTCCATTTTTCAGATTTCTTTTTTTATAACAAATACAGGAGAATTCCAAGAGGAAGTAGAAGGCTCTGTATGGCCAAGTTGAAGTTGTTTGTTATTAATTACTCTAAGGCTTCGAGCATCATTTTTGGTAATGGCCACTGCTCAACGCATTTAGGAGTATTAATTATCCATTTTAATGAGAGTGCTCGAGGAGTTTGAGCAGTGGCGATTAGTTTCCCGACAGAATGCTTACAGAGGCTCCCATGGGAGAGAGAATATCTCTTCCCCATATATTAATAGGTATACTAACAATATAAAAAGTGACAAAAACTGTTTTTCCATTATGGAACTGGCATTGTAAAGGACGAGTACTTTTTCAAACATCTGCAATGGAGCCTATTCCGGTCAACATTAGAGGACTCTTTTCTTTGCTCCAGTCTTGGGGCCGTTGCTGGGAGGATATGACTGAAACATCTGCCCCGGTGTCTATTAGCCCTTCAAAGTTCTTTCCTTGTATGGTCAAGGAAAGGACAGGATGAGAATCCTTGATGAGCATCTCCCAAAATATATGTTGCCGAGTACTTCTAAAACCTCCTGACCTTTTATAAGGAAGAGCAGAAAATGGTAGATAAGATAAAAGAAGTACTTGTGCTATACGTTCTGCAGTCAATAGTGAAGTCGTAACAGAAGTAGAGTCCAAAATTAAAGTTTCTCCAACAAAATCAGAGTCTATTACTCAAAGAATTATGGTTAGGCCTCTTAGAGCGGCACTATTGCGGCCCAATATTAAGCCAAAAGTGCCTTTAGAAAATGAGTCAAATACGTTTGTTCTTAATTTATAAATGTCACAGCCCAGAGACAAAAGAATATTTTCAGCGAGAGGCAAATCAGCAGCAGCTCTTCTTGAAGTTGCAGAGCGTAAATCTGACACCATTAGAGGTTTGGTTTTTCCTGTTGTAGTGGTCATCTCTAAGGGTTGTTGGGAAACAAAGGAGTTACTTGAGGAGCAGGAGGCATGGTTAATTGCATCCCCGGCATTGATACTGGGACCCAGGGACTGAGGCACGCTAAGTAGTTTCCGAATGTGGGTTACCAATAGGATTGCCATATTTATTAGTTTTAGAGAGGCATTCATTGGTTCAATGAAGCCCTTTACCACATTGGCGGCAAAGCCCATGGGGCTTATTTTGTTTTGTATATCCTTGTTTTGCCTTTATTTTTTTGCTATCCTTTTTCATATGTCCAGGTTTCCCACAATGGTAACAATTTTTGCCCTTAGAGGGCTTCATAGCTAGAGCCAAGGCAGTAGCAAAAACAGTAGCACTATGTTCAGTTCCTCCCACTCCCGATCAAGCTCTAATATATTTAGCTATAGAAGCCCCCTGTCCCCTTAAAGGACCTAAAACACGTTTACATTCCGGGTTTGCATTTTCGAAAGCAAGTGTTTGTAAAAGTATCTCTGAAATTTCATCACGTCCAACAGCCCCTCAACAGCCACCCACAATCTAGCAAGAAAATCAGTATAAGGTTCACTGGGTCCTTGTAAAGTTTTTGTGAAAGAAGGCTGAGCTTGGCCAATAGGTACAATATGGCGCCAAGCCCTAAGAAATACTTGGCGCACCTGTTGTAAATCCTGGTCAGAATATTGAGCCTGATCTCTTAAGGCTCGAAATTGTCGTTCTCCCATCAATTTATCTTCTAAAGGACCAGGAGGGTTCTGTCCCTCATTAATTTGAGCCTGTGTTTGGTCTTTTTCTTCTCACCAACACTTTAATTGCAACCACTGGGATCCTTTAAGAAGAGCCTGGGCTATGGACTCCAAATCGAAGGGAAGAATCGATTTTGTCTTCTCTGCAGAATCTAACATAGCTAATACAAAAGGGGATTGGGGACCATATTGAGTAACAGCAGCTTTAAGATCCTTGAAAAATTTATATTTAAAAGGCGAATATTGAACATTAATCATATTGCTGGGAGCTGCTTGCCATTGAATTGGAAATAAATGTGGAGGATCTGTAAAACCACCAGAGGGCACAGGGATATCATCATCATAAAACATGGACTCGGGAAATGAGAAAGAGGGCCCCTCTTGGCCTACATCTGGAGAACTATGCGATACCGGAAAAAGAGAAGCATAGGGAGGGGCTATAGGAGTAGGAACCCTCTTTGTTCCTTCATTCTGTGTTTTCCACCACTGTTGAAAATTTCGGGTCACTTTATCAACATCGTCGTTCCCTTTGTACGACGAGGAGAAATCACTAGCACTATCAGATTTGGTGTCTGATTCCCCATCCCTGGAATGCAAAGCAGTGGCCACCGAAGCGTCATTTAAACCGGCACCATTTGATTTTTTGTTTGTTTGTTTCTCAATAGGACTTCCTCATAAATTATCTCAGATTTTGTAGATTTAGTTTCACTATCGGTGGAAAGCAATGCAAGTGCTTGAGTGATAGCACTACATAGAGTCCACAATTTCAAAAGAATTATGTTACCCTTCTGATGCTGTTGCCGTAATTCTTTCTGTATTAATTTCCATTCCTTTAAGCTTAATTGTACTTTAGGTTGGCACTTAAACCAATAACAATGCTGCTCCACAAGGGGAAATAACTCTGATAAACGACGACTAGATGCCTTTACCCCGATGGAGTGGAGAAGTCCTTTGACTAGCTCCATGTATTGTGCCTTTGCTGATGGGGAATTCCCCATAATTTTCCCCAAAGTTCCCCTGCCTTGGACCTACAATGCCCGAGGGGGTATTCACGCTTTCGGTTTCGCTTGGGCCCCACGTTGGGCGCCAGATGTTGTGGGCTAAATGACACAAAGACAAGACACACAAAAGACAGACAAAGACACAACTCCGGCCAGAGGTAAAATTCTGCGCAAGCCCCCTTGCGGTTTAATTTTATACCCCGGTAGCTGGGCACATACCAAAATCTAAGCAATGCATTCTTCTACCAAATAAGGACAAAAAACTAAGCACATTTCACGGACAGGAGGAACAAAGGGAGGAAGTAACCACATCATGTTTACTGCAAAGCCTGCCCAGAACTCCAGACTCTTCCTTTTTTTTAAGGAGGGCATGTTCCCTCGTATGCGAGCGGAACAGTAACCTTGGATATTGTGTTCAGGCTTCCTGGAAGAACATCCTGTTTGCAAGCATACTCTGCCCAAGCAGAGAGTCTTGTTTGCAGGCACATCTCTGCTTCCTTAACCATTCTCTCTCGTGGTCACTGTCGGGCTCCTAAACGCGGTTGTTCTCAAAATTTTCCAGGGGATTCATCCCTTGTCTCTTGTTCAAACATGGAACTGCGTTTTCTTCTCGAGTTGTAAAACGCGTGTTAGACCCCATGAGAGTTGATTTAGTACCTGAAGATTGTATCAAGTATGCTCAGGGAGTCAGGTCTCCACTCGTCTTCTGAGTTGATACTCAAGGCTACATTTGAATCTGTGCAGTAGAATCAGACAATATTTCCAGTGGGTGGTGACATCCGTACCTTTTCCATTTGTGTGTTGAAAACCTGGGGATCCTCCCGAGTTTCAAATTGGTACCCGCCTCCTCGTACTGTGCGACCAGAACATCCGGATTCCATTCCAGAGAAAGCAGAGGAATCGACTCTCTCATCTGGAAAAGAGGACTGGAAAACGGGGTAATTTGTCACTGTGGCAGGAAACTCGGTATTCCGCTGGATTGGAGCTGTGTATGTCAGTTTAATTTTTGAGTCGCATAAAGGATGTTCAGTAACCTGTCGAGTTTCAAGTGGCAATGTGGAATTTCTCTTGCAAAGCTGCAACGGAAATGTTCCTCATCTCGCCTTGAGTGCAGAATCTTGTGGTTTTTCTTGAGATGTGGCAGGAAGCTTGGGGTCCCTCTCGAGTTGGGCTGGGGACCTCAGGAACTCTCTTGTGTTTCTTCAAGGAAGTCTGGTCCCCTTTTGTGTTGGAAGGGGAACTTTGGGATTACTCTCCAGCCGTTAAATGGGCTTAGGGCCTCATCTTGAGTTGAGTCCGTAAATTGTGTGCTCCTCTCCAGTGGGGACGGCTATGTAAGAGAGATTTTTTATTCGCATAACGGGTGTCAAATACCTCTTCGAGTTTCAACTGGAAATGTGGGATTTCTCTTGAGATTCTGCAGCAGAAAATTTCCTCATCTCGCATAGATGGGGGAACTTTGTCGTTTTCCACGAGTTGAGGCAGAAAGCTTTGGGTTCCTCTCGAGTTGCTATGGGAACGTCAGGAACTCACTCGCGTTGTCCCAGGGAAGTTGGGTCTCTTTGCTGTTGGAAGGGGAACCTCAGGATTCATCTAGAGGCGCGGGAGAAGAATAGGGTCGTTATCTAGTGTTGTGTAGGAAAATTGTGTGCTCCACATCAATGTGGATGTCTATGTTGGGGAATTTTTTGAGTCGCATAAAGGGTTTCAAGTACCCGTTCGAATTTCAAGCGTGAATGTGGGATTTCTGTTGAGATTCTGCAGGGGAAAATTTCCTCATCTCGCATTGAGGGCATAATTTTTTGGTGTATCACGAGTGCGGCGGGAAGCATTGGGTTCTCCTCGAGTTGTGACGGGGACCTCAGGAAATCCCTCGTGTTGCCCCAGGGAAGTCAGGTTTCCTATCTGTTGGAAGGTGAACCTCCGGATTCCTCTCGAGGCGCAGCAGAATAATAGGGCGGCATTTAGTGTTGATTCGTTCAACTGTGTGTTCCTTGCCAGTGGCAACAAGTATCTCGGGGTTGCTCTCAAAATTCACCTGGGGAATCAGGCCTCCTCTATTGTTCAGACATCGAACTTCACTTTCTTCTCGAGTTGTAAAATGGGTGTTAGGCCACATTAGAGTTGAATTTGTACCTGGAGATTGTATCGAGTATGCTCGGGGAGTCAGGTCTCCACTCGTCTTATGAGTTGATACTCTAGGATACATTTGAATCTATGCAGTAGAATCAGACAATATCTCAAGTGGGTTTTGACATCCGTACCTTTTCCATTTGTGTTTTGAAAACGTGGGGATCCTCCTGAGTTTCAAGGCGGTACCCACCTCCTCGTGCAGTGAGACCTGAATGTCCGGATTCCATTCCAGAGAAAGCAGAGGAATCTACTCTCATCTGGAAAAGATGACTGGAAAATGGGATAATTTGTCAATGTGGCAAAAAATTTGGTGTTCCTCTCAACTGGGGCTGTGTATGTCGGTTTAATTTTTGAGTCGCATAAAGGATGTTCAGTAACCTGTCGAGTTTCAAGTGGGAATGTGGATTTCTCTGGTGAATCTGCTACGGAAATATTCCTCATCTTGCCTTGAGGGCAGAATCTTGGTTTTTCTCCAGTTGAGGCGGGAAGCTTGGGTTCCCTCTCGAGTTGCGCCGTGGACCTCAGGAACTCGCTCGTGTTTCTTCAGGGATGTCTTGTCCCCTTTTGGGTTGGAAGGGGAATTCCGGGGTTACTCTTGAGCCGTTAAATGGGAATAGGCCCTCATCTCGTGTTGAGTCCGTTAATTTTGTACTCCTCTCCATTGGGGACGGCTATGTTAGGGAACTTTTTGAGTTCCATAAATTGTGTCAAGTACCCTTTCGAATTTCAAGCGGGAATTTGGGATTTCTCTTGATATTCTGCAGCAGAAAATTTCCTCATCTCACATTGATGGGGGAACGCTGTCGTTTTTCTTGAGTTGCGGCGGAAAGCTAGCGGTTTCCTGCGAGTTGCGACGGGGAACTCAGGAACTCGTTCACGTTGTCCCAGGGAAGTTAGTGCTCATTTGCTGTTGGAAGGGGAACCTCAGTATTCCTCTCGAGGCACGTGGGAGGAAAAGGGCCGCATCTAGTGTTGTGTACGTAAATTGTGTGCTCCGGTTCAATGTGGACGGCTATGTCCGGGAAGTTTTTGAGTCGCATAAAGGGTATCAACTACCCGTTCGAATTTCAAGCAGGAATGTGGGATTTCTCTTGAGACTCTGCAGTGGAAATATTCCTCATCTCTCCTTGAGGGCAGATTTTTATGGTTATTCTCTTGTTGTGGCAAGAAGCTTGGGCTCCCTCTCGATTTGCGACGGGGACCTCTGGAACTCGATGGTGTTGCTTCAGGGAAGTCAGGTCTCCTTTCATGTTGAAGGGAAACCACGGGATTCCCCTCGAGGTGCGGCAGAGAAATAGAGCCGCATCTAGCGTTGTGTACCTAAACTGTGTGCTCCTCTTCAGTGGGGACAGCTCTGTCGGGGAAGTTTTGATTCGCATAAAGGGTGTCAAGTACTTGTTCGAATTTCAAACGGGAATGTAGGATTTCTCTTGAGACCCTGAAGTGACAAAATTTCTCATCTCGCATTGAGGGGAAAATCTGATGGTTTTTCTCTAGTTGCAGCGGTAAGCTTGGGGTTCTTCTCCAGTTGCGACGGGGACCATATGAAATCGCTCGTGTTGCCCCAGGGAAGTCAGGTCTCCTTTCGTTTTGGAAGGGGAACCTCGGGATTTCTCTCGAGGTGCAGTAGAGGAATAGGGCCGCATCTAGCGTTGAGTCTGTCAACTCTGTGTTCTTTTCCAGTGGCAACAGGGATCTTGGGGCTGCTATGAAGGTTCTACTGGGGAGTCAGGCTTCATCTCGATTTGAAGCATGGAATTCTGCTTTCCTTTCTAGTTGTAAAAGGGGAATGATTCTTCGTGTCTTGATCAGGAGGTTCATTAGGGCTTTTTCTCTCGGCTGAGCATGGGTGTCAGGTTTCTCATCATGTTGTGAGGGGATAGTCGGTGTTCCATTGGAGCTTTGCTAGATCATTAGGACTTACCTCGATTGGAGGTGGAACTCAGAGTCCTCAGCAGCTTCCGCGGGAGGGCACTTGAGTTTCAATAGGACAGAGGCCTCCTCTTGTGGTGGGAGAAGAAGAAAGGATACATCTAGTGTTGAAGCGGGGTTTGAATGCTCATATCGTGAGGACGTGGGGAATACAGAGCTCTTCTAGAGCTGTGCACGGAAACTGGGCTTTTCTCTCAATTGAAGATGGATATTCTGGGAGGCCCTTCAATTGTACATAGGGATTCAAGTCTCCTGTGGTCTCTTGAGAGAGAACTCGGGATTGCTCTCCAGGCACTGTAGGAAAAAAGGGCCTCAAGTGACGTTGCCTGGGGCTTCTCATGGTATATGGCGATTGCAAAGGGAAGTATGGCTTCCATTTCGATTTATGCCAGGGAACTCAGGGAGACACTCATATTGCCTCAGGGAAGAAAAGTTGTGAGGGGAAGTTCGTGATTGATCTCGAGTCAATGCAGAGGAATCGGGCTTCAATTCACATTGAAAGTGGGTAATCCCAAAGTGTTTCTCGAATTTGGGCAGGAATCTTTTGGATCCCTCGAGTTGCAAAAGGGGCCTCAGGGATCCTCTCATGTTGTCTCTGGGAAGTCCAGAAACCTTTTGTAGTGTGGAGAGCCTTTGCGATGCCTTTCGAGACAGTGCAGGGGAATAGGGTCTCATCTGGAGTTGAGGCGCTAAACTCAGTGTGCCTCTCCAGTTCTTACATGGATTACAGTGTTCCTACGAAGTTTCAAAAGGGGAGTCATGCCAAGTCTCTTGTTGAGGCATGGAACTCCACTAACTTTTCGAGTTGTAAAAGGGGTGGTCGGCCTCCTGTTGAGTTAATTTTCTGTCTTGGGGCTTTTTCTCTATGATGCACCTGGGAAATCAGGCCTCCCTGAGTGGTGTTACTTGATCCTGGGAGTTCCCTTTGAATTGGGACGGTGGAATCAGTCCTTATATTGAGCGGATGGTTAAATTGGTGTCTTTTTGAATTGTGGCACGACTCCCCGGGGTCCTCTCGAGTTTTAAGAGGACATAGGCCTCCTCTTCAGATTTGACAGAAACATCGGGATTAATTTCCATACGAAGCAAGGCAATCGATCCTCACCTTGAGATGACGAGTGGAAAACGGGTCTCTTCTTGAGCTTTGGCAGGAACCTCGCTGCTCCTCTTGAGTTTAGCCAGGTATCTCGGGGAAACTCTTCAGTTGCCTATAGTGGGCCGAGTATCCTTTCGAGTTTGAAGAGGGAATGTGGGACTTCTCTTAAGACGCTGCAGCAGAAAAGGGCGTCCTGTCGCGTGGAGTGGAGAATTTCATGGTTTATCTGGAGTTGCGCCTTGAAGCTTGGAGGTATTCTCGCATTATGACGGGAACCACTTGGACTTGCTAGTTTTGCCTCAGGGAAGTCAGGTCTCCTTTCCTGTTGAAAGTGGAACTTTGCAATTCCGTTGGAGTCGCTGCAGGGCATGAGGGCCACATTTAGACTTGAGTGGGTAAACTCAGTTATTCCTTTCAAGTGACCACATGGATCTTGGTGTTGCTCTGATGGTTGCACTGGGGAATCAAGCCTGGTCTTTACTGAGGAGGGGGCTCTACTTTACCCCCGAGTTGTAAAAGGACTATCAGGTCTGCTTTCTGTTTTAGAGGGAAATTTGCGTTTTTCCACGAGTCTCAGCAGGGAATTCATGCCTCCGATCATGTTGCGAGTTGATACTCCGTGTTCCACTGGAGCTGCTGCAAGCACAACACGACTCATCTCTAGTTGAGTGTGAACTCGGAGTCCTTTGAACATGCTGCAGTATCTACAGTGTTGCCCTCAAGTGTAAATAGATGTGACAGGACTCGTCCTGTGGTACGAGGTGAAATTGGGATTCCTCTTCAGTTGAACGTGGAACGCTCATTATCTTCAGCTGAGGTGTGATCACTGGCCTTTTCTTAAATTGTGGTGGGGAAAATCGGTTTTCTTCTCTCATTGGGACTGGTAGCTCTGGGAGACCCTTAAGTGGTATCAAGGAACTCAAGCCTAATCGAATTTGGAGAAGGAACTTGGGACTTTTGTCTACGTGCTGTAGGAAAAAAAAAGGGGGCATCATCTTGCTTTGGGAGAGGAATTTCGAGGTTATTCTCGAGTTGCGGCGGGAAATGTGGTGATCCTCTCGAGTGACGATGGCTATATAAGGGAGCCTCCTGTGTTGTTTCAGGGAAGTCAGAACGCCTTTTCATTTCCAAGGGGAACCTCGGGATTCCTTTGGAGTCACTGCAGAGAAGTAGGTCTGCATCTAGATTTGAGTCCATTTAACTCAGAATTCCTCTCCAGTAGCGAAAGGGTTGCTCTCAGAATTGTCTTGGGGAGTCAGGCCTCGTCTCGTGTTCAGACATGGTACTCCACTTTCTTCTCGAGTTGTAAAAGGAGTGTTAGGCCACAATTGAGTTAAATTTTAACTGGAGATTTTGTTAAAAATCCTCAGGAGACAGGTCTCCACTCGTCTTGTGAGTTGATATTCGAGGATACATTTGAATCTGTGCAGTGGAATCAGACAATATCTCGAGTGGGTGGGGACATTGGTAACTTTTCCAATTGTGTTTTGAAACCCGGAATTCTCCCGAGTTTCAAAGTGTTACCGGTCTCTTCGTACTGTGCGACAGCAACGTCCTGATTCCATTCCAGACAAAGTGGGGGAATCGACTTTCATCTGCAAAAGAGGACTGCAAGACGGGACACTTTGTCAGCTGTGGCAGGAAATTCGGTGTTCCTCTCGGTTCAGTTCAGTTCAGTCGCTCAGTCCTCTCCCACTCTTTGCGACCCCATGATTCACAGCATGCCAGTCCTCTCTGTCCATCACCCTTTCCCACAGTTCATTCAATCTCATGTCCATCCAGTCGGTGATGCCATCCAGCCATCTCATTCTCCGTCGTCTACGTCTCCTCCCACTCCCAATCCCTCCCAGCATCAGACTCTTTTCCAGTGAGTCAACTCGTCACATGAGGTGGCCAAAGTATTGGAGTTTCGGCTTTAGCATCAGTCCTTCCAATGAACACTCAGGATTGATTTCCTTTAGAATGGACTGGATGGATCTCCCTGCAGTCCAAGGGACTCTCAAGAATCTTCTCCAGCACCACAGTTCAAAAGCATTAGTTCTTCGGTGATCAGCTTTCTTCACAGTCCAACTCTCAAATCCATACATGACCACGGGAAAAATCATAACCTTGACTAGACGGAACTTGGTTGCCAAAGTAATGTCTCTGCTTTTTAACATGCTATCTAGGTTGGTTATAAATTTCCTTCCAAGGAGTAAGCGTCTTTTAATTTCCTGGCTGCAATCAGCATCTGCAGTTTTTTTGGAGCCCCCCAAGAATGAAAGTCTGACGGTTTCCAAGGATTCCTCATCTATTTCCCATGAAGTGATGGGACCAGATGCCATGATCTTCGTTTTCTGAATGTTGAGCTTCAAGCCAAATTTTCACTCTCCTCTTTCACTTTCATCAAGAGGCCTTTGAATTCCTCTTTACTTTCTGCCATAAGGGTGGCGTCATCTGCATATCTGAGGTTATTGATATTTCTCCCAGCAATCTTGATTCCAGCTTGTGCTTCTTCCAGTCCAGCGTTCCTCATGAGGTCCTCTGCATATAAATTAAATAAGCAGGGTGACAATATACAACCTTGACGTACTCCTTTTCCTATTTGGAACCAGTCTGTTGTTCCATGTCCAGTTCTAACTGTTGCTTTTTGACCTGCATAAAGGTTCCTCAAGAGGCAGGTCAGGTGGTCTGGTATTCCCATCTCTTTCAGAATGTTCCACAGTTTATTGTGATCCACACAGTCAAAGGCTTTGGCATAGTCAGTGAAGCAGAAATAGATGGTATTCTGGAACTCTATTCCTTTCTCCATGATTCAGCGGATGTTGGCAATTTGATCTCTGGTGCCTCTGCCTTTTCTAAAACCTTCTTGAACATCTAGGAGTTCACGGTTCACAAATTGCTGAAGCCTGGCTTGGAGAATTTTGAGCATGACTTAAGTAGCGTGTGAGATGAGTGCGATTGTGCGGTAGTTTGGGCATTCTTTGGTATTGCCTTTTTTTGAGATTGGAATGAAGACTGACCTTTTCCAGTTCTGTGGCCACTGCAGAGTTTTCCAAATTTGCTGGCATATTGAGTGAAGCACTTTCACAGCATCATCTTTCAGGATTTGAAATAGCTCAATTGGAATTCCATCACCTCCACTAGCTTTGTTCATAGTGATGCTCTCTAAGGCCCACTTGACTTCACATTTCAAGATATCTGGTTCCAGGTGAGTAATCACGCCATCGTGATTATCTTTGTCCTGAAGATCATTTTTGTACAGTTCCTCTGTTTATTCTTTCCACCTCTTCTTAAAATCTTCTGCTTCTGTTAGGTCCATACCATTTCTGTCCTTTATCGAGCCCATCTTTGCATGAAATATTCCCTTGATATCTCTAATTTTCTGGAATGGTTATGTCAGTTTCACTTTTGAGTCGCCTAAAGATGTTAAATAACCTGTCGAGTTTTAAGCGGGAATGTGGGATTTCTCCTGAGAGTCAGCAACGGAAAAGTTGAACATCTCGCCTTGAGGGCAGAATCTTGTGATTTTTCTCAAGTTGTGGCGGGAACTTTGGGTTCCTCTTGAGCTGCGACGGGGAATTCAGGAACTCGCTCGTGTCGTTCCAGGGAAGTCAGGTCTCATTTTGTGTTGGAAGGGGAACCTCGGGATTCCTCTCGAGGTGTGGCAGAGGAATAGGGCCGCATCTAGCGTGGTGCACATAAACTGTGTGCTCCTCTTCAGTGGGGACGACTATGTCGGAGAAGTTTTGAGTTGTATAAAGGGTGTCAAGTACCCATTCAAATTTCAAGCGGGAATTTGGGAGTTCTCTTGAGACTCAGCAGTGGAAATGTTCCTCATCACGCATTGGGTGGAGAATCAGGTTGATTTTCTCTGGTTGCGATGGGAAGCTTGGTATTCTTCTCAAATTGTGACGGGGACCTTATGAACTCGCTCGTGTTGCCCCAAGTAAGTCAGGATTCCTCTCGTGTTGAAAGAGGAACCTCAGGATTTCCCTCGAGGCACAGTAGAGCAATAGGGCCCCATCTTGCATTGAGTCGGTCAACTGTGTTTTCCTATCCAGTGGTGACAGGGATCTCAGGGTTGCTATGAAGGTTCTGCTGGAGAGTCAGGTTTCGTCTCAATTTGAGGCATGGAATTCTGCTTTCCTTTCGAGTTGTAAAATGGGAACCAGTACTCTTGTCGTGATCAAGCTGAATATTAGGGCTTTTTTTAGAGGCTCAGCATGGGTGTCAGGATTCCCATCACATTGTGAGGGGATCGTCGGTTTTCCATTGGAGCTTTGCTAGATCATCAGGACCTACTTTGATTGGAGGTGGAACACAGAGTCCTTTATCCTTGCATCAGGACCCTCGGGAGTGCCCTCGAGTTTCAAAAGGAGACAGAGGCCTTATCTTGTGGTGGGAGAGGAAGAAAGGATTCCTCTAAATTTGAAACAGGGTTTTAACGATCATATCGTGAGGAGGTGGGGAATACAGAGCTCTTCTTGAACAGTGGATGGAAACTCAGGGTTTCACTCGACTGAAGATGGGTATTCTGTGAGCCACTTGAATTGTAAATAGGGTTTCAAGCCTCCTATGTTATCTTGATAATCAACTCGGGATTGCTCTCCAGGCGCTGCAGGAAAAAAAGGGCCTCATGTGAAGTTGCCTGGGGCTTCTCGTGGTTTTTGGCGAGTTGCGAAGGGAAGTTTGGATTTCCTTTCGAGTTACGCCAGGAACTCAGGGAGACACTCGTGTTGCCTCAAGGAAGCCAATTTACAAGGGGAAGGTCGTGATTGTTCTCGAGTCAATGCGGAGGAATCGGGCTTCAATTCACATTGAAAGGGGTAATGCCAAAGTGTTTCTAGGTTGGGGGCAGGAAACTTTCGGATCCCTCGAGTTGCAAAAGAGGCCTCACGGAGCATCTCAAGTTGTCTCTGAGAAGTCCGGAATCCTTTTGAGCTGTGAGAAGCCTTTGGGATGTCTTTCGAGTCAGTGCAGGGGAATAGGGTCTGATCTGGAGTTGAGGCACTAACCTCAGGGTGTCTCTCCAGTTCTGACATGGGTCTCAGTCTTCCTATGAAATTTCAACAGGGGAGTCATGCCATGTCTCTTGTTGAGGCTTGAAACTCCGCTATCTTTTCGAGTTGTCCAAGGGGTGGGAGGCCTCCTGTTGAGTTCAATTTCTGTCCTGGGGCTTTTCCTCCATGATGCACCTGCGACGTCAGGCCTCCCTTATTGGTGTTACTTGATCCCGGGAGTTCTCTTTGAATCAGCACAGTGGAATCAGTCCTTATTCGAGCGGATGGGATAATCCGTGTCTTTTTGAATTGCGACAAGACTCCCCAGGGTCCTCTCGAGTTTCAAGGGGACATAGGCCTCCTCTTCACATTCAACAGGAACATCGGGATTAATTTCCAGACAAAGAAGGGGAATCGATCCTCACCTCGACATGACGAATGGAAAACTGGTCTCTTCTTGAGTTGTGGCAGGAACCTCACTGCTCCTCTCGAGGTTGGTCGGGTATCTCGGGGAACTCTTTGAGTTGCATAAAGGGTGCTGAGTATTCTTTCGAGTTTGAATAGGGAATGTGGGATTTCTCTTAAGATGTTAAGCAATTAGACTATCCCTGCTGCTAGAGCTACTGCATTCATTCAACTGTGGAAATGCAGGCTATAAAAAACCCGCATCTTTCTGAGAAGTTCTCCAAATGGGTTTAGGAACAACACGTTTGCAAACCAGAGTTGATGACATGCATGTCCATGGAAACTTGAGACCTCTCAACAAATGCACTACAAATGATTCCTAGACATATGTTCCATGGAAAACGGATCACAAATCCAGAAGGAAATGGAGCAGACATTAGACGTGAGCTCTGAGTCTTCACACACAATACAGAATGGCACTACACAAAGAGTAACCAGGGAACAGTGAACTTTGTCAAATCCAAAATTTGGACTCTGGGAAAGACCTTCTGAAAAATGCAAACGAGACATCCCACGTTGGGAGACAACTGTTTGCATACACAGAACTTAGGTAGGATTTGGCTCTTAATACACAAAACACATGATCACAAACGAGCCTGAAGGAGGGGTCTGAAGGGACAGCAGGTGAAGGAAGGGACACAGAAAGTACACCGAATGATGCCCAGCACTGAAGGCCTGAGAAATAAGATCTAGCTGCACTTCCCGAGATGCATGTTACCCTGGACTAGGCCTGTTCTACCTGGAGGCTCAGAGAGATGGACAGTGATGAAAGGATAGAGAAATCCTTGGCATTTTTATCACTCACAGCAAACAGAAGGAGAAGGCAAGTATCAACCCCACCGACGGTGACATTCCCTGAAAGGCAATAGTTAAGATTCCATCTAACCCGGGAGGGAAGCCCCTCTTCTCAGAGAACTGCAAGAGATGGATGAAAGAAGGTGAAGCCCACCAATCCAATGGAAAATAAGCTGTGCTCACGGTTCAAAAGAATTCCTCCTGGTAAGATGATGTCGGTTCCCCCTCCCCCGACCCCCACCGTGGGGCAATCCAGAGTTTCCACGCTATTCCTCTCAAAATACCAACAGCTGTTCTCAGGGTAATATAACCAAAGAATTCCAAAATGTCCATGGAAATATTAACAGTCAAAGGAGTCAATGCAATCTGCCGCAAAGTCGTGAAATGGACATCACAGGCTGCCTGATAGCCATTTAGACTATCACACTAGGTTCATCAGGAGAGCATGGTACTGGGAAGAAATGAAACACGCAGAACCAGATCCATGGAATGCAACTGAGGGTCCAGAAATAAACCCAAGCTTCTATGGTCAATTCCTCGATGCCAAAGGAGGGTACACAATACGAATGGGAACAAGAGCCTCTGCAACGAAAGACAATGGGAATTGGAGATGGTTCCATCTGCAAAATCACATTGGCTTTTGGTCTCATAACACCTCAGATTCAGTGAAACACATCAACGCAAAACTGAAGAGATGAAAGTCCTGGAAATAAACAAGGGACATTGGTTCCTTAATGTCAGGGACTTCTCAACATGTGTGGGGGGTGAAGCAAAATTGGGTGTCTTCAAGTCAAGGACACAGGAAACCAAAAGACACCAATGGGCTTGCATCCATTTGAACAGCTATGCAACAGAAAATCTAAGCATTCACAAATCAAAATGGTAACAAACTGAACACAAAAGAATATTTGCAAGCAGAATATCGGCGAAGGGGTTCCTTCGTAAAAGAGAGTGAGAAATCCCACCACTAAGTCTCCCAGAATTGACGACAGACGAATGAATCCCTTCCCCTCACACAAACTTCAGTCCCAAATCATTACCTCACTCGAAAGGAAAAACTATAGCCTCACCCTAGGTCAAGATTATACATGTGTACATGCATTCACAGTTTGTGAGCATCCACAGGAGAGACACAGAGAAGAAGAGACAGACTGAATTTGGACAGGTCATAAAAGAGACGGAAAGAGGGACAGAGACTGAACAATGGAGATAAGAAATGAGTCAATTTCACAGAATTTGCATGAATCTCTCCTGAGGATGGAAACAATGACAGTGCCTATTCCCCCTCGATGATTAGACTCACAGACAAGGATGTGGGGTGCCACTGTTGGAACAGCCTCCCCCACCCCTCGAGGCTGAGAGGGACACTTGAGTAGGACGAGGAAGGTTGATATCAGAAGGGGCGATGTCTGAATATGACCTTCCGATCCTCCCAATGCAGGGGTCAAGAAATAGGCAGGAAGGGGACTGCCTTCACCCAGGTCCCAGAGCCCATCCAGGCCTGATTCTGCCCCAATCTGTGCTAGGTCAGCCCTGTGTGGAATCCTTCCTTTGGGAAGTCTGTGTCGAAGCTCCTTTTGACGGAGGCCCAAAGTTTGAACAGGCACTGGAGCTCTTCGTAAGTTGACAGACCTAGGAAGTAGATGGGAGAGGGACCCCCACTCTGCACACGGAGAGACTGGGGAAACCCTGTGGGGCACATGTCTTGCCCAGGGACACAACACTCCTGAGAAGAAGGAGCCTGGGTTGAAAGCAGCTCTGTCCTCAGAGCTCAGGCTCTGGCTGCACCAAGTTCTCCCCAAGGCTGTTGGATGGGGTGTGTAGGTGTCACTTTGCCTGCACGTGGACTAAGGGCTTTGGGGAACAGCCAGAAACCAGAGGTTCCCTTTGGGAGCTTGTGGAAGGGACCTCAGCCACGAACCCAGGAAATGATGTCACTTCCTGGCAACAGAACCCAACAGAACCCGCAACCCATGTATCCAGGCCTCCCCAGTGGAGAGGAGCCCCAAGCCAGATCACTTGCTGTCAAGATGTTCTGTTGCTTGCCCCTGCTAAGAGGCCGGGGCCTCAGGAGAGCTCACAGGCAGAGTGTGTTGGAATTCGGTCGACACTGGCTCAGCCAACCCCCTCCTCGAGAGGCCTCTGGCCCTTTGCCCGAAGGAACAGAAAGGAACCAGGGGAGCCCCAGACCTGGTCCAGCCACATCTCCCGTCCCACGCGGGGAAGACTGAGGCCTTTCGCTGTGTGTGGATGGGGGTTTCTCCGGGTGTGTCGACCTCAAGCAAGCCCAGCCACATGAGGGTCAGGAGTCCATGGGCTGCTTGTGGCTACACCCCAGGGGAGAGCAGGCTGGGTGGCATGAGGAGAGTCCGGGCAGGGCCAGCTGCCCATGCTGGCCGCACACCCTCATGAGGTTCTCCGTCCTTCTGGGTGGGTATCTGAGCAGACACTTGTGTCTCTGGTCTCTCTTGGAGCAGAAGGGCAGGCAGGCAGAAGCAGCAGCCATCCTGGCCAGGCACATCTCAGAAATATCAAAGCAGGGCTGGCTGATGGTCACTATCATTGCAGATCGTCCCAACTGAGGTGCCACTGAGGGGCACAACCTATCCACCTCCCAGAGGGAGGGCTCAGTGCACCAGCCCCCTGCCCTGGAGTCTAAGTACAGGCTCCAGGTGAGAGTGGCCTCGGAGGGCTCAGCCCAAATGGCGTTGAAGAGGAAGAGGGCAAGGCCTGCTGCTCAGACACCACCCAGCACACAACCCGAGGCTCAGTCTCAGGCTGCCACGGAACTCAGCACAGCTGGCTCTGACCCAGAGCTCTGAGAAGCCCTGCCTCGGAGGCAGCTGGAGGACCTGGAGCCCAGCAGGGCAGAGCACAGAGGTGAGGTGGCTGGGACTGCTCCTTGTGACCGTGGGCAGGCGGTGCTGAGCCACATAAAGAGGAGTCTCCCAGAGCTGGGGCTGGGCCTGGACCAAAGGCTGGCCTCACACCACCCATCTTGGAGACTGCAGAGAAGACTCCGATGGTGGGCCTTCTTAGCGAATCTCTAGGAAGCTTTCTGGCCCACTTAGGCACATGGCAAGGCTGGCCTGTGGCAAGCTCTTCTTCTCCCCCAGCTCTAGCTCTGGCTGTCAAACTCAGCCAGCCTCCAAGTCCAAGACCTGTCACTAAGGAGGAGGAGAGAGGTCCAAGTGCAGGACCCAGGGATCCAGTGAAGGGAGACCGAGACCTGAGACGTCCCCTCCCAATGACACGGGGCCAGCCGGGTACTGGCCAGCACCCTCAGCACATCGGATTTCTGTGCCAGGATGACCCCCAGCCCCAGGCCCCGATGTCCCACCCGGCCTTCCAGGAACTCCACCTCCACGTGCACTTTTTCCTACTCAGGCTTTGGCAGCAAAACCCCAGTCACGGCCTGAGTGACCACATGTGCAGAGGCAGCCTGCCCTGGCTCCTTCAAAAGACTCAGATGCCCACCATGACTGTCCCACCCCTACAGGGAGAACAGGCACCTGTTCTGGACAGAGATCCAGAGCCCTTCGGCAACCAAATCATCCAGGGTTGCGGTTGGCGCTGCAGCCTCCATCCCTGTATGTTCTCCATGGATGCTGTCCACTCCCTCCCCACCCAGGGGAGACTGAATTTCCTTAACCTGAGCTGATTTTCATCAGGGTCTTAGGCATTTTTCTCCTCCTCTTTATTTTCTTTTATAGCTTTCTGTATATTTTGCTCCTAAGTGTGTGTCAATAAATCTTCCTTCGTTGATGCCAGTTGGGAATATGGAGGCCTTCACAATGCTGTTTAAGCATCACCACTGTCTACATTGGGACGCCCTCATTCTATTCACCCTCACTTCAAAAAAGAAAAAAATAAGCCTCGATTTATGGCAAGCAGTCCCCATCCAACTCTCGTCCGCCTGACAACATTGAGTCGTCTTCTCTCTGCATTTCTTCCCATCCTTTCGGGGTTCCCAGTCAATGCCAATCACTAAAATGAGAGGAAACAGGATTTTGCTCTGACTAAAGGTGAATGTTATAGTCTCTCAGTATGGTTAGTCTTGGCATTCCCGTGAATTCTACAG
Source organism: Moschus berezovskii (assembly GCF_049115385.1). Classification (NCBI taxonomy): domain Eukaryota; kingdom Metazoa; phylum Chordata; class Mammalia; order Artiodactyla; family Moschidae; genus Moschus; species Moschus berezovskii. The sequence continues at coordinate 113,272,495 of NC_142467.1, read as the reverse complement.
TCCATGGAATTCTCTAGGTCAGAATCTTGGAGTCGGTAGCTTTTCCTTTCTCCAGGGGATTGTGCTGATTCCCCACATTTAGGAAGACCAAACTAGAGAATTCTGGTTTCTATGTCATTTGAAGGATCCTTTGGGTATCTGATAGGACCAGGTAGATCCTTTCAAGATGTCATCTGCCAAACGAAGCCCTCTCGGCAAATGTGTTCAGAATCTCCAGGTAGCATTGCTGTTGCAAGTGGGACACCTCAGGCACAAGAGAAAGGCTGAGTTCTTCCTCCGGCACAAACAAACTCACAGCAATAAACCAGGCAGGAGAAATGGAAAGATAAACCCACACCAACAAAGGGACAAATATTCCTCAGAACACAAGGCCAGAGAAAGACCCACCATTCTTGTGGCCCCCACACGCTGGAGAAAATCAGTGATCGGGAAGGAAACAGAAGAAACATGTGCAGGTCCAATGAGAGGCAATGCACATGGCTAGTGTAGCTCAGAGACAGCCTGACGCTTCGCATGGACATGCGGGCAAAGGGAAACACAGTGCAAGTGGTACTGGTCATCATCTCAGAGCTAGGTGCTCAGGATGGTGACAACCAAGATTCAGGACCACGAGAGGGAGTGCAGGGCCTAGCAGAGCCCATAGACATTTCTCTCGCTCACTGGCAGAAGAGTGTGACAGACCCATCAAAGTCCCACAGGAGCATCTCTTGACGATAAGTGCCCACCCTCAGGGTGGATCACACTCCACTTCTGGCACGGTTGTTCCTCTCCTCTGAAATGCTCACCTCTGGCGGTCCGAAACCGCAGGCCTGCTGGGCGCCTGTGGAGTCGAAACTCACTTCAACTACTCACACAGCCAAGGACACTCAAGGATACTTGTGGCCTCTGGCTCAAAGATGGAAGATCAGCACCCTGTCAACCCGACCTGGGGATTGGTGCTGAAAGGGAGGCCGCACCAGACTCCGTTTTCACTGGACACAGCGTCCCTGCTGCTAGAGCTGCTGAATCCATTCATCTGCAGAAATGCAAGCTGAAAAACCCCCATCTTTCCAAGAAGGTCTACAAAAGAGTTTATGAGCAACGCATTTGGAAACCAGAGGGGATGACATGCATGTCCATGGAAACTTGACACCTCTCAACAAATGCACTTCAAATGATTCCTAGACATACGTTCCATGCAAAACGGTTCACAAATTCAGAAGGAAATGGAGCAGACATTCGACATGAGCTCTTAGTCTCCACACACAATACAGTAAGGCACTACACAAAGAGTAACCAGGGAACACAGTGAACGTTGTCTTACCAAGATTTGGACTCTGGGAAATACGGTCTGTAAAACACAAACGACACCTCCCAAGCTGGGAGACAACTGTTTACAGACAGAGAACTTAGGCAGGATTTGGCTCCTAATACACAAATGACATGAACACAAACGAGCCTGAAGGAGAGGACTGTGAAGGGACACCAGGCGAAGGAAAGGACACAGAGATTACACCGAGTGATGCCCAGCATTGAGGACCTGAGAAACACGGTCTAGCTGCACTCCCCGAGACTCATGGGACCCTGGACTTGGCCTGTTCTACAAAGAAGCTCAGAAAGATGGACAGTGATGATGGGAAAGAGAAATCTTTGGCATTTCTAACACTCACTGCAAACGCTTAGAAGGACAAGCTAAGGATCAACCCCACCGACAGTGACATTCGCTGAAAGGCAATAGCTAGGAGTGCATCTAACCCAGGAGGGAAGTCCCTCTTCTCACAGAACTGCAAGAGATGGATGAAAGAAGGTGAAGCCCACAAATTCAATGGAAAATAAGCTGTGCTCACGGAGCAGAAGAATTCCTCCTGGTAAGATGATGTCAGTTCCCCATCCGCCCGATCCCCACAGTGGGGCATTACAGAGGTTCCACGCTATTCCTCTCAAAATACCAACTGCTGCTCTCAGGGCATTATAACCAAAGAATTCCAAAAGGTCTATGGAAACACAAAGGAGACAAAAGAGCCAAAACAATCTGCCGAAAAGCCCTGAAATGGACATAGCAGGCAGCCTGATAGACAATTTGATTATCACACCAGGATAACAGGACAGCATGGTACTGGGAAGAAACGAAACACGCAGAACCAGATCCATGGAATGGAATTGAGGGTCCAGAACTAAACCCAAGCTTCTATGGTCAATTCATTGACGCCAAAGGAGGGGAGGCGATGAGAATGGGAACAAGAGCCTCTGCAATGAAATGACGTGGGAAATGGAGATGGTTCCATCTAAACAATCACATTGGCTTTTGGTCTCAGAATACGTCAGATTCAGTGAAACACATCAACGCAAAGCCTGAAGTGATGAAACTCCTGGAAATAAGCAGGGGCCATAGGGTCCTCCTTTTCAGGGATTTCTCAACATGTGTGTTTGTGTGGGGGGAAGCAAAATTGGGTCTCTTGAATTCAAGGGAACAGGAAACCAAGGGACACCCACCAGCTTCCATCCACTTGAGCAGCTTTGCAAGAGAAAAGCTAAGCATTCAGAAATCAAAATGGTAACAAAGTGAACACACAAGCATATTTGCAAGCAGAATATCGGAGAACTCACACCACTAAGTCTCCCAGAACAAACCCCAGACCTAACCTTTCCCCTAACACCAACTCCAACCCCAAACCTTTACCTCACTCAAAATGAAACCCTAAAGCCTCAGCCTAGGCCAAAAATATACATGCGTACATGCCTTCACAGGCATGCGAGCATCCACAGGAGAGACACAGAGTGGAAGAGACAGACTGAATTTGGAAAGGTCAAGAAAGAGAGGAAACGAGGGAGAGAGACTGAACAATGCAGAGAGGAAATGAGTCGATTTCACAGAATTTGAATGAATCCTTCTGAATTTGGAAAAAATGACTGTGCCTATTCTCTTGCAAGTGGTAAAATGACCCACGATGATGGGACTCAAAGACAAGGATACGGGGAGCCACTGTAGGGAGGCCTCCCCTCCCCTCGAGTCTGAGTGGGACACTTAAGTAGGACGAGAAAGGTTGATATCAGAGGGGGCGATGTCTGAATATGACTTTCTGGTCCTCCCAATCCAGAGGTCAAGAAATAGACAGGAAGGGAACTGCCTTTTCCCAGGTGACATAGCCCATCCAGGCCTGATTCTGCCTTTTTCTGCCTTAGGTCAGCCCTGTGTTGAATCCATCCTTTGGGAAGTCTCAGTGTCCAAGCTCCATGTGAGAGCGGCCCAAAGTTTAAACAGGCACTGGAGCTGTTCGTAGGTTTTCAGACCTAGGCAGGAAATGGGAGGGTGAGCTCCGCTCTGCAGATGGACAGACAGGAAACCCTGCAGGGCACATGGCTTGCCCAGGGCCACATCCCTTCTGAGAAGAAGAAGCCTGGGCTTAAAGCAACTGTGTCCTCAGAGCTCAGGCCCTGGTTGCACCCAGGTTTCCCCAAGGCTGTGGGGTGGGCTGTGTGGGTGTCACTGTGCCTGCACATGGCCTAAGGAACTGGGGGAACAGCCAGAAACACAGAGGTTCCCTTGGGGAGCTTTGTGGAAGGGACCTCAGCCACGAACCAGGAAATGATGTCATTTCCTGGCAACAGAACACAACAGAACCCGCAACCTGTGTATCCAGTCCTGGCCAGTGGAGAGCAGCCCCTGGCCAGATAGCTTACTATCAAGATGTTTTGCTGTTTGCCCCTGCCCAGAGGCCGGGGTCTCAGGCGAGCTCACAGGCCGAGTGTGTGGGAATGCAGTCGACGCTGGCTCAGGGGTCCCCCGAGAGTCCTCTGGCCCTTTGCCCGAAGTGACAGAAAGGTAACAGGGGAGGCCCAGGCCAGGTCCAGCCACCTCTCCCATCCCACCCGGGGAAGCCTGAGGCCTTTCCCTGTGTGTGGATGGGGGTTTCTTGGGGTGTGTCTGCCTCAAGCACGCCCAGCCGCATATGGTTCAGGAGCCCGTGGGATGCTTGTGTCCACACCCCAGGGGAGAGCAGGCTGGGTGGCATGGGCAGAGTCCGGGCAGAGCTGGCTGCCCAGGCTGACCTCACGCCCTCATGGGGGTCTCCGACTTCCCGGGTGCGTATCTGAGACACACGTCTCTCTGGTCTTTCTGGGAGTAGAAGGTCAGGCGAGCAAAAGCAGTAGCTATCCTGGCCAGGCTCAGCTCAGAAATATTGAAGCGGGGCTGGCTGATGGTTACTGTAATTGCAGATCGTCCGAGGGGCACACCACCTCCACCTCCCAGAGGGAGGGCTCAGAGCACCAGCCCCCTGCCTGGGAGGCCCAGTGCAGGCTTCAGGTGAGCGTGGTCACGGAGGGCTCAGCCCACCTGGCGATTAGGAGGAGGCGGGCAAGACTTGCTGCCCAGACGCCACCCAGCACAAACCCCGGGACCCAGTCTCAGGCTGCCATGGAGCTCAGCACAGCTGGCTGTGACCCAGAGCTCCGAGATGCCCTGCCTCGGATGCAGCAGGAAGACCTGGAACTCAGTACGGCAGAGCATGGAGGTGAGTTGGCTGGGGCTAATGCCTGTGAGCGTGGGGACGCGGTGCTGTGCCACACAGGGAGGAGTCCCACAGAGCTGAGGCTGGGCCTGGATCAAAGGCTGGTCTCACACCACCCATCTTGGAGACTTCAGAGAAGACTCCGATGCTGTGACTTTTTAGCGAATCTCTAGGCAGCTTTCGTGCCCACTTAGGCACATGGCAAGGCTGGCCTGTGGCAAATATTTCTTCTCCCACAGTTCTAGCTCTGGACATCAAACTCAGTCAGTCTCCACGTCCAAGACCTGTCCATAAGGAGGTGGGAACTCAAGGAGCAGGACCCAGGGATCCACTGAGGGGAGATCGAGACCTGAGACGTCCCCTCCCAAAGTCATGGGGCCAGTCGGGTACTGGCCAGCACCCTCAGCACATCCGAAATCTGTGCCTGCACGACCGCCAACCCCAGGCACCGATGTCCCACTCCACCTTCCAGAAACTCCACTTCCATGTGCAATTGCACCTGCTCGGGCTTTAGTGGCAGAACCCAAGTCAGGGCCTGAGTGCCTACTTTTGCAGCGGCAGCCTGACCTGCCTCCTACCAAGGACTGAGATGCCCACCATGACTGTCCCAACCTTGCAGGGAGAACAGGCCCCTGCTCTGGACAGAAGCCCAGAGTCCTTTGGCAACCACCTCACCCAGGGACGCGGTTGGCTCTGCAGGCTCCATCCCTGTGTGTTCCCCATGGACGCCGTTCACTCCCTCCCCACCCAGGGGAGATTTACATTCCTTACCCTGAGCTGATTTTCATCAGGGTCCTAGGCATTTTTCTCCTCGTCCGAAATGCAGTACTTGGATGCAATCTTAAAAATGACAGAATGATTTCTGTTCGTTTCCAAGGCAAACCATTCAATATTACAGTAATCCAGGCCTATGCCCCAACCAGTGACGCTGAAGAAGCCGAAGTTGAACGCTTCTATGAAGACCTACAAGACCTTTTAGAACTAACACCCAAAAAAGATGTCCTTTTCATTCTAGGGGACTGGAATGCAAAAGTAGGAAGTCAAGAAACACCTGGAGTAACAGGCAAATTTGGCCTTGGAGCATGGAATGAAGCAGGGCAAAGGCTAATACAGTTTTGTCAAGAGAACGCAATGGTCATAGCAAACACCCTTTTCCAACAACACAAGAGAAGACTCTACACGTGGACATCACCAGATGGTCAACACCGAAATCAGATTGATTATATTCTTTGCAGCCAAAGATGGAGAAGCTCTATACAGTTAGCAAAAACAAGACCAGGAGCTGACTGTGGCTCAGATCATGAACTCCTTATTGACAAATTCAGACTTAAATTGAAGAAAGTAGGGAAAACCACTAGACCATTCAGGTATGACTTAAATCAAATCCTTTATGATTATACAGTGGAAGTGAGAAATAGATTTAAGGGACTAGATCTGAAAGATAGAGTGCCTGATGAACTCTGGACGGAGGTTCGTGATATTGTACAGGAGACAGGGACCAAGAGCATCCCCATGGAAAAGAAATGCAAAAAAGCCAAATGACTGTCTGAGGAGGCCTTACAAATAGCTGTGAAAAGAAGAGAAGCAAAAAGCAAAGGAGAAAAGGAAAGATATAAGCATCTGAATGCAGAGCTCCAAAGAATAGCAAGGAGAGATAAGAAAGCCTTCCTCAGTGATCAATGCAAAGAAATAGAGGAAAACAACAGAATAGGAAAAACAAGAGATCTCTTCAAGAAAATTAGAGATTCCAAGGGAACATTTAATGCAAAGATGGGCTCGATAAAGGACAGAAATGGTAGGGACCTAACAGAAGCAGAAGATATTAAGAAGAGTTGGCAAGAATACACAGAAGAACTATACAAAAAAGATCTTCACGAGCAAGATAGTCACGATAACGTGATCACTGACTTAGAGCCAGACATCTTGGAATGTGAAGTCAAGTGGGCCTTAGAAAGCATCACTACAAATAAAGCTAGTGGTGGTGATGGAATTCCAGTTTAGCTATTTCAAATCTTGAAAGGTGATGCTGTGAAAGTGCTGCACTCAATATGCCAGAATATTTGGAAAACTCAGCAGTTCGCTACTAAAGTCATGCTCAAAATTCTCCAAGCCAGGCTTCAGCAATATGTGAACTGTGAACTCCCAGATGTTCAAGCGGGTTTTAAAAAAGGCAGAGGCACCAGAGATCAAATTGACAACATCCGCTCGATTATGGAGAAAGCAAGTGAGTTCCAGAAAAACATCTCTTTATGCTTCATTGACTATGCCAAAGCCTTTGACTGTGTGGATCATAATAAACTGTGGAAAATTCTGAAAGAAAAGGGAATACCAAACCAACTGACCTGCCTCTTGAGAAACCTGTATGCAGGTCAGGAAGCAACAGTCAGAACTCTACATGGTTCCAAATAGGAAAAGGAGAACCGACTGGTTCCAAATAGGAAAAGGAGAACGTCAAGGCTGTATATTGTCACCTTGTTTATTTAACTTATATGCAGAGTACATCATGAGGAACGTTGGGCTGGAAGAAGCACAAGCTGGAATCAAGACTTCTGGAGAGAAATATCAGTAATCACAGATATGCAGATGACACTACCCTTATGGCAGAAAGTGAAGAGGAACTCAAAAGCCTCTTGATGAAAGTGAAAGAGGAGAGTGAAAATGTTGGCTTGAAGCTCAACATTCAGAAAACAAAAAGATCATGGCATCTGGTCCCATCACTTCATGGGAAATAGATGGAAAAACAGTGGAAACAGTGTCAGACTTTATTTTTTTGGGCTCCAAAATCACTGCAGATGCTGATTGCAGTCATGAAATTAAAAGACGCTTACTACTTTGAAGGAAAGTTATGACCAACCTTGATAGTATATTGAAAAGCAGAGACATTACTTTGCCAAGAAAGGTCCATTTAGTCAAGGCTATGGTTTTTCCCGTGGTCATGTATGGATGTGAGAGTTGGACTGTGAAGAAAGCTGATCACCCAAGAATTGATGTTTTTGAACTGTGGTGTTGGAGAAGACTCTTGAGAGTCCCTTGTACCGCACAGAGATCCAACCAGTCCATTCTAAAGGAGATCAATCCTGGATGTTCATTGGAGGGACTGATGCTAAAGCTGAAACTGCAATACTTTGGCCACCTCATGCGACGAGTTGACTCACTGGAAAAGACTCTGATGCTGGGAAAGGTTGGGGGCGGGAGGAGAATGGGACGACCGAGAATGAGATGGCTGGATGGCCTCACCGACTCTGTGGACATGAGTTTGAGTGTACTCCGGGAGTTACTGATGGATAGGGAGGCCTGGCGTGCTGTGATTCATGAGGTCACGGGGAGTCGGACACGACTGAGCGACTGAACTGAACTGAACTGACTGATAGCTTTCTGTATATTTTGCTCGTAAGTTTGTGTCAATAAAGTTTTCTTCCTTGATGCCAGTTGGGAATATGAAGGCCTTCGAAATGCTGTGTAAGCATCAACACTGTCTACATTTGGACACCCTCATTCTATCCACCCCCCGACTTCCAGCAAAGCCTGTATTCATTGCAAGCAGTCCCCGTTCCACTCTCCCCCGCCTGACAACATTGAGTCTTCTTCTCTCTGCATTTCTTCCCATTTTGGGGGGTTCAACAATCAATGCCAATCACTAAAATGAGAGGAAACTGGATTTTGCTCTGACTGAAGGTGAACGTTTTAGTCTCTCAGTATTGTTCGTCTTGGCATCCCCATGAATTCTACCATCCATGGAAATCTCTAGGCCAGAATCCGTGAGTTGGTAGCTTTTCCCTCCTCCAGGGGATTGTGCTGATTCCCCACATATTGGAAGACCAAACTGGAGAATTCTGGTTTCTATGTCATTTGAAGGATACTTTGGGTATCTGAAAGGACCGTGTAGGTCCTTTCAAAATGTCATTGGCCAAACGAAGCCCTCTCAGCAAATATGTTCAGAATCTCCAGGTAGGCATTGCTGTTGTAAGTGGGACACCTCAGGCACAAGAGAAAGGCCGAGTTCTTCCGCCGGCACAAACGAACTCACAGCAATAAACCAGGAAGGAGAAATGGAAAGATAAACCCACACCAACAAACACAAGGCCAGAGAAAGACCCATCATCCTTGTGGCCCCCATATGCTCAAGAAAATCAGTGATTGGGAAGGAAACAGAAGAAACACGCACAAGTCCAATGAGAGGCAATACACATGGCTAGTGTAGCTCAGAGACAGCCTGACGCTTCGCAGGTGTACGCGGGCAAAGGGAAACACAGTGCAGGTGGCGGTGGTCATCATCTCAGAGCTAGGTGCTCAGGATGGTGATAACCAGCCTTTGGGACCCAAAGAGGGAGCAGAGGGCCTAGCAGAGCCCACAGATATCTCTCTCACTCTCTAGCAGAAGAGTGTGCCAGACCCATCAAAGTCCCTCGGAAGCATCTCTTGATGATCAGTGCCCAACCTCAGGGTGGATCCCACTCCACATCTGGCACAGTTGTTCCTCTCCTGTGAGATGCTCACCTCTGTCGTTCCGAAGCTGCAGGCAAGCTGGGCGCCTGTGGAGACGAAACTCCCTTCAGCTGCTCACACAGACAAGGGCACACAAGGATGACTGTGGCCTCTGGCTCACGGATGGAAGATCAGTGCCCTGTCAACCGGAAATGGGGATCGGTGCTGAAAGGGAGGCCGCACCTGACTCCCCTTTCACTGGACACAGCGTCCCTGCTGCTAGAGCTGCTGAATCCAATCATCTGTGGAAATGCAAGCTGAAAAACACCCATCTTTCCAAGAAGGTCTCCAAAAGAGTTTAGGAAAAATGCATTTGGGAACCAGAGGGGATGACATGCATGTCCATGAAAACTTGACACCTCTCAATAATTGCACTTCAAATGATTCCTAGACATATGTTCCATTCCAAATGGTTCACAAATCCAGAAGAAAATGGAACAGACATTAGATATGAGCTCTTAGTTTTCACACACAATACAGAAAGGCACTACATAAAGAGTAACCGGGGAACACAGTGAAATTTTTAAAATCCAAGATTTGGCCCATTTTTTGATTGGGTCACTTATTTTTCTGGAATTGAGCTGCAGGAGATGCTTGTATATTTTGGAGATTAATCCTTTATCAGTTGCTTCATTTGCTATTATTTTCTCCCATTTTGAAGGCTGTCTTTTCACCTTGCTTATAGTTTCCTTTGCTGTACAGTAACTTTTAATTTTATTTAAGTCCCATTTGTTTATTTTTGCTTTTATTCCCAATATTCTGGGAGGTGGGTCATGGAGGATCCTGCTGTGATTTATGTCGGAGAGTGTTTTGCCTACATTCTCCTCTAAGAGTTTTATAGAATCTGGTCTTACATTTAGCTCTCTAATCTATTTTGAGTTTATTTTGTTGTGTGGTGTTAGGAAGTGTTTTAGTTTAATTCTTTTACAAGTGGCTGACCTGTTTTCCCAGCACCACTTGTTAAAGAGACTGTCTTTTCTCCATTTTATATTCTTGCCTCCTTTGTCAAAGATAAGGTGTCCATAGGTGTGTGGATTTATCTCTGGGCTTTCTATTTTATTCCATTGATCAATGTTTCTGTCTTTATGCCAGTACCATACTGTCTTGATGACTGTGGCTTTATAGTAGAGCCTGAAGTCCAGCAGGCTAATTCCTCCAGTTCCATTCTTCTTCTTCAAGATTGCTTTGGCTATTCGAGGTTTTTTGTATTTCCATACAAATTGTGTGATTATTTGTTCTTGTTCTGTGAAAAATATCATTGGTAGCTTGATAGGGATTGCATTGAAAGTATAAATTACTTTGGATATTATACTTATTTTCACAATATTTATTCTTCCAATCCACGAACACGGTATATTTCTCCATCTATTAGTGTCCTCTTTGGTTACTTTCACTAGTGTTTTATAGTTTTCTATGTACAAGTCTTTTGTATACTTAGGTAGATATATGCCAAAGTATTTAATTCTTTTCGTTGCAACAGTGAATGGAATAGTTTTCTTAATTTCTCTATTTTCTCATTATTAGTGTATAGGAATGCAATGGATTTCTGTGTGTTGATTTTATATCCTGCAACGTTACTGTATTCATTGATTACCTCTAGTAGTTTTCTGGTAGAGTCTTTAGGGTTTTCTGGATCCTCTGATCATGTCATCAGCCAACAGTGAAAGTTTTACTTCTTCTTTTCCAATTTGGATTCTTTTTATGTCTTTTTCTGCTCTGATTGCTTTAGCCAAAACTTTCAGAACTATGTTGAATAGTAGTGGTGAGAGTGGGCACCCTTGTCTTGTTCCTGACTTTAGGGGAAATGTTTTCAGTTTTTCACCGTTGAAGATAATGTTTGCTGTGCGTTTGTCATACATAGCTTTTATTATGCTGAGATATGTCCATTCTATTCCCACTTTCTGGAGCGTTTTTATCATAAATGGATGTTGTATTTTGTCAAAGGCTTTCTCTGCATCTATTGAGATAATCATATGATTTCTATTTTTCAGTTTGCTAATGTGGTGTATTACGTTGATTGATTTGCGGATATTGAAGAATCCTTGCATTCCTGGGATAAAGCCCACTTGGTGATGATGTATGATCTTCTTAATGTGTTGTTGGATTCTGATTGTTAGAATTTTGGTAAGGATTTTTGCATCTATGTTCATCAGTGATATTGGCCTGTAGTTTTCTTTTTTTGTGGGATCTTTAGCAGGTTTTGGGATTAGGGTGATGGTGGCCTCATAGAATGAGTTTGGAAGTTTCCCTTCCTCAGCAATTTTCTGGAAGAGTTTGAGTAGAATAGGTGTTAGCTCTTCTCTAAATTTTTGGTAGAATTCAGCTGGGAAGCCGTCTGGACCTGGGCTTTTGTTTGCTGGAAGATTTCCGATTACTTCCTCTAAATCCGTGCTTGTGATGGGTCTGTTCAGATTTGCTATTTCTTCCTGGTTCAGTTTTGGCAAGGTGTACTTTTCTAGGAATTTGTCCATTACTTTCAGGTTATTCATTGTATTGCCATATAATTGCTAATAGTATTCTCTAATAATCCTTTGTATTTCTGTGTTGTCGGTTGTGATCTCTTCATTTTCATTTCTAATTTTATTGATTAGTTTCTTCCTCCTTTGTTTCTTGATGTTTCTGGCTAGTGGTTTGTCAATTTTATTTACCTTCTCAAAGAACCAGCTTTTGGCTTTGTTGATTTTTGCTATGGTCTCTTTTGTTTCTTTTGCATTTATCTCTGCCCTAATTTTTACGATTTCTTTTCTTGTACTAACCCTGGGGTTCTTCATTTCTTCCTTTTCTAGTTGCTTTAGATGTAGAGTTAGGTTATTTAGTTGACTTTTTTCTTATTTCTTGACGTGTGCCTCTATTACTGTGAACTTCCCCCTTAGCACTGCTTTTGCAGTGTCCCAGAGGTTTGGAGTTGTTGTGTTTTCATTTTCATTCATTTCTATGCTTATTTTGATTTCTCTTTTGATTTCTTCTATTATTTGTTCATTATTCAGCAGCGTGTTGTTCAGCCTCCATATGTTGGCATTTTTAATAGTTTTTCTCCCATAATTGAGATCTAATCTTACTGCATTGTGGTCAGAAAAGATGCTTGGAATGATTTCAATTTTTTTGAATTTACCAAGGCTATATTTATGGTCCAGGATGTGATCTATCCTGGAAAAGGTTCCGTGTGTGATTGAGAAAAAGATGAAATTCATCGTTTTAGGGTGAAATGTCCTATAGAGACCTATTAGGTCTAACTGGTCTACTGTATCATTTAAAGTTTGTGTTTCCTTGTTTATTTTCTGTTTAGTTGATATATCCATAGTTGTAAGTGGTGTATTAAAGTCTCCCACTACTATTGTGTTATTGTTAATTTCCCCTTTCATACTTGTTAGTAATTGTCTTACATATTGTGGTGCTCCTATGCTGGGTGCATAAATATTTATAATTGTTATATCTTCTTCTTGGATTGATCCTTTGATCATTATGTAGTTTCCTTCTTTGTCTCTTTTCACAGTCTTTGTTTTAAAATCTATTTTATCTGATGTGAGTATTGCAACTCCTGCTTTCTTTTGGTCTCTATTTGTGTGGAATATCTTCCTCCAGCCCTTCACTTTAAGTCTGTATGTGTCCCTCGTTTTGAGGTGGGTCTCTTGTAGACAACATATATGGGGGTCTTGTTTTTGCATCCATTCAGCCAACATTTGTCTTTTGGTTGGGGCATTCAACCCATTTATGTTTAAGGTGATTATTGATAAGTATGATCCCGTTGCCATTTTCTTTATTGTTTTGGATTCTAGTTCGTATACCCTTTCTTTGTTTCCTGTCTAGAGAAGATCCTTTAGTATTGGTTGGAGAGCTGGTTTGGTGATGCTGAATTCTCTCAGCTTTTGCTTGTCTGTAAAGCTTTTGATTTCTCCTTCATATTTGAATGAGATCCTTGCTGGGTATGGTAATCTGGGCTGCAAGTTACTTTCTTTCATCACTTTAAGTATGTCTTGCCATTCCCTCCTGGCCTGAAGGTTTTCTGCTGAGAGATCAGCAGTTATACTTATGAGGATCCCCTTGTGTGTTATTTGTTGTTTTTCCCTTGCTGCTTTTAATATTTGTTCAAAGACATAAAGATGGCTAACAAACACATTAAAAAATGCTCAACATCCCTCATAATCAGAGAAATGCAAATCAAAACCACAAGGAGATACCATTTCACACCAGTCAGAATGGCTGCTATCCAAAAGTCTACATGCAATAAATGCTGGTGAGGGTGTGGAGAAAAGGGAACCGTCTTACACTGTTGGTGGGAATGCAAACAAGTACAGCCACTATGGAGAACAGTGTGGAGATTCCTCAAAAAACTGGAAATAGAACTACCATATGATCCAGCAATTGCACTCCTGGGCATACACATGGAGGAAACCAGAATTGAAAGAAACACATGTACTTCAATTTTCATCTCTGCACTGTTTATAATAGCCAGGACATGGAAGCAACGTAGATGTCCATCTGCAGATGAATGGATAAGAAAGCTTTGGTACATATACACAATGGAATATTTTTCAGCCATCAAAAAGAATGCATTTGAATCAGTTTTAATGAGGTGGATGAAATTGGAGCCTATTATACAGAGTGAAGTAAGCCAGAAAGAAAAACACCAATACAGTATACTAACACATATATATGGAATTTAGAAAGATGGTAACATTAACCCGGTATACGACACTGGAAAAGCGACATAGGTATATAAAACAGTCTTTGGGACTCTATGGGAGAGGGTGAGGTGGGATGATTGGAGAGAATGACATTGCAGCACATATATTATCATATGTGTAATGAATCACCAGTCCAGATTCGACACATGATACAGGATGCTTGGGGCTGGTGCATGGGGATGACCTGGAGGGAGGATATGGGGAAGAGGGAAGTGGGAGGGGCTTTCAAGAAAGGGAACACATGTACACCCGGAGCAGATTTGTCTCAATATATGGTGAAACCAACCAATATATTAATGTAAGGTAATTTGCCTCCAATAAAATAAATTAAAAAAAATAAAATCCAAGATTTGGACTCTGGGAAAGACCTTCTGTAAAATGCAAATGATACATCCAAAGCTGGGAGACAACAGTTTACAGACACAGAGCTTTGGCAGGATTTGGCTCCTAATACACAAACGACATGAACAGAAACGAGCCTGAAGGAAAGGTCTGAACGGACACCAAGTGAAGGTAGGGACACGGAGAGTACACTGAATGATGCCTAGCACTGAGGGCCTTAGAAACACGGTCTAGTTGTACTCCCTGAGGCCCATGGTTCCCTGAACTAGGCCTCTTCTACCTGGAGGCTCAGAGAGATGGACAGTGAGGAAGGGGAAGAGAAATCTTTGGCATTCCTAACACTCAGAGCAAATGCTTTGAAGGAGAAGTCAAGGAACAACCCCACTGACACTGACATACCCAGAAAGACAATAGCTAGGAGTCCATCTAACCCAGGAAGGAAGTCCCTCGTCTCAGAGAACTGCAAGAGATGGATGAAAGAAAGTGAAGCCCACAAATCCAATGGAAAATAAGCTGTGCTCAGGGAGCAGAAGAATTCCTCCTGGTAAGATGATGTCAGTTCCCCATCCCCCTTATCCCCACCGTGGGTCAATCCAGAGGTTCCACGCTATTCCTCTCAAAATACCAACTGCTGCTCTCAGGGCATTATAACCAAAGAAATCCAAAATGTCTATGGAAACACAAAGGAGACAAAAGGGTCAATGCAATCTGCTGCAAAGCCCTGAAATGGACATAGCAGGCAGCCTGATAGCCAATTTGATTATCACACCAGGATAACAGGACAGCATGGTACTGGGAAGAAACGAAACACGCAGAACCAGATCCATGGAATGGAATTGAGGGTCCAGAACTAAACCCAAGCTTCTATGGTCAACTCATTGACGCCAAAGGAGGGGAGGCGATGAGAATGGGAACAAGAGCCTCTGCAACGAAAGGACGTTGGAAATGGAGATGGTCCCATCTAAACAATCACATTGGATTTTGGTCTCAGAACACGTCAGATTCAGTGAAACACATCAACACAAAGCCTGAAGTGATGAAACTCCTGGAAATAAGCAAGGGCCATAGGGTCCTCCTTGTCAGGGATTTCTCAACATGTGTGTGTGGGGGGAAGCAAAATTGGGTCTCTTGAATTCAAGGAAACAGGAAACCAAGGGACACCCACCAGCTTCCATCCACTTGAGCAGCTTTGCAACAGAAAAGCTAAGCATTCACAAATCAAAATGGTAACAAAGTGAACACACAAGCATATTTGCAAGCAGAATATCGGAGAAGGGGTTATTATGTAAGAGAATGAGAACTCACACCACTAAGTCTCCCAGAACAAACCCCAGACCTAACCCTTCCCCTAACACCAACTCCAACCCCAAAACTTTACCTCACTCAAAATGAAACCCTAAAGCCTCAGCCTAGGCCAAAAATATACATGCGTACATGCCTTCATAGGCATGCGAACATCCACAGGAGAGACACAGAGTGGAAGAGACAGACTGAATTTGGAAAGGTCAAGAAAGAGAGGAAACGAGGGAGAGAGACTGAAGAATGCAGAGAGGAAATGTGTCGATTTCACAGAATTTGCATGAATCTCTCTTGAGGTTGGAAACAGTGACAGTGAATATTCCCCTGCAAGGGGGAAAATGACCCACGATGATGAGACTCAAAGACAAGATTGTGGCGAGCCACTGTTGGGGCAGACTCCCCCAAACCTCGAGGCTGAGTGGGACATTTGAGTAGGACAGGGAAGGTTGATATCAGAGGGGGGGATGTGTGAATATGACCTTCCGGTCCTCCCAAAACGGGGGCCCTAAATAGGCAGGAAGGGGACTGCCTTTTCCCAGGTCCCAGAGCAAATCCAGGCCTGATTCTGCCCATTGTGTGCTAGGTCAGCCCTGTGTGGACCCCATCCTTTGGGAAGTCTGTGTCCAAGCTCCAAGGGAAAGCGGTCCAAATTTTGAACAGGCACTGGAGCTCCTCGTAGGCTGACAGACCTAGTCAGGAGACGGGAGATTGTGACCCACTCTGCAGATGGAGAGACGGGAAACCCTGTGGGGCACATGGCTTGCCCAGGGCCACAACACTTCTGAGAAGAAGGAGCCTGTTCTGAAAGGAGCTGTGTCCTCAGAACTCAGGCCCTGGCTGCACCCAGATCTCCCCAAGGCTGTGGGATGGGCTCTGTGGGTGTCACTGTGCCTGCACATGGCCTAAGAGCATGGGGAAACAGCCAGAAAACCAGAAGTTCCGTTTGGGAGCTTTGTGGAAAGGACCTCAGCCACGAACCAGGAAATGATGTCACTTCCTGGCAACAGAACCCAACAGAACCCGCAACCTGTGTATCCAGGCCTGGCCAGCAGAGAGGAGACCCTGGCCAGATTGCTAGCTGTGAAGATATTCTGCTGTTTGCCCCTGCCCAGAGGACGGGGTCTCAGGCTAGCTAACAGGCATAATGCGTGGGAACGCGGTCGACACTGGCTCAGGGCCCCCGCCGAGAGCCCTCTGGCCCTTTGCTGAAGGAAAAGAAAGGTAACAGGGGAGCCCCAGACTGGGTCCGGCCACCTCTCCTGTCCCAGACGGGGAAGCCTGAGGCCTTTCCCTGTGTGTGGATGGGGGTTTCTTGGGGTGTATCTGCCTCAGGCAAGCCCAGCCGCATTTCAGTCAGGAGCCCATGTGCTTCTTGTGTCCACACCCCAGGGGAGAGCAGGCTGTGTGGCATGGGGAGTGTCCGGGCAGAGCCAGATGCCCAGGCTGACCTCATGCCCTCAGGGGATTCTCCATCCTCCCGGGTGGGTATCTGAGCAGACACTTGTGTCTCTGGTCTTTCTTGGAGCAGAAAGGCAGGCAGGCAGAAGCAGCAGCCATCTTGTCAAGCTAACCTCAGAAATATTGAAGCAGGGCTGGCTGATTGTCACTGACATTGCAGACCGTCCCACCCAAGGTGGCCTCTGAGGGGCACACCCCATCCATCTCCCAAAGGAAGGGTTCAGAGCACCAGCCCCCTGCTCGGGAGGCCCAGTGCAGGCTCCAGGTGAGGGTGGCCACGGAGGGCTCAACCCAACTGGCGATGAAGAGGAAGTGGGCAAGGTCTGCTGTCCAGACTCCACCCAGCACTCACCCTGGGACCCAGTCTCAGGCTGCCACGGAGCTCAGCACAGCCGGCTCTGATGCAGAACTCCGAGAAGCCCTGCCTCGGAGGCAGCAGGAAGACCTGGAGCGCAGCACTGAAGAGCACAGAGGTGAGTTGGCTGGGGCTACTGCCTGTGAGTGTGGGGAGGTGGTGCTGAGCCACACAGGGAGGTGTCCCCCAGAGCTGGGGCTGGGCCTGGAACGAAGGCTAGCCTCACACCACCCATCTTGGAGACTGCAGAGAAGATTCTGATGCCGGGCCTTCTTAGCAAATCTCTAGGAAGCTTTCGTACCCACTTAGGCACATGGCAAGGCTGGCCTGTGGCAAACTTTTCTTCTCCCACAGCTCTAGCTCTGGCCGTCAAACTCAGCCAGCCTCCATGTCTAAGACCTGTCCCTACGGAGGTGGGATCTCCTGGTGCAGGACTCACGGATCCACTGAAGGGAGATCGAGACCTGAGACGTCCCCTCCCAATGACACGGGACCAGCCGGGTATTGGCCACCACCCTCAGCACATCAGATCTCTGTGCCTGCACAACACCCAGCGCCAGGCCAAGATGTCCCACCACGCCTTCGAGAAACTCCACCTCCATGTGCACTTGCACCTGCTCAGGCTTTGGCGGCAGAACCCGAGTCAGGGCCTGAGTGACCAACTTTGGACCGGCAGCCTGCCCTGCGTCCTACCAAGGACTCAGAACCCCAACATGACTATCCAACACTTGAAGGGAGAACAGGACCCTGCTCTGGATACAAGCCCAGAACCCTTTGGCAACCACATCATCCAGGGGCACAGTTGTCTCTGCAGCCTCCATCCCTATGTGTCCCCCGTGGTCGCCGTCCACTCCCTCCACACCCAGGGGAGATTGACTTTCGTTCCCCAGAGCTCATTTTCAGCAGGCTCCTAGGGATCTTTCTTCTCATCTTTTATGTCTTTAATGGCTTTCTCTATATTTTGCTCACAAGTGTGTGTCAATAAATTTTCCTTCCTTGGGAATATGGAGGCCTTTACAATGCTGTGTAAGCGTCACCGCTGTCTACATTCAGACACCCTCATTCTATCCCCCCCCCACTTCGCAGCAAAGCCTGGATTCATGGCAAGCATTCCCCGTTCCACTCTCCCCCGCCTCTCAACATTGAGTCCACTTCTCTCTGCATTTCTTCCCATCGTTTCGTGGTTCCCAATCAACGCTATTCACTGAAATGATAGGAAACTGGATTTTGCTCTTATTGAAGGCGAAAGTTATAGTCTCTAAGTATTATTAGAGTCTTGGCATCCCTATGAATTCTACAGTCCATGGAATTCTCTAGGCCAGAATCTTGGGTGGGTAGCTTTTCCCTTCTCCAGAGGATTGTTCTCACTCCCCACATATTGGAAGACCAAAGTTTGAAGTAGCCTTTGGGGATCTGAAAGGACTTGTAGTTCCTTTTATAATGTTATCTTCCAAATGAAGCCCTCTCGGCTAATATGCTCAGAATCTCCAGGTAGGCAGTGCTGTTGTAAGTGGGACACCTCAGGCACAAGGGAAAGTCTGAGTTCTTCCGCCGACACAAACAAACTCATAAGAATAAACCAGGCAGGAGAAATGGAAAGATATACCCACACCAACAAAGGAACAAGTGTTCCTCAGAACACAAGGCCAGAAAAAGACCCACCATCCTTGTTGCCCCCACATGCTTGAGAAAATCAGTGATCAGGAATTAAAAAGAAGAAACATGTGCAGGTCCAATGAGAGGCAATTCCCATAGCTAGTGTAGCTCAGAGATGTCCTGACTCTTCGCATGGTCACATGGGCAAAGGGAAACACAGTGCAGGTGGCGGTGGTCATCATCTCACAGCTAGGTGTACAGGATGATGACAACCAGCCTTCGGGACCCAAAGAGGGAGCGGAGGGCCTAGCAGAGCCCATAGATATCTCTCTCGCTCTCTGGCAGAAGAGATTGCCGGACCAATCAAAGTCCCACAGTAGCATCACTTAATGATCAATGCCAACCCTCAAGGTGAATTCCACTTACTTCTGGCACGGTTGCTCCTGTCCTCTTAGATGTTCACCTGTAGCGATCCAAAGCTGCAAACCTGCTGGGCGCCTGTGGAGTAGAACCTCACTTCAGCTGCTCACACAGACAAGGACACACAAGGATGCCTGTGACCTCTGGCTCACAGATGGAAGATCAAAGCCCTGTCAACCTGAATTGGGGACCAGTGTTGAAAGGGAGGACGCACCCGACACCCTTTCACTGGACACAGCGTCCCTGATGCTAGAGCTGCTGAATCCATTCAACTGTGGAAATTCATGCTGAAAAACAACCATCTTTCCGACAAGGGCTCTAAAAGGGTTTACGAGCAACGCATTTGGAAACCAGAGGCGATGACATGCATGTCCATGAAAATTGACACCTCTCAACAAATGCACTTCAAATGATTCCTAGACATATGTACCATGCAAAACGGTTCATAAATCCAGAAGTAAATGGAGCATACATTAGACATGAACTCTGAGTCTTTACACACAATACAGAAAGGCACTACACAAAGAGTAACCAGAGAACACAGTGAACTTTTTCAAATCCAAGATTAGGACTCTGGGAAAGACCGTCTGAAAAACGCATAAGACACCTCCCACGCTGGGAGACAACTCTTTGCATACACAGAGTTTAGGCAAGATTTGGATCCTAATATGCAAACGACATGAACACAAACTAGCCTGAAGGAGAGGTCTGAAGGGACACCAGGCGAAGGAAGGGACATGGAGAGTATACCGAATGATGCCCAGCACTGAGGTCCTGAGAAACATGGTCTAGCTGCACTCCCCAAGGCCCGTGGGACCCTGAACTAGGCCTCTTCCACCTGGAGGCTCAGAGAGATGGACAGTGAGGAAGGGGAAGAGAAATCCTCGTCATTTCTTACACTCACAGCAAACGCTTAGAAGGAGAAGGCAAGTATCAACCCCACCGACAGTAAATTCCCTGAAAGGCAATAGTTAAGAATCCATCTAACCCAGGAGGGGTGCCCCTCTTCTCAGAGAACGGCAAGAGATGGATGAAAGAAGGTGAAGCCCACCAATCCAATGGAAAATAAGCTGTGCTCATGGATCAGAAGAATTACTCATGATAAGGTGATGTTACTTCCCCCTCCCCCGGACCCACACCGTGGGGCAATCCAGAGGTTCCACGCTATTCCTCTCCAAATTAAAACGGCTGCTCTCAGGGCATAAAAACCAAAAAATTCCTAAATGTCTATGGAAACACTACGGTGTCAAAAGAGTCAATGCAATCTGCCGCAAAAACCTGAAATGTATATAGCAGGCTGCTGATAGCCAATTAGATTATCACACTAGGATCATCAGGACAGCATGGTACTGGGAAGAAATCAAACTTGCAGAACCAGATCCATGGAATGGAATTGAGGGTCCAGAACTAAACCCAAGCTTCTACGGTCAATTCCTGGATGACAAAGGAGGGAAGGCGATAAGAATGGGAACAAGAATCTGTGCAACGAAAGACCGAGGGAATTGCAGATGGTTCCACCTGAACAATCACGTTGGCTTTTGGCCTCAGAACACGTCAGATTCAGTGAAACACATCAAAGCAAAGCCTGAAGTGAAGAAACACCTGGAAATAAGCACAGGACATAGGCTTTTAATGTCAGGGACTTCTCAACATATGTGGGTGGAAAAGCAAAGTAGGGTCTCTTCAAGTCAAGGAAACAGGAAACGAAAGGACACCCACGAGTCTCCGTCCACTTGAACAGCTTTGCAACAGAAAACCTAAGCATTCACAAATCAAAATGGTAACAAACTGAACACAAAAGGATATTTGTAAACAGAATATCAGAGAAGGGATTCCTATGTAAAAGAGACTGAGAACTCACACAACTAAGTCTCCCAGAAAAAAACCCAGACCTGTCCCTTCCCCTAACACCAACTCCAACCCGATACCATTATCTCACTCGACACGAAACCATAAAGCCTCACCCTAGGTCAACACTATACATGTTTACATGCATTCACAGACATGCGAGCATCCACAGGAGAGACACAGAAAGGAAGATACAGAATGAATTTGGAAAGATCAAGAAAGAGACGGAACGAGGGAGAGAGACTGAACAATAGAGAGAGGAAATGAGTCAATTTCACAGAACTTGCATGAATCTCTCTTGAGGATGGAAACAATGACAGTGCCTATTCCCCCTGCAAGGGGGAAAATGACCCAAGTTGATGAGTCTCAAAGACAAGAATTCGGGGAGCCACTGTTGGGGCAGCCTCCCCCAGGCCTCGAGGCTGAGTGGGACACTTGAATAGGATGAGGAAGGTTGATATCAGAGGTTGCGATGTGTGAATATGATTTTCTGGTCCTCCCAATGCAGGGGTCAAGAAATAGGCAGAAAGGGGACTGACTTTTCCCGGTCCCAGAGCCCATCCAGGCCTGATTCTGCCCATTCTGTGCTAGGTCAGCCCTGTGTTGAATCCGTCCTTTGGGAAGTCTCAGTGTCTAAGTTCCATGTGATAGCAGCCGAAAGTCTGAACAGGCACTGGAGCTCTTTGTAGGATAACAGACCTAGGGAGGAGATGGAAGAGTGACCCCCACTCTGCAGATGGAGAGACTGGGGAAACCAAGGGGGGCACATGTCTTGCCCAGGACCACATCACTTCTGAGAAGAGGGAACCTGGGCTGAAAGCAGCTGTGTCCTCAGAGCTCAGGCCCTGGCTGCATCCAGGTCTCCCAAAGGCTGTAGGGTGGGCTGAATGTGTGTCACTGTGCCTGCACGTGGCAGAAGGGCATGGGAGAACAGCCAGAAACCCAGAGGTTCCCTTGGGGAACTTTGTGGAAGGGACCTAGGCCACGAACGAGGAAATGATGTCATTTCCTGGAAACAGAAACCAACAGAACCCACAACCCGTGTATCTAGGCCTCCCCAGCGGAGAGGAGCCCCCAGCCAGATCGCTTGCTGTCAAGATGTTCTGCTGTTTGCCCCTGCCCAGAGGTCGGGTCCTCAGGCGAGCTCACAGGCAGAGAGTGTGGGAAGGCCGTCGACGCTGGCCCAGGGCCCCTCCGAGAGTCCTCTGGCCCTTTGCCCGAAGGAACCGAAAGGTAACAGGGGAGGCCCAGGCCGGGTCCGCCCACCTCTCGCGTCCCACCCGTGGAAGCCTGAGGCCTTTTGCTGTGTGTGGATGGGGGTTTCTCAGGCTGTGTCTGCCTCAAGCAAGCCCAGCCACAGGTGGGTCAGGAGCCCGTGGACCGCTTGTGTCCACACCCCAGGGGAGAGCACGCTTGGTGGCATGGTGAGCATCCAGGCAGAGCCGTGTGCCCAGGCTGACCTCAAGCCCTTGGCGGGGGGTCTCCATCCTCCCTGGTGGGTATCTGAGCAGGCATTCATCTCTGTTCTTTCTGGGAGCAGAAGGGCAGACGGGCAGAAACATTAGACATCCTGGCCAGGCTCAGCTCAGAAATATCGAAGCAGGGCTGGCTGATGGTCACTATCATTGCATAGCATCCCACCCGAGGTGGCCTCTGAGGGGCACACCCCATGCAGCTCCCAGAGGTAGGGTTCAGAGAACCACCCCGTGACCAGGAGGCCCAGTGCAAGTTCCAGGTGAGCATGGTCACGGAGGGCTCAGCCCAACTGGCAATGAAGAGGAGGTGGGCAAGTCCTGCTGTGAGACACCACCCAGCTCACAAAACGGGGCCCAGTCTAAGGCTGTCACGGAGCTCAGCACAGCTGGCTCTGACACAGAGCTCCAAGAAGCCCTGCCTCAGAGGCAACAGTAGGACCTGGAGCCCAGCACGGCAGAGCTCAGAGGTGAGGCGGCTGGGCTTCTGCATGTGAGTGTGGGGAGGCGGTGCTGAGCCACACAGGGAGGAGCCCTACAGAGCTGGGGCTGGACCTGGACCAAAGGCTGGCCTCAAACTACCCATCTTGGAGACTGCAGAGAAGACTCCAATGCTGGGCCTTCTTAGAGAATCTCTAGGAAGCTTTCGTGCCCACTTAGGCACATGGCAAGGCTGGCCTGTGGCAAACTTTTCTTCTCCCCCAGCTCTAGCTCTGGCCATCAAACTCAGCCAGCCTCCATGTCTAAGACTTGTCCCTACAGAGATGAGAACTCCAAGTGCAGAACCCAGGGATCCACTGAGGGGAGATCGAGACCTGAGATGTCCCCACCCAAAGATACGGGGCCAGCCATGTACTGGCCAGCACCCTCAGCACATCGGATCTCTGCATGCATGACGCCCAGCCCCAGGCCCTGATGTCGCACCACGCCTTCCAGAGCCTCTACCTCCACCGGCACTTGCACATGCTCAGGCTTTGGCGGCAGGACTATAGTCAGGGCCTGATTGAACACCTGCACAAAGAGAGCCTGTCCTGGCTCCTGCCCAGGACTCAGATGCCCACCATGACTGTCCAACCCCTGCAGGGAGAACAGGCCCCTGCTCTGGACAGAGGCCCAGAGCCCGTTCGGCAAATACCTTATCCAGGGGTGCAGTTGGCTCTGCAGCCACCATCCCTGTGTGTTCCCCTTGGACGCCGTCCACCCCCTCCCCACCCAGGGGAGATTGACTTCCCGTCCCCTGAGCTCATTTTCATCAGGCTTCTAGGAATGTTTCTTCTCATCTTTTATGTCTTTTATGGCTTTGTGTATATTTTGCTCACAAGTGTGTGTCAATAAATTTTCCTTCCTTGATGCCATTGGGAATATGGAGGCCTTCAATGCTGTGTAAGGATCACTACTATCTACATTCGGACACCCTCATTCTCCCTCCTCCCCAGCTTCACAGCAAAGCCTGGATTCATAGCAAGCACTTCCCGTTCCTCTCTCCCCCGCCTGACAACATTGAGTCTATTTCTTTCTGCATTTCTTCCCATTCTTTCGGGGTCCCCAATCAATGTCAATCACTGAAAAGATAGGAAACTTTATTTTGTTCTGTCTGAAGGTGAAAGTTATAGTCTCTCAGTATCGTTCGAGTCTTGGCATTCCCATGAATTCTACAGTCCATGGAATTCTCTAGGCCAGAATCCTGGAGTGGGTAGCTTTTCCCTTCTCTAGGCAATTGTTCTGACTCCCCACATGTTGGAAGACCAAACTGGATTATTCTGGTTTCTATTTCATTTGAAGTAGCCATTGGGTATCTGAAAGGACTGTGTAGGTCTTTTCAAGAAGTCATCTGCCAAATGAAGCCCTCTCGGCAAATGTGCTCAGAATCTCCAGGTAGGCAGTGCTATTTCAGTGGGAAACTGCAGGCATAAGGGAAAGTCTGAGTTCTTCCGCCGGCACAAACAAGAGCTGACCTAGCACAGAATGGGGCAGAATCAGGCCTAGATGGGCTCTGGGACCTGGAAAAAGGCAGTCCCCTTCCTGCCTATTTCTTGACCCCCTCATTGGGAGGACCGGAAGGTCACATTCGGCCATCGCTCCCTCGGATATCAACTTTCATCCTCCTGCTCAAGTGTCCCACTCATCTTCGAGGGGTGAGGGAGGCTGCCCCAAAAGTGGCTCCCCGCATCCTTGTCTTTGATCCTCATCAACTTGGGTCATTTTCCCCTTTGCAGGGGGAATAGGCATTGTCATTGTTTCAAAACTCAAGAGAGATTCATGCAAATTTTGTGGAATCAACTCATTTCCTCTCTCCATTGTTCAGTCTTCCTCCTTCCTTCTGTCTTTCTTGAGCTTTCCAAATTCATTCTGTATCTTCCTTTCTGTGTCTCTGATGTGGATGCTCGAGTGCCTGTGAATGAATGTAAGCATGTATATTGTTGACCTAGGTAAGGCTTCAAGGTTTCCTTTCCAGTGAGGTAAATGTTTGGGGATGGAGTTGAGGTTAGGGGAAGGGATAGGTCTGTGGTTTGTTCTGTGAGACTTAGTCGTGTGAGTTCTTGTCTTTTTTACTTAGGAAACCCTTCTTCTATATTCTGCTTGCAAATATTCCTTTGTGTTCAATTTGTTAACATTTTGATTTGTGAATGCTAAGCTTTTCTGTTTCAAAGCTGTTCAAGTGGATGGAAGCTAGTTGATGTTGTTTGGTTTCCTGTTTCCTTGACTTGAAGAGACGCAATTTTGCTTCCGCCACCACACACATGTCGTGAAGTCCCTGACATTAAGGAACCTATGGCCCGTGCTTATTTCCAGGAGTTTCATCACTTCAGGCTTTGCATTGATGTGTTTCACTGAATCTGAGGTGTTACGAGACCAAAAGCCAATGTGATTATTCAGATGCAACCATCTCCAATACCCACAGCTTTTCGTTGCAGAGGCTCTTGTTCCCATTCCTATCGCCTCCCCTCATTTTGCGTCCATGAAGTGACTATAGAAGCTTGGGGTTATTTCTGGATCCTCAATTCCATTCCATGGATCTGGTTCTTCATTTTTGTACCATGCTGTCCTGATGATCCTAGTGTGATAGTCTAATTGGCTATCCGGCAGCCTGCTATGTACATTTCAGGGCTTTGTGGCAGATTGCAATTACTATTTTGACTCCTTTCTGTTTCCATAGACATTTTGGAATTCTTTGGTTATAATGCCCTGAGAACAGACTTTGGTATTTTGAGAGAAATAGCATGCAACCTCTGGATTGCCCCACGGTGGGGGTTGGGGGGAAGGGGAAGTGACATCATCTTACCAGGAGGAATTCTTCTGATCCGGGAGCACAGCTTATATTCCATTGGATTGGTGGGCTTCACCTTCTTTCATCCATCTCTTGCAGTTCTCTGAGAAGAGGGGCTTCCCTCCTGGGTTAGATGGACTCCAAGCTATTGCCTTTCAGGAAATGTCACTGTCGGTGGGGTGGATCCTTGCCTTCTCCTTCTAAGCGTTTGCTGTAAATGTTAGCAATGCCAACGATTTCTCTTCCCCTTCCTCACTGTCCATCTCTCTGAGCCTCCAGGTAGAACAGGCCTAGTCCAGGGTCCCCAGGGGCTCGGGGAGTGCAGCTAGATCATGTTTCTCCAGTGCTTAGTGCTGGGCATCATTCGGTGTACTCTCCAGGTCCCTTCCTTCGCCTGGTGTCCCTTCAGACCTCTCCCTCAGTCTCCTTTGTTTTCATCTCACTTGTGTATTACAAGCTAAATCTGCCTAAGCTCTGTGTATGCAAACAGTTGTCTCTCAGCTTGGGATGTGTCGTTTGCATTTTACAGACCATTTTTCCCAGAGTCCAATTATTGGTGAGACAAGTTCACTGTGTTCCCTGGTTACTCTTTGTGTAGTGTCTTTCTGTATTGTGTGTGAAGACACAGAGCTCATGTCTAATGTCTGCTTCATTTCCTTCTGGTTTTGTGAACCATTTTCCATGGAACGTATGTCTAGGAATCATTTGAAGTGCATTTGTTGAGAGGTGTCAAGTTTCCATGGATATGCATGTCATCCCCTCTGGGTTCTAAATGCGTTGCTCCTAAACTTTTTAGGAGAACTTCTCGGAAAGATGGGTGTTTTTCAGCTTGCGTTTTCACAGTTGAATGGATTCAGCAGCTCTAGCCGAAGGGGTGCTGACTCCAATGAAGGGAGTCGGGTGCGGCCTCCCTTTCAGCACAAATACCCAGGTCAGATTGTCAGGGGGCAGATATTCCATCTGTGAGCCACAGGACACTGGCATCCTTGTGTGCCCTTGGCTGTGTGAGCAGCTGAATGGAGTTTCATCTCAGCAGGCGCCCAGTAGGCCTGTGGCTTCGGACCGCCAGAGATAAGCATCTCAGAAGACAGGAGCCACTGTGCCAGAAGTGGAGTGGGATCCACCCTGAGGGTGGGCACTGATCGTCAATAGATGCTCCTATGGGACTTTGATGGGTCCGGCACACTCTTCTCCCAGATAGCGAGAGAGATGTCTATGGGCTCTGTTAGGCCCTCCACTCCCTCTTGTGGTCCCGAAGGCTGGTTGTCACCACAATGAGCACTTACTTCTAGATGATGACCACTGCCACCTGCCCTGTGTTTCCTTTTGACCGCATGTCCACCCAAAGCGTCAGGCTGTCTCTGAGCTACACTAGCCATGTCCATTGGCTCTCATTGGACCTGCATATGTTTCTTCTGTTTCCTTCCCGATCATACATTTTCTCGAGCATGTGGGGACCACAAGGATGGTGGGTCTTTCTCTGGCCTTGTGTTCTGAGGAAGAGTTTTCCCTTTGTTGTTGTGGATTTATCTTCCCATTTCTCCTGCCTGGTTTATTGTTGTGAGTTTGTTTGAGCCGGGAGAAGAACTCAGCATTTCCTTGTGTCTGAGGTGTCCCACTTACAACAGCACTGCCTACCTGGAGATACTGAGCAGTTATCGAGAGGGCTTCGATGGGCAGATGACATCTTGAAAGACCTACACTGTCCTTTCATATACCCAAAAGCTCCTTCAAATGACCTAGAAACCAAAATTCTCCAGTTTGTTCTTCCAATTTTTGGGGATTCAGAACAATCCCCCGGAGAAGGGAAAAGCTACCCACTCCAGGATTCTGGCCTAGAGAATTCCATGCACTGTAGAATTCATGGGCATGTCAAGACTCTAACAATACTGAGAGACTATAACGTTCACCTTCAGTCACAGGAAAATCCAGTTTCCTTTCATTTCAGTGATTGCATTGATTGGGAACCCCGAAAGGATGGGAAGAAATGCAGAAAGAAGTAGACTCAATGTTGTCAGGCGGGGGAGAGAAGAATGGGCAGTGCTTGCCATGAATCCAGGCTTTGCTGGGAAGTGGGTGGGGGGATAGAGTGAGGGTGTCCGAATGTAGACAGTGGTGATGCTTACACAGCATTGTGAAGGCCTATATATTCCCAAATGGCATCAAGGAAGGAAAATTTATTGACACATACTTGTGAGCAAAATATACAGAAAGCCATAAAAGACATAAAAGATGAGAAGAAAGATGCCTAGGAGCCTGATGAAAATCAGCTCAGGGGAAAGGAAGTCAGTCTCCCCTGGATGGGGAGGGAGTGGACGGCATCCACAGGGAACACACAGGGATGGAGCCTGCAGAGTCAAACGCGCCCCTGGACGAGGTGTTTGCTGAACGGGCTCTAGGTCTCTGTCCAGAGCAGGGGCCTTTTCTCCCTGCAGGGGTGGGACCGTCATGGTGGGTGTCTGAGTCCTTGGCAGGAGCCAGGGCAGGCTGCCTTCGTGCAGGTGGTCACTCAGACCCCGACTCAGGTTCTGCAACCAACGCCTGAGCAGGTGTAAGTGCACGTTGAGGTGGAGGATCTGGAAACGGGGTGGGACATCGGGTCCTGTGGCTGTGGGTCGTGCAGGCACAGAGATCCGATGTGCTGAGTGTGCCTGCCAATACCCAGTTGGCCACATGTCTTTGGGAGGGTACGAGTCAGGTCTCGAACCCCCCTCAGTGGATCCCTGGGTCCTGCACGTGGTGCTCCCACCTCCGTAGGGACAGGTGTTGGAGGTGTAGGCTCTCTGAGTTTGACGGCCGGAGCTAGAGCTGGGGGAGAAGAAAGTTTGCCACAGGCCAGCCTTGCCATGTGCCTAAGTGGGCATGAAAGTTTCCTAGAGATTCGCTAAGAAGGCACAGCATCGGAGTCTTCTCTGCAGTCTCCAAGATGGGTGGTGTGAGGCTAGCATTTGGTCCAGGCCCAGCCCCAGCTCTTGGGGACTCCTACCTGTGTGGCTCAGCACTGAATCCCTACACTCATGTTCAGCAGTCCCAGCCGCCTCACGTTTGTGCTATGCCGTTCTGGGTTTCAGGTCCTCCTGCTACCTCAGGTGCAGGGCTTCTCAGAGCTCTGGGTCAGGGCCGGCTATGCGGAGCTCTGTGGCAGCCTGAGACTGGGCCCCGGGGTGCATGCTGGGGGGTGTCTGGGTAGCAGGCCTTGCCCGCTCCGTCTTCATCTTCAGTTGGGCTGAGCCCTCCTTGGCCAAGCTCACTTGGAGCCTGCACTGGGCCTGCCGGGCAGGGGGCTAGTGCTCTGAGCCCTCCTTCTGGGAGGTGGATGGGGTGTGCCCCTCAGGGGCCAACTCGGGTGGGACGCTCTGCAATGATAGTGACCATCAGCCAGCCCTGCTTCGATATTTCTGGGCTGAGGCT
Organism: Moschus berezovskii; assembly: GCF_049115385.1. Taxonomy (NCBI): domain Eukaryota; kingdom Metazoa; phylum Chordata; class Mammalia; order Artiodactyla; family Moschidae; genus Moschus; species Moschus berezovskii. The sequence continues at coordinate 113,243,366 of NC_142467.1, read as the reverse complement.
GGCCAGGATGGCTGCTGCCTCTGCCTGTCTGCCCTTTTGCTCACAGAAAGAACAAAGACAAAGATCTGCTCAGCTACCCACCCGGGAGGACAGAGACACCCCTGAGGCTGTGAGGCCGGGGCACGCGGCTCTGCCTGGACACTCGCCATGACACCCAGCCTTCTCTCCCCTGGGATGTGGACACAAGCGACCCATGGTCTCCTGACCCACATGCGGTTGGGCTTGCTTGAGGCAGACACACCCCGAAAAACCCCCATCCACACACAGCGAAAGGCCTCAGGCTTCCCCGTGTGGGACAGGAGAGGTGGCCGGACCTGGCTTGGGGCTCCACTGTTACCTTTCTGTTCCTTCTGGCAAAGGGCCAGAGGACTGTCGTGGGAGGGGGTGCTGAGCCAGTGTCAACCACGTGCCCACACAGTCTGCCTGTGAGCTCCCCTGAGGTCCCGGCATCATCTGGGCAAGGGCAAGCAGCAGAACATCTTGACAGCAAACGATCTGGCTGGGGGCTCCTCTCCGCTGGGGAGGACTGGATACCCGGTTTGTGGGTTCTGTTGGGTTCTGTTGCCAGGAAGTGACATCATTTCCTGGTTCGTGGCCGAGGTCCCTTCCACAAAGCTCCCCAAGGGAACCTCTCGGTTTCTGGCTGTTCCCCCACCTCCTTAGACCACATGCAGGCACAGTGAAACCACACAGCCCACCACACAGCATTGGGGAGACCTGGGTGCAGCCAGGGCCTGAGCTCTGAGGACACAGATGTTTTCAGCCCAGGATCCTTCTTCTCAGAAACGATGTGGCCCTGGGCAAGGCATGTGCTCTGCAGGGTAACCCAGTCTCTTGATCTTCGGAGTGGGGAACACTCTCCCATCTGCTGCTTAGGTTTGTCAGCCTATGATCAACTCCAGTTCCTGTTCATACTTTGGGCCTCTATCACATGGAGCTTGGACACTGAGACTTCCCAAAGGACAGATTTCACACAGGGCTGACCTAGCACAGAATGGGGCAGAATCAGGCCTGGATGGGCTCTGGGACCTGGGAAAAGGCAGTCCGCTTCCTGCCTATTTCTTGACACCCACATTGGGAGGACCGGAAGGTCATATTCAGACATCGCCCCCTCTGATATCAACCTTCCTTGTCCTACTCAAGTGTCCCACTCAGCCTCGAGGAGTGGGGGAGTCTGCCCAAACAGTGGCTCCCTGCATCCTTGTCTTTGAATCTCATCATCTTGTGTCATTTTACCACTTGCAGGGGGAATACGCACTGTCAATGTTTCCAACCTCAAGAGAGATTCATGCAAATTCTGTGAAATTGACTCATTTCCTCTCTCCCAGTTTCAGTCTCTCTTCCGCGATCCGTTTCTTTCTTGACCTTTCCAAATTCAGTCTGTCTTCCTCTTTGTGTCTCTCCTGTGGATGCTTGAATGCATGTGAATGTATGTAAGCATGTAAACTGTTGACCTAGGGTGAGGCTTTAGTGTTTCATTTAGAGTGAGTTAAAGGTTTGGGGTTGGAATTGGTGTTAGGGGAAGGGCTAGATTTGGGGTTTGTTCTGGGAGACTTAGTGGTGTGAGTTCTCAGTCTCTTTTACGTAGGAACCCCTTCTCCGATATTCTGCTTGCTAATATTCTCTTTTGTTCAGTTTGTTACCATTTTGACTAGCAAATTCTGAGCTTTTCTGTTGCAAAGCTGTTCAAGTGGATGGAAGCTGGTCGGTGTCCTTTGGTTTACTGTTTCCTTGACTTGAAGAGACCCAATTTTCTTCCACCCCCACACACATGTTGAGAAGTCCCTGACATTAAGGCGCCTATGGCCCGTGCTTATTTCCAAGAGTTTCATCACTTCAGGCTTTGCATTGATGTATTTCACTGAATCTGATGTGTTCTGAGACCAAAAGCCAATGTGATTGTTCAGATGGAACCATCTCCAATTCCCACGGCCTTTCCTTGCAGAGGTTCTTTTTCCCATTCGTATCACCTCCCCTCCTTTGGCGTCGAGGAATTGACCGTATAAGCTTGGGTTTATGTCTGGAACCTCAAATCCATTCCATGGATCTGGTTCTGCGTGTTTGATTTCTTCCCAGTACTATGCTGTCCTGATGATCCTAGTCTGAGAGTCTAATTAGGTATCAGTCATCCGCTATGTCCATTTCATAGCTTTACGGCAGATTGCATTGACTATTTTGACTCCTTTGTGTTCCCATAAACATTTTGGATTCTTTGGTTATAATGCCCTGAGAAAAGCCGTTGGTATTTTGAGAGAAATAGAGTGGATCCTCTGGATTGCCCCACGGTGGGGGTCTGGGGGAGGGAGAATTGATATCATCTTACCAGGAGGAATTCTTCTGATCCTTGAGCACAGCTATTTTCCATGGGATTTGTGGGATTCGCCCTCTTTTATCCATCTCTTGCAGTTCTCAGAGAAGAGGGGCTCCCCTCCTGGTTTAGATGGACTCCTAGCTATTGCCTTTCAGGGATTGTAACTGTCGGTGGGGTTGATAATTGCCATCTTCGAAGCGTTTGCTGTGAGTGTTAGAAATGCCAAGTATTTCTCTTCCCCTTCCTCACTGTCCATCTCTCTGAGCCTCCAGGTAGAACAGGCCTAGTCCAGGGTCCCACGGGCCTCGGGGTGTGCACCTAGACTATGTGGATCAGACCCTCAGTTTTGGGCATCATTTGGTGTACTCTCTTCGCCTTTGGCGTCCCTTTCTTCACCTGGTGTCCCTTCAGACCTCTCCTTCAGGCTCCTTTGTGTTCATGTCATTTGTGTATTAACAGCCAAATCCTGCCTAAGCTCAGTGTATGCATACAGGGTCCTGCCACCTCTACCATCCCACCGAGGGAAGCCTGAGGCCTTTCCCTGTGTGTGGAAGGGGTTTTCTCGGCGTGTGTCTGACTCAAGCAAGCCTAGCTGCATGTGGGTTTGGAGCCCTTTGACTGCTTGTGTCCACACCCCAGCGGAGAGCAGGCTGCCTGTCATGGGGAGCGTCCAGTCAGAGCTGGTGGACCAGGCTGACCTCACGCCCTCGGGTGTGTCTCCGTCCTCCTGGGTGGGTATCTCAGCATATCTTTGTCGCTGCTCCTTTTGGGAGCAGAATTGCAGACGGGCAGAAGCAGCAGGCATACTGGCCAGTCTCAGCTCACAAATATCAAAGCAGGGCTGGCTGATGGTCTCTATCATTGCAGAGCATCCCTCCCGAGGTGGCCCCTGAGGGGCACACCCCATCCACCTCCCAGAGGGAGGGCTCAGAGCACCAGCCCCCTGCCCGGGAGGCCCAGTACAGGCTCCAGGTGAGTGTGACCACGGAGGGCTCAGCCCAACTGACAATGAAGACGGAGCAGGCCAGGCCTGCTACACAGACACCACCCAGCACGCACCCCGGGGCCCAGTCTCAGGCTGCCACGGAACTCAGCAGAGCCTGCCCTGACCCAGAGCTCTGAGAAGTCCTGCCTTGGAGATAGCAGTAGGACCTGGAACCCAGGAGGGCAGAGCAAATAGATGAGGCATTTGTGGCTGCTGCATGTGAGTGTGGGGAGGTAGTGCTGAGCCACACAGGGAGGTGTCCCCCAGAGCTGGGGCTGGTCCGGGACCAATGGCTGGCCAATGGTCTCCATTTTGGAGACTGCAGAGAAGACTCCGATGCTAGGCCTTCTTATAGAATCTCTAGGAAGCTTTCTTACTCACTTAGGCACATGGCAAGGCTGTCCTGTGGCAAACTCTTCTTCTCCACCAGCTCTAGCTCCGACCGTCAAACTCAGCCAGCCTCCACGTCCAAAACGAGTCCCTACAGAGGTTGGAGCTCCAGGTGCAGCACCCAGGGATCCACTGAGGGTACACTGAGACCTGAGACGTCCCCTGCCAAAGAAATGGGCGAGCCACGTACTGGATAGCACCATCAGCACATCCGAACTCTGTGCCTGCACGAACCAGAGCCCCAGGCTCCAATGTCCCACCCCGTTTTCCAGAACCTCCACCTCCACGTAAACTTACACCTGCTCGGGCTTTGGCGGCAGAACCCGAGTAAGGGCCTGAGTGACCACCTGCAGAGGGGCAGCCTGCTGTGTCTCCTGCCAAGGACTCAGATGCCCAACATGCCTGTCCCATCCCTGCAGGGAGAACAGGCCCATGCTCTGGACAGATACCCAAAGCCCTTTCATCAAAAGTCTCGTCCAGGGACACGGTTGACTCTGCAGGCTCCATCTCTGCATGTTGTCCGTGGCAGCCGTCCACTCGCTCCCCACCCAGGGGAGATTGACTTCCATTCCCTTGAGCTGATTTTCATCAGGCTCCTAGGCATCTTTCTTTTCATCTTTTATGTCTTTTATGGCTTTCTGTATATTTTTTCTCGCAACTGTGTGTCAATAAATTTTCCTTCTTTGATGCCATTTGGGAATATGGAGGCCTTCACAATGCTGTGTAAACATCACCACTGTCTATATTTGGACACCCTCATTCTATCCCCCCCCCACTTCCCAGCAAAGCCTGGATTCATGGCAAGCACTCCCCATTCTTCTCTCCTTGCCTGAAAACATTGAGCCTACTTCTCTCTGCATTTCTTCCCATTCTTTCGAGGTCCCCAATCAATACCAGTCACTGAAATAAAAGGAAACTGGATTTTGCTCTGACTGAAGGCGAAAGTTATAGTCTCTCGGCATTGTTAGAGTCTTGGCATCCCCATGAATTCTACAATCCATGCAATTCTCTAGGTCAGAATCCTGGAGTCGGTAGCTTTTCCCTTCTCAGTGGATTGTTCTGACTCCCCACATATTGGAAGAACAAACTGAAGAATTCTGGTCCCTATGTCATTTGACGTAGCCTTTGGGTATCTGAAAGGACCATGTAGGTCTTTTCAAGATGTTATCTGCCAAACGAAGCCCTCTCGGCAAATGTGCTCAGAATATGCAGGTAGGCAATGCTGTTGTAAGTGGGATTACAACACAAGGGAAATGCTGAGTTCTTCCGCTGGCACAAACAAACTCACAACAATAAACCAGGCAGGAAAAATGGAATGATAAACCCAAACCAACAAAGGGAGAAGTGTTCCACAGAACACAAGGCCAGATCCACCATCCTCGTAGTCCCCACATGCTCGAGAAAGTCAGTGATCGGGAAAGAAACAGAAGAAACATGTGTAAGTCCAATGTGAGGCAATGCACATGGCTAGTGTAGCTCAGAGATGGCCTGATGCTTCGCATGGACACGCGGGCAAAGGGAAACACAATGCAGGTGGCGGTTCTCATAATCTCAGAGCTAGGTGCTCAGGTTGGTGTCAACCAGCCTTCGGGACCACAAGAGGGAATGGAGGGCCAGCAGAGCCCATAGACGTCTGTCTCACTCTCTGCCAGAAGAATGTGCTGGACCCATCAAAGTCCCACTGGAACATCTCTTGGCGATCAGTGCCCACCCTCAAGGTGGATCCCATTCCACTTCTTGCACGGTTGATCCTGTCTTCTGAGATGCTCACCTCTGGTGGTCCAAAGCCGCAGGCTTGCTTGGTGCCTGCGCAGACGAAACTCCCTTAAGTCGCTCACACGTCCAAGGGCACACAAGGATGTCTGTGGCTTCTGGCTCAATGATGGAAGATCAGAGCCCTCTCAACCAGACTTGGGGATCGGTGCTGAAAGGGAGGCCGCACCTGACGCCCCCTTTCACTGGAAAAAGTGTCCTTGCTTCTAGAGCTGCTGAATCCATTCAACTGTGGAAATGCAAGCTGAAAAACACCCATCTTTCCGAGAAGGTCTCCAAAAGAGTTTAGGAGTGACACATTGGAAACCAGAGGGGATGACATGCATGTCCATGGAAAATTAACACCTCTCAACAAATGCACTTCAAATGATTCCTAGACATACGTTCCATGCAAAATGGTTCACAAATCCAGAAGGAAATGGAGCAGACATTAGACATGAGCTCTGAGTTTTCACACACAATACCAAAAGGCACTACACAAAGAGTAACCAGGGAACACAGTGAACTTTGTCAAATCCAAGATATGGGCTCTGGGAAAGACCGTCTGAAAAACACAAACAACATATCTCAAGCGGGAAGACAACTGTTTGCATACACAGAACGTAGGCAGAATTTGGCTCCTAATACACAAACGACATGAACACAAGCTTGAAGGAGAGGTCTGCAGGGAAACCAGGCGAAGGAAGGGACATGGAGAGTATACCGAATGATGCCCAACGATGAAGGCCTGAGAAACACGGTCGAGCTGCACTCCCCAATAGCCGTGGGACCCTGGACTAGGCCTGTTCAACCTGGAGGCTCAGAGAGATGGACAGTGAGGAAGGGGAAGAGAAATCGTTGGCATTTCTAATACTAACAGCAAATGCTTAGAAAGAGACGGCAAGTATCAACCCCATCGACAGTGACATTTCCTGAAAGGCAATAGTTAGGGGTCCATCTAAGCCAGAAGGGAAGCCCCTCTTCTAAGAGAACTGCAAGAGATGGATGAAAGAAGGTGAAGCCCACCAATCCAATGGAAAATAAACTGTGCTCCAGTATCAGAAGAATTTCTCCTGGTAAGAAAATGTCACTTCCCCCTCCCCCCAACCCCCAACTTGGGGCAGTCCAGAGGTCGCACGCTATTCCTCTCAAAATACCAAAGGCTACACAAATACAAAGGATTATTAGAGAATACTATCAGCAATTATATGGCAATAAAATGAATAACCTGGAAGAAATTGACAAATTCCAAGAAAAGTACAACTTTACAAAACTGAACCAGGAAGAAATAGAAAATCTGAACAGACCCATCACAAGCTGGGAACTAGAGGCTATAATAAAAAGTATTCCAGAAAACAAAAGCCCTGGTCCAGACGGCTTCACGGCTGAGTTCTACCAAAAATTTAGAGAAGAGCTAACACCTATTCTACTCAAACTCTTCCAGAAAATTGCTGAGGAAGGGAAACTTCCAAACTCATTCTACGAGGCCACCATCACCCTAATCCCAAAACCTCGTAAAAATCCCACAAAAAAAAGAAAACTACAGGCCAATATCACTGATGAACATAGATACAAAAATCCTTAACAAAATTCTAGCAATCAGAATCCAACAACACATTCAGAAGATCATACATCATGACCAAGTGGGCTTATCCCAGGAATGCAAGGATTCTTCAACATCCACAAATCAATCAATGTAATACACCATACAACACATTCAGTTCAGTTCAGTTCAGTTCAGTCGCTCAGTCGTGTCCGACTCTCTGTGACCCCATGAATCACAGCACGCCAGGCCTCCCTGTCCATCACCAACTCCCGGAGTACACTCAAACTCATGTCCACAGAGTCGGTGATGCCATCCAGCCATCTCATTCTCCGTCGTCCCCTTCTCCTCCCGCCCCCAAACTTTCCCAGCATCAGAGTCTTTTCCAGTGAGTCAACTCGTCGCATGAGGTGGCCAAAGTATTGCAGTTTCAGCTTTAGCATCAGTCCCTCCAATGAACATCCAGGATTGAGCTTCTTTAGAATGGACTGGTTGGATCGCCTTGTAGTATAAGGGACTCTCAAGAGTCTTCTCCAACACCACAGTTCAAAAGCATCGATTCTTCGGCGATCAGCTTTCTTCAAAGTCCAACTCTCACATCCATACATGACCACGGGAAAAACCATTGCCTTGACTAGACGGACCTTGGTTGGCAAAGTAATGTCTCTGCTTTTTAATATACTATCAAGGTTGGTCATAACTTTCCTTCCAAGGAGCAAGCGTCTTTTAATTTCATGGCTGCAATCACCACATTAACAAACTGAAAACTAAAAATCATATGATTATCTCAATAGATGCAGAGAAAGCCTTTGACAAAATACAGCATCCATTTATGATAAAAACCCTCCAGAAAGTGGGAATAGAAGGGACATATCTCAATATAATAAAAGCTATATATGACAAACCCACAGCAAACGTTATCCTCAATGGTGAAAAACTGAAAGCATTTCCCCTAATGTCAGGAATAAGACAAGGGTGCCCATTCGCACCACTACTATTCAACATAGTTCTGGAAGTTTTGGCTACAGCAATCAGAGCAGAAAAAGACATAAAAGGAATCCAAATTGGAAAAGAAGAAGTAAAACTTTCACTGTTCGCTGATGACGTGATCCTCTACACAGAAAACCCTAAAGAATCTACCAGAAAACTACTAGAGCTAATCAATGAATACAGTAAAGTTGCAGGATATAAAGTCAACACACAGAAATCACTTGCATTCCTTTACACTAATAATGAGAAAATAGAATGAGAAATTAAGGAAACTATTCCATTCTCTGTTGCAACGAAAAGATTTAAATACTTAAGAATGTATTTACATAAGGAAACAAAAGACTTGTACACAGAAAACTATAAAACACCAGTGAACATAATCAAAGAGTATACTAATAGGTGGAGAAATATACCATGTTTGTGTATTGGAAGAATAAATACTGTTAAAATGAGTATAATATCTAAAGTAACTTATACATTCAATGCAATCCCTGTCCAGCTACCAACGATATTTTTCATAGAACTAGAACAAATAATCTCACAATTTGTATGGAAATACAAAAAACCTCGAATAGCCAAAGCAATCTTGAGGAAGAAAAATGTAACTGGGGGAATTAGCCTGCTGGACTTCAGGCTCTACTACAAAGCCACAGTCATCAAGACAGTATGGTACGGGCATAAATACAGAAACATAGATCAATGGAACAAAACAGAAAGCCCAGCGATAAATCCACGCACCTATGGATACCTTATCTTTGACAAAGGAGGCAAGAATATAAAATGGAGAAAAGACAGTCTCTTTAACAAGTGGTTCTGGGAAAACTGGTCAGCCACTTGTAAAAGAATAAAACTAGACTACTTCCTAACACCATATACCAAAATAAACTCAAAATAGACTAGAGAGATAAATGTAAAACCAATAACTATAAAACTCCTAGAGGAGAATGTAGGCGAAACACTCTCTGACATAAATCACAGCAGGATCCTCCAAGATCCACCTCCCAGAATATTGGAAATAAAAGCAAAAATAAACAAATGGGACCTAATTAAAATCAAAAGCTTCTGCACAGCAAAGGTAGCTAAAAGCAAGGGGAAAAGACAGCCTTCAGAATGGGGGAAAATAATAGCAAATGAAACAACTGATAAAGGATTAATCTCCAAAATATACAAGCAGCTCCTGCAGCTCAATTCCAGAAAAATAAATGAGCCAATCAAAAAATGGGCCAAAGAACTAAACAGACATTTCTCTAAAGAATTCATGAAGATGGCTAACAAACATATGAAAAAATGCTCAACATGCCTCATAATCAGAGAAATGCAAATCAAAACCACAATGAGATACCATTTCACACCAGTCAGAATGGCTGCTATCCAAAAGTCTACATACAGTAAATGCTAGAGAGGTTGTGGAAAGAAGGGAACCTTCTTACACTGTTGTTGGGAATGCAAACTAGTACAGCCAATATGGAGAACAGTGTGGAGATTCCTCAAAAAACTAGAAATAGAAATGCCATATGATCCAGCAATCACACTCCTGGGCATACACACCGAGGAAACCAGAATTGAAAGAGACACATGTACTCCAATGTTCATCGCAGCACTGTTTACAATAGCCAGGACATGGAAGCAAACTACATGTCCATCTGCAGATGAATGGATAATAAAGCTTTGGTACATATACACAATGGAGTATTACTCAGCCGTTAAAAAGAATGCATTTGAATCAGTTCTAATGAGGTGGATATAATTGGAGCCTATTATACAGAGTGAAGTAAGCCAGAAAGAAAAACACCAATACAATATACTAACGCATATATATGGAATTTAGAAAGATGCAAATGATAACCACGTATACGAGACAGCAAAAGAGAAACAGATGTATAAAACAGTCATAGGGATTCTGTGGGAGAGGGTGAGGATGGGATGGTTTGGGAGAATGGCATTGAAACATGTATATTATCATATGTGAAACGAATCACCAGTTCAGGGTCGAGGCATGTTACAGGATGTTCAGGGCTGGTATGACCCAGAGGGAAAATAAAGGAAGGAGGGCGGTGGGAGGGGGGTTCAGGAGAGGGACCTCATGTACACCCGAGGTGGATTCATGTCAATGTATGGCAAAACCAACCAATATAATATTGTAAAATAATTAGCCTCCAATAAAAAAACAAAACAAACACACAAAAAAACCAACGGCTGTTCTCAGGGCATTATAACCAATGAATTCCAAAATGTCTATGGAAACAGAAAGGAGTCAAAGAGTCAATGCAATTTGCCACAAAGCCCTGAAATGGACATAGCAGGCTGCTTGATAGCCAATTAGACTATCACACTAGGATCATCAGGACAACATGGTACTGGGAAGAAATCAAACACGCAGAACCAGATCCATGAAATGGAATTGAGGGTCCAGACATAAACCCAAGCTTCTACGGTCAATTCCTCGACGCCAAAGGAGGGGAGGTGATACGAAGGAGAACAAGAGCCTCTGCAATGAAAGGCCGTGGGAATTGGAGATGGTTCCATCTGAAGAATCACATTGGCTTTTGGTCTCAGAACACGTCAGATTCAGTGAAACACATCAATGCCAAGCCTGAAGTGATGAAACTCCTGGAAATAAGCACGGGCCATAGGCTCCTTCATGTCATGGACTTCTCAACATGTGTGTGTGTGGGGGGAAGAAAATTGGGTCCCTTAAAGTCAAGGAAACAGTAAACCAAAGGACACCCACGGGCTTCCATCCACTTGAACAGATTTGCATCAGAAAAGCTGAGCATTCACAAATCAAAATGGTAACAAACTGAACAAAAAAGAATATTAGCAAGCAGAATATCAGAGAAGGGGTTCCTACGCGTCTCCCAGAACAAACCCCAGACCTATCCCTTCCCCTAACACCAAATCCAACGACAAATCTTTAACTCACTCGACACGAAACCCTAAAGCCTCAAACAAGTTCAACAACATACATGCGTCCATGCATTCACATGCATGCGAGCATCCAGAGGAGAGACACAGAGAGAAATAGACAGACTGAATTTGGAAAGGTCAAGAAAGAGAGGGAAGAAGGGAGAGAGACTGAACAATGGAGAGAGGAAATGATTCTTTTTCATAGAATTTGTATGAATCTCTCTTGTGGTTGGAAACAATGACTGTGCTTTTCCCCCAAGGGGGAAAATGACTCAAAATGATGAGACTCAAGGACAAAGTTGCGGGGAGCCACTGTTGGGGCAGACTCCCGAGCCTTTGAGGCCAAGTGGGGAAATTGAGGAGGATGCGGAAGGTTGATATCAGAGGGGGTGATGTCTGAATATGACTTTCCGGTCCTCCAAATGCAGGGGTCAAGAAATAGGCAGAAAGGGGACTGCCTTTTCCCAGGTCCCAAAGCCCATCCAGGCCTGATTCTGCCCCATTCTGTGCGAGGTCAGCCCTGTGTGGAATCCATCATTTGGGAAGTCTCAGTGTCCAAGCTCCATGTGATAGCGGCCCAATGTTTGAACAGGCACTGGAGCTGTTCATAGTCTGACAGACCTAGGCAGAAAATGGGAGAGTGACCCCCACTCTGCAGATGGAAAGAGTGGGGAAAACCTGCAGGGCACATGCCTTGCCCAAGGCCACTTCACTTCTGAGAAGGAGCCTGGGCTGAAAGCAGCTGTGTCCTCAGAGCTCAGGCCCTGGCTGCACACAAGTCTCCCCAATGCTGTGGGGTGGGCTGTGTGTGTCACTGTGCCTGCACGTGGCCTAAGGGCATGGGGAAACAGCCAGAAACCCAGAGGTTCCCTTGGGGAGCTTTGTGGAAGTGACCTCGGCCATGAACCAGGAAATGATGTCACTTCCTGGCAACAGAACCCAAGAGAAACTGCAACCCTGGTATCCAGGCCTCCTCAGTGCAGAGGAGTCCCCAGCCAGATCACTTGCTTTCAAGATGTTCTGTTGTTTTCCCCTGCCCAGACGCCGGGGCCTCAGGCGAACTCACAGGCAGAGAATGTGGGAACGTGGATGACGCTGGCTCAGGGACCCCGGAGAGGCCTCTGGCCCTTTGCACTAAGGAACAGAAAGGCAACAGGGAGGCCCAGGCCGGGTCCGGCCACCTCTCCCGTCCCACATGGGGAAGCCTGAGGCCTTTGCCTGTGTGTTGATGGGGGTTTCTCGGGGTGTGTCTGCCTTAAGCAAGCCCAGCCGCATATTGGTCAGGAGCTCGTGGGTCGCTTTTGTCCACACCACAGGAGAGAGCAGGCTGGTGGCATGGGAAGCATCCGGGCAGAGCTGGCTGCCCAGGCTGACCTCACTCCCTCAGGGGTATCTCTGTCCTCCCGATTGCGTATCTGAGCAGACACTAGTCTCTGCGCTTTCTGGGAGCAGAAGGGCAGATGGGCAGAGGCAGCAGCCATCCTGGCCAGGCACAGCTCAGAAATATCAAAGGAGTGCTGCTGATGGTCACTGTCATTGTAGAGCGTCCCATCCGAAGTGGCCTCTGAGGGGAACACCCCTACCACCACCCTGAGGGAGGGTTCAGAGCACCCGCCCCCTGCCCAGGAAGCCCAGTACAGGCTCCAGGTGAGCGTGGCCATGGAGGGCTCAGCCAAAATGGCGAATAAGAGGAACCAGGCAAGGCCTGCTGCACAGACATCACCAAGCACACACTCCGGGGCCCACTCTCAGGCTGCCACAGAGCTCAGCACACCCGGCTCTGACCCAGAGCTCCGAGAAGCCCTTCCTTGGAGGCAGCAGGAGAGCCTGGAGCCCAGCAGTGCAGAGCACAGAGTTGAGGCTCCTGGGGCTGCTGCATGTGAGTGTGGGGAGGCGGTGCTTAGCCACACAGGGAGGAGTCCCCCAGAGTGGGGCTGGGCTTGGACTAAAGGCTGGCCTCACACCACCCATCTTGGAGACTGCAGAGAAGACTCCGAAGCAGGGCCTTCTTAGCGAATCTCTAGGAAGCCGTCATGTCCCCTTAGGCTCATGGCAAGGCTGGCATTTGGCAAACTCTTCTCTACCAGCTCTAGCTCTGGCCATGAAACTCAGCCAGCCTCCACGTACAAGACCCGTCCCTACAGAGGTGGGAACTCCAGGTGCAGGACGCAGGGATCCAATGAGGGGAGATCGAGACCTAAGACAACCCTCCCAAAGCTACGGGGCGAACCGGGTACTTGACAGTCCCTTGAGCACATCGGAACTCTGTACCTGCACGACTCCCAGCCCCAGGCCCCGATGTCTCACCATGCCTTCCAGAACCTCCACCTTTACGTGTACATGCACCTGCTTGGGCTTTGGCGGCAGAACCCGAGTCAGGGGCTGAGTGACCACCTGCACAAGGATAGCCTGCCCTGGCTGCTGCCAAAGACTCAGACACCCACCACGACTGTCCCACCCCTGCAGGGAGAACAGGTCCCTGCTCTGGACAGACTTCCAGAGCCCTTTCAGCAAACACATCGTCCAGGGGCGCGGTTGGCTCTGCAGGCCCATCCCTGTGTGTTCCCCATGGACGCCGTCCACTCCCTCTCCACCCAGGGGAGATTGACTTCCCTTCCCCTGAGCTGATTTTCATCAGGGTTCTAGGCATCTTTCTTCTCATCTTTTATGTCTTTTATGGCTTTCTGTATATTTTGCTCACAAGTGTGTGCCAATAAATTTTCCTTCTTTGATGTCATTTGGGAAGATGGAGGGCTTCACAATGCTGTGTAAGCATCACAACTGTCTACATTCTGAAACACTCATTCTATCCCTCTCCCACTTCCCAGCAAAGCCTGGATTCATGGCAAGACCTCCCCGTTCCTTTCTCCCCCACCTGAAAACATTGAGTCTACTTCTCTCTGCATTTCTTCCCATTGTTTCGGGGTCCCCAATCAATGCCAATCATTAAAATGAGAGGAAACTGGATTTTGGTCTGACTGAAGGTGAAAGTTATAGTCTTTCAGTATTGTTAGAGTCTTGGCATCCCCATGAATTCTACAGTCAATGGAATTCTCTAGGCCAGAATCCTGGAGTTAGTAGCTTTTCCCTTCTCCAGGGGATTGTTCTGACTCCCCACATATTGGAAGACCAAACTGGAGAATTCTGGTTTCTGTGTCATTTGTAGGAGCCTTTGGATATCTGAATGGACTGTGTAGATCCTTTCAAGATATCATCTGCCAAATGAAGTCATCACGGCAAATGAGTTCAGAATCTCCAGGTAAGTCATCCTGTTGTAAGTGGGATGCATCAGGCACAAGTGAAAGGCTGAGTTCTTCCGCCGATACAAACAACCTCACAACAATAAACCATGCAGGATAAATGGAAAGATAAACCCACACCAACAAAGGGAGAAGTGTTCCTCAGAACACAAGGCCAGAGAAAGACAAACCATCCTTGTGGCACCCACATGCTCGAGAAAATCAGTTATCAGGAAGGAAACAGAAGAAACATGTGCAGGTCCAATGACAGGCAAAGCACATGGCTAGTGTAGCTCAGAGATGGCCTGACACTTTGCATGGACACGTGGGAAAAGGGACATACATTGTAGTTGGAGGTGGCCATCATCTCAGAGCTAGGTGCACAGGATGGTGACAACCAGCCTTCGGGACCACAAGAGGGAGTGGAGGGCCTAACAGATCCCATAGACATCTCTCTCGCTATGTGGGAGAAGAGTGTGGCAGACCCATCATAGTCCCACAGGAGCATCACTTGACGATCAGTGCCCAACCTCAGGGTGGATCCCACTCCACTTCTGGCACGGTGGCTCCTGTCCTCTGGGATGCTCACCTCTGGCGGTCTGAAGCTGCAGGCCTGCTGGGCGCCTTCGGAGACGAAACTCCCTTCAGCTGCTCACACAGTCAAGGGCACACAAGGATGCCTGTGGAATCTGGATCACAGATGGAAGTTCAGAGCCCTGTCAACCTGAACTTGGGATTGGTGCTGAAAGGGAGGCCGCACCCAACTCCCTTTTCACTGGACACAGCGTCCCTGAGCTAGAACTGCTGAATCCATTCTTCTGTGGAAATGCAAGCTGAAAAACACCCATCTTTCCGAGAAGATATCCAAAAGAGTTTAGGAGCAACACATTTGGAAACCAGAGGGGATGACATGCATGTCCATGGAAACTTGACTCCTCTCAACAAATGCAGTTGAAAAGGTTCCTAGACATATGTTCCATGCAAAACGGCTCACAAATCCAGAAGGAAATGGAGCAGAGATTAGCATGAGTTCTGTGTCTTCACAAACAATACAGAAAGGCACTACACAAAGAGTAACAAGGGAACACAGTGAACTTTGTCAAATCCAAGATTTGGACTCTGGGAAAAACCGTCTGAAAAGCGCAAATGACACATCCCAAGCTGGGAGACAACTGTTTGCATACACAGAGCTTAGGCAGGATTTGGCTCTTAATACACAAATGACATGAACACAAAAGGGCCTGAAGGAGACACCAGGAGAAGGAAGGGACAGGGAGAGTACACCGGATGATGCCCAGCATTGAGGCCTGAGAAATACTGTCTAGCTGCATTCCCCGAGCCCCGTGGGACCGTGGAATAGGCCTGTTCTACCTGGAGGCTCAGAGAAATGGACAGTGAGGAAGGGGAAGAAAAATCCTTGGCATTTCTAACACTTCCAGCAAACGCTTAGAAGGCAATTATCAACCCCACCGACAGTGACATTCCCTGAAAGGCAATAGCTAGGAGTCCATCTAACCAAGGAGGGAAGCCCTTCTTCTCAGAGAACTGTAAGACATGGATGAAAGAAGGTGAAGCCCAACAATCCAATGGAAAATAAGCTGTGCTCACGGATCAGAGGAATTCCTCCTGGTAAGATGATATCACTTCCCCCTCCCCCCACCACTCACCGTGGGGCAATCCAGAGTTTCCACGCTATACCTCTCAAAATACCAACGGGTGTTCTCAAGTCATTATAACCAAAGAATTTCAGAATATCTATGGAAAAACAAAGGAGTCAAAATAGTCAATGCAATCTGCCACAAAGCCCTGAAATGTACATAGCAGGCTGCCTGATAACCAATTAGAGTATCACACTAGAATCATCAGGACAGCATGGTACTGGGAAGAAATTGAACACGCAGAACCAGATACATGGAATGGAATTGAGGGTCCAGAAATAAACCCAAGCATCAACGGTCAATTCCTCAATGCCAAAAGAGGGGAGGCGATACGAATGGGAACTAGAGCCTCTGAAACGAAAGGCCATGGGAATTGGAGATGGTTCCATCTGAACAATCACATTAGCTACTGTTCTCATAACATTTCAGATTTAGGGAAACACGTCAATACAAACCTGAAGTGATGAAACTCCTGGAAAGAAACAAGGGCCATTGGCTCCTTAATGTCAGGGACTTCTCAACACGTGTGTGGGAGGGGGAAGAAAATTGGGTCTCTTCAAGTCAAGGAAACAGGAAACCAAAAGACACCAACTTGCTTCCATCCACTGAACAGCTTTGCATCAGAAAAGCTAAGCATTTACTTATCAAAATGGTAGCAATCTGAACACAAAAGAATATTTGCAAGCAGAATATCGGAGAAGGGGTTCCTTCATAAAAGAGACTGAGAACTCACACCACTAAGTCTCCCAGAACAAAGCCCAGACATATCCTTGCCCCTCACATGAACTCCCACCCGAAACCTTTACCTCACTTGAAATGAAACCCTAAAGCCTCACCCTAGGTCAACAATTCCCCAGCGATCATTACAAAGTAATAGAGGAAAACAACAGACTAGGAAAAACAAGAGATCTTTTCAAGAAAATTAGAGATATCAAGGGAACATTTCATGCAAAAATGGGCTCGATAAAGGACAGAAATGGTAGGGACCTAACAGAAGAAGAAGATATTAAGAAGAGGTGGCAAGAATACACAGAAGAACTGTACAAAAAAGATCTTCAAGACCAAGATAATCACAATGGCGTGATCACTCACCTGGAGCCAGACATCTTGGAATGTGAAGTCAAGTGGGCCTTAGAGAGCATCACTATAAACAAAGCTAGTGGAGGTGATGGAATTCCAATTGAGCTACTTCAAATCCTAAAAGATGATGCTGTGAAAGTGCTGCACTCAATATGCCAGCAAATTTGGAAAACTCAGCAATGGCCACAGGACTGGAAAAGATCAGTCTTCATTCCAATCCCAAAGAAAGGCAATGCCAAAGAATGCTCAAACTACAGCACAATTGCACTCATCTCACACACTAGTAAAGTCATGCTCAAAATTCTCAAAGCTAGGCTTCAGCAATATGTGAATCAAGAACTTCCAGATGTTCACGCAGGTTTTAGAAAAGGCAGAGGCACCAGAGATCAAATTGCCAACATCCATTGGATTATGGAGAAAGCAAGAGAGTTCCAGGAAAACATCTATTTCTGCTTCATTGACTATGCCAAGGCCTTTGACTGTGTGAATCACAATAAACTGTGGAACATTCTGAAAGAGATGGGAATGCCAGACCACCTGACCTGCCTCTGGAGAAACCTGTATGCAGGTCAGGAAGCAACAGTTAGAACTGGACATGGAACAACAGACTGGTTCCAAATAAGAAAAGGAGTACGTCAATGTTGTATTTTGTCACCCTGCTTATTTAACTTCTATGCAGAGTACATCATGAGGAACGCTGGGCTGGAAGAAGCACAAGCTGGAATCAAGATTGCTGGGAGAAATATCAATAACCTCAGATATGCAGATGACACCAGCCTTATGGCAGAAAGTGAAGAGGAACTCAAAGGCCTATTGATGAAAGTGAAAGAGGAGAGTGAAAATGTTGTTTTGAAGCTTAACATTCAGAAAACGAAGATCATGGCATCTGGTCCCATCACTTCTTGGGAAATAGATGGAGAAACAGTCGAAACAGTGTCAGACTTTATTTTTGGGGGCTCCAAAATCACTGCGGATGCTGATTGCAGCCATGAAATTAAAAGACGCTTACTCCTTGGAAGGAAAGTTATGACCAGCCTAGATAGCCTATTAAAAAGCAGAGACATTACTTTGCCAACCAAGGTCCGTCTAGTCAAGGGTATTGTTTTTCCCGTGGTCATGTATGGATGTGAGAATTGGACTGTGAAGAAAGCTGATCGCTGAAGAATTGATGCTTTTGAACTGTGGTGCTGGAGAAGACTCTTGAGAGTCCCTTGGACTGCAGGGAGATCCAACCAGTCCATTCTAGAGGAGATCAATCCTGGGTGTTCATTGGAAGGACTTATGCTAAAGCTGAAACTCCAACACTTTGGCCACCTCATGTGACGAGTTGACTCACTGGAAAAGACTCTGATGTTGGGAGCGATTGAGGGTAGGAGGAGACGGGGACGACAGAGAATGAGGTGGCTCGATGGCATTAACGACTCGATGGACATGAGTTTGAGTGAACTCCGTGAGTTGGTGATGGACAGGGAGGCCTGGCGTGCTGTAGTCCATGGGGTTGCTAAGAGTCGGACACGACTAAGCGAATGAAATGAACTGAACTGAACTGAACGTCAACAATATACATTTGTACATGCATTTCTCAGGCATGCAAGCATCCAGAGGAGAAACACAGAGAGGAAGAGACAGACTGAATTTGGAAAGATCAAGAAAGAGAGGGAACGAGGGAGAGAGACTGAACAATGGAGAGAGTAAATAAATCGATTTCACAGTATTTGCATGAATCTCACTTGAGTTTGGGAAAAGTAACAGTGCCAATTCCCCCTGAAAGGGGGAAAATGACCCAAGATGATGAGACTCAAAAACAAGTATGCGGGGAGCCACTGTTGGGCAGGCTCCACCACCCCTCGAGGCAGAGTTCGACATTTGAGTAGGACGAGGAATGTTGATATCAGAGGCGGCGATGTCTGAATATTATCTTCCGGTCCTCCCAATGCTGGGGTCAAGAAATAGGCAGGAAGTGGACTTCATCTTCGAAGGTCCCAGAGCCCATCTAGGCCTGATTCTGCCCCATTCTGTGCTAGGTCAGCCCTGTGTGGAATCCGTCCATTGGGAACTCTCAGTATCCTAGCTCCATGTGAGAGCGGCCCAAAGTTTGAACAGGCACTGCAGCTGTTCGTAGGTTGACAGACCAAGGCAGGAAATGGGAAAGTGATCCCCACTCTGCAGATGGAGAGACTGTGGAAACCCTGCGGGGCACATGGCTTGCCCAGGGCCACATCACTTCTGAGAAGAAGGAGCCTGGGCTGAAAGCAGCTGTGTCCTCAGACCTCAGGCCCTGGCTGCACCCTGGTCTCCTCAAGGCTGTCGGTTGTGCTGTGTGGGTGTCATTTTGCCTGCACGTGTCCTGAGGGCATGGGGGAACAACCAGAAACACAGAGGTTCCCTTGGGGAACTTTGTGGAATGGACCTTGGCCACGAAAGCAGGAAATGATATCACTTCTTGGAAACACAACCTAACAGAACCCGAAACCATGCTTTCCAGTCCTCCCCAGCAGATCGCTTGCTTTCAAGATGTTCTGCTGTTTGCCCCTGCCCAGAGGCCAGGGC
The DNA here is from genome assembly GCF_049115385.1 of Moschus berezovskii. Classification (NCBI taxonomy): domain Eukaryota; kingdom Metazoa; phylum Chordata; class Mammalia; order Artiodactyla; family Moschidae; genus Moschus; species Moschus berezovskii. The sequence continues at coordinate 113,223,961 of NC_142467.1, read as the reverse complement.
CTCAGGCAAACTCACAGGCAGTGTGTGGGAACGCGGTCGACGCTGGCTAAGGGCCCCCAGAAAGGCCTCTGATCCTTTGCCCGAAGGAACCGAAAGGTAACAGGGGAGACCCAGGCCAGGTCAGGCCACCTCTCCCATCCCATATGGGGAAGCCTGAGGCCTTTCCTTGTGTGTGGATGGGGGTTTCTTGGGGTGTGTCTGTCTCAGGCAAGCCCAGCCGTATATGGGTCAGGAGCCCGTGGGTCGCTTGTGTCCACACCCCAGGGGAGAACATGCTAGGTGGCATGGGGAGTGTCCGGGCTGAGCCGTGTGCCCAGGCTAACCTCACACCCTCATGGGGGTTCTACGTCCTACCCAGTGGGTACTGAGCAGACACCCGTATCTGTTCTTTTTGGGAGCAGAAAGGCAGACGGGCAGAAACTTTAGAAATCTTGTCCAGGCTCAGCTCAGAAATATTGAAGCACGGCTGGCTGGTGGTCACTATCATTGCATAGCGTCCCACCCGAGGTGGCCCCTGAGGTGAACATCCCATCAACCTCCAAGAGGTAGGTTTCAGAGCACCACCCACTGCCCTGGAGGCCCAGTGCAGGCTCCAGGTGAGCGTGACCACGGAGCGCTCAGGCGAACTGGCGATGAAGAGGAAGCGGGCAAGGCCTGCAGCTCAGACACCACCCAGCACACACCCGGGTACCCAGTCTCAGGCTGCCACTGAGCTCAGCACAGCCAGCTCTAAACCAGAGCGCTGAGAAGCCCTGCCTCGGAGGCAGCAGGAGGACCTGGAACCCAACACAGCAAAGCACAGACGTGAGGCGGCTGGGGATGCTGCATGTGAGTGTGGGGAGGCACTGCTGAGCCACACAGGGATGAGTCCTCAAGAGCTGAGGCTGGGCCTGGACCAAAGGCTGGACTCAAACCACCCATCTTGGAGACTGCAGAGAAGACACCAATGCTGGGCCTTCTTAGTGCATCTCTAGGAAGCTTTCATGCCCACTTAGGCACATGGCAAGGCTGGCCTGTGGCAAACTCTTCTTTTCCCCAAGCTCTAGCTCTGGCCGTCAAACTCATCCAGCCTCCACGAACAAGACCTGTCCCTACAGAGGTGGGAGCTCCAGGTGCAGGACCCAGGGTTCCAATGAGGGGAGATCGAGACCTGAGACGTCCCCACCCAAAGACACGGGGCAAGCCGGGTACTGGCCAGCACCCTAAGAACATTGAATCTCTGTGCCTGTAGGACCCCCAGCCCCAGGCCCTGATGTCCTACCCCACCTTCCAGAACCTCCACCTCCACGTGCACTTGCACCTGCTTGGGCTTTGGCGGCAGACCCCGAGTCAGGGCCTGAGTGACCACCTGGGCAGGGACAGCCTGCCCTGGCTCCTGCCAAGGACTCAGACGCACACCATTTCTGTCCCTCCCCTGCAGGGAGAACAGGCCCCAGTTCTGGACATAAACTCAGAGCCCTTTTGGCAAATACCTGGTCCAAGGGTGTGGTTGGCTCTGCAGCCTCCATCCCTGTGTGTTCCCCGTGGATGCCGTTCACTCTCTCCTGACCGAGGGGAGATCGAATTCCCTTCCCCTGAGCTGATTTTTATCAGGCTCCTAGGCATCTTTCTTTTCATCTTTTATGTTTTTTGTGGCTTTATGTATATTTTGCTCATTAAGTATGTATCAATAAATTTTCCTCCCTTGAAGCCATCTGGGAATATGGAGGCCTTCACAATGCTCTGTAAGCATCACCACTGTCTACATTCAGACACCCTCATTCTATTCCCCCCATTTCCTAGCAAAGCCTAGATTCATGGCAAGCACTCCCCGTTCCTCTCTCCCCCTCCTGACAACATTGAGTCTACTTTTCTCTGCATTTCTTCCCATCCTTTTGAGGCCACAATCAATGCCAATCACTGAAATGAAAGGAAACTGGATTTTCCTCTGAGTGCAGTTGAAAGTTGCAGTCTCTCAGTATTGTTAGAATCTTGGCATCCCCGTGAATTCTACAGTCCGTGGAATTCTCTAGAGCATAATTCTGGAGTGGGTAGCTTTTCCCTTCTCCAGGGGAGTTTCTGACTCCCCACATATTGGAAGACCAAACTTTAGAATTCTCGTTTCTATGTCATTTGAAGTAGCCTTTGGGTATCTGAAAGGACAGTGTAGGTCCTTTCAAGATGTCATCTGCCAAACGAAACCTCTTGGCAAATGTGCTCAAAATCTCCAGGTAGGCAGTGCTGTGGTAATTGGGATTCCTCAGGCACAAGGGAAATGCTGAGTTCTTCTGCCGGAACAAACAAACTCACAACAATAAACCAGGCAGGAGAAATGGAAAGATAAACCCACACCAACACAGGGAGAAGTGTTCCTCAGAGCACAAAGCCAGAGAAAGACCCACCATCCTTTTGGCCCCCATATCCTCGAGAATATCAGTGATCGGGAAGGAAAGAGAAGAAACATATGCAGGTCTAATGAGAAGAAATGCACATGTCTCGTGTAGGTCAGAGATGGCCTGACACTTCGCATGGACACGCGGGCTAAGGGAAACACAGTGCAGGTGGCAGTGGTCATCATCTCAGAGCTAGGTGCTCCAGATGGTGACAACCAGCCTTCGGGACCACAAGAGGGAGCCGAGGGCCTAGCAGAGCCCATAGACATCTCTCTCGCTCTCTGGGAGAAGAGTGTGCAGGACCCATCAAAGTCCCACAGGAGCATCTCTTGGCGATCAGTGCCCACCCTCAGGGTGGATCCCACGCCACTTCTGGCACGGTTGTTTCTGTCTGCTGAGATGCTCACCTCTGGCTGTCCGAAGCCACAGGCCTGCTGGGCGCCTGCCAAGACTAAACTCCCTTCAGCTGCTCACAGAGCCAAGGCCAAACGAGGATACCTGTGGCCTGCGGCTCACAGATGGAAGATCAGAACCCTGTCAACCCGACCTGGGGATCGGTGCTGAAAGGGAGGTTGCACCCGAGTCCCTTTTCACTGGAAACAGAGAAAGTCTGATTGGCTATTGTTCGTCATGAACATCCAGAAAGTTTAATTAGCAGATGGGGCGACCTGTACGTGGAGTGCAGAATTTCATGGTTTTTCTCGAATTGCGGCTTGAAGCTTGGAGTTCTTCTCGAGTTACGACGGGAACCACTGTGACTCACTAGTTTTGTCTCATGGAAGTCAGGTCTCTTGTCGTGTTGTAAGTGGAATTTCGTGATTCCTTTCGAGTCGTTGCAGGGCATGAGGGCCACATTTAGACTTGAGAGGGTAAACTCAGTTTTCCTCTGCAGTGGCCACAGGGATCTTGGGGTTGCTATGAAAGTTCCCCTGGGGAGTCAGGCCTAGTCTTCGTTGAGGAGGGAACTAAGATTTCCCCCCAACTTGTAAAAGGATTATCAGGCCCGCTATCTGTTTGAGCGGGAAATTTGGGCTTTTTCGAGAGGCTCAGCGGGGGATTAATGCCTCCGATCACGTTAGGAGTTGATACTCCGTGTTCCACTGTAGCTGCTGCAAACACAACATGACTCCTCTCTAGTTGAGTGTGAACTCGGAGTCCTTTGACCTTGATGCAGTATCTATTGGGTTGCCCTCGAGTGTCAATAGATGTGACAGGACTCATCAAGTGGTGTGAGTGGAAGTTGGGATTCCTCTTCATTTGAAAGTGGAATGTCCCATTATCTTCAGCTGAGGTGTGATCACAGGCCTTCTCTTAAATTGTGGTGGGGAAATTCAGTTTTCTTCTCTCATCGGGATGGGTATCTCTGGGCGACCCTTAAGTTGCATCAAGGAAGTCAAGCCTCATATCGAATTTGGGAAAGGAACTCGGGACTTCTGTCTATGTGTTTCAGGAAAAAAAGATTACCTCATCTTGCTTTGAAAGAGGAATCTCCAGGTTTTGCTCGAGTTGCTATGGGAAGTTTGGTGATCCACTCGAGTAACGACGGGAATATCAGGGAGCCTCCCGTGTTGTCTCTGGGAAGTCAGAACTCCTTTCAATTTGCAACAGGAAACTTAGGATTCCTTGGCGTTGCTGCAAAGAAAATGGTCTGCATCTAGATTCGCGTCGGTTTAACTCAGCATTCCTCTCCAGTAGCAACAGAGTTCTTAGGATTGCTCTCAAATTTCACCTGGGGAGTCAGGCCTCCTCTCGTTTTCAGACTTGGAACTCCGCTTCCTTCTCGATTTGTAAAAGGGGTGTTAGGCCACAGTCGAGTTGAATTTGTACCTGGAGATTGTATCGAGAATGCTCGGGGAGTCAGGTCTCCACTCGTCTTGTGAGTTGATCCTCGAGGATACATTTGAATCTGTTCAGTGGAATCAGACAATATCTCGAGTGGGTGGGGACACCGGTACCTTTTCCAATTGTGTTTTGAAACCCTGTGGATATTCCCGAGTTTCAAGGTGGTACTGGCCTCCTTGTACTGTGCCACGGGAATGTCCGGATTCCATTCCAGACATAGCAGTGGGATCGACTGTCCTCTGGAAAAGAGAACTGGAAACAGGGCACTTTGTCAGTTGTGGCAGGAAACTCGGTGTTCTTCTTGATTGGGATGGGGTAGGTCGGTGTAATTTTTCAGTCACATAAAGGACGTTAAGAACCTTCTGGAGTTTCCAACGGGAACGTGGGACTGCCCTTGAGAATCTGCAACGGAAATGCTCCTTATCTCGCCTTTAGGGCAAAATCTTGTTGTTTCTCTCGAGTTGCGGAGGGAAGCATGGTATCTCTCTCCAGTTGCGAAGGGATCCTAGGCAATCGCTTGTGTTGCTTCAGGGAATTCAGGTCTCCTGTCATCTTGGAAGGGGTACTTCGGGATTACTCTTGAGACGTGGAATAGGAATAGGGCCTCCTCTGCTGTTGAGTCGGAAAAACGTGTGCTCCTCTCCAGTGGGGACAGCTATGTTGGGTAGTTTTTGAGTCGCATAAAGGGTGTCAAGTACACATTCGAATTTGAAGTGGAAATGTGGGATTTCTCTTGAGAGTCTGCAATGAAAAATTTCCGCATCTTGCATTGAAGGGATAATCTTGTGGTTTTTCTCGAGTTGCGGCTGGTAGCGTGGGGTTCTTCTCGAGTTGTGACGGAGACCTCAGGAACTCTCTCGTGTTGTCCCATGGAAGTCAGGTCTCCTATGATGTTGGAAGGGAAACCTCGGGATTCCTCTCTAGGCACAGCAGAGGAATAGAGTCACATCTAACGTTGAGTCTGTCAACTGTGTGTTCCTCTCCAGTGGCGACAGGGATCTCGGAGTTGCTACGAAGGTTTTACTGGGGGGTCAGGTTTCGTTTCGATTTGAGGCATGGAATTCTGCTTTCCTTTCGAGTTATAAAAGAGGAATCTGTCCTCGTGTCGTGATCAGGCCGTTCATTAGGGCTTTGTCTATAGCCTCATCATGGGTGTCAGGTATTCTGTCCTGTTGTGATGTCATAGTCGGTTTTACCTTGGAGCTTTGCTAGATCCTCAGGACCTACCTCGCTTGGAGGGGGAACTCATAGCAGCGGGTAGCTTGTAGTCTCTCTCGAGTTATGACAGGGAACTCAGGAACTCGCTCGTTTTGCTTCTTAGAAGTCAGGTCTCCTTTTGTGTTGCAAGGAAAGCTTCGGGATTACCCTCGAGGTGTGGAATGGGAATAGGGCCTCAACTAAGAATGAGTCTGTATATTGTGTTCTCCTCTCCTGTGGGGACTGCTATGTCAGGGAATTTTTGTGTGGCATAAAGGGTGTCAAGTACCCCAACGAGTTTCAAGCGTGAATGTGGGATTTCTCTTGAGACTCTGCAGCAGAAAATTTCCTCATCTCGCATTGATGGGCGAATTTTTTGGTTTTTGTCCAGCTGAGGCTGGTAGCTTGTAGTTTCTCTTGAGTTGCGACGGGGATCTCAGGATATTGCCGGTGTTGTCCCAGGGAAGTCTGGCCTGCTTTCGTGTTGGAACGCAAACCGCAGTATTCTTCCCGTGGCGCACCAGAGGAATAGGGCCGAATCTATCATTGTGTAGGTAAATTGTGTGATCTTCCTCAGTGGGGCCAGTTATGTTGGGGAAGTTTTGAGCCGCATAAAGGGTGTCAAGTACCCTTTCGAGTTTCAAGCGGGAATGTGGAATTTTAATGAGACTCTGCATTGGAAAAGATCCTCATCTCGCCTTGAGGGCTGAATCTTTGGTTTCTCTTGAGTTGTCGCGGGAAGACTGTGGTCCCACTCGAGTTTCAACAGGGACCTCAGGAACTCACTCGTGGTCTTCAGGGACATCAGTTCTCCTTTCGTGTTGCAAGGACAGATTCGGGATTACTGTCGAGGAGTGGAATGGGAACAGGGCAAGACCTAAGTTTGAGTCCGGAAATTGTGTGCTCCTCAGTACTGGGGACAGCTATGTCAGGGAACGTTTTGGGTCGCATAAAGAGTGTCAAGTACCCGTACGAGTTTCAAGCGGAAATGTGGGATATCTCTTGATACTCTGCAGCAGAAAAGTCCCTCATCATGCCTTGAGGGCAGAATGTTGTTTTTCTTCAGTTGCGGCGGGAACCTTGGAGACCCTCTCGCATTGGGACGGGGACCTCAGGAACTCGCTCCTATGGACCCTAGAAAGTCAGGTCTCCTTTCTTGTTGGAAGGGCAACTTAGAGATTCCTGTCGAGGTGTGGAATGGGAATTGGGACTCATCTAGAAATGAGTCCGTTAATTGTGTGCTCCTCTCCTGTGGGGACGGCTTAATCAGGGAGCTTTTTGTGTCGCAGAAAGGGTGTCAACTATCCGTTCGAATTTAAACCGGGAATGTGGGGTTTCTCTTGAGACTCTGCAGCAGAAATATTCCTCATCTCGCATTAATGGGGAATCTTTTCATTTTTCTCGCTTTGCAGGGGAAGCATGTGGTCTCTCTCGAGTTACGTCAGGGACCTCAGGAACTCGCTCGTGTTGCTTCAGGGAGGTCAGGTCTTCTTTTGTCTTGCAAGAGAGCTTCTGGATTACTCTGGAGGCGTGGAATGAGAATAGGGCCTCATCTAAGAGTGAGTATGTAAATTATGTTCTACTCTCCATGCGGGCAGCTTTATCATGGAATGTTTTGAGTCGCATAAAGGGTGTCAAGTATCTGTAAGAGTTTCAAGTGGAAATGTGGGATTTCTCTTGAGATTCTGCAGCGGAAAATTTTCTCATTTCACATTGAGGGTACAATCTTGTGGTTTTTCTCTAGTTGTGCCAGGAAGCTTAGGGTCCCTCTCTAGTTGCGCCGGGGACCTCAGGAATTCGCTTTTGTTGCTTCAGCGAAGTCAGGTCTCCTTTCTTCTTGCAAGAAGAGCTTCGGGATTGCTCTCGAAGCGTGGAATGGGAATAGGGCCTCATATAACATTGAGTCCGTAAATTGTGTGCTCCACAGCACTGGAGACTGTTATGTCAGGGAACTTTTTGAGTCACCTAAACGGTGTCAAGTACCCATTCGAGTTTCAAGCGGGAATGTGGGATTTCTCCTGAGACTCTGCAGCAGAAAATTTCCTCATCTCACATTGATGGGGGAGTCTTGTGGCTTTTCTCGAGTCGCGGCAAGAAGCTTGGGGTTCTTCTCGATTTGTCACGGGGACCTCAGGAAATCACTCTTGTTACCCCAGTGAAGGAAGGTCTCCTATAATGTTGGAAGGGGAACCTCGGGATTCCTCTCCAACCGCAGCAGATGAATAGGGCCATATCTAGTGTTGATTTTGTCAACTGTGTGATCCTCTCCAGTGGGGATATGAATCTTGAAGTTGCTCTCAACATTCACCTGGGGCTCTTCTCGTGTTCAGGCATGGAACTCCACTTTCTTCTCGATTTGTAAAAGGGGTGTTAGACCACAGTCGAGTTGAATTTGTAACTAGAGACTGTATCGAGAATTCTAGGGGAGTCAGGTCTCCATTCTTCTGGTGAGTTGATACTCGAGGATACATTTGTATCTGTGCCGTGGAATCATACAATATCTCTAGTGGGTGGGGACATCGGTTCCTTTTCCAATTGTGTTTTGAAACCCTGTGGATCCTCCCTAGGTTCAAGGTGGTCCTGGCCTCCTCCTAGGGTGTGATGGAAGTGTCTGGATTCCATTCCATACAAAGCAGGTGAATCGACTGTCATCTGGAAAACAAGACTGTATAACGGGGCACTTTGTCAGTTGTGGCAAGAAACTCAGTGTTCCTCTCAACTGGGGCAGGGTATGTCGGTGTAATTTTTGAGTCGCATAAAGGATGTAAAGTTACCTGTCATGTTGGAAGCTGGAATGTGGGGTTTCTTTTGAGAATCTGCAACAGAAATGTTCCTCATCACGCTTTGAGGACAGAATTTTCTGGTTTTCCTCGAGTTGTGGCGGGAAGCTTCGGTTCCCTCTCGAATTGTGATGGGGAACTGAGGAACTCGCTTGTGTTTCCCCAGGAAAGCCAGGTCTCCTTTCGTGTTGGAAGAGGAATTTCAGGATTCCTCTGGAGGCGTAGAATGGGAATTGGGCTTCATATAGAGATGAGTTCGTTATTGTGTGATATTCCCCTGTGGGTTCGGCTTAATTAGGAAGCTTTTTGTGTCACAGAAAGGGTGTCAAGTAGCAGTTCGAATTTCAAGCGAGAATGTGGGATTTCTCTTGAGACTCTGCAGCAGAAAAGTTCCTCATGTCACATTGATGGGGGAATCTTGTGATTTCTCTCAAGTTGTGTTGGGAAGCTTGTAGTCTATCACGAGTTATGACCGGGACCTCAGGAACTCGCTCATATTGCTTCAGGGAAGTCAGGTCTCCTTTCGTGTTGCTAGGAGAGCTTCGGGATTACTCTCCTGGAATGGGAATAGGGCCTCATCTAAGAATGAGTCTGTATATTGTGTTCTCCTCTCCAGTGGGGACAGCTATGTCTGGGAACTTTTTGAGTCGCATAAAGGGTGTCAGGTACCCCTACGAGTTTCAAGCGGCATTATGGGATTTCTCTTGAGACTCTGCAGCAGAACACTTCCTTATCTCTCATTGATGGGGAATCCTGTGGTTTATTTTGTGTTACGGCGGGAAGCTACGGGTACCTCTGGAGTTGCTACGGGGACCTCAGGAACTCTCTCGTGTTGTCCCAGGGAAGTCTGATCTCCATTCATGTTGGAAGGGGAACCACAGTATTCTTCCCAACGCAGCAGAGGAATAGCGCCGAATCTAGCATTGTGTAGGTAAACTGTGTGCTCTTCCTGAGTGGGGCCGGTTATATCATGGAAGTTTTGAGTCGCATAAATGATGTCAAGTCCTCCTACGAGTTTCAAGTGGGAATGTGGCATTTCTCTTGAGACATTGTAGCAGAAAATTTCCTCATCTCGCATTGATGGCCGAATCTTTTGGTTTTTTTCCAGTTGAGGTGGGGAGTCTGTAGTCTCTCTCGAGTTACGATGGGGACCTCAGGATATTGCTGGTGTTGTCCCTGGGAAGTAGGGTCTCCTTTCACATTGGAACAGAACCACGGTATTCTTCCCATGGCGCAGCAGAGGAGTAGGGCCGAATCTAGCGTTGTGTAGGTAAATTGTGTGCTCTTCCTCAGTGGCGCCTGTTATGTTGGGGAAGTTTTGAGTCGCATAAAGGGTGTCAAGTACCCTTTCGAGTTTCAAGCGGGAATGTGGAATTTTAATGAGACTCTGCATTGGAAAAGATCCTCATCTCGCCTTGAGGGTTGAATCTTTTGGTTTTTCTCGAGTTGTGGCGGGAAGCTTGTGGTCCCTCTCGAGTTGCGACGGGGACCTCAGGAACTCACTCTTGGTCTTCAGGGACATCAGTTCTCCTTTCGTCTTGCAAGGATAGCTTCGGGATTACTGTCGAGGAGTGGAATGGGAACAGGGCATGACCTAAGTTTGAGTCCGGAAATTGTGTGCTCCTCAGTACTGGGGACAGCTATGTCAGGAAACGTTTTGGGTCGCATAAAGAGTGTCAAGTACCCGTAAGAGTTTCAAGCGGAAATGTGGGATTTCTCTTGAAACTCTGCAAGGAAAATTTTCCTCACCTCATGTTGAGTGCACAATCTTGTGGTTTTTCACGAGATGCGGCGGGAAGATAGGGGTCCTTCTCGAGTTTCGACGGGACCTCAGTAACTCGCTCGTGTTGCCCCGGGGAAGTCAGGTCTCATTTCGTGTTGGAAGGGAAACTTTGGGATCATTCTCGAGGCGTGGAATGGGAATTGGAAGTCATCTAGAGATGAGTCCGTAAATTGTGTACTCCTCTCCAGTAGGGAAACCTTAGTCAGGGAACTTTTATGGTTGCAGAAATGGCGAAAAGTACCCGTTCCAATTTCAATTGGGAATATGGGATTTCCCTTGAGATTCTGCAGAAGAAAATTCCTCATCTCGCTTTGATGGGGAAATCTCGTGGTTTTATCGAGTTGTGGCGACAAGCTTGTAGTCCCTCTCGAGTTGGGACAGTGGCCTCAGAACCTAGCTTTTTTTACTTCAGAGAGGTCAGGTCATTTTTCTTGTTACAAGGAGAGCCTCGGGATTTCACTCGATGAGTAGAATGGGAATAGGGCCCCATCTAAAATTGAGTCCATAAATTGTTTTCTCCTCTCCAGTGGGGACAGCTATGTCAGGGAATGTCTTGAGTCGCATAAAGGGTGTCAAGTACCCATTCGCGTTTCAAGCGGGGATGTGGGATTTCTCTTGAGACTCTGCAGGGGAAATTTTCCTATTCTCACCTTGAGTGCAGAATTTGTGGTTTTTCTTGTGTTGCGGCGGGAAGCTTGGGGTCCTTCTCGAGTTACGAAAGGGACCTCAAAAGTACGCTCTTGTAGTCCATGGGAATTCAAGTCTCCTTTCGTTTTGGTATGGGAACACTGGGATTATTATCCAGCCATGGAATGGGAATAGGGCCTCATCTAAGGTTGAGTCCATAAACTGTGTTCTCCTCGCAAGTATGGACAGCTTTGTCAGGGAATTTCTTGAGTCGCCTAAAGTGTGTCAAGTACCCGTTCGCGTTTGTAGCGCGAATGTGGGATTTCTCTTGAGACTCTACAAGGGAAATTTTCCTCATCTCACCTTGAGTAGAGAATATTGAGGTTTTTCTCGAGTTGTGGCGGGAAGCTTGGGGTTCTTCTCGAGTTGCGACAGGGACCTCAGGAACTCGCTCGTATAGTCCCTGGGAAGTCAGGTCTCCTTTCGTTTTGGTAGGGGAACATCGGGATTATTCTCGAGGTGTGCAATGGGAATAGGGCTTCATCTAAATTTGAGTCCATAAAATGTGTTCTCCTCTCAAGTGGCGACAGTTAAGTCAGGGAAAATCTTGAGTGGCATAAACGGTGTCAAGTACCGATTCGCGTTTCAAGTGGGTATGTTGGATTACTCTTGATACTATGCATTGGAAATTTTCCTCATCTCTCCATTACTGCCGAATATTGTGTTTTTTCTCGAGTTGCGGCTGGAAGCTTGGGGTCTTTCTGGAGTTGCGACAGGGACCTCAGGAAGTCGATGGTGTAGGCCCTGGGAATTCAGATCTCATTTTCTTTTGGTAGGGGAACATCGGAATTACTCTCAAGGCGTGGAAAGGGAATAGGGCCTCATTTAAAGTTGCGTACAAAAAGTGTGTTCTCCTCTCAAGTGGGAACAGCAATGTCAGGGAATGTCTTGAGTCGCATAAAGGGTGTAAAGTGCCCGACTGCTTTTCAATCAGGAATGTGGGATTTCTCTTGAGATGCTGCAGGGGAAATTTTCCTCACCTCATCTTCAGTAGAGAATATTGTGTTTTTTCTCGAGTTTCGGCGGGAATCTTGGTGTCCTTCTCGAGTTGCAACACGGACCTCAGGAACTCGCTCTTGTGTTCCTCGGAACTATTCTCTTCCTTCGTTTTGTTAGGGGAACATCAGGATTACTCTCGAGGCGTGGAATGACAATAGGGCCTCATCTAAAGTTGAGTCCATAAACTGTGTTCTCCTCTCAAGTGGGGACAGGTATGTCAGGGAATATTTTGAGTCTCATAAAGTGTGTCAAAAATCCTTTCGCGTTTCAAGAGAGAATGTGGGATTTCTCTTGAGACTCTGCAGGGGAACTTTTCCTCATCTCACCTTGAGTGCAGAATTTTGTGGTTTTTCTCGAGTTGCGGCGGGAAGCTTGGGGTCTTTCTCGAGTTGCGACAGGACTTCAGGAACTCGCTCGTGTTGTCACTGGGAAGTCAGTTCACCATTTTTTAATTGGAGGAACATCAGGATTACTGTCGAGGCTGGGAATGGGAATAGGGCCTCATCTAGAGTGGAGTCCATAAACTCTGTTCTCCTCTCAAGTGGCAAGAGCTATGTCAGGGAAAGTCTTGAGTTGCATAAAGGGTGTCAAATGATGATTCTCGTTTCAAGCTGGAATGTTGGATTACTCTTGAGATTCTGCATGGGAAATTTTCCTCATCACACCTTTACTGCCGAATCTTGTGATTTTTATCGAGTTGGGGCGGGAATATTGGGGTGTTCTGGAGTTCCGACAGGGACCTGAGGAACTCGCTTGTGTAGTCCCTGGGAAGTCTGGTCTCCTTTCATTTTGGTAGGGGAACATCGGGATTACACTCAAGGCGTGGAATGGGAATAGGGCCTCATCTATGGTGGAGTCCATAAATTGTGTTCTCCTCTCAAGTACGGACAGCTATGTCAGGGAATGTCTTTAGTCGCATAAAGGGTGTCACGTACCCATTCGCATTTCAAGCGGATATGTGGGATTTCTTTTGAGACTCTGAAGGGGAAATTTTCCTCATCTCACCTTGAGTGCAGAATCTTGTGGTTTTTCTCAAGTTGCGGCAGGATGCTTGGGGCCCTTCTCGAGTTGCTACAGGAACCTCAATACTCTCTCTGTAGTCCCTGGGAAGTCAGGTCTCCTTTCGTTTTGGTAGGGGAATATCGGGATTACTTTCAAGGCGTGGAGGGGAATAAGGCCTCATCTAAAGTTGAGACCATAAATTGTGTTCTCCTCTCAAGTATGGCTATCTTTGTCAGGGAATGTCTTGAGTCGCCTAAAGTGTGTCAAGTATCCGAACACATTTCTCACGGGAATGTGGGATTTCTCTTGAGACTCTGCAGGGGAAATTTTCCTCATCAGACCTTAAGTGCAGAATATTGTGGTTTTTCACGTGTAGTGGGAGGAAGCTTTGCCCTTCTCGATTTGCGACAGGGACGTCAGGAACTCGCTAGTGTAGACCTGGTAAGTCAGATCTTTTTCCGTTTTTGTATGGGAATATCGGGATAACTCTCAAGGAGTGGAAGGGCAATAGGGCTTCATTAAAGTTGAGTCCATAAATTGTGTTCTCCTCTCAAGTGGGGACAGCTGTGTCAGAGAATGTCTTGAGTGGCATAAAGGGTGTCTAGTACCCTTTCACGTTTCATCAAGGAATGTGGGATTTCTCCTGAGACTCTGCATTGGAAATTATCCCCATCTCACCTTGAGTGCAGAATCTTGTGTTTTTTCTCGAGTTGCGGCGGGTAGCTTGGGGTCCTTCTCGATTTGCGACAGGGACCTCTTGAACTCGCTCATGTAGTCCCTGTGAAGTCACGTCTCCATTTGTTTTGGTAGGTGAACATACGGATTACTTTTGAGGCATGGAATGGGAATAGGGCCTCATCTAATGTTGAGTCCATAAATTGTGTTCTCCTCTCAAGTGGGGACAGCTATGTCAGGGAATGTCTTGAGTGGCATAAAATGTGTCCAGTACCCGTTCGCGTTTCAAGAGGGAATGTGGGATTTCTGCTGAGACTCTGCATTGGAAATTTTCCCCGTCTCGAGTGCAGAATCTTGTGGGTTTTCTCGAGTTGCAGCGGGAAGCTTGGGGTCCTTCTAGAGTTGCAACAGGTACTTCAAGAACTCGATCGTGTAGTTTCTGGGAAGTCAGGTCTCCTTTAGTGTTGGTAGGGGAATATTGATATTACTATCGAGGCGTGGAATGGGAATAGTGCCTCATCTTTGTTGGCCATTAATTGTGTTCTCCTTTCAGTTGAGGACAGCTATGTCAGGGAATGTCTTGAGTCGCATAAAGGGTGTCAAGTACCCGCTAGCGTTTCAAGCGGAAATGTGAATTTTCTCTTGAAATTGCAGGGGGAATTTTCTTCATTTCACCTTGAGTGCAGAATCTTGTGGTTTTTCTCGAGTTGTGGTCGGAAGCTTTTTGAGTTCTGATAGGGAACTCAGGAACTCGCTTCTGTAGTCCCTTGGAAATCAGGTCTTTCGTTTGATAAGGTAACATCGGGATTACTCAAGAGGCATAGAATGGGGATAGGGCCCCATCTAAAGTTGAGTCCATAAATTGTGTTCTCCTCTCATTTGGGGACAGCGATATCAGGGAATGACTTGAGTCGCATGAAGGGTGTCAAGTACCCATTAGTGTTTCAAGCGGGAATTAGGGATTTCTCTTGACTCTGCCGTGGGAAATTTCATCATCTCACCTTGAGTGCAGAATCTTGTGGGTTATCTCGAGTTTCGGCGGGAAGTTTGGGGACCTTCTCGAGTTGCGAAACAAACCCAGGGACTCGCTCGTGTAGTACCTGGGAAGTCAGGTCTCCTTTCCTTTTGGTAGGGAAATATCGGCATTACTCTCAAGGCGTGGAAGGGCAATAGCGCTTCATTAATTTTGAGTCCATAAATTGTGTTCTCCTCTCATGTGGGGACAGTTATGTCAGGGAATGTCTTGAGTCGCATAATGGGTGTCCAATACCTGAGCGCGTTTCATGCAGCAATGTGGGATTTCTCTTCAGACACTGCAGGGGAGATTTTCCTGATCTCAACTTGAGTGCAGAATCTTGTGGTTTTTTCTCCACTTGCGGCGCAAAGCTTGAGTTCCTTTTCGAGTAGGGAAAGGGAGCTCAAAAACACGCTTGTGTAGTCCCTGGTAAGTCAGGTCTCCTTTTGTTTTGGTAGGGGAACATCGGGATACTCTCAAAACGTGGAATGGGAATGGGGCCTCATCTAAAGTTGAGTCCATAAATTGTGCTCTCCTCTCAAGTGTGGACAGCTATGTCAGGGAATGTCTTGAGTCGCATAAAGGGTGTCAAGTATCCGTTCGCATTTCAAGCTGGAATGTGGGATTTCTCTTTAGACACTGCGGGGGAAATTTTCCTCATCTCACCGTTAGTGACGAATCTTGTGGTTTTTCTCCAGTTGCGGCGTGAAGCTTGGTGTCCTTCTCGAGCTGCGACAGGGACCTCAGGAACTCGCTCGTGTAGTCCCTGGGAAGTCAGGTCTCCTTTCGAATTGGTAGGGGAACATGGGGATACAAGAGAAACGTGGAAGGGGAATAGGGCCTCATTAAAAGTGAGTCCATCAATTGTGTTCTCCTCTCAAGTACGGACAGCTATGTCAGGGAATGTCTTGCGTCGCATACAAGGTGTCAATTACCCGTTCGTGTTTCAAGCGGGAATGTGGGATTTCTCTTGAGACTCTGCAGGGGAGATTTTCCTCATGTCACCTTGAGTGCAGAATCTTGTGGTTTCTCTCTTGTTGCGGCGGGAAGCTTGAGGCCCTTCTCGAATGTGACAGCGACCTCCGGAACTCGCTCAAGTAGTCCCTGGGAAGTCAGGTCTCCTTTCTTTTCGGTAAGGGAACATCGGGAATGCTCTCGAGGCGTGGAATGGGAATAGGGCCTCATCTAAATTTGAGTCCAAATATTGTTTTCTCCTCTCCAGTATGGACAGCTATGTCAGGGAGTGTCTTGAGTGGCATAAAGGGTGTCAAGTACCCATTCGCGGGAATGTTGGATTTCTCTTGAGACTCTGCAGGCGAAATTTTCCCCATCTCATCTTGAGTGCAGAAACATGTGGTTTGTTTCTTGTTTCGGCGGGGAGCTTCGGTCCTTTCTCGAGGTGCGACAGGGACCTCAGGAACTCGCTCAAGTAGTCCCTGGGCAGTCAGGTCTCTTTTCGTTTTGGTAGGGGAACATCGGGATTACTCTTGGTGCATGGAAATGGAATACTGCCTCATCTAAAGTTGAATCCTTAAATTGTGTTCTCCTCTCAAATTGGGACAGCTATGTTAGGGAATGTCTTGAGTCGCATAAAGGTTGTCAAGTACCATTTGGCGTTTCATGCGGGAATGTGGGATTTCTCTGGAGACTCTGCAGGGGAAATTTTCCTCAACTCATCTTGAGTGCAGATATTGTGGTTTTTTCCTGTTGCGGCGGGAAGGTTGGGTCCTTCTCGAGTTGCGACCTGGGCCTCAGGAACTCGATCGTTTAGTCCCGGGGAAGTCAGGACTCCTTCCATTTTGTTAGGGGAACATCGGGATTACGCTCGAGGTGTTTAAGGGGAATAGTGCCTCATCTAAAATTGATTCCACAAAATATTTTCTCCTCTCAAGTGTGGACAGCTATGTCAGGGAATGTCTTGAGTTGCATAAAGGGTGTCAAGCACCCGTTCACGTTTCAACAGGGAATGTGTGATTTCTCCTGAGACTCTGCATTGGAAATTTTCCCCATCTCACCTTGAGTGCAAAATCTTGTGGTGTTTCTCGAGAGGCGGCGGGAAAATTGGGGTCCTTCTCGAGTTACGACATGGACCTCAGGAACTCGCTCGTGTAGTCCCTGGGAAGTCAGGTGTCCTTTCCTTTTGGTAGGGGAACATCGGGATTACTCTTGAGCCGTGGAAAGGCAATAGGGCCTCATCTAAAGTTGAGTCCATAAATTGTGTTCTCTTCTCAAGTGGGGACAGCTATGTCAGGGAATGTCTTGAGTCACATAAAGGGTGTCAAGTAACCGTTCGTGTTTCAAACCTGAATGTGGCATTTCTCTTGAGATTCTGCAGGGGAAATTTTCCTCAGCTCACATTGAATGCAGAATGTTGTGGTTTTTCTCGAATTGCGGCGGGAAGTTTGTGGTCCTTCTCGAGTTGTTGCAGGGACCTGAGGAACTCGTTCGGGTTTTCCCTGGTATATCAGGTCTCCTTTCCTTTTGGTAGGGAAACATCGGGATTACTCTCGTGGTGTGGAATGGGGATAGGGCTCATCTAAATTTGAGTCCATAATTGGTGTTATAATCCCAAGTGGGAAGAGCTATGTCGGGGAATGTCTTGAGTCACATAAAGGGAGTCAACCCATTTGAGTTCAAGCGGGAATGTGGGAGGTCTCTTGAGATTCTGCAGGGTCAATTTTCCTCATTTCACCTTGAGTGCAGAATCTTGTGTTTTTTCTCGTTTTGCGGCGGGAAGCTTGGGGTCCTTCTCGAGTTGTTACAGGGACCTAAGGAACTCTCTCATGTGTCCCTGGGAAGTCAGGTCTCCTTTCATTTTGGTAGGGGAACATCGGGATTACTCTCGAGGCATGGAATGGGAATACGGGCCCATTTAATATCGAGTCCATAAATTGTGTTCTCCTCTCAAGTGCGTACAGCTATGTCAGGGAATGTCTTGAGCAGCATAAAGGGTGTCAATTACCCTTTCGCGTTTCAAGCAGGAATATGGGATTTCTCTTGAGACTCTGCAGGGAATATTTTCCTCATCTCACATTCAAGGCAGAATCTTGTGTTTCTTTCTCGAATTGCGGCGGGTAGTTGGGGTCTTTCTCGATTTGCGACAGGAACCTCTGGAACTCGCTCGTGTAGTCCCTGTGAAGTAAGGTCTCCTTTCGTTTTGTTAGGGGAACATACGGATTACTCTCAAGGCGTGGAATGGGAATAGGGCCTCATCTAAAGTTGAGTCCGTAAACTGTGTTCTCCTCTTATGTGGGGACAGCTATTTCAGGGAATGTCTTGAGTGGCATAAAGGGTGTCCAGCACCCGTTCACGTTTCAACAGGGAATGTGGGATTTCTCCTGAGACTCTGCATTGGAAATTTTCCCCATCTCACCTTGAGTGCAGAATCTTGTGGTTTCTCTCTAGTGGCGGCGGGAAGCTTGGTGTCCATCTAGAGTTGTGACAGGCACCTCAAGAACTCGATCGTGTAGTTTCTGGGAAGTAAGGTCTCCTTTCGTTTTGGTAGCGGAACATCGGGATTACTCTCGAGGCGTGGAATGGAAATAGGGCCTCATCTATGTTGAGCCAATAAATTGTGTTCTCCTTTCAAGTGGGGACAGTTATGTCAGGGAATATCTTGAGTCGCATAAAGGGTGTCAAATACCCGTTCGCGTTTCAAAAGGGAATGTGGGATTTCTCCTGAGACTCTGCATTGGAAATTTTCCTCATCTCACCTGAGTGCAGAATCGTGTGGTTTTTCTCGAGTTGCTTTGGGAAGCTTGGGGTCCTGCTCGAGTTGCAACAGGGACCTCAGGAACTCGCTCGTGAAGTCCCAGGGAAGTCAGGTCTTCTTTCGTTTCCGTAGGGGAACATTGGGATTAATAGCGATGAATGTTAGGGACATAGGGCCTCATTAATGTTGAGTGCATAAATTGTTTTCTACTCTCAAGTACGGACAGTTATGTCAGGGAATGTCTTGAGTCGCATAAAGGGTGTCAAATACCCTTTCGCGTTTCAAAAGGGAATGTGGGATTTCTCCTGAGACTCTGCATTGGAAATTTTCCTCATGTCACCTTGAGTGCAGAATCTTGTGGTTTTTCTTCTGTTGCTGTGGAAAACTTGGTGCCCTTCTCGATTAGCAACAGGGACCCAGGAACTCGCTCGTGTAGTCCCTGGAATCAGGTCTCCTTTCGTTTTTGTAGGGGAACATCGGGATTAATCTCATGGTGTGTAATGGGAATAGGGCCTCATCTAAAGTTGAGTACATAAATTGTGTTCTCCTCTCAAGAGGGGAAGCTATGTCGGGGAATCTCTTGAGTGGCATAAATGGAGTCAAGTACCCGTTCGAGGTTCAAGCGGATATATTTGGTTTCTTTTGAGACTCTGCAGGGTTAAATTTCTTCATTTCACCTCGAGTGCAGAACCTTGTGAAGTCTCTAGAGTTGTGGCTGGAAGCTTGGGGTCCTTCTCGTGTTACGAAGGGGACCTCAAGTACACCCTCTTGCAGTCCCTGGGAAGTTCAGTCTCCTTTCGTTTTGGTAGGGGAACATCAGGATTACTATCGAGCCGTGGAATGGGAATAGGGCCTCATCTCAAGTTGAGGCCATGAATTGTTTTCTCCTCTAAAGTGGGGACAGCTATGTCAGGGAATGTCTTGAGTCGCATAAAGGGTGTCAATTACCTGTTCCCGTGTCAAGCAGGAATGAGGGATTTCCTTGAGACTCTGCAAGTGAAATATTCCTCATCTCACCTTGAGTGCAGAATCGTGTGGTTTTTCTCGTGTTGAGGCGGGAAGCTTGGGACCCTTCTCGAGTTGTGACAGGGACTTCAGGAACTGGCTCGTGTAGTCCCTGGGAAGGCACGTCTCCTTTCTTTTTGGTAGGGGAACATTGGCATTTTTCTTGAGGCATGGAATGGGAATAGGGCCTCATCTAAAGTTGAGTCCATAAATTGTCTTCTCCTCTCAAGAGGGGACAGCTATATCAGGGAATGTCTTGAGTCCCATAAAGGGTGTCAAGGACCCGTTCGCCTTTCAAGCGGGAATGTGGGATTTCTCTGGAGACTCTACAGGGGAGATTTTCCTCATCTCACCTGAGTGAAGAATCTTGTGGTTTTTTTTCGTGTTGTGGCGAGAAGCATTTGGCCCTTCTTAATTTGCGACAGGGACTTCAGAAACTCGCTAGTGTCGTCCCTGGGAAGTTAGGTCTCCTTTCGTTTTGGTAGGGGAACATCGGGATTACTCTTGAGGCGTGGAATGGAAATAGGTCTCTTCTCAATTTGAGTCCATAAATTGTGTCCTCCTCTCAAGTAGGGACAGCGATGTCAGGGATTGTCTTGAGTCGCATAAAGGTTGTCAATTCCCCTTTCCCATGTCAAGCGGGAATGTGGGATTTCACTTAGACGCTACATGGGAAATTTTCCTCATGTCACCTTGAGTGCAGAATCTTGTGGTTTTTCTTCTGTTGCTGCGGCATACTTGGTACCCTTCTCAATTTGCAAAAGGGTCCCCAGGAACTCGCTTGTGTAGTCCCTGGAATCAGGTCTCCTTTCGTTTTTGTGGGGGAACATCGGGATTAATCTCATGGTGTGCAATGGGAATAGGGCCTCATCTACAGTTGAGTACATAAATTGGGTTCTCCTCTCAAGTGGGGAAGCTATGTTGGGGAATCTCTTGAGTCGCATAAATGGAGTCAAGTGCCCGTTCGAGTTTCAAGCAGATATATGCGGTTTCTTTTGAGACTCTGCAGGGTTAAATTTCCTCAATCACCTCGAGTGCAGAATCTTGTGAAGTCTCTAGAGTTGTGGCTGAAAGTTTGGGGTCCTTCTCGAGTTACGAAAGGGACCTCAAGTACACCCTCTTGTAGTCCCTGGAAAGTCAAGTCTCCTTTCGTTTTGGTAGGGGAACATCGGGATTACTATCGAGCCGTGGAATGGGAATAGGGCCTCATCTAAAGTTGAGGCCAAAAATTGTGTTCTCCTCTCAAGTGGGGACAGCTATGTCAGGGAATGTCTTGAGTCGCATAAAGGGTGTCAAGTACCCATTCCCGTTTCAAGCAGGAATGAGGGATTTCCTTGAGACTCTGCAGGTGAAATATTGCTCATCTCACCTTGAGTGCAGAATCGTGTGGTTTCTCTCGTGTTGCGGCGGGAAGCTTGGGGCCCTTCTCGATTTGTGACAAGAACTTCAGGAACTCGCTCTTGTAGTCCTTGGGAAGGCACGTCTCCTTTCGTTTTGGTAGGGAAACATCGGGATTTCTCTCGAGGCGTGGAATGGGAATAGGGCCTCATCTAAAGTTGAGTCCATAAATTGTCTTCTCCTCTCAAGAGGGGACAGCTATATCAGGGAAAGTCTTGAGTCGCATAAAGGGTGTCAAGTACCGTTTGCATTTCAACCGGTATTGTGCGACTTCTCTTGAGACTCTGCAGGGGATAGTGTCCTCTTTTCACTTTGAGTGCAGAAACTTGTGGTTTTTCACGTGTTGTGGCAGGAAGTTTGGGCCCTCCTCGATTTGCGACTGGGACGACAGGAACTCGCTAGTGTAGTCCCTGGGAAGTCAGGTCTCCTTTCGTTTTTGTAGGGGAATATCGGCATTACTCTCAAGGCGTGGAAGGGCAATAGCCCTTCATTAACGTTGAGTCCATAAATTGTGTTCTCCTGTCATGTGGGGACAGCTATGTCAGGGAATGTCTTGAGTCGCTTAAAGGGTGTCCAGTACCTGCGCGCGTATCAAGCAGGAATGTGGGATTTCTCTTGAGACTCTGCAGGGGAGATTTTCCTGATCTCAACTTGAGTGCAGAATCTTGTGGTTTTTCTCCAGTTGCGGCACAAAGCTTGAGTTCCTTTTCGAGTTGGGAAAGGGAGCTCAAAAACACGCTTGTGTAGTCCCTTTGAAGTCAGGTCTCCTTTTGTTTTGGTACGGGAACATCGGGATTACTTTCGAAACGTGGAATGGGAATAGGGCCTCATCTAAAGTTGAGTCCATAAATTGTGCTCTCCTCTCAAGTGTGGACAGCTATGTCAGGGAATGTCTTGAGTCGCATAAAGGGTGTCAAGTATCCGTTCGCATTTCAAGCTGGAATGTGGGATTTCTCTTTAGACACTGCGGGGGAAATTTTCCTCATCTCACCGTTAGTGACGAATCTTGTGGTTTTTCTCCAGTTGCGGCGTGAAGCTTGGTGTCCTTCTCGAGCTGCGACAGGGACCTCAGGAACTCGCTCGTGTAGTCCCTGGGAAGTCAGGTCTCCTTTCGAATTGGTAGGGGAACATGGGGATACAAGAGAAACGTGGAAGGGGAATAGGGCCTCATTAAAAGTGAGTCCATCAATTGTGTTCTCCTCTCAAGTACGGACAGCTATGTCAGGGAATGTCTTGCGTCGCATACAAGGTGTCAATTACCCGTTCGTGTTTCAAGGGGGAATGTGGGATTTCTTTTGAGACTCTGCAGGGGAGATTTTCCTCATGTCACCTTGAGTGCAGAATCTTGTGGTTTCTCTCTTGTTGCGGCGGGAAGCTTGAGGCCCTTATCGAATGTAACAGCGACCTCCGGAACTCGCTCGTGCAGTCCCTGGGAAGTCAGGTCTCCTTTCTTTTTGGTAGGGGAACATCGGGAATGCTCTCGAGGCGTGGAATGGGAATAGGGCCTCATCTAAATTTGAGTCCAAAAATTGTTTTCTCCTCTCCAGTATGGACAGCTATGTCAGGGAGTGTCTTGAGTGGCATAAAGGGTGTCAAGTACCCATTCGCGGGAATGTTGGATTTCTCTTGAGACTCTGCAGGCGAAATTTTCCCCATCTCATCTTG
Source organism: Moschus berezovskii (assembly GCF_049115385.1). NCBI lineage: Eukaryota > Metazoa > Chordata > Mammalia > Artiodactyla > Moschidae > Moschus > Moschus berezovskii. Next base: position 113,201,829 of record NC_142467.1, on the reverse strand, counting down.
AGTGCAGAAACATGTGGTTTTTTTCTTGTTTTGGCGGGGAGCTTCGGTCCTTTCTCGAGGTGCGACAGGGACCTCAGGAACTCGCTCGAGTAGTCCCTGGGCAGTCAGGTCTCCTTTCGTTTTGGTAGGGGAACATCGGGATTACTCTTGGTGCATGGAAATGGAATACTGCCTCATCTAAAGTTGAATCCCTAAATTGTATTCTCCTCTCAAATTGGGACGGCTATGTTAGGGAATGTCTTGAGTCGCATAAAGGTTGTCAAGTACCATTTGGCGTTTCATGCGGGAATGTGGGATTTCTCTGGAGACTCTGCAGAGGAAATTTTCCTCAACTCACCTTGAGTGCAGATATTGTGGTTTATTCGTGTTGCGGCGGGAAGGTTGGGTCCTTCTCGAGTTGCAACCTGGGCCTCTGGAACTCGCTCGTGTAGTCCCTGGGAAGTCAGGTGTCCTTTCCTTTTGGTAGGGGAACATCGGGATTACTCTTGAGCCGTGGAAAGGCAATAGGGCCTCATCTAAAGTTGAGTCCATAAATTGTGTTCTCTTCTCAAGTGGGGACAGCTATGTCAGGGAATGTCTTGAGTCACATAAAGGGTGTCAAGTAACCGTTCGTGTTTCAAACCTGAATGTGGCATTTCTCTTGAGATTCTGCAGGGGAAATTTTCCTCAGCTCACATTGAATGCAGAATGTTGTCGTTTTTCTCGAGTTGCGGCAGGAAGTTTGGGGTCCTACTCGAGTTGTTGCAGGGACCTGAGGAACTCGCTCGGGTTTTCCCTGGTATATCAGGTCTCCATTCCTTTTGGTAGGGAAACATCGGGATTACACTCGTGGTGTGGAATGGGGATAGGGCCTCATCTAAACTTGAGTCCATATATTGTGTTATAATCTCAAGTGGGAAGAGCTATGTCGGGGAATGTCTTGAGTCACATAAAGGGAGTCAACCCATTTGAGTTCAAGCGGGAATGTGGGAGGTCTCTTGAGATTCTGCAGGGTCAATTTTCCTCATTTCACCTTGAGTGCAGAATCTTGTGTTTTTTCTCGTTTTGCGGCGGGAAGCTTGGTGTCCTTCTCGAGTTGCAACAGGGACCTCAGGAACTCACTCGTGTGTCCCTGGGATGTCAGGTCTCCTTTCGTTTTGGTAGGGGAACATCGGGATTACTCTCGAGGCATGGAATGGGAATACGGGCCCATTTAATGTCGAGTCCACAAATTGTGTTCTCCTCTCAAGTGCGTACAGCTCTGTCAGGGAATGTCTTAAGCAGCATAAAGGGTGTCAATTACCCTTTCGTGTTTCAAGCGGGAATATGGGATTTCTCTTGGAACTGCAGGGAACATTTTCCTCATCTCACCTTCAAGGCAGAATCTTGTATTTCTTTCTCGAATTGCAGCGGGTAGTTGGGGTCCTTCTCGATTTGCGACAGTGACCTCTGGAACTCGATCGTGTAGTTCCTGTGAAGTCAGGTCTCCTTTCGTTTTGTTAGGGGAACATACGGATTACTCTCAAGGCGTGGAATGGGAATAGGGCCTCATCTAAATTTGAGTCCGTAAATTGTGTTCTCCTCTTATGTGGGGACAGCTATTTCAGGGAATGTCTTGAGTGGCAAAAAATGTGTCCAGCACCCGTTCGCGTTTCAACAGGGAATATGGGATTTCTCCTGAGACTCTGCATTGGAAATTTTCCCCATCTCACCTTGAGTGCAGAATCTTGTGGTTTTTCTCTAGTGGCGGCGGGAAGCTTGTTGTCCTTCTAGCGTTGTGACAGGGACCTCAAGAACTCGATCCTGTCGTTTCTGGGAAGTCAGGTCTCCTTTCGTTTTGGTAGCGGAACATCGGTATTACTCTCGAGGCGTGGAATGGGATTAGGGCCTCATCTATGTTGAGCCCATAAATTGTGTTCTCCTTTCAAGTGGGGACAGCTATGTTAGGGAATATCTTGAGTGGCATAAAGGGTGTCAAATACCCGTTTGCGTTTCAAAAGGGAATGTGGGATTTCTCCTGAGACTCTGCATTGGAAATTTTCCTCATCTCACCTGAGTGCAGAATCGTGTGGTTTTTCTCGAGTTGCTTTGGGAAGCTTGGCGTCCTCCTCGTGTTGCAACAGGGACCTCAGGAACTCGCTCGTGTTGTCCCAGGGAAGTCAGGTCTTCTTTCGTTTCAGTAGGGGAACATTGGGATTACTAGCAATGAATGGTAGGGACATAGGGCCTCTTTAATATTGAGTGCATAAATAGTTTTCTACTCTCAAGTACGGACAGCTATGTCAGGGAATGTCTTGAGTCGTATAAAGGCTGTCAAGGACCCGTTCGCCTTTCAAGCGGGAATGTGGCATTTCACTTGAGACTCTGTAGGGGAGATTTTCCTCATCTCACCTTGAGTGAAGAATCTTGTGGGTTTTTTTTTCATGTTGTGACGAGAAGCTTTTGGCCCTTCTCAATTTGCGACAGGGACTTCAGAAACTCGCTAGTGTCGTCCCTGGGAAGTCAGGTCTCCTTTCGTTTTGGTAGGGGAACATCGGGATTACTCTTCAGACATGGAATGGAAATAGGTCTCTTCTCAATTTAAGTCCATAAACTGTGTTCTCCTCTCAAGTAGGGACAGCGATGTCAGGGATTGTCTTGAGTCGCATAAAGGGTGTCAATTCGCCTTTCCCGTGTCAAGCGGGAATGTGGGATTACACTTAGACTCTACATGGGAAAATTTCCTCATGTCACCTTGAGTGCAGAATCTTGTGGTTTTTCTTCTGTTGCTGCGACAAACTTGGTGCCCTTCTCGATTTACAACAGGGACCCCAGAAACTCGCTCGTGTAGTCCCTGGAATCAGGTCTCCTTTCGTTTTTGTAGGGGAACATCGGGATTAATCTCATGATGTGTAATGGGAATAGGGCCTCATCTAAAGTTCAGTACATAAATTGTGTTCTTCTCTCAAGTGGGGAAGCTATGTCGGGGAATCTCGTGATTCGCATAAATGGAGTTTCAAGCAGATATATGCGGTTTATTTTGAATCTCTGAAGGGTTAAATTTCCTTATTTCACCTCGAGTGCAGAATCTTGTGAAGTCTCTAGAATTTTGGCTGGAAGCTTGGGGTCCTTCTAGAGTTATGAAAGGGACCTCAAGTACATCCTCTTGTAGTCCCTGGGAAGTCAAGTCTCCTTTCGTTTTGGTAGGGGAACATCGGGATTTCTATCGAGCCGTGGAATGGGAATAGGGCCTTATCTAAAGTTGAGGCCATAAATTTTCTTCTCCTCTCAAGAGGGGACAGGTATATCAGGGAATGTCTTGAGTCGCCTAATGGTTGTCAAGTACCGGTTCACGTTTCAAGTGGGAATGTGGGATTTCTCTTGAGACTCTGCAGGGGAAATTTTCCTCATTTCACCTTGAGTGCAGAATCTTGTGGTTTTTCACGTGTTGTGGCAGGAAGATTTGGGCCTTTCTCCATTTGTGACAGGTACGTCAGGAACTCGCTAGTGTAGTCCCTGGGAAGTCAGATCTCCTTTCCTTTTTGTAGGGGAATATCGGGATTACTCTCAAGCCGTAGAGGGGAATAGGGCTTCATTAAAGTTGAGGCCATAAATTGTGTTCTCCTCTCAAGTGGGGACAGCTATATCAGGGAATATCTTGAGCAGCATAAAGGGTGTCAAATACCCTTTTGCGTTTCAAGCGGAAGTATGGGATTTCTCTTGAGACTCTGAAGGGAACATTTTCCTCATCTCACCTTTAAGGCAGAATCTTGTGTTTTTTCTCTAGTTTTGGTGGGTAGATTGGGGTACTTCTCGATTTGCGACAGGGTCCTCTGGAAATCGCTCGTGTAATCCCTGTGAAGTCAGGTTTTCTTTCGTTTTGGTAGGTGAACATATGGATTACTCTTGAGGCGTGGAATGGGAATAGGGCCTCATCTGAAGTTGAGTCCATAAATTATGTTCTCCTCTCAAGTGGGGACAGCTATGTCAGGGAATGTCTTGAGTCACATAAAGGGTGTCAAATACCCGTTCTCGTTTCAAGCGGTAATGTGGGATTTCTCTTGAGACTCTGCAGGGGAAATTTTCCTCATCTCACCTTCAGTGCAGAATCTTGCGATTTTTCTCGAGTTTTGGCGGGAAGCTTGAAGTCCTTCTCGAGTTGCGACAGTGACTTCAGGAACTCGCTCGTGGAGTCCCTGGGAAGTCAGGTCTCCTTTCATTTTGGTAGGGGAACATCGGGAATACTCTCGAGGCGTGGAATGGGAATAGGGCCTCATCTCAAGTTGAGTCCATAAATTGTGTTCTCCTCTCATGTGGGGACACCTATATCAGGGAATGACTTGAGTCGCATAAAGGGTGTCAAGTACCCACTAGCCTTTCAAGAGGGAATTTGGGATTTCTCTTGACTCTGCTGGGGGAAATTTCATCATCTCAAATGAGTGCAGAATCTTGTGGGTTATCTCGAGTTTCGGCGGGAAGCTTGGGGTCCTTCTCGAGTTACGAAACAGACCTCAGGAAATCGCTCGTGTAGTCCCTGGGAAGTCATGTCTCCTTTCGTTTTGGTAGGGGAACCTCGGGATTTCTCTCAATGCATGGAATGGGAATAGGGCCTCATCTAATGTTGAGTCCATAAATTGTGTTTTCCTCTCAGGTGTGGACAGCTATGTCATGGAATGTCTTTAGTCGCAAAAAAGTGTGTCAAGTACCCGTTCACGTTTCAAGCGGGGATATGGGATTTCTCTTGAGAGTCTACAGGGGGAATTTTCCTCATCTCACCTTGAGTGCAGAATATTGTGGTTTTTCTCGATTTGCGGCGGGAAGCTTGGGGTCCTACTCGAGTTGCGCCAGGGACTTCAGGAACTCGCTGGTGTAGTACTTAGGAAGTCAGGTCACCTCTACTTTTGGTAGGGAAACATCGGGATTACTCTCGAGGCCTGGATTGGGAATAGGGCCTCATCTCAAGTTGAGTGCATAAATTGTGCTTTCCTCTCAAGTGTGGACAGTTATGTCAGGGAATGTCTTGAGTGGCATAAAGGGTGTCAAGTACCCGTTCGCGTTTCAAGCGGGAATGTGCGATTTCTCTTTAGACTTTGCAGGGGAAATATTCCTCTTCTCACCTTTAAGGCAGAATCTTGTGTTTTTTTCTCGAGTTGCGGCGGGTTGCTTGGGGTCCTTCTCGATTTACGACAGGGACCTCTGGAACTCACTCGTGGAGTCCCAGGGAAGTCAGGTCTCCTTTCGTATTGGTAAGGGAACATTGGTATTACTCTCGAGGTGTGGAATGGGAATAGGGCCTCATCTATTCTGAGTCCATAAATTTCGTTATCTTTTCAAGTGGGGACAGCTATGTCAGGAAATATCTTGAGTGGCATAAAGGGTGTCAAATACCAGTTCGCGTTTCAACAGGGAATATGGGATTCTCCTGAGACTCTGCATTTGAAATTTTCCTCATCTCACCTTGAGTGCAGAATCTTGAGTTTTTTCTCGTGTTTGCTTGCTAAGCTAGGCGTCCTTCTCGAGTTGCGACAGGCATCTCAGTAAATCGTTCCTGTAGTCCCTGGGCAGTCAGGTCTGGTTTCGTTTTGGTAGGGGAACATCGGGATTACTCTCGAGGCGTGGAATGGGAATAGGGCCTCATCTAAAGATGAGTCAGTAAATTGTGGTGTCCTCTGAAATTGGGACAGCTATGTCAAGGAATGTCTTGAGACGAATCAGTTCAGTTCAGTTCAGTCGCTCAGTCGTGTCCGACTCTCCGCGACCCCATGAATCACAGCACGCCAGGCCTCCCTGTCCATCACCAACTCCCGGAGTTCACTCAAACTCATGTCCACAGAGTCGGTGATGCCATCCAGCCATCTCATTCTCCGTCGTCCCCTTCTCCTCCTGCCCCCAACTTTTCCCAGCATCAGAGACTTTTCCAGTGAGTCAACTCGTCGCATGAGGTGGCCAAAGTATTGCAGTTTCAGCTTTAGCATCAGTCCCTCCAATGAACATCCAGGATTGATCTCCTCTAGAATGGACTGGTTGGATCTCCTTGCAGTATAAGGGACTCTCAAGAGTCTTCTCCAACACCACAGTTCAAAAGCATCGATTCTTCGGCGGTCAGCCTTCTTCACAGTCCAACTCTCACATCCATACATGACCACGGGAAAAACCATTGCCTTGACTAGACGGACCTTGGTTGGCAAAGTAATGTCTCTGCTTTTTAATATACTATCAAGGTTGGTCATAACTTTCCTTCCAAGGAGCAAGCGTCTTTTAATTTCATGGCTGCAATCAGCATCTGCAGTGATTTTGGAGCCAAAAAAAACAAAGTCTGACACTGTTTCCACTGTTTTTCCATCTATTTCCCATGAAGTGATGAGACCAGATGCCATGATCTTTGTTTTCTGAATGTTGAGCTTCAAGCCAAACTTTTCACTCTCCTCTTTCACTTTCATCAAGAGGCCTTTGAGTTCCTCTTCACTTTCTGCCATAAGGGTAGTGTCATCTGCATATCTGAGGTTATTGATATTTCTCCCGGCAATCTTGATTCCAGCTTGTGCTTCTTCCAGCCCAGCGTTCCTCATGATGTACTCTGCATATAAGTTAAATAAGCAAGGTGACAATATACAACCTTGACGTACACCTTTTCCTATTTGGAACCAGTCTGTTGTTCCATGTCCAGTTCTAACTGTTGCTTCCTGACCTGCATACAGGTTTCTCAAGAGGCAGGTCAGGTGGTCTGGGATTCCCATCTCTTTCAGAATGTTCCACAGTTTAGTGTGATCCACACAGTCAAAGGCTTTGGCATAGTCAATGAAGCAGAAATAGATGTTTTTCTGAAACTCTCTTGCTTTCTCCATGATCCAGCGGATGTTGGCAATTTGATCTCTGGTGCTTCTGCCTTTTCTAAAACCTGCTTGAACATCTGGGAGTTCACGGTTTACATACTGCTGAAGCCTGGCTTGGAGAATTTTGAGCATGACTTTACTAGCGTGTGAGATGAGTGCAATTGTGCGGTAGTTTTAGCATTCTTTGGCATTGCCTTTCTTTGGGATTGGAATGAAGACTGACCTCTTCCAGTCCTGTGGCCACTGCTGAGTTTTCCAAATCTGCTGGCATATTGAGTGCAGCACTTTCACAGCATCATCTTTCAAGACTTGAAATAGCTCAACTGGAATTCCATCACCTCCACTAGCTTTGTTCGTAGTGATGCTTTCTAAGGCCCACTTGACTTCACATTCCAAATGTCTGGCTCTAGGTCAGTGATCACGTTATCGTGACTATCTTGGTCGTGAAGATCTTTTTTGTACAGTTCTTCTGTGTATTCCTGCCACCTCTTCTTAATATCTTCTGCTTCTGTTAGGTCCATACCATTTCTGTCCTTTATCGAGCCCATCTTTGCATGAAATGTTCCCTTGGAATCTCTAATTTTCTTGAAGAGCTCTCTTGTTTTTCCTATTCTGTTGTTTTCCTCTATTTCTTTGCATTGATCACTGAGGAAGGCTTTCTTATCTCTCCTTGCTATTCTTTGGAACTCTGCATTCAGATGCTTATATCTTTCCTTTTCTCCTTTGCTTTTCGCCTCTCTTCTTTTCACAGCTATTTGTAAGGCCTCCTCAGACAGCCATTTCACTCTTTTGCATTTCTTTTCCATGGGGATGGTCTTGGTCCCTGTCTCCTGTACAATGTCACGAACCTCCGTGTGTCAATTACTTGTTGGTGTTTCAAGCGGGAATGTTGGATATCTCTTGACTCTGCCAGGGGAATTTTCCTCATCTCACCTTTAGTTCAGACTCTTTGGTTTTTCTCCGAGCTGTGGCGGGAAGATTGGGGTCTTTCTCGAGTCGTGACACAGACCTCAGGAACTCACTCGTGTAGACCCTGGGAATTCAGGTCCCCTTTCCTTATGGTAGTGGAACATCGGGATTACTCTCGAGGTGTGGAATGGGAATAATGCCTCATGTAAAGTTGAGTCCATGAATTGTGTTTTCCTCTCAAGTGGGGACAGCTACGTCAGAGAATGTCTTGAGTCGCTTAAAGGGTGTCAAGAAACTTTTCGCGTTTCAAGCGGGAATGTTGGATTTCTCTGGATATTCTGCAGGGGAAATTTTCCACATCTCACCTTGAGTGCAGAATATTGTGGTTTTTCTCGAGTTTAGGCGGGAAGCTAGGGGTCCTTCTCAAGTTGCTACAGGGACCTCAGGAACTCGCTGGTGTATTCCCTTGGAAGTCATGACTCATTTCGTTTTGGGAGGGGAACATCGGTATTACTAACGAGGTGAGGAATGCGAATCGGGCCTCATCTAACGTTTGTCCATAAATTTTGTTCTCCTCTCAAGTGGGGACAGCTATCAGGGAATATCTTGTGTCGCATAAAGGGTGTCAAGTACCCGTTCAAGTTTCAAGCAGAAATGTGCGATTTCTCTTGAGATTCAAAGGGGAAATTTTCCTCATCTCACTTTGAGTGCAGGATCTTGTGGTTCTTCTCGAGTTGCGGCGGGAAGATTGGGGTCCTTCTCGAGTTGCGACAGGGACGTCAGGAACTCGCTCGTGTAGTCCCTGGGACGTAATGTCTCCTTTCGTTTGGTAGGGGAACATCGGGATTACCCTTGAGGCATGAAATGGGAATAGGTCCTCATCTAAAGTTGAGTCCATAAATTGTGTTCTCCTCTCAAGTGGGGGCAGCTATGTCAGGGAATGTCTTGAGTTGCATAAAGGGTGTCAAGTGTCCGTTCGAATTTCAAGCGCGAATATAGGATTTCCCTTGAGACTCTGCAGGGGAAATTTTCCTCATCTCGCTTTGAGTACAGAATCTTGTGTTTTTTCTCAAGTTGCGGCTGGAAGCTTGGGGTCCTTCTCGAGTTGCGACGGGGAACTCACTTACTTGCTGGTCATGCCCCAGGGAAGTCAGGTCTCCTTGTGTTTTGGAAGGGAAATATCGGGATCATTCTCGAGGCGTGGATTGGCAATTGGACGTCATCTAGAGATGAGTCCATAAATTGTGTGCTCCTCTCCAGCAGGGACGGCTTAGTTAAGGAACTTTTATGGTTTCAGAAAGGGTGTCAAGGTCCTCTTCGAATTTCAAGCGGTACTGTGGGTTTTACCTTGAGACACTGCAGCAGAAAATTCCTCATCTCGCATTGATTTGGGAATCTCTTGGTTTTTATCGAGTTGCTGCGGGAAGCTTGCAGTCCCTCTCAAGTTGACACAGTGACCTCAGAACCTAGCTCCTTTTACTTCAGGGAAGTCAGGTCACTTTTCTTTTTGCAAGGAAATCTTCGGGATTACACTCAAGGAGTAGAATGGGAATACAGCCTCATCTAAAATTGAGTCCAAATATAAAAAAAATAATAATAAAATTGAGTCCATTAATTGTGTTCTTCTCTCAAGTGGGGACAGCTGTGTCAAGGAATGTCTTGGGTCAGATATAGTGTGTCAAGTCCTGGTTCGAGTTTCAAGCAGGAAAGTGGGATTTCTCTTCAGTCTAAGCATGGGAAAATTTTCCTCATCACACCTTGAGTGCACAATCTTGTGGTTTGTTTCGAGTTGCAGCACGAATCTTATGGTCCTTCTCAAGTTGCGACGGGACTTCAGAAACTCGCTGGTTTTATCCCAGGGACGGCAGGTCTCCCATCGTGTTGGAAGGGGAACCTCGGGATTCCAATCATGGCATGGAAAGTGATTTGCTTTTCATTTTGTGTTGAGTCCGATAATTGTGTGCTCCTCTCCAGTAGGGACGGCTTAGTCTGGGTTCTTTTTGTGTTTCAGAAAGGGTTTCAATACCCTATCGAGTTTCAAGCAGGAATGTGTGATTTCCCTTGGGACTCTGCAGTAGAAATGTTCATCATCTCGCATTGAGGGGAGAATCTTGTGGTTTTTCTCATGTTTCGGCTTGAAATTTGGGGTCCCTTTCAGGTTGCAACGGTGATATCAGGAACTCGCTCATGTAGTCCCTGGGAAGTCAGGTCTCCTTTCGTTTTGGTAGGGGATTTCGGGATTACTCTCGAGGCATCGGATGAGAATACGGCCTCATCTAAAGTTCAGTCCATAAATTTTGTTCTCCTCTCATGTGGAAACAGCTATGTCAGGGAATGTCTTGAGTCACATAAAGGGTGTCATGGACCCTTTCGAGTTTCAAGCGGGAATGTGGGATTTCTCTTGGGACTCTCCATGGGAAATTTTCCTCAGCTCACCTTGAGTGCAGAATCTTACGTTTTTTCTCGAGTTGCTTCGGGATGCTTTGGCTCCTTCTTGAATGTGACGGTACCTCAGGTATTCGTTCATGTTGCCCCATTGACGTCCGGTCTCCAGTTATGTTGGAAGAGGAACCTCGAGATTCCACTAGTGACGTGGAATGTAATTTGGGCATCATCTTTTGTTGAGTCCGTTAATTGTGTGTTCCTCTCCAGTGGGGACAGATTAGTCAGGGATCTATTTTGTGTCAAAGAAAGGGTTTAAAGTACCCTTTGAGTTTCAAGCGGGAATATATGATTTCTCTTGAGACTCTGCAGCAGAAATATTCCTCATCTCGCATTAAGGGGAGAATCTTCTGGTTTTTCTCGAGTTACGGCTGGATGCTTGGGGTCCCTTTTGGGTTGCGATGGAGATCTCAGGAAAGCGCTCGTGTTGCCCCAGGGAAGTCAGGTCTCATTTGCTGTTGGAAAGGGTACTTTCGGATTTCACTCGAGGCGTCGATTGTGAATTGGGTCTCATCTAATGATGAGTCTGTTAAGTGTGTGCTCCTCTCCAGTGGGTATGGCTTAGTAAGGGTCCTTTTGGTGTTGCAGGAATAATGTCAAGTGCCCGTTAGAGTTTAAAAGGGTATGTGGGATTTCTCTTGAGATTCTGCAGGGAAAATTTTCCTCATCTCACCTTGAGTGCAGAATCTTGTGTTTTTTCTCGAGTTGAGGCGGAAGCTTGGGGTCCTTTTCGACTTACAACGGGCACCCAAGGAACACGCTCGTGTTATCCCTGGGAAGTCAGGTCTCCTTGCCTCTGGTAGGGGAACTTTGGGATTACTCTGGAGACGTGGAATGGGAATAGGGCCTCATCTAAAGTTGAGTCCAGAAATTGTGTTCTCCTCTCAAGTGGGGACAGCTATGTCAGGGAATGTCTTGAGTCGCATAAAGGGTGTCAAGTATCCGTTCGAGTTTGAAGAGGGAATGTGGGATTTCTCTTGAGACTCTGCAGGGAAAATTTTCCTCATCTTGCCTTGAGTGCAGAATCTTGTGGTTTTTCTCTAGTTGTGGCGGGAAGCTTTGGGTCCTTCTCAAGTTGCGACGGGGACGGCAGTTACTCACTGGTCCTGCCCCAGGGAAGTCAGGTCTCCTTCCAGTTGGAAGGGAAACTTAGGGATTATTCTCCAGGCATGGAATGGCAAATGGAAGTCATCTAGAAATGAGTCCTTAAATTGTGTGCTCCTCTCCAGTAGGGACGGCTTAGTCAGGAAACTTTTATGGGTGCAGAAAGGGTGTCAAGTACCCGTTCGAATTTCAAGCGGGAATGTGGGTTTTCCCTTGAGACTCTGCAGCAGAATATTCCTCATGTCGCATTGATGTGGGAATCTCGTGGTTTTTATCAAGTTGATGCGGGAAGCTTGTAGTCCCTCCCAAGTTGAGACAGTGCCCTCAGAAGCTAGCTCTGTTTACTTCAGGGAGGTCAGGTCACTTTTCTTTTTGCAAGGAGAGCTTCGGGATTACACTCGAGGTGTAGAATGGGAATACGGCCTCATCTAAAATTGAGTCCATAAATTGTGTTCTTCTCTCCAGTGGGGACAGCTGTGTCAAGGAATGTCTTGGGTCGCATATAGTGTGTCAAGTCCTGGTTCGAGTTTCAAGCGGATATGTGGGATTTCTCTTGAGACTCAGAATGGGAAAATTTTCCTCATCACACCTTGAGTGCACAATCTTGTGGTTTGTCTCGAGTTGCGTCGGACGCTTGGGGTCCTCTTCGACTTACAACGGGCACCTAAGGGACACGCTCGTGTTGTCCCTGGGAAGTCAGGTCTCCTTTCCTCTGGCAGGGGACTTCGGGATTACTCTTGAAGCGTAGAATGGGAAAAAGGCCTCAGCTAAAGTTGAGTCCAGAAATTGTGTTCTCCTCTCAAGTGGGGAAAGCTATGTTAGGGAATGTCTTGAGTCGCATAAAGGGTGTGAAATATCCGTTCGAATTTCAAGGAGAATGTAGGATTTCTCTTGAGACTCTGCAGGGGAAATTTTCCTCATCTCACCTTGAGTGAAGAATCTTGTGGTTATTCTCAAGTTGCAGCGGGAAGCTTGGGGTCCTTCTCGAGTTGTGACAGGGACCTCAATTACTCGCTGGTCATGCCCCAGGGAAGTCATGTCTCCTTGCGTTTTGGAAGGGAAAGCTCGGGATTATTCTCGAGGCGTTGAATGGGAATACAGCCTCATCTAAAATTGAGTACATTAATTGTGTTCTTCTCTCCAGTGGGGACAGCTATGTCAAGGTATGTTTTGAGTCTCATATAGTATGTCAAGTCCTGGTTTGAGTTTCAAGTGGGAATGTGGGATTTCTCTTCAAACTCAGCATGGGAAAATTTTCTTCATCACACCTTGAGTCCACAATCTTGTGGCTTGTCTCGAGTTGCGGCGGGAAGCTTGGGGTCCTTCTCGAGTTGAAACGGGGACCGCAGAAACTCGCTCGTGTTATCCCAGGGATGGCAGGTCTCCAATCGTGTTGTAAGGGTAACCTCGGGATTCCAATCGTGACTTGGAATGTGATTTGCTTCTCATTTTGTGTTGAGTCCGATAATTGTGTGCTCCTCTCCAGTGGGGACGGCTTAATCCGGGATCTTTTTGTGTTTCAGAAAGGGTTTCAAGTACCCTATCGAGTTTCAAGCACGAATGTGTGATTTCTCTTGAAACTCTGCAGCAGAAATGTGTTGCGGCTTGAAGCTTGGGGTCCCTTTTGGGTTGCGACAGTGACATCAGGAACTCGCTCGTGTAGTCCCTGGGAAGTCAGGTCTCCTTTGGTTTTGGTAGGGGATTTCGGGATTACTCTCGAGGCATGGAATGGGAATACAGCCTCATCTAAATTTGAGTCCATAAATTTATTCCCGTCTCATGTGGTGACAGCTATGTCAGGGAATGTCTTGAGTGCATAAAGGGTGTCATGTACCCTTTCGAGTTTCAAGCATGAATGTGGGATTTCTCTTCAGACTTAGCATGGGAAAATTTTCCTCATCACACCTTGAGTGCACAATCTTGTGGTTTGTCTCGAGTTGCGGCAGGAAGCTTGGGGGCCTTCTTGAGTTGCGATGGGGACCTCAGAAACTCGCTCTTGTTATCCCAGGGATGGCAGGTCTCCGATCATATTGGAAGGGGAACATCGGGATTCCAATCGTGGCGTGGAATGTGATTTGCTTCTCGTGTTGAGTCCGATAATTGTGTGCTCCTCTCCAGTGGGGACGGCTTAGTCTGGGATCTTCTTGTGTTTCAGAAAGGGTTTCAAGTAGCCTCTCGAGTTTCAAGCAGGAATGTGTGATTTCTCTTGAGACTCTGCAGCAGAAATGTTCCTCCTCTCGCATTGAGGGGAGAATCTTGTGGTTTTTCTCGTGTTGTGGCTTGAAGCTTGGGTTCCCTTTCGGGTTGTGACGGTGATATCAGGAACTCGCTCATGTAGTCCCTGGGAAGTCAGGTCTCCTTTCGTTTTGGTAGGGGATTTCGGGATTACTCTCGAGGCATCGGATGGGAATACGGCCTCATCTAAAGTTCAGTCCATAAATTTTGTTCTCCTCTCATGTGGCGACAGCTATGTCAGGGAATCTCTTGAGTCACATAAAGGGTGTCATGGACCCTTTCAAGTTTCAAGCGGGAATGTGGGATTTCTCTTGGGACTCTCCATGGGAAATTTTCCTCAGCTCACCTTGAGTGCAGAATCTTACGTTTTTTCTCGAGTTGCTTCGGGATGCTTTGGCTCCTTCTGGATTGTGACGGTATCTCAGGAATTCGCTCCTGTTGCCCCAGGGACATCTGGTCTCCAATCGTGTTGGAAGAGAAACCTCGGGATACCGCTCATGGCATGGAATGTGACTTGGGCATCATCTTGTGTTGCGTCCGTTAATTGTGTGTTCCTCTCCAGTGGGGTCGGATTAGTCAGGGATCTTTTTGTGTCAAAGAAATGGTTTAAAGTACCCTTTCGCGTTTCAAGGGTAAATGTGTGATTTCTCTTGAGACTCTGCCCTAGAACTATTTCTCATCTCGCATTGAGGGGAGAATCTTGTGGTTTTTCTCGAGTTGCGGCTGGATCCTTGGGGTCCCTTTCGGGTTGCGACGGGGATCTCAGGAAATCGCTCGTGTTGCCCCAGGGAAGTCAGGTCTTCTTTCCAGTTGGAAAGGGTATTTCGGGATTTCACTCTAGGCATCGAATGTGAATTGAGCCTCATTCAGAGATGAGTATGTTAAATGTTTGCTCCTCTCCAGTGGGGACAGCTTAGTAAGGGTCCTTTTTGTGTCACAGAAATAGTGTCAAGTGCCCGTTCGAGTTTACAAGGGAATGTTGGATTTCTCTTCAGACTCTGCAGGGGAAATTTTCCTCATCTCACCTTGAGTGCAGAATCTTGTGGTTTTTCTCACGTTGCGGCGGGAAGCTTGGGGCCCTTCTCGAGTTGCGACAGGGAACTCAGTATCTCGCTCTGTAGTACCTGGGAAGTCAGGTTTCCTTTCGTTTTGGTAGGGGAACATCGGGATTATTCTCGAGGCGTGCAATTGGAATAGGGCTTCATCTAAATTTGAGTCCATAAAATGTGTTCTCCTCTCAAGTGGCGACAGCTAAGTCAGGGAAATTCTTGAGTGGCATAAACGGTGTCAAGTACCGATTCGCGTTTCAAGCAGGTATGTTGGATTACACTTGATACTATGCATTGGAAATTTTCCTCATCTCTCCATTACTGCCGAATCTTGTGTTTTTTCTCGAGTTGCGGCGGGAAGCTTGGGGTCTTTCTGGAGTTGCGACAGGGACCTCAGGAAGTCGATGGTGTAGGACCTGGGAAGTCAGATCTCCTTTTCTTTAGGTAGGGGAACATCGGAATTACTCTCAAGGCGTGGAAAGGGAATAGGGCCTCATCTAAAGTTGCGTCCAAAATGTGTGTTCTCCTCTCAAGTGGGGACAGCTATGTCAGGGAATGTTTTGAGTCGCATAACGGGTGTCAAGTGCCCGACTGCTTTTCAATCAGGAATGTGGGATTTCGCTTGAGATGCTGCAGGGGAAATTTTCCTCACCTCATCTTGAGAAGAGAATATTGTGTTTTATCTCGAGTTTCGGCGGGAAACTTGGTGTCCTTCTCGAGTTGCGAAACGGACCTCAGGAACCCGCTCGTGTGTTCCTCGGAACTCTGCTCTTCCTTCGTTTTGTTAAGGGAACATCAGGATTACTCTCGAGGCGTGGAATGAGAATAGGGCCTCACCTAAAGTTGAGTCCATAAACTGTGTTCTCCGCTCAAGTGGGGACAGGTATGTCAGGGAATATTTTGAGTCTCATAAAGGGTGTCAAAAACCCGTTCGCGTTTCAAGCGGGAATGTGGGATTTCTCTTGAGACTCTGCAGGGGAACTTTTCCTCATCTCACCTTGAGTGCAGAATCTTTTGGTTTTTCTCTTGTTGCGGCGGGAAGCTTGGGGTCCTTCTCGAGTTACGAAAGGGACCTCAAAAACACGCTCTTGTAGTCCATGAGAATTCAAGTCTCCTTTCGTTTTGGTATGGGAACATTGGGATTATTATCCAGCCATGGAATGGGTATCGGGCCTCATCTAAATTTGAGGCCATAAATTGTGTTCTCTAATCAAGAGGGGACAGCTATGTCAGGGAATTTTTTCAGTCACATAAAGGGTGTCATATACCCGTTCGGGTTTCAACCGGGAAAATGGGATTTCTCTTGAGACTCTGCAGGGGAAATTTTCCTCATCTCACCATGAGTGCAGAATCTTTGGTTTCTCTTGTATTGTGGCAGGAACCATTGGACCCTTCTCGATTTGTGGCAGGGACATCAGAAACTCGCTTGTGTAGTCCCTGGGAAGTCAGGTCTCATTTCGTTTTGGTAGGGGAATATTGGCATTACTTTCAAGGCGTGGAAGGGAAATAGGGCCTCATCTAAAGTTGAGTCCATAAATTGTGTTCTCCTCTCAAGTATGGACAGCTTTGTCAGGGAATGTCTTGAGTCGCCAAAGTGTGTCAAGTACCCGATCACGTTTCTAGTGGGAATGTGGGATTTCTCTTGTGACTCTACAGGGGAAATTTTCCTCATCTCACCTTGAGTGCAGAATCTTGTGGTTTTTCTCGAGTTGAGGCGGGATGCTTGGGGTCCTTCTCGAGTTGCAACAGGGACCTCGGGACCTCAGGACCTCCGTCGTGTAGCCCCTGATAATCAGGTCTCCTTTCCTTTTGGTAGGGGAATGTCAGGATTACTAGCGGTTTGTGGTAGGGTAATAGGGCATCATTAAAGTTTACTCCATAAATTGTTTTCTACTCTCAAGTATGGACAGCTATGTCAGAAAATGTCTTGCGTCGGATAAAGGTAGTCAAGTACCCGTTCGCCTTTCAAGCGGGAATGTGGGATTTCTCTTGAGACTCTGCAGGGAAGATTTTCCTCATCTCACCTTGAGTGCAGTATCTTGTGTTTTTTCTCAAGTTGCGGCGGGAAGTTGGGTCCCTTCTTGAGTTGCGACAGGGACCTCAGTACCTCGCTCTTTAGTCCCTGGGAAGTCAGGTCTCCTTTTGTTTTGGTAGGGGAATTCGGGATTACTAGTGAGGCCTGGAAGGGAAATAGGGCCTCATTAAAATTGAGTTCATAAACTGTGTTCTACTCTCAAGTACGCACAGCTATGTCAGGGAATGTCTTGAGTCGCATAAAGGTTGTCAAGTACCCGTTCGCATTTCAAGCGGGAATGTGACATTTCTCTTGAGACTCTGCAGGGGAGATTATCCTCATGCCACCTTGAGTGCAGAATCTTGTGGTATTTCTCTTGTCACGGCGGGATACTTGGGGTCCTCCTCGATTTACGAAAGGGACCTCAAAAACACGCTGTAGTCCATGGGAATTCAAGTCTCCTTTCGTTTTGGTAGGGGAACATCGGGATTACTATCGAGCCATGGAATGGGAATAGGCCTCATCTAAACTTGAGGCCATAAATTGTTTTCTCCTTTCAAGAGGGGACAGCTACGTCAGGGAATGTCTTGGGTCGCATAAAGGGTGTCAAGCACCCGTTCGGGTTTCAACCGGGAATTTGGAATTTCTCTTGAGACTCTGCAGGGGAACTTTTCCTTATCTCACCACGAGTGCAGAATCTTCTGTTTTCTCTCGCATTGTGGCAGGAAGTTTTGGGCCCTTCTCGATTTACTACAGGGACTTTAAGAACTCACTAGTGTAGTCTGTGGGAAGTCAAGTCTCCTTTCGTTTGTTAGGGGAATATCGGGATTACTCTCAAGGCGGGGAAGGGAAATAGACCTCATCTAAATTTGAGTCCATAAATTGTGTTCTCCTCTCAAGTATGGACAGCCTTGTCAGGAAATTTCTTGAGTCGCCTAAAGTGTGTCAAGTACCCGTTCGCGTTTGTAGCGGGAATGTGGGATTCCTCTTGTGACTCTACATGGGAAATTTTCCTCATCTCACCTTAGTGAAGAATCTTGTGGTTTTTTTCGAGTTGAGGCGGGAAGCTTGGGGTCCTTCTTGAGTTGCGACAGGGACCTCAGGATCTCGCTCATGTAGCCCTTGGGAAATCAGGTCTCCTTTCGTTTTGGTAGGGGAACATTGGGATTACTCTCGAGGCGTTGAATGGGAATAGGGCCTCATCTAAAGTTGAGTCCATAAATTGTATTCTCCTCTCAAGTGGGGACAGCTTTGTCAGGGAATGTCTTGAGTCGCATAAAGGGTGTCAATTACCCGTTCGTGTTTCAAGCGGGAATGTGGGATTACTCTTGAGACTCTGCAGGGGAGATTTTCCTCATCTCAGCTTAAGTGCAGAATCTTGTAGTTTTTCTCAAGTTGCGGTGGGAAACTTGGGTCCCTTCTCGAGTTGCGACAGGGACCTCAGTACCTCGCTCTGTAGTCCCTGGGAAGTCAGGTCTCCTTTCGTTTTGGTAGGGGAATTCGGGATTACTAGCAAGGCCCTGAAGGGAAATAGGGCCTCATTAAAGTTAAGTTCATATATTGTGTTCTACTCTCAAGTACGGACAGCTATGTCAGGGAATGTCTTGTGTCGCATAAAGGGTGTCAAGTACCCGTTGGCATTTCAAGCGGGAATGTGAGATTTCTCTTGAGACTCTGCAGGGGAGATTTTCCTCTTGTCACCTTGACTGCAGAATTTTTGGTTTTTCTCCTGTTGCAGCAGGAAGCTTGGGGTCCTTCTCGAGTTACGAAAGGGACCTCAAAAACACGCTCTATTAGTCCCTGGGAATTCAAGTCTCCTTTCGTTTTGGTAGGGGAGCATTGGGATTACTATCGAGCCATGGAATGGGAATAGGCCTCATCTAAACTTGAGGTCATAAATTGTGTTCTCTAATCAAGAAATACCCAGTTGTGGATGTGACCAGTGATAGAAGCAAGGTCCGGTGCTGTAAAGAGCAATATTGCATAGGAACCTGGAATGTTAGGTCCATGAATCAAGGCAAATTGGAAGTGGTCAAACAGGAGATGGCAAGAGTGAACGTCGACATTCTAGGAATCAGTGAATTAAAATGGACTGGAATGGGTGAATTTAACTCAGATGACCATTATATCTACTACTGTGGGGCAGGAATCCCTTAGAAGAAATGGAGTAGCCATCATGGTCAACAAAAGAGTCCGAAATGCAGTACTTGGATACAATCTTAAAAATGACAGGATGATTTCTGTTCGTTTCCAAGGCAAACCATTCAATATTACAGTAATCCAGGCCTATGCCCCAACCAGTAATGCTGAAGAAGCTGAAGTTAATCGGTTCTATGAAGACCTACAAGACCTTTTAGAACTAACACCCAAAAAAGATGTCCTTTTCATTCTAGGGGACTGGAATGCAAAAGTAGGAAGTCAAGAAACACCTGGAGTAACTGGCAAATTTGGCCTTGGAGCACGGAATGAAGCAGGGCAAAGGCTAATAGAGTTTTGTCAAGAGAATTCACTGGTCATAGCAAACACCCTCTTCCAACAACACAAGAGAAGACTCTACACATGGACATCACCAGATGGTCAACACCGAAATCAGATTGATTATATTCTTTGCAGCCAAAGATGGAGAAGCTGTATACAGTTAGCAAAAACAAGACCAGGAGCTGACTGTGGCTCAGATCATGAACTCCTTATTGCGAAGTTCAGACTTAAATTGAAGAAAGTAGGGAAAACCACTAGACCATTCAGATATGACCTAAATCAAATCCCTTATGATTATACAGTGGAAGTGAGAAATAGATTTAAGGGACTAGATCTGATAGATAGAGTGCCTGATGAACTCTGGACGGAGGTTCGTGACATTGTACAGGAGACAGGGACCAAGACCATCCCCATGGAAAACAAATGCAAAAGAGCGAAATGGCTGTCTGAGGAGGCCTTACAAATAGCTGTGAAAAGAAGAGAAGCGAAAAGCAAAGGAGAAAAGGAAAGATATAAGCATCTGAATCCAGAGTTCCAAAGAATAGCAAGGAGAGATAAGAAAGACTTCCTCAGTGATCAATGCAAAGAAATAGAGGAAAACAACAAAATAGGAAAAACAAGAGACCTCTTCAAGAAAATTAGAGATTCCAAGGGAATATTTCATGCAAAGATGGGCTCGATAAAGGACAGAAATGGTATGGACCTAACAGAAGCAGAAGATATTAAGAAGAGGTGGCAAGAATACACAGAAGAACTGTACAAAAAAGATCTTCCCGACCAAGATAGTCACGATAACGTGATCACTGACCTAGAGCCAGACATCTTGGAATGTGAAGTCAAGTGGGCCTTAGAAAGCATCACTACTAACAAAGCTAGTGGAGGTGATGGAATTCCAGTTGAGCTATTTCAAGTCTTGAAAGATGATGCTGTGAAAGTGCTGCACTCAATATGCCAGCAGATTTGGAAAACTCAGCAGTGGCCACAGGACTGGAAGAGGTCAGTCTTCATTCCAATCCCAAAGAAAGGCAATGCCAAAGAATGCTCAAACAACCGGACAATTGCCCTCATCTCACACGCTAGCAAAGTTATGCTCAAAATTCTCCAAGCCAGGCTTCAGCAATATGTAAACCGTGAACTCCCAGATGTTCAAGCAGGTTTTAGAAAAGGCAGAGGCACCAGAGATCAAATTGCCAACATTCGCTGGATCATGGAGAAAGCAAGAGAGTTTCAGAAAAACATCTATTTCTGCTTCATTGACTATGCCAAAGCCTTTGACTGTGTGGATCACAATAAACTGTGGAACATTCTGAAAGACATGGGAATCCCAGACCACCTGACCTGCCTCTGGAGAAACCTGTATGCAGGTCAGGAGGCAACAGTTAGAACTGGACATGGAACAACAGACTGGTTCCAAATAGGAAAAGGTGTACGTCAAGGTTGTATATTGTCACCTTGCTTATTTAACTTATATGCAGAGTACATCATGAGGAACTCTGGGCTGGAAGAAGCACAAGCTGGAATCAAGATTGCTGGGAGAAATATCAATAACCTCAGATATGCGGATGACACCACCCTTATGGCAGAAAGTGAAGAGGAACTCAAGGGCCTCTTGATGAAAGTGAAAGAGGAGAGCGAAAAGGTTGGTTTGAAGCTCAACATTCAGAAAACAAAGATCATGGCATCTGGTCCCATCACTTCATGGGAAATAGATGGAAAAACAGTGGAAACAGTATCAGACTTTGTTTTTTTGGGCTCCAAAATCACTGCGGATGCTGATTGCAGCCATGAAATTAAAAGACGCTTGCTCCTTGGAAGGAAAGTTATGACCAACCTTGATAGTATATTAAAAAGCAGAGACATTACTTTGCCAACCAAGGTCCGTCTAGTCAAGGGTATTGTTTTTCCCGTGGTCATGTATGGATGTGAGAGTTGGACTGTGAAGAAGGCTGATCGCCGAAGAATCGATGCTTTTGAACTGTGGTGTTGGAGAAGACTTTTGAGAGTCCCTTATACTGCAAGGAGATCCAACCAGTCCATTCTAAAGGAGATCAATCCTGGATGTTCATTGGAGGGACTGATGCTAAAGCTGAAACTGCAATACTTTGGCCACCTCATGCGACGAGTTGACTCACTGGAAAAGACTCTGATGCTGGGAAAGGTTGGGGGCGGGAGGAGAAGGGGACGACGGAGAATGAGATGGCTGGATGGCATCACCGACTCTGTGGACATGAGTTTGAGTGTACTCCGGGAGTTGGTGATGGACAGGGAGGCCTGGCGTGCTGTGTTTCATGGGGTTGCGGAGAGTCGGACACGACTGAGTGACTGAACTGAACTGAACTGAATCAAGAAGGAACAGCTATGTCAGGGAATGTCTTGGGTCATATAAAGGGTGTCAAGTGCCCAATCGCATTTCAATCGGGAATGTGGGATTTCTCTTGTGACTGCAGGGGAAATTTTCCTCATCTCACCTTGAGTAGAGAATATTGAGGTTTTTCTCGAGTTGCGGCGGGAAGCTTAGGGTCCTTCTCGAGTTGCGACAGGGACCTCAGGAACTCACTCGTACAGTCCCTGGGATTTCAGGTCTCCTTTCGTTTTGGTAGGGGAACATCGGGATTATTCTCGAGGCGTGCAATTGGAATAGGGCATCATCCTAATTTGAGTCCATAAAATGTGTTCTCCTCTCAAGTGGCGACAGCTAAGTCAGGGAAATTCTTGAGTGGCATAAACGGAGTCAAGTACCGATTCGCGTTTCAAGCGGGTATGTTGGATTACTCTTGATACTATGCATTGGAAATTTTCCTCATCTCTCCGTTACTGCCGAATCTTGTGTTTTTTTTTTTTTTGAGTTGCGGCGGGAAGCTTGGGGTCTTTCTGGAGTTGCGACAGGGACCTCAGGAAGTCGATGGTGTAGGACCTGGGAAGTCAGATCTCCTTTTCTTTAGGTAGGGGAACATGGGAATTACTCTCAAGGCGTGGAAAGGGAATAGGGCCTCATCTAAGTTGTGTCCAAAAAGTGTGTTCTCCTCTCAAGTGGGGACAGCTATGTCAGGGAATGTCTTGAGTCTCATAAGGGGTGTCAAGTGCCCGACTGCATTTCAATCAGGAATGTGGGATTTCTCTTGAGACGCTGCAGGGGAAATTTTCCTCACCTCATCTTGAGTAGGGAATTTTGAGGTTTTTCTCGAGTTTCGGCGGGAAACTTGGTGTCCTTCTCGAGTTGTGACACGGACCTCAGGAACTCGCTCGTGTGTTCCTCGGAACTCTGCTCTTCTTTCGTTTTGTTAGGGTATATCGGGATTGCTCTCGAGTCTTGGAATAGGAATAGGGCCTCATCTAAAGTTGAGAACATAAATTGTGTTCTCCTCTCAAGTATGGTAATCTTTGTCAGGGAATGTCTTGAGTCATCTAAAGTGTGTCAAGTACCCGATCGCATTTCTAGCGGAAATGTGGGATTTCTCTTGTGACTCTACAGGGGAAATTTTCCTCATCTCACCTTGAGTGCAGAATCTTGTGGTTTTTCTCTACTTGAGGCGGGAAGCTTGGAGTCCTTCTCGAGGTGCGACAGGGACCTCAGGATCTCGCACATGTAGCCACTGGGAAATCAGGTCTCCTTTTGTTTTGGTAGGGGAACGTCGGGATTACTAGCGGTGCGTTGTAGGGAAATAGGACATCATTAAAGTTGAAGCCATAAATTGTTTTCTACTATCAAGTATTGACAGCTATGTCAGAAAATGTCTGGAGTCGCATAAAGGGTGTCAAGTACCCGTTCGCCATTCAAGCGGGAATGTGGGATTTCTCTTGAGACTCTGCAGGTGAGATTTTCCTCATCTCACCTTGAGTGCAGAATCTTGTGGTTTTTCTCAAGTTGCGGCGGGAAGCTTGGGGCCCTTCTCGATTTGCGACAGGGACCTCAGTACCTGGCTCTGTAGTCCCTTTGAAGTCAGGTCTCCTTTCGTTTTGGTAGGGGAATTCGGGATTACTAGCGAGCGCTGAAGGTAAATAGGGTCTCATTAAAGTTGAGTTCATAAATTGTGTTCTCCTCTCAAATATAGACAGCTTTGTCAGGAAATGTCTTGAGTCGCCTGAAATGTGTCAAGTACCCGTTCGCGTTTCTAGCGCGAATGTGGGATTTCTCTTGAGATTCTATAGGGGGAATTTTCCTCATCTCACCTTGAGTGCAGAATCTTGTGGTTTTTCTCGAGTTGCAGCGGGAAGCTTGGAGTCCTTCTCGAGTTGCGACAGGGACCTCAGGAAGTCGATGGTGTAGTCCTTGGGAAGTCAGATCTCCTTTTGTTTAGAAGAGGAACATCAGGATTACTCTCAAGGCATGGAAAGGGAATAGGGCCTCATCTAAAGTTGCGTCCAAAGAGTGTGTTCTCCTCTCAAGTGGGGACAGCTATGTCAGGGAATATTTTGAGTCTCATAAAGGGTGTCAAGTACCCGTTCGCATTTCAAGCGGGAATGTGGGATTTCTCTTGAAAGTCTGCAGGGGTAATTTTCCTCATCTCACCTTGAGTGCAGAATTTTCTGGTTTTTAACGAGTTGCGGCAGAAAGCTTAGGGTCTTTCACGAGTTGCGACAAGACCTCAGGAACTCGCTCATGTTGTCACTGGGAAGTCAGTTCTCCTTTTTTTTATTAGGGGAACATCGGGATTACGCTCGAGGCGTGGAATGGGAATAGGGCCTCATCTAAAGTTGAGTCCATAAACTGTGTTCTCCTCTCAAGTAGCAAGTGCTATGTCAGGGAAAATCTTGAGTCGCATAAAAGGTGTCAAGTGATGATTCGCATTTCAAGCGGGAATGTTGGATTACTCTTGAGATTTTGCATGGGAAATTTTCCTCATCACACATTTACTGCCGAATCTCCTGATTTTTATCGAGTTGCGGCGGGAATCTTAGCATCTTTCTGGAGTTGCAACAGGGACCTCAGGAACTCGCTTGTGTAATACCTGGGAAGTCAGGTCTCCTTTCATTTTGGTAGGGGAACATAGGGATTACACTCGAGGTGTGGAATGGGAATAGGGCCTCATCTTTGGTTGAGTCCATAAATTGTGTTCTCCTCTCAAGTACGGACAGCTATGTCAGGGAATGTCTTTAGTTGCATAAATAGTGTCACGTACCGGTTCGCATTTCAAGCGGATATGTGGGATTTCTCTTGAGACTCTGAAGAGGAAATTTTCCTCATCAGACCTTGAGTGCAGAATACTGTGGTTTTTCACGTGTAGTGGGAGGAAGCTTTGCCCTTCTCGATTTGCTACTGGGACGTCAGGAACTCGATAGTGTAGTCCTGGGAAGTCATATCTCCTTTCGTTTTTGTAGGGGAATATCGGGATTACTCTCATGGAGTGGAAGGGCAATAGGGCTTCATTAAAGTTGAGTCCATAAATTGTGTTCTCCTCTCAAGTGCGGACAGCTGTGTCAGGGAATGTCTTGAGTGGCATAAAGGGTGTCCAGTACCCGTTCGCGTTTCATCATGGAATGTGGGATTTCTCCTGAGACTCTGCATTGGAAATTATCCCCATCTCACCTTGAGTGCAGAATCTTGTGTTTTTTCTCGAGTTGCGGCGGGTAGCTTGGGGTCCTTCTCGATTTGCGACAGGGACCTCTTGAACTCGCTCATGTAGGCCCTGTGAAGTCAAGTCTCCTTTTGTTTTGGTAGGTGAACATACGGATTACACTTGAGGCATGGAATGGGAATAGGGCCTCATCTAAAGTTGAGTCCATAAATTGTGATCTCCTCTCAAGTGGGGACAGCTATGTCAGTGAATGCCTTGAGTGGCATAAAATGTGTCCAGTACCCGTTCGCGTTTCAAGAGGGAATGTGGGATTTCTGCTGAGACTCTGCATTGGAAATTTTCCCCATCTCACCTTGAGCGCAGAATCTTGTGGGTTTTCTTGAGTTGCGGCGGGAAGCTTGGGGTCCTTCTAGAGTTGCAACAGGTACCTCAAGAACTCGATCGTGTAGTTTCTGGGAAGTCAGGTCTCCTTTCGTGTTGGTAGGGGAATATTGGTATTACTATCGAGGCGTGGAATGGGAATAGTACCTCATCTTTGTTGGCGCATAAATTGTGTTCTCCTTTCAATTGAGGACACCTATGTCAGGGAATGTCTTGAGTCGCATAAAGGGTGTCCAGTACCCGCTAGCGTTTCAAGCAGAATGTGGATTTTCTCTTGAGATTGCAGGGGGAATTTTCCTCATCTCACCTTGAGTGCAGAATCTTGTGGTTTTTCTCGAGTTGCGGTAGGAAGCTTGGGTTCCTTTTTGAGTTCTGTTAAGGACCTCAGAACTCACTCATGTAGTCCCTTGGAAGTCAGGTCTTTCGTTTGGTTAGGGAACATCGGGATTACTCTAGAGGCATAGAATATGGATAGGGCCTCATCTCAAGTTGAGTCCATAAATTGTGTTCTCCTCTCATTTGGGGACAGCAATATGAGGGAATGACTTGAGTCGCATAAAGGGTGTCAAGTAACCATTAGAGTTTCAAGCGGGAATTTGGGATTTCTCTTGACTCTGCCGGGGTAAATTTCATCATCTCACCTTGAGTCCAGAATCTTTGGGGTTATCTCGAGTTGCGGCGGGAAGTTTGGGGACCTTCTCGAGTTGTGAAACAGACCCCAGGAACTCCCTCGTGTAGTCCTGGAAAGTCAGGTCTCCTTTCGTTTTGGTAGGGGAATATCAGCATTACTCTCAAGGCATGGAAGGGCAATAGTGCTTCATTAATGTTGAGTCCATAAATTGTGTTCTCCTCTCATGTGGGGACAGCTATGTCAGGGAATGGCTTGAGTCGCATAAGGGGTGTCTAGTACCTGAGCGCATTTCAAGCAAGAATGTGGGATTTCTCTTGAGACTCTGCAGGGGAGATTTTCCTGATCGCAACTTGAGTGCAGAATCTTGTGGTTTTTCTCCAGTTGCGGCGCAAAGCTTGAGTTCCTTTTCGAGTTGGGAAAGGGAGCTCAAGAACAAGCTCGTGTAGTCCCTGGGAAGACAGGTCTCCTTTTGTTTTGGTAGGGGAACATCGGGATTACACTCGAGGCGTGAAATGGGTTCAGAGTCTCATCTAAAGTTGAGTCCATAAATTGTGTTTTCCTGTGAAGTGGGGACAGCTATTTCAGGGAATGTCTTGAGTCGTATAAATGGTGTCAAATACCAGTTCAAGTTTCAACAGGAATGTACAATTTTTCTTGAGATTCAAAGGGGAAATTTTCCTTATCTCACATTGAGTGCAAAATCTTGTGGTTTTTCTCGAGTTGCCACTGGAAGCTTGGGGTCCTTCTCGAGTTGTGACAGGGGCCTCAGGAGCTCGCTCTTGTAGTCCCTGGGAAGTCAGGTCTCCTTTCGTTGTGGTAGGGAACATTGGGATTACTCTCGAGGCGTGGAATGGGAATAGGGGATCATCTAAAGAGAGTCCATAAATTGTGTTCTTTCAAGTGGGAACAGCTATGTGAGAGAATGTCTTGAATCCCATAAAGGGCGTCAAGTACCCATTCGCGTTTCAAGCGGGAATATGGGATGTCTCTTGAGACTCTGCAGGGGATATTTTCCTCATCTCACCTTGAGTGCAGAATCTTGTGGTTTTTCTCGAGTTGCGGCGGGAAGCTTGGCGTCCATCTTTAGTTGTGACAGGGACCTCAGCAACTCGCTCGTGTAGTCCCTGGGAAGTCAGGTCTCCTTTCATTTTGGTAGGGGAACATCAGCATTACACTCGAGGCGTGAAATGGGTATAGAGCCTCATCTAAAGTTGAGTCCATAAATTGTGTTCTCCTCTCAAGTGGGGACAGCTATGTCAGGAGAAGTATTGAGTCGCATAAAGGGTGTCAATTATCCATCCGTTCAAGTTTCAAGCGGGAATGGGTGATTTCTCTTGAGACTGTGCAGGGGAAATTTTCCTCATCTTGCCTTGAGTGCAGAATCGTCTGGTTTTTCTCGAGATGCAGCGGGAAGCTTTGGGTCCTTCTCGAGATGCGACGGGGACCGCAGTTACTCGCTGGTCATGCCCCAGGGAAGACATGTCTCCTTAAGTGTTGAAAGGAAACTTCGGGATTATTCTCCAGGCGTGGAATGGCAAATGGAAGTCATCTAGAAATGAGTCCTTAAATTGTGTGCTCCTCTCCAGTAGGGACGGCTTAGTCAGGGAACTTTTATGAGTGCAGAAAGGGTGTCAAGTACCCGTTCGAATTTGAAGCGGTAATGTGGGTTTTCCCTTGAAACTCTGCAGCAGACTATTCCTCATCCCGCATTGATGTGGATTTCCCGTGGTTTTTATCAAGTTGATGCGGGAAGCTTGTAGTCCCTCTCAAGTTGAGACAGTGCCCTCAGAAGCTAGCTCTGTTTACTTCAGGGAGGTCAGGTCACTTTTCTTTTTCCCAGGAGGGCTTCGGGATTACACTTGAGGTCTAGAATGGGAATACAGCCTCATCTAAAATTGAGTCCATAAATTGTGTTCTTCTCTCCAGTGGGGACAGCTGTGTCAAGGAATGTCTTGGGTCACATATAGTGTGTCAAGTCCTGGTTCGAGTTTCAAGCGGGAATGTGGGATTTCTCTTGATACACAGAATGGGAAAATTTTCCTCATCACACCTTGAGTGCACAATCTTGTGGTTTGTCTCGAGTTGCGTCGGACGCTTGGGGTCCTCTTCGACTTACAACGGGCACTTAAAGGACACGCTCGTGTTGTCTCTGGGAAGTCAGGTCTCCTTTCCTCTGGCAGGGGACTTCGGGATTACTCTTGAAGCGTGGAATGGGAAAAAGGCCTCAGCTAAATTTGAGCCCAGAAATTGTGTTCTCCTCTCAAGTGGGGAAAGCTATGTCAGGGAATGTCTTGAGTCGCATAAAGGGTGTCAAATGTCCGTTCGAATTTCAAGCGCGAATATACGATTTCCCTTGAGACTCTGCAGGGGAAATTTTCCTCATCTCGCTTTGAGTACAGAATCTTGTGTTTTTTCTCGAGTTGCGGCTGGAAGCTTGGGGTCCTTCTCGAGTTGCGACGGGGAACTCAGTTACTTGCTGGTCATGCCCCAGGGAAGTCAGGTCTCCTTGTGTTTTGGAAGAGAAATCTCAGGATCATTCTCGAGGTGTGGAATGGCAATTGGACGTCATCTAGAGATGAGTCCATAAATTGTGTGCTCCTCTCCAGCAGGGACGGC
Source organism: Moschus berezovskii (assembly GCF_049115385.1). NCBI lineage: Eukaryota > Metazoa > Chordata > Mammalia > Artiodactyla > Moschidae > Moschus > Moschus berezovskii. The sequence goes on along the minus strand of NC_142467.1, from coordinate 113,173,663 downwards.
TTAGTCAAGGAACTTTTATGGTTTCGAAAGGGTATCAAGGTCCTCTTCGATTTTCAAGCGGTAATGTGGGTTTTCTCTTGAGACACTGCAGCAGAAAATTCCTCATCTCGCATTGATTTGGGAATCTCGTGGTTTTTACTAGTTGCTGCGTGAAGCTTTAGTCCCTCTCAAGTTGACACAGTGACCTCAGAACCTAGCTCATTTTACTTCAGGGAGGTCAGGTCACTTTTCTTTTTGCAAGGAGATCTTCGGGACAACACTCAAGGAGTAGAATGGGAATACAGCCTCATCTAAAATTGAGTCCATTAATTGTGTTCTTCCCTCAAGTGGGACAGCTATGTCAAGGAATGTCTTAGGTCGCATATAGTGTGTCAAGTCCTGGTTCGAGTTTCAAGCGGGAATGTAGGATTTCTCTTCAGTCTAAGCATGGAAAAATTTTCCTCTTCACACCTTGAGTGCACAATCTTGTGGTTTGTTTCGAGTTGCGGCGCGAAGCTTATGGTCCTTCTCAAGTTGCAAAGGGGACCTCAGAAACTCGCTGGTGTTATCCCAGGGACGGCAGGTCTCCCATCGTGTTGGAAGGGGAACCTCGGGATTCCAATCATGGCATGGAATGTGATTTGCTTCTCATTTTGTGTTGAGTCCTATAATTGTGTGCTCCTCTCCAGTGGGAACGGCTTATTCTGGGTTCTTTTTGTGTTTCAGAAAGGGTTTCAATACCCTATCGAGTGTCAAGCAGAAATGTGTGATTTCCCTTGAGACCCTGCAGCAGAAATGTTCATCATCTCGCATTGAGGGGAGAATCTTGTGGTTTTTCTCATGTTGCGGCTTGAAGCTTGGGGTCCCTTTCAGGTTGCAACGGTGATATCAGGAACTCGATCATGTAGTCCCTGGGAAGTCAGGTCTCCTTTGGTTTTGGTAGGGGATTTCAGGATTACTCTCGAGGCATGGAATGGGAATACGGCCTCATCTAAAGTTGAGTCCATAAATTTTTCTCCTCTCATGTGGCGACAGCTATGTCAGGGAATGTCTTGAATCACATAAAGGGTATCATGGACCCTTTCGACTTTCAAGCGGGGATGTGGGATTTCTCTTGGGACTCTCCATGGGAAATTTTCCTCAGCTCACCTTGAGTGCAGAATCTTACAGTTTTTCTCGAGTTGCTTCGGGATGCTTTGGCTCCTTCTTGAATGCGACGGTACCTCAGGAATTCGCTCATATTGCCCCATGGACGTCCGGTCTCCAATTATGTTGAAAGAGGAACCTCGGGATTCCACTCGTGGCGTGGAATGTGATTTGGGCATCATCTTTTGTTGAGTCCGTTAAATGTGTGTTCCTCTCCAGTGGGGACGGATTAGTCAGGGATCTATTTTGTGTCAAAGAAAGGGTTTAAAATACCCTTTGAGATTCAAGTGGGAATATATGATTTCTCTTGAGACTCTGCAGCAGAAATATTCCTCATCTCGCATTGAGGGGAGAATCTTCTGGTTTTTCTCGAGTTACGGCTGGATGCTTGGGGTCCCTTTTGGGTTGAGATGGAGATCTCAGGAAAGCGCTCGTGTTGCCCCAGGCAAGTCAGGTCTCATTTGCTGTTGGAAAGGGTACTTTCGGATTTCACTCGAGGCGTCGATTGTGAATTGGCCCTCATCTAATGATGAGTCTGTTAATTGTGTGCTCCTCTCCAGTGGGTACGGCTTAGTAAGGGTCCTTTTGGTGTCGCAGGAATAATGTCAAGTGCCCGTTAGACTTTAAAGGGTATGTGGGATTTCTCTTGCGATTCTGCAGGGAAAATTTTCCTCATCTCACCTTGAGTGCAGAATCTTGTGTTTTTTCTCGAGTTGAGGCGGAAGCTTGGGGTCCTTTTCGACTTACAACGGGCACCCAAGGAACACACTCGTGTTATCCCTGGGAAGTCAGGTCTCCTTGCCTCTGGTAGGGGACCTTTGGGATTACTCTGGAGACGTGGAATGGGAACAGGGCATCATGTAAAGTTGAGTCCAGAAATTGTGTTCTCCTCTCAAGTGTGGACAGCTATGTCAGGGAATGTCTTGAGTCGCATAAAGGGTGTCAAGTATCCGTTCGAGTTTCAAGAGGGAATGTGGGATTTCTCTTCAGACTCTGCAGAGGAAATTTTCCTCATCTTGCCTTGAGTGCAGAATCTTGTGATTTTTCTCTAGTTGCGGCGGGAAGTTTTGGGTCCTTCTCTAGTTGCGACGGGGACCGCAGTTACTCACTGGTCCTGCCCCAGGGAAGTCAGGTCTCCTTACGTGTTGGAAGGGAAACTTCGGGATAATTCTCCAGGCGTGGAATGGCAAATGGAAGTCATCTAGAAATGAGTCCTTAAATTGTGTGCTCCTCTCCAGTAGGGACGGCTTAGTCAGGGAACTTTTATGGGTGCAGAAAGGGTGTCAACTACCCGTTCGAATTTCGAGCAGTAATCTGGGTTTTCCCTTGAGACTCTGCAGCAGAGTATTCCTCATGTTGCATTGATGTGGGAATCTCGTGGTTTTTATCAAGTTGATGCGGGAAGCTTGTAGTCCCTCCCAAGTTGAGACAGTGCCCTCAGAAGCTAGCTCTGTTTACTTCAGGGAGGTCAGGTCACTTTTCTTTTTGCAAGGAGAGCTTCGGGATTACACTCGAGGTCTAGAATGGGAATACGGCCTCATCTAAAATTGAGTCCATAAATTGTGTTCTTCTCTCCAGTGGGGACAGCTGTGTCAAAGAATGTCTTGGGTCGCATATAGTGTGTCAAGTCCTGGTTCGAGTTTCAAGCGGGAATATGGGATTTCCCTTGAGACACAGAATGGGAAAATTTTCCTCATCACACCTTGAGTGCACAATCTTGTGGTTTGTCTCGAGTTGCATCGGACGCTTGGGGTCCTCTTCGACTTACAACGGGCACCTAAGGGACACGCTCGTATTGTCCCTGGGAAGTCAGGTCTCCTTTCCTCTGGTAGGGGACTTCGGGATTACTCTTGAAGCGTGGAATGGGAAAAAGGCCTCAGCTAAAGTTGAGTCCAGAAATTGTGTTCTCCTCTCAAGTGGGGAAAGCTATGTCAGGGAATGTCTTGAGTCGCATAAAGGGTGTCAAGTGTCCATTCGAATTTCAAGCACGAATATACGATTTCCCTTGAGACTCTGCAGGGGAAATTTTCCTCATCTCGCTTTGAGTTCAGAATCTTGTGTTTTTTCTCGAGTTGCGGCTGGAAGCTTGGGGTCCTTCTCGAGTTCCGACGGGGAACTCAGTTACTTGCTGGTCATGCCCCAGGGAAGTCAGGTCTCCTTGTGTTTGGAAGGGAAATCTCGGGATCATTCTCGAGGTGTGGAATGGCAATTGGACGTCATCTAGAGATGAGTCGATAAATTGTGTGCTCCTCTCCAGCAGGGACGGCTTAGTCAAGGAACTTTTATGGTTTCGAAAGGGTGTCAAGGTCCTGTTCGATTTTCAAGCGGTAATGTAGGTTTTCTCTTGAGACACTGCAGCAGAAAATTCCTCATCTCGCATTGATTTGGGAATCTCATGGTTTTTATCTAGTTGCTGAGGGAAGGTTGTAGTCCCTCTCAAGTTGACACAGTGACCTCAGAACCTAGCTCATTTTACTTCAGGGAGGTCAGGTCACTTTTCTTTTTGCAAGGAGATCTTCGGGATTACACTCAAGGAGTAGAATGGGAATACAGCCTCATCTAAAATTGAGTCCATTAATTGTGTTCTTCCCTCAGGTGGGAAAGCTATGTGAAGGAATGTCTTGGGTCGCATATAGTGTGTCAATTCCTGGTTCGTGTATCAAGTGGGAATGTAGGATTTCTCTTCAGTCTAAGGATGGGAAAATTGTCCTCATCACACCTTGAGTGCACAATCTTGTGGTTTGTTTCGAGTTGCGGCGCGAAGCTTATGGTCCTTCTCAATTTGCAAAGGGGACCTCAGAAATTCGCTGGTGTTATCCCAGGGACGGCAGGTCTCCCATCGTGTTGGAAGGGGAACCCCGGGATTCCAATCATGGCATGGAATGTGATTTGCTTCTCATTTTGTGTTGAGTCCGATAATTGTGTGCTCCTCTCCAGTGGGGACGGCTTATTCTGGGTTCTTTTTGTGTTTCAGAAAGGGTTTCAATACCCTATCGAGTTTCAAGCAGGAATGTGTGATTTCTCTTTAGACTCTGCATCAGAAATGTTCATCATCTCGCATTGAGGGGAGAATCTTTTGGTTTTTCTCATGTTGCGGCTTGAATCTTGGGGTCCCTTTCAGGTTGCAATGGTGATATCAGGAACTCGATCATGTAGTCCCTGGGAAGTCAGGTTTCCTTTGGTTTTGGTAGGGGATTTCAGGATTGATATCGAGGCATGGAATGGGAATACGGCCTCATCTAAAGTTGAGTCCATAAATTTTTCTCCTCTCATGTGGCGACAGCTATGTCAGGGAATGTCTTGAATCACATAAAGGGTATCATGGACCCTTTCGACTTTCAAGCGGGAATGTGGGATTTCTCTTGGGACTCTCCAAGGGAAATTTTCCTCAGCTCACCTTGAGTGTAGAATCTTACGGTTTTTCTCGAGTTGCTTCGGGATGCTTTGGCTCCTTCTTGAATGCGACGGTACTTCAGGAATTTACTCATGTTGCCCCATGGACGTCCAGTCTCCAATTATTTTGGAAGAGGAACCTCGGGATTCCACTCATGGCGTGGAATGTGATTTGGGCACCATCTTTTGCTGAGTCCGTTAAATGTGTGTTCCTCTCCAGTGGGGACAGATTAGTCAGGGATCTATTTTGTGTCAAAGAAAGGGTTTAAAGTACCCTTTGAGTTTCAAGCGGGAATATATGATTTCTCTTGAGACTCTGCAGCAGAAATATTCCTCATCTCATCGTGTTGGAAGGGGAACCTCGGGATTCCAATCGTGGCGTGGACTGTGATTTGGTCATCATCTTGTGTTGAGTCATTTAATTGTGTGTTCCTCTCCAGTGGGACGGGTTAGTCAGGGATCTTTGTGTGTCAAAGAATGGGTTTAAAGTACACTTTTGAGTTTCAAGGAGGAATGTGTGATTTCTCTTGAGACTCTGCAGCAGAAATATTCCTCATCTCACCATGAGTGAACAATCTTGTGGTTTTTCTCGAGTTGCGGCGGGAAGATTGGGGTCCTTCGAGTTGGGACAGGGACCTTAGGAACTCGCTCGTGTAGTCCATGGAAAGTCAATTCTGCTTTGGTTTTGGTAGGAGAACATCGGGATTACTCTCGAGGGGTGGAATGGGAATAGGGCATCATCTCAAGTTGAGTCCATAAACTGTGTTCTCCTCTCAAGTGGAGACAGCTGTGCCAGGGAATGTTCTGATTCGCAAAAGGGTGTCAAGTACCCGTTCGAGTTTCAAGCGGTAATGTGTGATAACTTTTGTGACCCTCTAGGGGAAATTTTCCTCATCTCACCTTGAGTGCAGAATCTTGTGGTTTTTCTCGAGTTGCAGCGGAAAGCTTGGGATCCTTCTCGAGTTGTGACATGGACCTCAGGAACTCGCTCCTGTAGTCCCTGGGAAGTCGGTCTGCTTTCGTTTTGGTAGGGGAACCTCGAGATTACTCTCAAGACGTGGAATGGGAACAGGGCCTCATCTATGGTTGAGTCCATAAATTGTGTTCTCCTCTCAAGTGAGTTCAGCTATGTCAGGGAATGTCTTGAGTCGCATAAAAGTTGTCAATACTTGTTGGCATTTCAAGCCGGAATGTAGGATTTCTCTTGAGACTCTGCAGGGGAAATTTTCCTCATCTCACCTTGAGTGCAGAATCTTATCGTTTTTCTCGAGTTGCGGCGGGAAGCTTGGGGTCCCTCTCGAGTTGTGACATGGACTTCAGGAACTCGCTCGTGTAGTCCCTGGGAAGTCACGTCTCCTTTCGTTTTGGTAGGGGAACCTCGGGATTATTGTCGAGGCGTGGAATGGGAATAGGGCCTCATCTTAAATTGATTCAATAAATTTTGTTCTAATCTCAAGTGGGGACAGCTATGTCAGGGAATGTCTTGAGTCTCAAAAAGGGTGTCAAGTACCTGTTCGCGGTTCAAGGGGGAATATGGGATATCCCTTGAGACTCTGCAGGGGAAATTTTCCTCATCTCACTTTGAGTGAAGAATCTTGTGGTTTTTCTCGAGTTGCCGTGGGAAGCTTGGGGTTCTTCTTGAAAGGGGAAAGGGATCTCAGGACCTCCCTCTTGTACTCCCTGGGAAGTCACATCTTCTTTCGTTTTGGTAGTCACATCGGTATTACTCTCGAGGCTTAGAATGGAAATAGGGCCTCTTACCGAGTTGAGTCCTAAATTGTGTTCTCCTCTCCAAAGGGGACGGCTCTGTGAGGGAACTTTCTGAGTCGCATAAAGGTTGTCAAGTACCCGTTCGCATTTCAAGCAGGAATGTGAGATTTCTCTTGAGACTTTGCAGGGGAGATTTTCCTCATGCAACCTTGAGTGCAGAACCTTGTGGTATTTCTCTTGTCGCAGCGGGAAGCTTGGGGTCCTCCTCGAGTTACGAAAGGGACCTCAAAAACACGCTCTTGTAGTCCCTGGGATTTCAAGTATCCTTTCGTTTTGGTATGGGAACATCGGGATGACTATCGAGCCATGGAATGGGAATAGGCCTCATCTAAACTTGAGGCCATAAATTGTTTTCTCCTCTCAAGAGGGGACAGCTATGTCAGGGCATGTCATGGGTCGCGTAAACGGTGTCAAGTACCCATTCGGGTTTCAACTGGGAATTTGGGATTTCTCTTGAGACTCTGCAGGGGAAATTTTCCTCATCTCACCACGAGTGCAGAATCTTCTGTTTTCTCTCGCATTGTGGCAGGAAGTTTTGGGCCCTTCTCGATTTACGACAAGGACTTTAAGAACTCACTAGTGTAGTCCCTGGGAAGTCAAGTCTCCTTTCGTTTTGTTAGGGGAATATCGGGATTACTCTCAAGGCGGGGAGGGGGAATAGGGCCTCAACTAAATTTGAGTCCATAAATTGTGTTCTCCTCTCAAGTATGGACAGCCTTGTCAGGGAATTTCTTGAGTCGCCTAAAGTGTGTCAAGTACCCATCCGCGTTTGTAGTGTGAATGTGGAATTTCTCTTGAGACTCTACAGGGGAAATTTTCCTCATCTCACCTTGAGTGAAGAATCTTGTGGTTTTTCTCGAGTTGAGGTGGGAAGCTTGGGGTCCTCCTCGAGTTGTGACAGGGAACTCACGATCTCACTCGTGTAGCCCCTGGGAAATCAGGTCTCCTTTCGTTTTGGTAGGGGAACATTGGGATTACTCTCGAGGCATTGAATGGGAATAGGGCCTCATCTAAAGTTGAGTCCATAAATTGTGTTCTCCTCTCAAGTGGGGACAGCTATGTCAGGGAATGTCTTGAGTCGCATAAAGGGTGTCAAGTGCCCAATCGCATTTCAATCGGGAGTGTGGGATTTCTCTTGTGACTGCAGGGGAAATTTTCCTCATCTCACCTTGAGTAGAGAATATTGAGGTTTTTCTCGAGTTGCAGTGGGAACCTTGGGGTCCTTCTCGAGTTGTGACAGGGACCTCAGGAACTCGCTCGTATATTCCCTGGGAAGTCAGGTTTCCTTTCGTTTTGGTAGGGGAACATCAGGATTATTCTCGAGGCGTGCAATGGGAATAGGGCTTCATCTAAATTTGAGTCCATTAAATGTGTTCTCCTCTCAAGTAGCGACAGCTAAGTCAGGGAAATTCTTGAGTGGCATAAACGGTGTCAAGTACCGATTCGCGTTTCAAGCGGGTATGTTGGATTATTCTTGATTCTATGCATTGGAAATTTTCCTCATCTCTCCGTTACTGCCGAATCTTGTGTTTTTTCTCGAGTTGCAGCGGGAAGCTTGGGGTCTTTCTGGAGTTGCGACAGGGACTTCAGGAAGTCGATGGTGTAGGCCCTGGGAAGTCAGATCTCCTTTTCTTTTGGTAGGGGAACATAGGAATTACTCTCAAGGCGTGGAAAGGGAATAGGGCCTCATCTAAAGTTGAGTCCATAAATTGTGTTCTCCTCTCAAGTGGGGACAGCTATGTCAGGGAATGTCTTTAGTCCCATAAAGGGTGTCACGTACCCATTCGCGTTTCAAGCAAATATGTGGTATGTCTCTTGAGACTCTGCAGGGGAAATTTTCCTCATCTCACCTTGAGTGCAGAATCTTGTGGTTTTTCTCAAGTTGCTGCGGGAAGCTTGGGTCCCTTCTCGAGTTGCGACAGTGACCTCAGTACCTCGCTCTGTAGTCCCTGGGAAGTCAGGTCTCCTTTCGTTTCGGTAGGGGAATTCAGGATTACTAGCGAGGCCTGGAAGGGGAATAGGGCTTCATTACTGTTGAGTCCATAATTTGTGTTCTACTCTCAAGTACAGACAGCTATGTCCAGGAATGTCTTGAGTCGCATAAAGGGTGTCAAGTACCCATTCGCATTTCAAGCGGGAATGTGAGATTTCTCTTGACACTCTGTAGGGGAGATTTTCCTCATGTCACCTTGAGTGCAGAATCTTTTGGTTTTTCTCTTGTTGCGGCGGGAAGCTTGGGGTCCTTCTCGAGTTACGAAAGGGACCTCAAAAACACGCTCTTGTAGTCCTTGGAAATTCAAGTCTCCTTTCGTTTTGGTAGGGGAACATCGGGATGACTATCGAGCCATGGAATGGGAATAGGCCTCATCTAAACTTGAGGCCATAAATTGTTTTCTCCTTTCAAGAGGGGACAGCTATGTCAGGGAATGTCTTGGGTTGCATAAACGGTGTCAAGTACCCATTCGGTTTTCAACCGGGAATTTGGGATTTCTCTTGAGACTCTGGAGGGGAACTTTTCCTCATCTCACCACGAGTGCAGAATCTTCTGTTTTCTCTCGCATTGTGGCAGGAAGTTTTGGGCCCTTCTCGATTTACGACAGGGACTTTAGGAACTCGCTAGTGTAGTCCCTGGGAAGTCACGTCTCCTTTCGTTTTGTACGGAAATATCGGGATTACTCTCAAGGTGTGTAAGGGGAATATCTAAATTTGAGTCAATATATTGTGTTCTCCTCTCAAGTATGGACAGCTTGTCAGGGAATGTCTTGAGTCACCTAAAGTGTGTCAAGTTCCCGTTCGCGTTTGTAGCGCGAATGTGGGATTTCTCTTGAGCCTCTACACGGGAAATTTTCCTATCTCACCTTGAGTGCAGAATCTTGTGGTTTTTCTCGAGTTGAGGAGGGAAAATTGGGGTCCTTCTCGAGTTGCGACAGGGACCTCAGGATCTCGCTCGTGTAGCCCCTGGGAAATCAGGTCTCCTTTCCTTGTGGTAGATGAACATTGGGATTACTCTCGAGCCGTGGAATGGGAATAGGGCCTCATCTAAAGTTGAGGCCATAAATTGGGTTCTCCTCTCAAGTGGGGACAGCTATGTTAGGGAATGTCTTGAGTCGCATAAAGGGTGTCAATTACCCGTTTGTGTTTCAAGCGGGAATGTGGTATTACTCTTGAGACTCTGCAGGGGAGATTTTCCTGATCTCACCTTGAGTGCAGAATCTTGTAGTTTTTCTCAAATTGCGGCGGGAAACTTGGGTCCCTTCTCGAGTTGCGACAGGGACCTCAGTACCTCGCTCTGTAGTCCGTTGGAAGTCAGGTCTCCTTTCATTTTGGTAGGGGAATTCGGGATTACTAGCGAGGCCTGGAAGGGAAATAGGGCCTCATTAAAGTTGAGTTCATATATTGTGTTCTACTCTCAAGTACGGACAGCTATGTCAGGGAATGTCTTGCGTCACATAAAAGGTGTCAAGTACCCGTTCGCATTTCAAGCGGGAATGTGAGATTTCTCTTGAGACTCTGCAGGGGAGATTTTCCTCATGTCACCTTGACTGCAGAATCTTTTGGTTTTTCTCTTGTTTCATCGGGAAGCTTGGCGTCCTTCTCGAGTTACAAAAGGGACCTCAAAAACACGCTCTTGTAGTCCTTGGGAATTCAAGTCTCCTTTCGTTTTGGTAGGGGAACATCGGGATTACTATCAAGCCATGGAATGGGAATAGGCCTCATCTAAACTTGAGGCCATAAAATGTGTTCTCTAATCAAGAGGGAACAGCTATGTCAGGGAATGTCTTGGGTCACATAACAGGTGTCAAGTGCCCAATCGCATTTCCATCGGAAATGTGGGATTTCTCTTGTGACTGCAGGGGAAATTTTCCTCATCTCACCTTGAGTAGAGAATATTGAGGTTTTTCTCGGGTTGCGGCGGGAAGCTTGGGGTCCTTCTCGAGTTGCGACAGGGACCTCAAGAACTCACTCGTGCAGTCCCTGGGAAGTCAGGTCTCCTTTCGTTTTGGTAGGGGAACATCGGGATTATTCTCGAGGCGTGCAATGGGAATAGGGCTTCATCTAAATTTGAGTCCATAAAATGTGTTCTCCTCTTAAGTGGCGACAGCTAAGTCAGGGAAATTCTTGAGTGGCATAAACGGTGTCAAGTACTGATTCGCGTTTCAAGCGGGTATGTTGGATTACTCTTGATTCTATGCATTGGTAATTTTCCTCATCTCTCCGTTACTGCCGAATCTTGTGTTTTTTCTCGAGTTGCGGCGGGAAGCTTGGGGTCTTTCTGGAGTTGCGACGGGGACATCAGGAAGTCGATGGTGTAGGCCCTGGGAAGTCAGATCTCCTTTTCTTTTGGTAGGGGAACATCGGAATTACTCTCAAGGGGTGGAAAGGGAATAGGGCCTCATCTAAAGTTGCGTCCAAAATGTGTGTTCTCCTCTCAAGTGGGGACAGCTATGTCAGGGAATGTCTTGAATCGCATAAAGGGTGTCAAGTACCCGACTGCATTTCAATCAGGAATGTGGGATTTCTCTTGAGACGCTGCAGGCGAAATTTTCCTCACCTCATCTTGAGTAGAGAATATTGTGTTTTTTCTCGAGTTTCGGCGGGAAACTTGGTGTCCTTCTCGAGTTGCGACACGGACCTCAGGAACTCGCTCGTGTGTTTCACGGAAATCTACTCTTCTTTCGTTTTTTTAGGGGAATATTGGGATTGCTCTAGAGGCGTGGAATGGGAATAGGACCTCATCTAAAGTTGCGTAAAAAAAGTGTGTTCTCCTCTCAAGTGGCGACAGCTCTCTGTTGAGAGAGAGATTCCAGCTTGTTCTTCTTCCAGCCCAGCGTTCCTCATGAGGTCCTCTGCATAAAAGTTAAATAAACAGGGTGACAATATACAACCTTGACGTACACCTTTTCCTATTTGGAACCACTCTGTTGTTCCATGTCCAGTTCTAACTGTTGCTTCCTGACCTGCATACAGGTTTCTTAAGAGGCAGGTCAGGTGGTCTGGGATTCCCATGTCTTTCAGAATGTTCCACAGTTTATTGTGATCCACACAGTCAAAGGCTTTGACATAGTCAATGAATCAGAAATAGATATTTTTCTGGAACTCTCTCGCTTTCTCCATGATCCAGCGGATGTTGGCAATTTGATCTCTGGTGCCTCTGCCTTTTCTAAAACCTGCTTGAACATCTGGGAGTTCACGGTTTACATACTGCTGAAGCCTGGCTTGGAGAATTTTGAGCATGACTTTACTAGCGTGTGAGATGAGTGCAATTGTGCGGTAGTTTGAGCATTCTTTGGCATTGCCTTTCTTTGGAATTGGAATGAAGACTGACCTCTTCCAGTCCTGTGGCCACTACTGAGTTTTCCAAATCTGCTGGCATATTGAGTGCAGCACTTTCACAGCATCATCTTTCAAGACTTGAAATAGCTCAACTGGAATTCCATCACCACCACTAGCTTTGTTCGTAGTGATGCTTTCTAAGGTCCACTTGACTTCACATTCCAAAATGTATGGCTCTAGGTCAGTGATCACGTTATCGTGACTATCTTGAATAGGGCCTCATTAAAGTTGAGTTCATAAATTGTGTTCTCCTCTCAAGTATGGACAGCTTTGTCAGGAAATGTCTTGAGTCGCCTAAAGTGTGTCAAGTACCCGTTCGCGTTTCTAGCGCAAATGTGGGATTTCTCTTGAGACTCTACAGGGGAAATTTTCCTCACTTCACCTTGAGTGCAGAATCTTGTGTTTTTTCTCGAGTTGCAGCGGGAAGCTTGGGGTCCTTCTCGAGTTGTGACAGGGACCTCAGCAAATCGATGGTGTAGTCCCAGGGAAGTCAGATCTCCCTTTGTTTAGAAGGGGAACATCAAGATTACTCTCAAGGAATGGAAATGGAATAGGGCCTTATCTAAAGTTGCGTCCAAAGAGTGTGTTCTCCTCTCAAGTGGGGACAGCTATGTCAGGGAATATTTTGAGTCTCATAAAGGGTGTCAAGTACCCGTTCGCATTTCAAGCGGGAATGTGGGATTTCTCTTGAAATTCTGCAGGGGTAATTTTCCTCATCTCACCTTGAGTGCAGAATTTTCTGGTTTTTCACGAGTTGCGGCGGGAAGCTTAGGGTGTTTCACGAGTTGCGACAGGACCTCAGGAACTCACTCGTGTTGTCACTGGGAAGTCAGTTCTCCTTTTTTTTATTAGGGGAACATCTGGATTACTTTCGAGGCATGGAATGGGAATAGGGCCTCATCTAAAGTTGAGTCCATAAACTGTGTTCTCCTCTCAAGTGGCAAGAGCTATGTCAGGGAAAGTCTTGAGTCGCATAAAGGGTGTCAAGTGATGATTCGCGTTTCAAGCGGGAATGTTGGATTACTCTTGAGATTCTGCATAGGAAATTTTCTTCATCACACCTTTACTGCCGAATCTTGTGATTTTTATCGAGTTGCGGCGGGAATCTTGGGGTCTTTCTGGAGTTGCGACAGGGACCTCAGGAACTCGCTTGTGTAGTCCCTGGGAAGTCAGGTCTCCTTTCATTTTGGTAGGGGAATATCGGGATTACACTCAAGGCGTGGAATCGGAATAGGGCCTCATCTATGGTGGAGTCCATAAATTGTGTTCTCCTCTCAAGTACGGACAGCTATGTCAGGGAATGTCTTTAGTCGCATAAAGGGTGTCACGTACCCGTTCGCATTTCAAGCGGATATGTGGGATTTCTTTTGAGACTCTGAAGGGGAAATTTTCCTCATCTCACCTTGAGTGCAGAATCTTGTGGTTTTTCTCGAGTTCCTGCAGGATGCTTGGGTCTCTTCTCGAGTTGCTACAGAAACTTCAATACCTCGCTCTGTAGTCCCTAGGAAGTCAGGTCTCCTTTCGTTTTGGTAGGGGAATATCGGGATTACTCTCAAGGCGTGGAAGGGAATAAGGCCTCATCTAAAGTTGAGACCATAAATTGTGTTCTCCTCTCAATTATGGCTGTCTTTGTCAGGGAATGTCTTGAGTCGCCTAAATTGTGTCAAGTATCCGAACGCATTTCTCGCGGAGATGTGGGATTTCTCTTGAGACTCTGCAGGGGAAATTTTCCTCATCAGACCTTGAGTGCAGAATATTGTGGTTTTTCACGTGTAGTGGGAGGAAGCTTTGCCCTTCTCGATTTGCGACAGGGACGTCAGGAACTCGCTAGTGTAGTCCTGGGAAGTCAGATATCCTTTCGATTTTGTATGGGAATATCGGGATAACTCTCAAGGAGTGGAAGGGCAATAGGGCTTCATTAAAGTTGAGTCCATAAATTGTGTTCTCCTCTCAAGTGGGGACAGCTGTGTCAGGGAATGTCTTGAGTGGCATAAAGGGTGTCTAGTACCCGTTCGCGTTTCATCATGGAATGTGGGATTTCTCCTGAGACTCTGCATTGGAAATTTTCCCCATCTCGAGTGCAGAATCTTGTGGGTTTTCTCGAGTTGCGGCGGGAAGCTTGGGGTCCTTCTAGAGTTGCAACAAGTACCTCAAGAATTCGATCTTGTAGTTTCTGGGAAGTCAGGTCTCCTTTAGTGTTGGTAGGGGAATATTGGTATTACTATCGAGGCATGGAATGGGAATAGTACCTCATCTTTGTTGGCCCATAAATTGTGTTCTCCTTTCAATTGAGGACAGCTATGTCAGGGAATGTCTTGAGTCGCATAAAGGGTGTCAAGTACCCGCTAGCGTTTCAAGCGGAAATGTGGATTTTCTCTTGAGATTGCAGGGGGAAATTTCCTCATTTCACCTTGAGTACAGAATCTTGTGGTTTTTCTCGAGTTGCGGTGGGAAGCTTGGGTTCCTTTTTGAGTTCTGATAGGGACTTCAGAAACTCGCTCCTGTGGTCCCTTGGAAGTCAGGTCTTTCGTTTGGTAAGGGAACATCGGGATTAATCAAGAGGCATAGAATGGGGATAGGGCCTCATCTCAAGATGAGTCCATAAATTGTGTTCTCCTCTCATGTGGGGACAGTTATGTCACGGAATGTCTTGAGTCGCATAATGAGTGTCCAGTACCTGAGCGCGTTTCAAGCAGGAATGTGGGATTTCTCTTGAGACTCTGCAGGGGAGATTTCCCTGATCTCAACTTGAGTGCAGAATCTTGTGGTTTTTCTCCAGTTGCGGCGCAAAGCTTGAGTTCCTTTTCGAGTTGGGAAAGGGAGCTCAAGAACACGCTCGTGTAGTCCCTGGTAAGTCAGGTCTCCTTTTGTTTTGGTAGGGGAACATCAGGATAACTCTCGAAACGTGGAATGGGAATAGGGCCTCATCTAAAGTTGAGTCCATAAATTGTGCTCTCCTCTCAAGTGTGGACAGCTATGTCAGGGAATGTCTTGAGTTGCATAAAGGGGGTCAAGTATCCGTTCGCATTTCAAGCTGGAATGTGGGATTTCTCTTTAGACACTGCGGGGAAAATTTTCCTCATCTCACCTTTAGTGAAGAATCTTGGGGTTTTTCTCCAGTTGCGGCGTGAAGCTTGGTGTCCTTCTCCAGCTGCGACAGGGACCTCAGGAACTCGCTCGTGTATTCCCTGGGAAGTCAGGTCTCCTTTCGAATTGGTAGGGGAACATGGGGATACAAAAGAAGCGTGGAAGGGGAATAGGGCCTCATTAAAATTGAGTCCATCAATTGTGTTCTCCTCTCAAGTACGGACAGCTATGTCAGGGAATGTCTTGCGTCGCATAAAAAGTGTGAATTACCCATTCGTGTTTCAAGCGGGAATGTGGGATTTCTCTTGAGACACTGCAGGGGAGATTTTCCTCATGTCACCTTGAGTGCAGAATCTTGTGGTTTCTCTCTTGTTGCGGCGGGAAGCTTGGGGCCCTTCTCGAATGTGACAGCGACCTCCGGAACTCACTCAAGTAGTCCCTGGGAAGTCAGGTCTCCTTTCTTTTTGGTAGGAGAACATCGGGAATGCTCTCGAGGCGTGGAATGGGAATAGGGCCTCATCTAAGTTTGAGTCCAAAATTTGTTTTCTCCTCTCCAGTATGGACAGCTATGTCAGGGAATGTCTTGAGTGGCATAAAGGGTGTCAAGTACCCATTCGCGGGAATGTTGGATTTCTCTTGAGACTCTGCAGGGGAAATTTTCCCCATCTCATCTTGAGTGCAGAAACTTGGGGTTTTTTTCTTGTTTCGGCGGGGAGCTTCGGTCCTTTCTCGTGTTGCGACAGGGACCTTAGGAACTCGCTCGAGTAGTCCCTGGGCAGTCCGATCTCCTTTCGTTTTGGTAGGGGAACATCGGGATTACTCTCGGGGCATGGAAATGGAATACTGCCTCATCTGAAGTTGAATCCCTAAATTGTGTTCTCCTCTCAATTTGGGACAGCTCTGTTAGGGAATGTCTTGAGTCGCAAAAAGGTTGTCAAGTACCAGTTGGCGTTTCATGCGGGAATTGGGATTTCTCTGGAGACTCTGCAGGGTAAATTTTCCTCATTTCACCTTGAGTGTAGAATCTTGTGTTTTTTTCTCGTTTTGCGGTGGGAAGCTTGGTGTTCTTCTCGAGTTGCTACAGGGACCTCAGGAACTCGCTCGTGTGTCCCTGGGAAGTCAGGTCTCCTTTCGTTTTGGTAGGGGAACATCGGGATTACTCTCGAGGCATGGAAAGGGAATACGGGCCTATTTAATGTTGAGTCCATGAATTGTGTTCTCCTCTCAAGTGCGTACAGCTATGTCAGGGAATGTCTTCAGCAGCATAAAGGGTGTCAATTACCCTTTTGCGTTTCAAGCGGGAATATGGGATTTCTCTTGAGACTCTACAGGGAACATTTTCCTCATCTCACCTTCAAGGCAGAATCTTGTGTTTCTTTCTCGAGTTGCGCCGGGTAGCTTGGGGTCCTTCTCGATTTGCAACAGGGACCTCTGGAACTCTCTCGTGTAGTCCCTGTGAAGTCAGGTCTCCTTTCGTTTTGTTAGGGGAACATACGGATTACTCTCGAGGCGTGGAATGGGAATAGGGCCTCATCTAAAGTTGAGTCCGTAAATTGTGTTCTCCTCTCATGTGCGAACAGCTATTTCAGGTAATGTCTTGAGTGGCAAAAAGGGTGTCAAATACCTATTCGCGTTTCAACAAGGAATGTGGGATTTCTCCTGAGACTCTGCATTGAAAATTTTCCTCATCTCACCTGAGTGCAGAATCGTGTGGTTTTTCTCGAGTTGCTTTGGGAAGCGTGGGGTCCTCCTCGAGTTGTGACAGGGACCTCAGGAACTCCCTCGGGGAGTCCCAGGGAAGTCAGGTCTTCTTTCGTTTCCATAGAGGAACATTGGGATTACTAGTGATGCGTGGTAGGGACATAGGGCCTCATTAATGTTGAGTGCATAAATTGTTTTCTACTCTCAAGTACGGACAGCTATGTCAGGGAATGTCTTGAGTCACATAAAGGGTGTCAAGGACCCATTCGCCTTTCAACCGGGAATGTGGGATTTCTCTTGAGACTCTACAGGGGAGATTTTCCTCATCTCACCTTGAGTGAATAATCTTGTGGGGTTTTTTTTGTGTTGTGGCGAGAAGCTTTCGGCCCTTCTCAATTTGCGACAGGGACTTCAGAAACTCTGCAGTGTCATCCCTGGGAAGTCAGGTGTGCTTTCGTTTTGGTAGGGGAACATCGGGATTACTCTTGAGGCGTGGAATGGAAATAGGTCTCTTCTCAATTTGAGTCCATAAATTGTGTCCTCCTCTCAAGTAGGGACAGCGATGTAAGGGAGTGTCTTGAGTCACATAAAGGGTGTCAATTCCCCTTTCCCGTGTCAAGTGGGAATGTGGGATTTCACTTAGACTTTTCATGGGAAATTTTCCTCATATCACCTTGAGTGCAGAATCTTGTGGTTTTTGTTCTGTTGCTGCGGCAAACTTGGTGCCCTTCTCGATTTGCAACAGGGACTCCAGGAACTCGCTCGTGTAGTCCCTGGAATCAAGTCTCCTTTCGTTTTTGTAGGGGAACATCGGGATTAATCTCATGGTGTGTAATGGGAATAGGGCCTCATCTAAATTTGAGTACATAAATTGTGTTCTCTCAAGTGGGGAAGCTATGTCGGGGAATCTCTTGAGTCGCATAAATGGAGTCAAGTACCCGTTCGAGTTTCAAGCGGATGTATGCGGTTTCTTTTGAGACTCTGCAGGGTTAAATTTCCTCATTTCACCTCGAGTGCAGAATCTTGTGAAGTCTCTAGAGTTGTGGCTGGAAGCTTGGGGTCCTTCTCGAGTTACGAAAGGGACCTCAAGTACATCCTCTTGTAGTCCCTGGGAAGTCAAGTCTCCTTTCGTTTTGGTAGGGGAACATCGGGATTTCTATCAAGCCGTGGAATGGGAAAAGGGCCTCATCTAAAGTTGAGGCCATAAATTTTGTTCTCCTCTCAAGTGGGGACAGCTATATCAGGGAATGTCTTGAGCATCGTAAAGGGTGTTAAATACCCTTTTGCGTTTCAAACGGGAATATGTGATTTTTCCTGAGACTCTGAAGGGAACATTTTCCTCATCTCACCTTTAAGGCAGAATCTTGTGTTTTTTCTCTAGTTTTGGTGGGTAGCTTGGGGTCCTTCTCGATTTGCAGCAGGGTCCTATGGAACTCGCTTGTGTAATCCCTGTGAAATCAGGTTTCCTTTCGTTTTGGTAGGTGAACATATGGATTACTCTTGAGGCGTGGAATGGGAATAGGGCCTCATCTAAAGTTGAGTCCATAAATTATGTTCTCCTCTCAAGTTGGGACAGCAATGTCAGGGAATGTCTTGAGTCACATCAGTTCAGTTCAGTTCAGTCGCTCAGTCGTGTCCGACTCTCCGCGACCCCATGAATCACAGCACGCCAGGCCTCCCTGTCCATCACCAACACCCGGATTACACCCAAACTCATGTCCACAGAGTTGGTGATGCCATCCAGCCATCTCATTCTCCGTCGTCCCCTTCTCCTCCCGCCCCCAACCTTTCCCAGCATCAGAGTCTTTTCCAGTGAGTCAACTCGTCTCATGAGGTGGCCAAAGTATTGGAGTTTCAGCTTCAGCATCAGCCCCTCCAATGAACATCCAGGATTGATCTCCTTTAGAATGGACTGGTTGGATCTCCTTGCAGTATAAGGGACTCTCAAGAGTCTTCTCCAACACCACAGTTCAAAAGCATCGATTCTTCGGCGATCAGCTTTCTTCACAGTCCAACTCTCACATCCATACATGACCACGGGAAAAACCATTGCCTTGACTAGACGGACCTTGGTCGGCAAAGTAATGTCTCTGCTTTTCAATATACTATCAAGGTTGGTCATAACTTTCCTTCCAAGGAGTAAGCGTCTTTTAATTTCATGGCTGCAATCAGCATCCGCAGTGATTTTGGAGCCCAAAAAAACAAAGTCTGACACTGTTTCCACTGTTTTTCCATCTATTTCCCATGAAGTGATGGGACCAGATGCCATGATCTTTGTTTTCTGAATGTTGAGTTTCAAGCCAACCTTTTCACTCTCCTCTTTCACTTTCATCAAGAGGCTTTTGAGTTCCTCTTCACTTTCTGCCATAAGGGTAGTGTCATCTGCATATCTGAGGTTATTGATATTTCTCCCAGCGATCTTGATTCCAGCTTGTGCTTCTTCCAGCCCAGCGTTCCTCATGATGTACTCTGCATATAAGTTAAATAAGCAAGGTGACAATATACAACCTTGACGTACACCTTTTCCTATTTGGAACCAGTCTGTTGTTCCATGTCCAGTTCTAACTGTTGCTTCCTGACCTGCATACAGGTTTCTCAAGAGGCAGGTCAGGTGGTCTGGGATTCCCATCTCTTTCAGAATGTTCCACAGTTTAGTGTGATCCACACAGTCAAAGGCTTTGGCATAGTCAATGAAGCAGAAATAGATGTTTTTCTGAAACTCTCTTGCTTTCTCCATGATCCAGCGGATGTTGGCAATTTGATCTCTGGTGCCTCTGCCTTTTCTAAAACCTGCTTGAACATCTGGGAGTTCACGGTTTACATACTGCTGAAGCCTGGCTTGGAGAATTTTGAGCATGACTTTACTAGCGTGTGAGATGAGTGCAATTGTGCGGTAGTTTGAGCATTCTTTGGCATTGCCTTTCTTTGGGATTGGAATGAAGACTGACCTCTTCCAGTCCTGTGGCCACTGCTGAGTTTTCCAAATCTGCTGGCATATTGAGTGCAGCACTTTCACAGCATCATCTTTCAAGACTTGAAATAGCTCAACTGGAATTCCATCACCTCCACTAGCTTTGTTCGTAGTGATGCTTTCTAAGGCCCACTTGACTTCACATTCCAAGATGTCTGGCTCTAGGTCAGTGATCACATTATCGTGACTATCTTGGTCGTGAAGATCTTTTTTGTACAGTTCTTCTGTGTATTCCTGCCACCTCTTCTTAATATCTTCTGCTTCTGTTAGGTCCATACCATTTCTGTCCTTTATCGAGCCCATCTTTGCATGAAATGTTCCCTTAGAATCTCTAATTTTCTTGAAGAGATCTCTTGTTTTTCCTATTCTGTTGTTTTCCTCTATTTCTTTGCATTGATCACTGAGGAAGGCTTTCTTATCTCTCCTTGCTATTCTTTGGAACTCTGCATTCAGATGCTTATATCTTTCCTTTTCTCCTTTGCTTTTCGCCTCTCTTCTTTTTACAGCTATTTGTAAGGCCTCCTCAGACAGCCATTTCGCTCTTTTGCATTTCTTTTCCATGGGGATGGTCTTGGTCCCTGTCTCCTGTACAATGTCACGAACCTCCGTCCAGAGTTCATCAGGCACTCTATCAATCAGATCTAGTCCCTTAAATCTATTTCTCACTTCCACTGCATAATCATAAGGGATTTGATTGAGGTCATATCTGAATGGTCTAGTGGTTTTCCCTACTTTCTTCAATTTAAGTCTGAATTTGGCAATAAGGAGTTCATGATCTGAGCCACAGTCAGCTCCTGGTCTTGTTTTCGCTAACTGTATACAGCTTCTCCATCTTTGGTTGCAAAGAATATAATCAATCTGATTTCGGTGTTGACCATCTGGTGATGTCCATGTGTAGAGTCTTCTCTTGTGTTGTTGGAAGAGGGTGTTTGCTATGACCAGTGCATTCTCTTGACAAAACTCTATTAGCCAAAGCAAAACCAATACCCGGTTGTGGATGTGACCAATGATAGAAACAAGGTCCGGTGCTGTAAAGAGCAATATTGCATAGGAACCTGGAATGTTAGGTCCATGAATCAAGGCAAATTGGAAGTGGTCAAACAGGAGATGGCAAGAGTGAACGTCGACATTCTAG
The DNA here is from genome assembly GCF_049115385.1 of Moschus berezovskii. Lineage (NCBI taxonomy): Eukaryota > Metazoa > Chordata > Mammalia > Artiodactyla > Moschidae > Moschus > Moschus berezovskii. Next base: position 113,153,147 of record NC_142467.1, on the reverse strand, counting down.
GAATCAGTGAATTAAAATGGACTGGAATGGGTGAATTTAACTCGGATGACCATTATATCTACTACTGTGGGCAGGAATCCCTTAGAAGGAATGGAGTAGCCATCATGGTCAACAAAAGAGTCCGAAATGCAGTACTTGGATGCAATCTTAAAAATGACAGGATGATTTCTGTTCGTTTCCAAGGCAAACCATTCAATATTACAGTAATCCAGGCCTATGCCCCAACCAGTAATGCAGAAGAAGCCGAAGTTAATCGATTCTATGAAGACCTACAAGACCTTTTAGAACTAACACCCAAAAAAGATGTCCTTTTCATTCTAGGGGACTGGAATGCAAAAGTAGGAAGTCAAGAAACACCTGGAGTAACAGGCAAATTTGGCCTTGGAGCACGGAATGAAGCAGGGCAAAGGCTAATAGAGTTTTGTCAAGAGAATGCACTGGTCATAGCAAACACCCTTGAGGCACATAAAGGGTGTCAAATACCCGTTCTCGTTTCAAGCGCTAATTTGGGATTTCTCTTGAGACTCTGCAGGGGAGATTTTCCTCATCAAACCTTGAGTGAAGAATCTTGCGATTTTTCTCGAGTTTTAGTGGGAAGCTAGAAGTCCTTCTCGAGATGTGACAGGGACTTCAGGAACTCGCTCGTGGTGTCCCTGGGAAGTCAGGTCTCCTTTCATTTTGGTAGGGGAACATCGGGAATACTCTCGAGGCATGGAATGGGAATAGGGCCTCATCTTAAGTTGAGTCCATAAATTGTGTTCTCCTCTCATTTGGGGACACCTATATCAGGGAATGACTTGAGTCGCATAAAGGGTGTCAAGTACCCATTAGCCTTTCAAGCGGGAATTTGGGATTTCTCTTGACTCTGCTGGGGGAAATTTCATCATCTCAACTTGTGTGCAGAATCTTGTGGGTTATCTCGAGTTTGGGCGGGAAGCTTGGGGTCCTTCTCGAGTTGCGAAACAGACCTCAGGAAATCGCTCGTGTAGTCCCTGGGAAGTCATGTCTCCTTTCGTTTTGGTAGGGGAACCTCGGGATTTCTCTCAATGCATGGAATGGGAATAGGGCCTCATCTAATGTTGAGTCCATAAATTGTGTTTTCCTCTCACGTGTGGACAGCTATGTCATGGAATGTCTTTAGTCGCAAAAAAGGGTGTCAAGTACCCGTTCACGTTTCAAGCGGGGATATGGGATTTCTCTTGAGAGTCTACAGAGGGAATTTTCCTCATCTCACCTTGAGGCAGAATTTTGTGATTTTTCTCGATTTGCGGCGGGAAGCTTGGGGTCCTACTCGAGTTGCGCCAAGGACCTCAGGAACTCGCTGGTGTAGTACCTGAGAAGTCAGTTCGCCTCTCCTTTTGGTAGGGGAACATCGGGATTACTCTCGAGGCGTGGAATGGGAATAGGGCCTCATCTAAAGATGAGTCAGTAAATTGTGGTGTCCTCTGAAATTGGGACAGCTATGTCAAGGAATGTCTTGAGACGCATAAAGGGTGTCAATTACTTGTTGGCGTTTCAAGCGGGAATGTTGAATATCTCTTGACTCTGCCAGGGGAATTTTCCTCTTCTCACCTTGAGTTCAGAATCTTTGGTTTTTCTCCGAGCTGTGGCGGGAAGATTGGGGTCTTTCTTGAGTCGTGACACAGACCTCAGGAACTCACTCGTGTAGACCCTGGGAATTCAGGTCCCCTTTCCTTATGGTAGTGGAACATCGGAATTACTCTCGAGGTGTGGAATGGGAATAATGCCTCATGTAAAGTTGAGTCCATGAATTGTGTTTTCCTCTCAAGTGGGGATAGCTATGTCAGAGAATGTTTTGAGTCGCTTAAAGGGTGTCAAGAAACTTTTCGTGTTTCAAGCGGGAATGTGGGATTTCTCTGGATATTCTGCAGGGGAAATTTTCCACATCTCACCTTGAGTGCAGAATATTGTGGTTTATCTCGAGTTTAGGCGGGAAGCTAGGAGTCCTTCTCAAGTTGCTACAGGGACCTCAGGAAGTTGCTGGTGTATTCCCTGGGAAGTCATGACTCATTTCGTTTTGGGAGGGGAACATCGGTATTACTAACGAGGTGAGGAATGCGAATCGGGCCTCATCTAACGTTTGTCCATAAATTTTGTTCTCCTCTCAAGTGGGGACTCCTATCAGGGAATGCCTTGAGTCGCATAAAGGGTCTCAAGTACCCGTGAAATGCGAATAAGTCCTCATCTAAAGTTCAGTCCATAAATTGTGTTCTCCTCTCAAGTGGGGGCAGCTATGTCAGGGAATGTCTTGAGTCGCATAAAGGGTGTCAAGTGTCCGTTCGAATTTCAAGCGCGAATATACGATTTCCCTTGAGACTCTGCAGGGGAAATTTTCCTCATCTCGCTTTGAGTACAGAATCTTGTGTTTTTTCTCGAGTTGTGGCTGGAAGCTTGGGGTCCTTCTCGAGTTGTGACGGGGAACTCAGTTACTTGCTGGTCATCCCCCAGGGAAGTCAGGTCTCCTTGTGTTTTGGAAGGGAAATGTTGGGATCATTCTCGAGGTGTGGAATGGCAATTGGACGTCATCTAGAGATGAGTCCATAAATTGTGTGCTCCTCTCCAGCAGGGACGGCTTAGTCAAGGAACTTTTATGGTTTCAGAAAGGGTGTCAAAATCCTGTTCGAATTTCAAGCGGTAATGTGGGTTTTCCCTTGAGGCACTGCAGCAGAAAATTCCTCATCTCGTATTGATTTGGGAATCTCGTGGTTTTTATCGAGTTGCTGTGGGAAGCTTGTAGTCCCTCTCAAGTTGACACAGTGACCTCAGAACCTAGCTCCTTTTACTTCAGGGAGGTCAGGTCACTTTTTTTTTTTTTGCAAGGAGATCTTCGGGATTACACTCAAGGAGTAGAATGGGAATACAGCCTCATCTAAAATTGAGTCCAAAAAATAAAAAATAAAAAAAAATAATAAAATTGAGTCCATTAATTGTGTTCTTCTCTCAAGTGGTAGCTATGTCAAGGAATGTCTTGGGTCGCATATAGTGTGTCAAGTCCTGGTTCGAGTTTCAAGCGGGAATGTGGGATTTCTCTTCAGTCTAAGCATGGGAAAATTGTCCTCATCACACGTTGAGTGCACAATCTTGTGGTTTGTTTCGAGTTGCGGCACGAAGCTTATGGTCCTTATCAAGTTGCGACGGGGACCTCAGAAACTCGCTGGTGTTATCCTAGGGACGGCAGGTCTCCCATCGTGTTGGAAGGGGAACCTCGGGATTCCAATCATGGCATGGAATGTGATTTGCTTTTCATTTTGTGTTGAGTCCGATAATTGTGTGCTCCTCTCCAGTGGGGTTTGAAACTCAACATTCAGAAAACAAAAATCATGGCATCTGGTCCCATCACTTCATGGGAAATAGATGGAAAAACAGTGGAAACAGTGTCAGACTTTGTTTTTTTGAGCTCCAAAATCACTGCAGATGCTGATTGCAGCCATGAAATTAAAAGACGCTTGCTCCTTGGAAGGAAAGTTATGATCAACCTTGATAGTATATTAAAAAGCAGAGATATTACTTTGCCAACCAAGGTCCGTCTAGGCAAGGCAATGGTTTTTCCCGTGGTCATGTATGGATGTGAGAGTTGGACTGTGAAGAAAGCTGATCGCCGAAGAATCGATGCTTTTGAACTGTGGTGTTGGAGAAGACTCTTGAGAGTCCCTTATACTGCAAAGAGATCCAACCAGTCCATTCTAAAGGAGATCAATCCTGGATGTTCATTGGAGGGACTGATGCTAAAGCTGAAACTGCAATACTTTGGCCACCTCATGCGACGAGTTGACTCACTGGAAAAGACTCTGATGCTGGGAAAGGTTGGGGGTGGGAGGAGAAGGGAACGACGGAGAATGAGATGGCTGGATGGCATCACCGACTCTGTGGACATGAGTTTGAGTGTACTCCGGGAGTTGGTGATGGACAGGGAGGCCTGGCGTGCTGTGATTCATGGGGTCGCGGAGAGTCGGACACGACTGAGCGACTGAACTGAACTGAACTGAACTGAACTCCAGTGGGGACGGCTTAGTCTGGGTTCTTTTTGTGTTTCAGAAAGGGTTTCAATAGCTATCGAGTTTCAAGCAGGAATGTGTGATTTCCCTTGAGACTCTGCAGCAGAAATGTTCATCATCTCGCATTGAGGGGAGAATCTTTTGGTTTTTCTCATGTTGCGGCTTGAATCTTGGGGTCCCTTTCAGGTTGCAATGGTGATATCAGGAACTCGATCATGTAGTCCCTGGGAAGTCAGGTCTCCTTTGGTTTTGGTAGGGGATTTCAGGGTTGATATCGAGGCATGGAATGGGAATACGGCCTCATCTAAAGTTGAGTCCATAAATTTTTCTCCTCAAATGTGGCGACAGCTATGTCACGGAATGTCTTGAGTCACATAAAGGGTGTCATGGACCCTTTCGAGTTTCAAGCGGGAATGTGGGATTTCTCTTGGGACTCTCCGTAGGAAATTTTCCTCAGTTCACCTTGAGTGCAGAATCTTACGTTTTTTCTCGAGTTGCAGTGGGATGCTTTGGCTCCTTCTGGATTGTGATGGTATCTCAGGAATTCGCTCATGTTGCCCCAGGGACATCCGGTCTCCAATCATGTTGGAAGAAGAACCTCGGGATACCGCTCGTGGCATGGAATGTGACTTGGGCATCATCTTGTGTTGCGTCCGTTAATTGTGTGTTCCTCTCCAGTGGGTTCGGATTAGTCAGGGATCTTTTTGTGTCAAAGAAAGGGTTTAAAGTACCCTTTCGAGTTGCAAGGGTAAATGTGTGATTTCTCTTGAGACTCTGCCAGAGAAATATTTCTCATCTCGCATTGAGTGGGGAATCTTGAGGTTTTTCTCGAGTTGCGGCTGGATCCTTGGTGTCCCTTTCGAGTTGCGACGGGGATCTCAGGAAATAGCTCATGTTGCCCCAGGGAAGTCAGGTCTTCTTTCCAGTTGGAAAGGATACTTCTGGATTTCACTCTAGGCATCGAATGTGAATTGAGCCTCATCCAGAGATGAGTCTGTTAAATGTTTACTCCTCTCCAGTGGGGACGGCTTAGTAAGGGTCCTTTTTGTGTCACGGAAATAGTGTCAAGTGCCCGTTCGAGTTTAAAAGGGTATGTGGGATTTCTCTTGAGACTCTGCAGGGGAAATTTTCCTCATCTCACCTTGAGTGAAGAATCTTGTGGTTTTTCTCGAGTTGCGGCGGAAACTTGGGGTCCTTTTCGACTTACAACGTGCACCCCAGGGACACGCTCGTGTTGTCCCTGGGAATCAGGTCTCCTTTCCTCTGGTAGGGGAACTTCGGGATTACTCTTGAGGCGTGGAATGAGAATAGGGCCTTATCTAAATTTGAGTCCATAAGTTTTGTTCTCCTCTCAAGTGGGGACAGGTATGTCAGGAAATGTCTTGAGTCGCATAAAGGGTGTCAAGTATCCATTCGGGTTTCAAGTAAGGAATGTGTGATTTCACTTGAGACTCTGCAGCAGAAATGTTCCTCAACTCGCATTGAAGCGAGAATCTTGTGGTTTTTCTCAAGTTACAACTTGAAGCTTGGCGTCACTTTCCGTTTTTGATGGTGATATCAGGAACTCGCTCGTGTAGTCCCTGGGAAGTCAGGTCTCCTTTCCTTTTGGTAGGGGATCTTCGGTACTACTCTCGAGGCATGGAATGGGAATACGGCCTCATCTAAAGTTGAGTCCATAAATTGTGTTCTCCTCTCATGTGGCGACAGCTATGTCATGGAATGTCATGAGTCTCATAAAGGGTGTCATGTACCCTTTCGAGTTTACATCGGGAATGTGGGATTTCTCGTGGGACTCTAAATGGGATATTTTCCTCATCTCACCTTGAGTGCAGAATCTTCTGGTTTTTCTTGAGTTGAGGCGGGAAACTTAGGTTCCTTCTCGATTGCTACGGGGAACTCAGGAATTCGCTCGTGTTGCCTCTGGGACCTCAGGTCTCCAATCGTTTTGGTAGGGGAACCTCGGGATTCCAATCGTTGCATGGACCGTGATTTGGGCATCATCTTGTGTTGAGTTGGTTAATCGTGTGTTCCTCTCCAGTAGGACGGATTAGTCAGGGATTTTTGTGTGTCAAAGAAAGGGTTTAAAGTACCCTTTCGAGTTTCAAGGGGGTATGTGTGATTTCTCTTGAGACTCTGCAGCAGAAATATTCCTCATCTCGCATTGAAGGGAGAATCTTGTGGTTTTTCTCGAGTTGCGGCTGGAAGCTTGGGGTCTCTTTCAGGTTGTTATGGGTATCTCAGGAAATCGCAGGTGTTGCCCCAGGGAAGTCACGTCTCCTTTCCTGTTGGAAAGTGTACTTCTTTTTACGCTCGAGGCGTCGAATGTGAAATGGGCCTCATCTAGAGATGAGTCCATTAATTGTGTGATCCTCTCCAGTGGGGACGGCTGAGTAAGGGTCCTTTTTGTGTCGCAGAAATAGTGTCAAGTGCCCGTTCAATTTTAAAAGGGAATGTGGGATTTCTCTTGAGATTCTGTAGGGGAAATTTTCCTCATCTCACCTTGAGTGAAGAATCTTGTGATTTTTCTCGATTTGGGGAGGAAGCTTGGGTTCCATTTCTACTTTCAACCGGCACCTCAGGGACAGGTTCGTATTGTCCCTGGGAAGTCAGGTCTCCTTTCCTCTGGTAGGGGAACTTCAGAATTACTCTTGAGGCGTGGAAAGGGAATAGGGCCTCATCTAAAGTTGAGTCCAGAAATTGTGTTCTCCTCTCAAGTGGGAACAGCTATGTAAGGTAATGTCTTGAGTCGCATAAAGGGTGTCAAGTATCCGTTCAAGTTTCAAGCGGGAATGTGTGACTTCTCTTGAGACTCTGCAGGGGAAATTTTCCTCATCTTGCCTTGAGTGCAGAATCTTGTGGTTTTTCTCGAGCTGCAGCGGGAAGCTTTGGGTCCTTCTTGAGTTGCGACGGGGACCTCAGTTACTCGCTGGTCATGCCCCAGGGAAGTCAGGTCTCCTTGCCTGTTGGAGGGAAACTTCAGGATTATTCTCTAGGTGTGGAGTGACAATTGGAAGTCATCTAGAGATGAGTCCTTAAATTGTATGCCCCTCTCCAGTAGACACGGCTTATTCAGGGAACTTTTATTGTTGCAGAAAGGGTGTCAAGTACCCATTCTAATTTCAAGCGGTAATGTGGTTTTTCTATTGAGACTCTGCAGCAGAACATTCCTCACCTTGCAATGATGGGGGAATCTCTTGGTTTTTATCGAGTTGCGGCGAGAAGCATGTAATCGCTCTCAAGTTGAGACAGTGACGTCAGAACCTAGCTCTTTTTACTTCAGGGAAGTCAGGTCTTTCTCCCTAATCCAGCAGATGTTGGCAACTTGATCTCTGGTGCCTCTGCTTTTTCTTAAACCTGCTTGAACATCTGGAAGTTCACGATTCACATATTGCTGAAGCCCAGCTTGGAGAATTTTGAGCATGACTTTACTAGCGTGTGAGAAGAATGCAATTGTGTGGTAGTTTGAGCATTCTTTGGCATTGCCTTTCTTTGGGATTGGAATGAAGACTGACCTTTTCCAGTCCTGTAACCACTGCTGACTTTTCCAAATTTGCTGGCATATTGAGTGCAGCCCTTTCACAGCATCATCTTTTAGGATTTGAAATAGCTCAATTGGAATTCCATCACCTCCACTAGCTTTGTTTGTAGTGATGCTCTCTAAGGCCCACTTGCCTTCACATTGCAAGATGTCTGGTTCCAGGTGAGTGATCACGCTATCCTGATTATCTTCATCGTGAAATCGTGAAGACCTTTTTTGTACAGTTCTTCTGTGTATTCTTGCCACCTTCTCTTAATATCTTCTGCTTCTATTAGGTCCATACCAGTTCTGTCCTTTATCGAGCCCATTTTTGCATGAAATGTTCCCTTGATATCTGTAATTTTCTTGAAAAGATCTCTTGTTTTTCCTATTCTGTTGTTTTCCTCTATTTCTTTGCATTGATCGCTGAGGAAGGCTTTCTTATCTCTCCTTGTTCTTCTTTGGAACTCTGCATTCAGATGCTTATATCTATCCTTTCCTCCTTTACTTTTCACTTCTCTTCTTTTCACAGCTATTTGTAAGGCCTCCTCAGACAGCCATTTTGCTTTTTTGCATTTGTACCTTGAGATTGTATAGAGTATGCTCATGGAGTCAGGTCACCATTTGTCCTGTGATTTGATACTCGAGGCTACATTTAAAACTGTGCAGTAGAATCAGACAATAGGGTCGAATCTAGTGCTGTGTAGATAATTTTTGTTCTCCGCTTCAATGTGGACCACTATCTCGGGGATGTTTTGGAGTCACATAAAGGATGTCAAGTACCCGTTCGAGTTTCAAGCAGTAATGTGTGATTTCTCTTGAGACTCTGCAGCGGAAAATATCCTCATCTCGCATTGAGGGGAAATTTTTGTGGTGTTTCTCGAGTTGTGGCGGAAAGCTTGGGGTTTTTCTCAACGTGCGACGGGGACTTCAGGAACTCGCTTGTGTTCCCCCAGGGAAGTCAGGTCCCCTTTTGTGTTGGAAGTGGAACTTCAGGATTTCTCTCAAGCCGTTAAATCAGAATAGGGCCTCTTCTCGAGTTGAGTCTGTGAATTGTGTTCTCTCCAATGGGGACGGCTCTGTTAGGGAACTTTCTGAGTCACATAAAGTGTGTCAAGTTCCAGTTCGCATTTCAAGAGGGAATGTGGGATTTCTCTTGAGATTCTGCAGCGGAAAATTTCCTCATCTCGCATTGAGGGGATAATTTTGTGTTGTTTCTCGACTTGCAGCAAGAAGCTTCATGTTACTCTCGAGTTGTGAAGGGGACCTCAGGACCTAGATCGCAATGTCCCAGGGAAGTTAGGTCTCCTTGTGCGTTGGAAGGGGAACATCGGAATTCCTCTTGAGGCATGGCAGAGTAATATGGTCGCATCTAGTGCTGTGTAGATATATTGTGTTCTCTGCTTCAATGTTGATGGCTATCTCGGTGAAGTTTTTGGTCGCACAAAGGGTGTCAAGTTCCCGTTCGATTTTCAAGCGGAAATGTGGGATTTCTCTTGAGATTCTGCTGCAGAAAATTTCCTCAGCTCGCAATGATGGGGGAACGTTTTCGTTTATCTTGAGTTGCGGCGGAAATCTTGGGGTTCCTTTCGAGTCGTGACGGTGACCCCAGGAACTCGATCACGTTGTCCCAAGAAGGTTGAAATCGTTTGCTGTTTGAAGGGGACCTCAGGATTCATGTCTAGTCACAGGAGACGAATAGGGCCGCATCTAGTGTTGTGTACGGAAATTGTGTGCTCCGCTTCAATGTGGACGGCTATGTTGGGGAAGCATTTGGTTCGCTTAAAGGGTGTCAAGTTCCCATTCGAGTTTCAAGTGGGATAGTGGGATTTCTCTTGAGACTCTGCCGCAGAAAAAATTCCTCATCTCGCATTGAGGGGATAATTTTGTGGTGTTTCTCGAGTTGCGGCAGGAGGCCTGGGCTCCCTCTTGAGTTGCAATGGGGACCTCAGGAAATCCCCGTGTCTCTTCAGAGAAGTCAGGTCCATTTTTTGTTGGAAGGAGGATTTCTGGATTACTCTCGAGTCGTTAAATGATAATAGGGCCTCCTCTCAAGTTAAGAATATAAATTGTGTGCTCCTCTCGAGTGGGGATGGCTATGGTAGGGAACTTTCTGAGTCACATAAAGTGTGTCAAGTACCCGTTCGCCTTTCAAGCTAGAATGTGGGATTTCTCTTGAGACACTGACACGGAAAAAATTCCTCATCTCACATTGAGGGGATAATTTTGTGGTGTTTCTTGAGTTGCGGCGGGAAGTTGGGGTTCATCTTGAGTTGCGACGGGGATGTCAGGAACTCGCTCGTGTTGACCCAGGGAAGTCAGGACTCTTATAGTGTTGAAAGGGGAAACTCAGGATTCCTCTATAAGGAGAAGCAGAGGAATAGGGCCGCATCGAGCGTTGAGTCAGGCAACTGTTTTTTCTTCTCCAGTGGAGACAGGGATCTCCGGTTGCTCTCAATATTCTCCAGGGGCTTCAGTTCTCCTCTCTTGTTCTGACCTGGAACTGCGCTTTCTTCTCGAGTTGTAATACGAGTGTTAGGCCACATTAGAGTTGAATTTGCACCTGGAGATTGTATAGAGTATGCTCGTGCAGTCAGGTCTCCACTCGTCCTGTGAGTTGATACTCGAGGTTACATTTGAATTTCTCTTACTGAATCTGAAACGGAAATGTTGTTCATCTCGCCTTGAGTGCACAATCTTGTGGTTTTTCTTGAGTGTCGGCGGGAAGCTTCGGCTTCCTCTCGATTTGCGACGGGGACCTCAGGGTATCCCCTGTGTTGCTTCTGAGAATTCAGTTTCCATTTGTGTTGGAAGGGGAACTGCGGGATTACTCTCGAGCAGTTCAATGGGAATAGGGCCTCTTCTCGAGTTGAGTCCGTAAATTTTGTTCTCCTCTCCAATGGGGACCGCTGTGTTAGGGAACTTTCTCAGTCGCATAAAGGGTGTCAAGTTCCCATTCTCCTTTCAAGCGGTAATGTGGGATTTCTCTTGAGATTCTGCTGCCCAATATTTCCTCATCTCGTATTGAGGCCATATTTTTGTGGTGTTTCTAGAGTTTCGATGGGAAGCTGCGGGTATTTCTCTAGTTGCAACGAGGACCTCAGAAACTCGCTCGGGTTGCTTCAGGAAAGTCAGCTCTCCTTTTGTGTTGGAAGGGGAACTTCCGGATCACTCTCCAGGCGTTAAATGGGAATAGGTCCTTCACTCAGGTTGAGTCCAAAAAGTGTGTTTTCCTCTCCAAGGGCGACGGCTGTGTGAGGGAAATTTCTGAGTCGCATAAAGGGTGTCAAGTACCATTTTGCCTTTCAAGTGGGAATGTGGGATTTCTCTTGAGATACTTCCATGCAAAATTTCCTCATCTCGCATTGAGGCCATATTTTTGTGGTGTTTCTTGAGTTACGGCGGGAAGCTGGGGGTACTGCTAGAGTTGCAACGGGGACTACAGAAACTAGATCGGGTTGCTTCAGGGAAGTCAGGTCTCCGTTTTGTGTTGAAAGGGGAACTTCTGGATTACTTTCGGGCCATTTAATGGGAATAGGGCCTCTTCTCGAATTGAGTCCATAAAGTGTGTTCTCCTCTACAATGGTGACGGCTGTGTGAGGGAAATTTCTGAGTCACATAAAGGGTGTCAAGTACCCTTTTGCCTTTCAAGTGGGAATGTGGGATTTCTCTTGAGATACTGCCACGCAAAATTTCCTCATGTCGCATTGAGGCCATATTTTTGTGGTGTTTCTGGAGATTTGGTGGGAAGCTGGGGGTACTTCTCGAGTGGCGACGGGGACCTCAGGAATTTGCTCAGGTTGCTTCAGGGAAGTCAGGTCCCCTTTTGTGTTGGAAGGGGAACTTCCGGATTACTCTCGAGCCATTAAATGGGAGTAGGGCCTCTTCTCGTGTTGAGTCCATAAAGTATTTTTTCCTCTCCAATCTGGACATATGTGTGAGGGAACTTTCTGAGTCACATAAAGAGTGTCACTACCATTTTGCCTTTCAGTCGGGAATGTGGCTTTTCACTTGAGATCTTGCAGCACAAAATTACCTCATCTCGCACTGAGGGGATAACTTTCTGGTGTTTCCCGAGAAGCGGCGGGAAGCTGGCAGTAATGTTCGAGGTACAACGACGACCTCGGGAACTCATTCCAGTTGCTTCAGGGAAGTCAAGTCCCCTTTTGTGAAGCAAGTGGAAATTCGGGATTACTTTCACGACGTTAAATGGGAAAAGGGCCTCTTCTCGAGGTGAGGCCAAAAAGTGTGTTCTCCTCTCAAATGGGGACGGCTGTGTGAGGGAACTTTCTGAGTCCCACTAAGGATGTCAAATATCCTTTTGCCTTTCAACAGGGAATGTGGGATTTCTCTTGAGATTCTGTAGCGCACAATTTCCTCATCTCGAATTGAGGGGATAATTTTGTTGTTTTTCTCTAGTGTCTACGGGAATCTTGGGGTACTTCTCGAGTTGCTACGAGGACCTCATGAACTCGCTCGGGTTGCTTCAAGAAAGTCAGTTCCCCTTTTGTCTTGGAAGAGGAACTTCCAGGTTACTCCAGAGGCATTAAATGGGAATAGAGCCTCTTCTGGAGTTTAGTCCATAAGGTGAGTTCTACTCTCCAAGCGGGAATGCTGTTTGAGGGAACTTTCTGAGTCGCATAAGGGGTGTCAAGTACACTGATGCCTTTCAAGCGGGAATGTGGGAATTCTCTTGAAATTTTGCAGCCCAAAATTTCCTCATTTCGCTTTGAGGGGAAAATTTTGTGGTGTTTCTCGAGTTGCGGTGGGAAGCTGGAGGAACTTCTCGAGTTGCAACAAGGACCTCAGGAACTCCGCTCGGGGTTGCTTCAGGGAATAAGGTCACCTTTTTTGTTGGAAGGGGAAGTTCCGGATTACTCTCGAGCCGTTAAATGGGAATAGGACCTCTTCTCGAGTTTAGTCCAAAAAATGTGATTTCCTCCCCAATGGGGCGGCTGTTTGAGGGAACTTTCTGAGTCGCAGAAAGTTTGTCAAGTAGCCTTTTGCCTTTCAAGCGGGAATGTGGGTCTTTTCTTGAGATCTGCATTCCAAATTTTCCTCATTTCGCTTTGAGGAGATAATTTTGTGGTGTTTCTCGAGTTGGGGGTAGCTGGGTGTACTTCTCCAGTTGCCACGGGGACCTCAGTTACTCGCTCGTGTTGCTTTAGGGAAGTCAATTCCCCTTTTGTGAAAGAAGGGGAATTTCGGGAATACTCTCGAGCCATTACATGGGAATAGGGCCTCTTTTCGAGTTGAGTACAAAAAGTGGGTTCTCCTCTCCAATGGGGACAGCTGTGTGAGGGAAATTTCTGAGTCACATAAAGGGAGTAAAGTACAGTTTTGCCTTTTCAGCAGGAACGTGGGATTTCTTTTCCATTGTGCAGCGCAAATTTTCCTGATCTAGCATTGAGGGGATAATTTTGTGGTGTTTCTAGTGTTGCGGCGGGAAGCTGGGGGTAATTCTCGAGTAGTGAAGAGGACCTCAGGAACTCACTCAGGTTGCTTCAGGGAAGTCAGGTCCCCTTTTGTGTTGGAAGGGGAACTTCAGGATTACTCTCGAGCTGTTAAATGGGAATAGGGCCTCTTCTCGAGTTGAGTCCATAAATTGTGTTCTCCTCTCCAGTGGGGACGACTGTGTGAGGAAATTTTCTGAGACTCACACGTCGGCACAGACCCGAGAGACCCCGGCCCCACCCGCACAGATGTGAGAGATGCCGGCCCAGAGCAACCGACCATGCAAAGATGCGCGGCCATGAGGAGCTACCACACGCCTGAGGCCAGGGCAGGCGGCCAAGAGGAGGTACCCCACGTCCAATAGGCGGTGGCTGTGCGGGGGAGGGCCGAGAGGAGCTACTCACGTTCAAGGTCAGGAGGGGCGGCCTTGAGGACATAGCCCTCATCCAAGGTAAGGTGCAGCAGCTGTGCTTTCTTGGAGCAGCTGTGAAGAGATATCCCACACCCAAGGTAAGAGAAACTAAACAAGATGGTAGGTATTGCATGGGGCATCAGAGGGCAGACACAATGAAATCATAATCACAAGAATCTAGTCGATCTGATCACATGGACCAGCCGAATATGGTCCACTGGAGAAGGGAATGGCAAACCACTTCAGTATACTTGCCTTGAGAACCCCATGAACAGTATCAAAGGGAAAAATGACAGGATACTGAATGAGGAATTCCCCAGGTCGGTAGGTGCCCAGTATGCTACTGGAGATCAGTGGAGAAATAACTCTAGAAGGAATGAAGGGATGAAGCAAAAGCAAAACCAGTACCCAGTTGTGGATGTGACCGGTGATAGAAGCAAGGTCCGGTGCTGTAAAGAACAATATTACATAGGAACCTGGAATGTTAGGTCCATGAATCAAGGCAAATTGGAAGTGGTCAAACAGGAGATGACAAGAGTGAACATAGATATTCTAGGAATCAGTGAATTAAAATGGACTGGAATGTGTGAATTTAACTCAGATGACCATTATATCTACTACTGTGGGCAGGAATCCCTTAGAAGAAATGGAGTAGCCATCATGGTCAACAAAAGAGTCCGAAATGCAGTACTTGGATGAAATCTTAAAAACGACAGAATGATTTATGTTCGTTTCCAAGGCAAACCATTCAACATTACAGTAATCCAGGCCTATGCCCCAACGAGTAACGCTGAAGAAGCCGAAGTTGAACGCTTCTATGAAGATCTACAAGACCTTTTAGAACTAACACCCAAAAAAGATGTCCTTTTCATTGTAGGGGACTGGAATGCAAAAGTAGGAAGTCAAGAAACACCTGGAGTAAGAGGCAAATTTCGCCTTGGAGCACGGAATGAAGCAGGGCCAAGGCTCATAGAGTTTTGTCAAGAGAACGCACTGGTCATAGCAAACACCCTCTTCCAACAACACAAGAGAAGACTCTACACGTGGACATCACCAGATGGTCAACACCGAATTCAGATTGATTATATTCTTTGCAGCCAAAGATGGAGAAGCTGTATACAGTTAGCAAAAACAAGACCAGGAGCTGACTGTGGCTCAGATCATGAACTCCTCATTGCCAAATTCAGACTTAAATTGAAGAAAGTAGGGAAAAACCCTAGACCATTCAGATATGACCTAAATCAAATCCCTTATGATTATACAGTGGAAGTGAGAAATAGATTTAAGGGACTAGATCTGATAGATAGAGTGCCTGATTAATTCTGGATGGAGGTTCGTGACATTGTAAAGGAGACAGGGACCAAGAGCATCCCCATGGAAAAGAAATGCAAAAAAAGCAAAATGGCTGTCTGAGGTGGCCTTACAAATAGCTGTGAAAAGAAGAGAAGCGAAAAGCAAAGGAGAAAGGGAAAGATATAAGCATTAAAATGCACAGTTCCACAGAATAGCAAGGAGAGATAAGAAAGCCTTCCTCAGTGATTAATGCAAAGAAATAGAGTTAAACAAAAGAATAGGAAAAACAAAAGGTCTCTTCAAGAACATTAGAGATTCCAGGGGAACATTTCATGCAAAGATGGGCTCGATAAAGGACAGAAATGGCATTGATCTAACAGAAGCAGAAGATATTAAGAAGAGGTGGCAAGAATACACAGAAGAACTGTACAAAAAAGATCTTCACGACCAGGATAGTCACGAAAATGTGATCACTGACCTAGGGCCAGACATCTTGGAATGTGAAATCAAGTGGGCCTTAGAAAGCATCACTACGAAAAAAGCTAGTGGAAGTGATGGAATTCCAGTTGAGCTATTTCAAATCTTGAAAGATGATGCTGTGAAAGTGCTGCACTCAATATGCCAACACATTTGGAAAACTCAGCCGTGGCCACAGGACTGGAAAAGGTCAGTCTTCATTCCAATCCCAAAGAAAGGCAATGCCAAAGAATGCTCAAACTACCACACAATTGCACTCATCTCACACGCTAGTAAAGTCATGCTCAAAATTCTCCAAGCCAGGCTTCAGCAATATGTGATCCGTGAACTCCCAGATGTTCAAGCGGGTTTCAGAAAAGGCAGGGGCACCCGAGATCAAATTGCCAACATCCGCTGGATCATGGAGAAAGCAAGAGAGTTTCAGAAAAAACATCTATTTCTGCTTCATTGACTATGCCAAAGCCTTTGACTGCGTCGATCACAATAAACTGTGAAAGATTCTGAAAGAGATCGGAATATCAGACCACCTGAGCTGCCTCTTGAGAAACCTGTATGCAGGTCAGGAAGCAACACTCAGAACTGTACATGGAACAACAGACTGGTTCCAAATAGGAAAAGGAGTACTCCAAGGCTGTATATTGTCACCTTACTTATTTGACTTATATGCAGAGTACTTCATGAGAAACGCTGGGCTGGAAGAAGAACAAGCTGGAATCAAGATTGCTGGGAGTAATATCAATACCTCAGATATGCAGAATACACCACCCTTATGGCAGAAAGTGAAGAGGAACTCAATAGCCTCTTATGAAAGTGAAAGAGGAGAGTGAAAATTTGACTTGAAGCTCAACATTCAGAAAACAAAGATCATGGAATCTGGTCCCATCACTTCACTGGAAATAGATGGAAAAATAGTGGAAACAGTGTAAGACTTTATTATTTTGGGCTCCAAAATCACTTCAGATGCTGATTGCAGTCATGAAATTAAAAGCCGCTTACTCCTTGGAAGGAAAGTTATGGCCAACCTTGATAGTATATTAAAAGGCAGAGACATTACTTTGCCAGCAAAGGTCCATCTAGTCAAGGCTATGGTTTTTCCCGTGGTCATGTATGGATGTGAGAGTTGGACAGTGAAGAAAGCTGATAGCCGAAGAATTGATGCTTTTGAACTGTGGTGTTGGAGAAGACTCTTGAGAGTCCGTTGTACTGCAAGAAGATTCAACCAGTCCATTCTAAGGGAGATCAATCCTGGGTGTTCATTGGAAGGACTGATTCTAAAGCTGAAATTGCAATACTTTGGCCAACTCATGAGACGAGTTGACTCACTGGAAAAAGATTCTGATCCTAGGAAAGTTTGGGGGCGGGAGGAGAAGGGGACGACAGAGAATGAGATGGCTGGATAGCATCACCGACTCTGTGGACATGAGTTTGAGTGAATTCTGGGAGTGGATGATGGACAGGGAGGCCTGGCGCACAGTGACCTATTGGGTCGCGGAGAGTGGGACATGACTGAGCGACTGAACTAAACTGAATAAAGTGTGTCAAGTACCCTTTTTCCTTTCAGTCGGGAATGTGCAATTTCTCTTGATTGTGCAGTGCAAAAATTTCCTCATCTCGCCTTGAGGGGATAATTTTGTGGTGTTTCTCGAGATGCGGTGGAAAGCTGGGTGTAATTCTCGAGTTGCGACGGGGACCTCAGGAATTCGCTTGGGTTGCTTCAGGGAAGTCAAGTTCACTTTTGTGTTGGAAGGGGAACTTCCGGATTACTCTCCAGCCATTAAATGGGAATAGGGCCTCTTCTCAAGTTGAGTCCAAAAAGTGTGTTCTCCTCTCCAATGGGGACGGCTATGTCAGGGAACATTGTGAGTCGCATAAAGGGTGTCAAGTAACATTTTTCCTTTCAAGCGGGAATGTGGGATTTCTCTTGAGATTCTGCAGCGAAAAATTTCCCCATCTCCCATTGAAGGATAATTTTGAAGTGTTTCTCGAGTTGCAGCCGGAAACTGCGGGTTCTTCATGAATTGCGATGGGGAACTCAGGTATTCGCTTGGGTTGCTACAGGGAAGTCAAGTCCCTTTTTGTGTTCAAAGGGGAACTTCGGGGTTACTCTCGAGTCGTTAAATGGGAATTGGTCTCTTTTCGAGTTGAATTCATAAAGTGTGTTCTCCAGTTCAACTGGGACATCTGTGTGAGGGAAATTTATGTGTCACATAAAGAGTGTCAAGTACCCTTTTGATTTTCAGGCGAGAATGTGGGATTTCTCTTGAATAGTGCTGCGCAAAATTTCCTCATCTCGCATTGAGGGGATAATTTTGTTGTGTTTCTCCTGTTGAGGCGGGAAGCTGGGGGTACATATCGAGTTGCGACATGAAATTCAGGAACTCGTTCGTGTTGCTTCAGGGAAGTTAGGTCCCCTATTTAATGGAAAGGGAATTTCGGGATTACTCTCGAGCTGTTAAATGGAAATAGGGCCTCTTCTCGAGTTGAGTCCATAAGGTAGGTTCTACTCTCCAATGGGGACGACTGTGTGAGGGAAATTTCTGAGTCGCATAAAGCGTTTCAAGTACCCGCTTTCTCTTGAGATTCTTCAGCGCAAAATTTCCTCATCTCACATTCAGGGGATAATTTTGTGGTGTTTCTCGAGTTTCGGTGGGAAGTTGGGGGAAGTTCTCGAGTTGCGATGGGGACCTCATTAACTCGCTTGGGTTTCGTCAGGGAAATCAGGTCCGCTTTTGTGTTGGGAGGGGAATTTCGGGATTACTCTCGATCCGTTAAATGGGAATAGGGCCTCTTCTCTATTTGAGTCCATAAAGTGTGTTCTACTCTCCAATGGGGATGGCTGATTGAGGGAACTTTCTGAGTCCCAAAAAAGGTGTCAAGTACACTTTTGCCTTTGAAGTGGGAATATTTGATTTCTCTTGAGATTCTGCAGTGGAAAATTTCCTCATCTCGCATTGAGGGGATAATTTTGTGGTGTTTCTCGAGTTGCGGCGGGAAGATTGGGGTATTTCTCGAGTTGCGATGGGGAACTCAGGAACTCGCTCTGGTTGCTTCAGGGAGGTCAGGTCCCCTTTTTTGTTGGAAGGGGAACTTCCGGATTACTCTCGAGCTGTTAAATGGGAACACTGCCTCTTCTGTCCATAAAGTGTGTTCCCCTCTGCAACTGGGATGTCTGTGTGAGGGAAATTTATATGTTGCATAAAGGGTGTCAAGTACCCTTTTGATTTTCAGTTGAGAATGTGGGATTTCTCTTGAAAAGTGCTTCGCAAAATTTCCTCATCACGCATTGAAGGGATAATTTTCTGATGTTTCTCCTGTTGAGGCGAGAAGCTGTGGGAACTTCTCGAGTAGCAACGAGGACCTCAGGAACTCATTCTGGTTATTTTAGGCATATCAGGTCCCCTTTTGTGTTGGTAGGGGAACTTCGCCGGTACTCTCGAACCCTTAAATGGTAATAGGGCCTCTTCTAGAGTTGAGTCCATAAAGTGTGTTCTCCTCTTTAATGGGGACAGCTGTGTGAGGGAAATTTATGAGTCGCCTAAAGGCTGTTAAGTACCCTTTTGATTTTCAGGCGGGAATGTGGAATTTCTCTTGAATTGTACAGTGCAAAATTTCCACATCTCACATTGAGCGGATAATTTTGTGGTGTTACGCCTGTTGAGGCCGGAAGCTGGGGGTACATCTCGAGTTGCGAAGGGGAAGTCAGGAACTCGTTCGGGTTCCTTCAGGGAAGTAAATTCCCCTTTTGTGAAGTAGTTGAAACCTCAGGATTCCTCTCGAACCGTTAAAGGGGAATAGCGCCTCTTCTCGTGTTGAGTCCAAAAAGTGTATTTTCCTCACCAATGGGGACGGCTGTGTGAGGGACCTTTCTGAGTTGAATAAAGGGTGTCAAGTACCTTTTTGCCGTTCAAGAGGGAATGTGGTATTCCACTTGAGATTCTGTATGGCAAAATTCCCTCATCTCTCATTGAGGGGATAATTTTGTGGTGTTTCTCGAGTTGCGGCGAGAAGCTGGGGGTACGTCTCGAGTTGTGAAATGGACCTCCGGAACTCGCTCGGGTTGCTTCAAGGAAGTCAGGTCCCCTTTGGTGTTGGAAGGGGAACTTCCGGTTTCCTCTCAAGCCCTTCAATGTGAACAGGAGCTCATATTGAATTGAGTCCATAAAGTGTCTTCTCCTCTCCAATGTGGACTGCTGTGTGAGGGAACTTTCTGAGTCGAATAAAGGGTGTCAAGTACCTTTTAGCCTTTCAAGAGGGAATGTGGTATTTCTCTTGAGATTCTGCATCACAAAATTTCTTCATCTCGCATTGAGTGGATTATTTTGTGTTGCTTCTCGAGTTGCGACGGGAAGCAGGGGTACTTCTCGCATTGCGACGGGGACCTCAGGACCTCTCTCGTGTTGCTTCAGGGAAGTCAAGTCCCCTTTTGTGTTGGAAGTGGAACTTCCGGATTACTCTCGAGCCGTTAAATGGGAATATTGTGTGTTCTCAATTTGAGTCCATAATGTGTGTTCTCCTCTCCACTGAGGATGGATGTTAGGGACCATTCTGATTCGCCTCAAGGGAGTCAAGTACCCATTTCTTTTTCAAGAGGGAATGTGGGATTTCTCTTGAGATTCTGCAGCGGAAAATTTCCTCATCTCGCATTGAGGGGAAATTTTGTGGTGTTTCATGAATTACGGCGGGAATCTGGGGGTACTCCTCGAGATGCGATGGGGACCTCAGGATCTCACTCGATTTACTTCAGGGAAGTCAGGTCCCCTTTTTGCTGGAAGGGGAACTTCCGGACTTCTCTCGAGCTGTTAAATGGGGATATTGTCTCTTCTCGATTTGAGTCCATAAAGTATGTTCTCCTCTCCACTGATGACGGATGTTAGGGACCATTCTTAGTCACCTCAAGGGAGTCAAATACCCTTTTGCCTTTCAAGCGGGAATGTGAAATTTCTCTGAGATTCTGCAGCGCAATATTATCTCATTTCGCATTGAGGGGATAATTTTGTGGTGTTTCTCGAATTGTGGCAGGAAGCTGGGTGTATTCCTAAACTTGCAACAGGGACCTCAGGAACACACTCGAGTTACTTCACGGAAGTCAGGTCCCCTTTTGTGCTGGAAGGGGAACTTCCGTATTACTCTCTTGCCCTTTAATGGAATAGGGCCTATTCTCAAGTTGAATACATAAAGTGTGTTCTCCTCTCTAATGGGGACGGATGTTAGGGAACTTTCTTAGTGGCATAAAGTGTGTCAAGTACACTTTTGCCTTTCAAGCGTGAATGTGGGATTTCTCTTGAGATTCTGCAGCGCAAAATTACGTCATCTCACACTGAGGGTTTAATTTTATTGTGTTTCTCGAGTTGCGGCGGGAAGCAGGGGTTACTTCTCGAGTTGCGACGAGGACCTCAGGAACACGCTCGGGTTGGTTCAGGAAAGTCAAGTCCCCTTTTTGTGTTGGAAGGGTAACTTCTGGATTACTCTCGAGCCGTTAAATGGGAATATTGCCTCTTCCCGAGTTGAGTCCATAAAGTGTGTTTACCTCTCCACTGAGGACGGATGTTAGATAACATTCTGAGTCGCCTAAAATGTGTCAAGTACCCTTTTCCCTTTCAAGTGGTAATGTGGGATTTCTCTTGTGTGTTCTTCTTTTCTGCTGGAACGGGAACTTCAGTATTACTCTCGCGCCCTTTAATGGGAATAGGACCTCTTCTCGTGTTGAGTCCGTAAGGTGTGTTCTCCTGTCCAATGAGGACGGCTGTGTGAGGGAACTTTCTGAGTCGCATAAAGGGTGTCAAGTACCCTTTTGCCTTTCAAGAGGTAATGTGGTATTTTCTTGAGATTCTGCAGAGCAAAATTTCCTCATCTCGCATTGAGGGGTAATTTTGTGGTGTTTCTCGAGTTGTGGCGGGAAGCTGGGTGTAATTCTTGAATTGCGACGGGGACCTCAGGAACTTGCTCGGGTTGAATCAAGGAACTCAGGGCCCTTTTGGTTGCAAGAGGAACTTCCGTTTTACTCTTCAGCCGTTAAAAGGAAATAGGGCCTAATCTCAAATTAATTCCATATACTGTGTTCTCCTCTCTAATGGGATCGGCTGTGTAAGAGAACTTTCTGAGTCGCATAAAGGGTGTCAAGTACCCTTTTGCCTTTCAAGCAGGAATGTGGGATTTCTCTTGAGATTCTGCAGCGCAAAATTTCTCATCTCACATTGATGGGATAATTTTGTGGTGTTTCTTGAGTTTCGGCAGGAAGTTGTGGGAACTTATCGAGTAGGGACGGGGACCTCAGGAACTCGGCCGGGTTTCTTCAGGGAAGTCAGGTCCGCTTTTGTGTTGGAAAGGGAATTTTGGGATTTCTCTCGATCACTTAAATGGGAATAGGGTCTATTCTCAAGTTGAGTCCATAACGTGTTTTCTCCTCTCCAATGCAGACAGCTGTGTGAGGGAAGTTTCTGAGTCCCATAAATGGTTTCAAGTAAACTTTTGCCTTTGAAGCGTGAATGTGGGAATTCTCTTGAGATTCTGCAGCACACAATTTGCCCATCTCACATTGAGCGGATAATTTTGTGGTGTTTCTCGATTTCGGTGGGAAGGTTGGGGTATTTCTCGAGTTGCCACGGGGACCTCAGGAACTCCCTCGGGTTACTTCAGGGAAGTCAGGTCCCCTTTGGTGTTGGAAGGGGAAATTCGGGATTACTCTGGAGCCATTAAATTGGAATAGGTCCTCTTCTTGAGTTGAGTCCATAAACTGTGTTCTCCTCTGCAATGGGGACGGCGGTGTGAGGGAACTTTGTGAGTTGCATAAAGGGTGTCAAGTACCCTTTTGCCTTACAAGAGGGAATGTGGTATTTCTCTAGAGATTCTGCAGCGCAAAATTTCCTCATCTCGCATTGAGAGAATAATTTTGTGGTGTTTCTCGAGTCTAGACAGGAAACTGGGTGTACTTCTCGAGTTGCAATGGGGACCTCAGGACCTCGCTCCGGTTTCTTCAGGGAAGTCAGTTCCCCTTCTTGTTGGAAGGGGAACTTCCGGTTTACTCTCGAGCCGTTTAATGGGAATAGTGCCTCATCTCCAATTGAGTCCATATCGTGTGTTCTCCTCTCCATTGGGACGACTGTGTGAGGGAATTTTCTGAGTCTCACCTGGCGGTGTAGTCGCGAGAGATGCGGTCCCCTCCCGCGCAGATGCAAGAGAAGCCTTCCCTGCCTGCCCAGAGGCAAGAGACCCTGGCCCCTCCTACGCAGACGAGAGTGACACCGCCCCCACTCTCGCAGACCCCAGAGTCACCGGCCCCGCCAGGGCAGACGCGAGAGACACCAGCCCCCCTCGGGCAGACCCGGGAAACCCCAGCCATTTCTGCACAGTTGCGAGTGACACTGCCCCCGCCCACGCAGACACAAGAGTCGCCTGCCCCGCCCGCTCAGACCCTAGATTCCGGCCCCTCCCAAGCAGACGCGAGAGACACAGGCCCTGCCCCCGCAGTCGTGAGAGAATCCGGCCTCGCCCGCGCAGACGCAAGAGAACCTGGCACCGCCCACGCAGACGCGAGAATCCTTGGCCCCGCCCGCTTAGACGGGAGGACACAGGCCCTGGCGCAACAGACCATGCAAAGATGCGCGGCCATGAGGAGTTACCCAACGCCTGAGGCCAGGGCAGGCGGCCAAGAGGAGGTACCCCACGTCCAACA
Source organism: Moschus berezovskii (assembly GCF_049115385.1). NCBI lineage: Eukaryota > Metazoa > Chordata > Mammalia > Artiodactyla > Moschidae > Moschus > Moschus berezovskii. The sequence continues at coordinate 113,130,306 of NC_142467.1, read as the reverse complement.
GGCGGTGGCTGTGCGGGGGAGGGCCGAGAGGAGCTACTCACGTTCAAAGTCAGGAGGAGCAGCCTTGAGGACATACCCCTAATCCAAGGTAAGATGCAGCAGCTGTGCTTTCTTGGATTAGCTGTGAAGAGATATCCCACACCCAATGTAAGAGAAACTCAAATAAGATGGTAGGTATTGCGAGGGGGCATCAGAGGGCAGACACACTGAAATCATAATCACAGGAATCTAGTCGATCTGATCACATGGACCACAGCCGAATGTGGTCAACTGGAGAAGGGAATGGCAAACCACTTCAGTATATTTGCATGGAGAACCCCATGAACAGTATCAAAGGGCAAAATGACAGGATACTTAATGAGGAATTCCCCAGGTCTGTAGGTACCCAGTATGCTACTGGAGATCAGTGGAGAAATAACTCTAGAAGGAATGAAGGGATGGAGCAAAAGCAAAACCAGTACCCAGTTGTGGATGTGACCAGTGATAGAAGCAAGGTCCGGTGCTGTAAAGAGCAAGATTGCATAGGAACGTGGAATGTTAGGTCCATGAATCAAGGCAAATTGGAAGTGGTCAAACAAGAGATGGCAAGAGTGAACATAGACATTATAGGAATCAGTGAATTAAAATGGACTGGAATGTGTGAATTTAACTCAGATGACCATTATATCTACTACTGTGGACAAGAATCCCTTAGAAGAAATGGAGTAGCCATTATGGTCAACAAAAGAGTCCGAAATGCAGTACTTGGATGAAATGTTAAAAATGACAGAATGATTTCTGTTTGTTTCCAAGGCAAACCATTCAATATTATAGTAATCCAGGCCTATGCCCCAACCAGTGACGCTGAAGAAGCCGAAGTTGAACGCTTCTATGAAGACCTACAAGACCTTTTAGAACTAACATCCAAAAAAGATGTCCTTTTCATTCTAGGGGACTGGAATGCAAAAGTAGGAAGTCAAGAAACACCTGGAGTAACAGGCAAATTTGACTTTGGAGTACGGAATGAAGCAGGGCCAAGGCTCATAGAGTTTTGTCAAGAGGACGCACTGGTCATAGCAAACACCCTCTTCCAACAACACAAGAGAAGACTCTACACGTGGACATCACCAGATGGTCAACACCGAAATCAGATTGATTATATTCTTTGCAGCCAAAGATGGAGAAGCTGTATACAGTTAGCAAAAACAAGACCAGGAGCTGACTGTGGCTCAGATCATGAACTCCTCATTGCCAAATTCAGACTTAAATTGAAGAAAGTAGGGAAAACCCCTAGACCATTCAGATATGACCTAAATCAACTCCCTTATGATTATACAGTGGAAGTGAGAAATAGATTTAAGGGACTAGATCTGATAGATAGAGTGCCTGATTAACTCTGGACGGAGGTTCGTGACATGGTACAGGAGACAGGGACCAAGAGCATCCCCATGGAAAATAAATGCAAAAAAAGCCAAATGGCTGTCTGAGGTGGCCTTACAAAAGCTGTGAAAGGAAGAGAAGCGAAAAGCAAAGGAGAAAGGGAAAGATATAAGCATTAGAATGCAGAGTTCCAAAGAATAGCAAGGACAGATAAGAAAGCCTTCCTCAGTGATCTATGCAAAGAAATGGAGGAAAACAACAGAATAGGAAAAACAAGAGATCTCTTCAAGAACATTAGAGTTTCCAAGGGAATATTTCATGCAAAGATGGGCTTGATAAAGGACAGAAATGGTATGGACCTAACCGAAGCAGAAGATATTAAGAAGAGGTGGTAAGAATACACAAAAGAACTGTACAAAAAAGATCTTCATGACCAGGATAGTCACGAAAATGTGATTACTGACCTAGAGCCAGACATCTTAGAATGTGAAGTCAAGTGGGCCTTAGAAAGCATCACTACGAACAAAGCTAGTGGAAGTGATGGAATTCCAGTTGAGCTATTTCAAGTCTTGAAAGATGATGCTGTGAAAGTCCTGCACTCAATATGCCAAACAAATATGGAAAACTCAGCAGTGGCCACAGGGCTGGAAAATGTCAGTCTTCATTCCAATCCCAAAGAAAGGCAATGCCAAAGAATGCTCAAACTACCGCACAATTGCACTCATCTCACATGCTGGTAAAGTCATGCTCAAAATTCTCCAAGCCAGGCTTCAGCAATATGTGATCCGTGAACTCCCAGATGTTCAACCGGGTTTTAGAAAAGGCAGAGGCACCAGAGATCAAATTGCCAACATCCGCTGGATCATGGAGAAAGCGAGAGAGTTCCAGAAAAACATCTATTTCTGCTTCATTGACTATGCCAAAGCCTTTGACTGTGTGAATCACAATAAACTGTGGAAGATTCTGAAGGAGATGGGAATCCCAGACCACCTGAGCTGCCTCTTGAGAAACCTGTATGCAGGTCAGGAAGCAACACTCAGAACTGTACATGGAGCAACAGAGTGGTTCCACGTATGAAATGGACTACGTCAAGGCTGTATATTGTCACCTTGCTTATTTAACTTATATGCAGAGTACATCATGAGAAATGCTGGGCTGGAAGAAGCAACAGCTGGAATCAAGATTGCTGGGAGAAGTATCAATAACCTCAGATATGCAGATGACACCACCCTTAGGGCAGAAAGTGAAGAGGAACTCAAAGGCCTCTTGATGAATGTGAAACAGGAGAGTGAAAATGTTGGCTTGAAGCCCAACATTCAGAAAACAAAGATCATGGCATCTGGTCCCATCACTTCACTGGAAATAGATGGAAAAACAGTGGAACCAGTGTGAGACTTTATTTTGGGGGGCTCCAAAATCACTGCAGATGCTGACTGCAGCCATGAAATTAAAAGGCGCTTACTCCTAGGAAGGAAAGTTATGACCAATCTTGATAGTATATTAATGAGCAGAGACATTACTTTGCCAAGAAAGGGCCGTCTAGTCAAGGCTATGGTTTTTCCCGTGGTCATATATGGATGTGAGAGTTGGACTGTGAAGAAAGCTGACCGCCAAATAATTGAAGCTTTTTAACTGTGGTGTTCGAGAAGACTCTTGAGAGTCCCTTGTACTGCAAGAAGATCCAACCAGGCCATTCTAAGGGGGATCAATCCTGGGTGTTCATTGTAAGGACTGATGCTAAAGCTGAAACTGCAATGCTTTGGCAACCTCAGGCGACGAGTTGACTCACTGGAAAAGATTCTGATGCTAGGAAAGGTTGGGGCGGGAGGAGAAGGGGACGACAGAGAATCAGATGGCTGGATAGAATCACCGTCTCTGTGGACATGAGTTTGAGTAAACTCCGGGAGTTGGTGATGGACAGGGAGGCTTGGCGAACAGTGAATCATGGGGTCACGGAGAGTCGGACACTACTGAGCGACTGAACTGAACTGAACTGAATAAAGTGTGTCAAGTAACCTTTTGCCTTTCAGGCGGGAATGTGGAATTTCTCTTGATTGTGCAGTGCAAAATTTCCTCATCTCGCCTTGAGGGGATAATTTCTGGTGTTTCTCGAGATGCGGCGGGAAGCTGGGTGTTCTTCTCGAGTTGCGACGGGGATCTCAGGAACTAGCTCCGGTTGCTACAGAGAAGTCAGGTCCCCTTTTTTGTTGGAAGTGGAACTTCGTGATTATTCTCGAGCCATTAAATGGGAATTGGCCTATTCTGAAGTTGAGTTCCTAAAGTGTGTTCTCCTCTCAAATAGGGACGGCTGTGTGAGTGAACTTTCTGAGTCACATAAAGGGTGTCTAGTACACTTTTGCTTTTCAAGCAGGAATGTGGGATTTCTCTTGGGATTCGGCAGCGCAAAGTTACCTCATCTCGCATTGAGGGGATAATTTTGTGGTTTTTCTCGAGTTGCGGCGGGAAGCTGGGGTTACTTCTCGAGTTGCGATGGAGAACTAAACATCTCGTTCAGGTTGCTTCAGAGAAGTCAGGTCCCCTTTTGTGCTGGTTGGGGAACTTCTGGATTACTCTCGAGCCCTTAGATGGGAATAGGGCCTCAACTCAAGTTGAGTCCATAAACTGTGTTCTCCTCCCCAATGGGGACAGCAGTGTGAGGAACTTTCTGAGTCGCATAAACGGTGTCAAGTACCCTTTTGCCTTTCAAGCGTGAATGTGGGATTTCTCTTGAGATTCTGCAGCACAAAATTTCCTCATGTCGCATTGAGGGGATAATTTTGTGGTGTAACTTGTGTTGGGGCGGGAAGCTGCGGATTCTTCTCTTTGCGATTGGGACCTCAGGAATTCCCTCGGGTTGCTTCAGGGAGGTCAGGTCCAATATTGTGTTGCAGGTGGAACTTCCGGATTACTCTCAAGCCCTTAAAAGGGAATAGGGCCTCTTCTCCAATAGAGTCCATAAAGTGTGTTCTCCTCTCCAATGGGGACTGATGTTAGTGATAATTCTGAGTCGCATAAAGGGTGTCAAGTACATTTTTGCCTTCAAGAAAGAATGTGGTATTACTCTTGAGATTCTGCAGCGCAAAATTTCCTCATTTCGCATTGAGGGGATAATTTTGTGGTGTTTCTCGATTTGCGGCGGTATTCTGAGGGTACATGTCGAGTTGCGACGTTGACCTCAGAACTCGCTCGGGTTGCTTCAGGAAAGTCAGGTCCCCTTTGTTGTTGGAAGGGTAACTTCCGGTTTAATCTCGAGCCGTTAAATGGAAATAGGGCCTCATCTCGAATTGAGTCCATAAAATGTGTTCTCCTCTCCAATGGGGACTGATGTTCGTCATATTTCTGAGTCGCATAAAGGGTGTCAAGTACCCTTTTGCGTTTCAGGAAGGAATGCTTTATTTTTCTTGAGATTCTGCAGCGCAAAATTTCCTCATCTCGCATTGAGGGGATAATTTTGCGGTGTTTCTTGAGTTGCGGCGGGAAGCTGGGTGTACTTCTGGATTTGCGACGGGGACCTGAGGAACTCGCTCGTGTTGCTTCAGGTAAGTCAGGTCCCCTTTTGTGTTGTAAGGGGAACTCCGAGTTTACTCTCGAGCCGTAAATTGGGAATAGGGCCTCATCTCGAAAAGAGTCCATAAAAAGTGTTTTCCTGTCTAATGTGGACAGCTGTGAGGAATTTTCTGAGTCGCATAAAGGGTGTCAAGTACCATTTTTGCCTTTCCAGTGGGAATGTGGTATTTTTCTTGAGATTCTGCAGGGCAAAATTTCCTCATCTTGTATTGAGGGGATAATTTGGTGGTGTTTCTCGAGTTGCGGCGGGAAGCTGGGGGTACTTCTTTAGTTGCAACGGGGACCTCAGGAACTCACTCGGGTTGCCTCAAGGATGTCAGGTCACCTTTTGTGTTGGAAGGGGATTTTCCGGTTTACTCTCCAGCCGTTAAATGGGAATAGGGCTTCATTTCCATTTGAGTCCATAAAGTTTGATCTCCTCTCCAATGGGGACTGATGTTAGTGAAAATTCTGAGTCGTATAAAGGGTATCAAGTACCCTTTTGCCTTTAAAAAAAGAATGTGGTATTTCTCTTGAGATTCTGCAGCGCAAAATTTCCTCATCTCGCATTGAGGGGATAATTTTGTGGTGTTTCTCGAGTTGCTGTGGAGACCTGGGTGTTCTTCTCGAGTTGCGACGGTGACCTCCGGAACTCGCTCGGGTTGCTTCAGGGAAGTCAGGTCCCCTTTGGTGTTGGAAGGGGAACTTCTGGTTTACTGGCGAGCCATTAAATGGGAATGGGGGCTTATCTCGAATTGAGTCCATAAACTGTGTTCTCCTCTCCAATGGGACTGATGTCCGTCATATTTCTGAGTCGTATAAAGGGTGTCAAGTACCCTTTTGTCTTTCAAGAAGGAGTGTGGTATTTCTCTTGAGATTTTGCTTCGCAAAGTTTCCTCATCTCACATTGAGGGGATAATTCTGTGGTGTTTTTTTGAGTTGCGGCGTGAAGCTGGGGGTACTTATTGAGTTGCGACAGGGACCTCAGGAACTCCCTCGGGTTGCTTCAGGGAATTCAGGTCCTTTTGGTGTTGGAAGGGGAACTTACGCTTTAGTCTCGAGCCGTTAATTGGGAATAGGAGCTCATCTCGAATTGAGTCCATAAAGTGTGTTCTCCTCTCCAATGTGAACGGTTGTGTGAGGGATCTCTCTGAGTCACAAAAAGAGTTTCAAGTACCCTTTTGGCTTTCAAGCAGGAATGTGGGATTTATTTTGAGATTCTGCAGTGCAAAATTCCTCATCTCACATTGAGGAGATAATTTTGTGGTGTTTCGAATTGCAACGGGAAACTGAGGGTAGTCCTCGAGTTGCGATGTGGACAACAGGAACTCTCTCAGGTTTTTTTCAGGGAAGTCAGGTCCCCTTTTGTGTTGGAAAGGGAACGGCGGGATTACTCTCAAGCCGTTAAATGGGAATAGGGCCTATTCTCGAGTTTAGTCCATAAATTGTATTCTCCTCTTCAATGTGGACGGCTGTGTGAGGGAACTTTTGGGTCGCATGAATGTCTTGTACCCTTTTGCCTTTTATGTAGGAATGTGGGATTTGCCTTGAGATCTGCAGGAAAATTTCCTGATCTCGCATTGGGGGATAATTTTGTGGTATTTCTCAATTTGCAGCGAGAAGCTGGGGGTACTTCTCGAGTTGCGACGGGGAACTCAGGAACTCTCTTGGTTTGCTTCTTGGAAATCAGGTCCCCTTGTTTGCTGGAAGGGGAACTTCCGGATTACTCTCGAGCTGTTAAATGGGGATAGGGCCTCTTCACGAATTGAGTCCATAAAGTGTGTTCTCCTCTGTAAAGGGAAGGCTAGGTGAGGGTCCTTTCTGAGTCGCATAAAGGGTGTCAAGTACCTTTCGCCTTTCAAGCGGGAATGTGGGATTTCTCTTGAGAGTCTGCGGTGCAAAATTTCCTCTTCTCGCATTGAGGGGATATTTTCTAGTGGTTTTTCTCTAGTTTCAATGAAACCTGGGGTTACTTCTCGAGTTGCGATGGGGATCTAAGGAACTCGCTCAGGTTTCTTCAGGGAAGTCAGGTCCCCTTTTGTGTTGGAAGGGGAACTTCCGGATTACACTGGAGCCATTAAATGGGAATAAGGCCTCTTCTCGAGTTGAGTCCATAATGTGTGTTCTACTCTCCAAGGGTAATGCTGTTTGAGGAAACTTTCTGAGTCGCATAAAGGTGTCAAGTCCCCTTTTGCCTTTCAAGAGGGAGTGTGGTATTTCTCTTGAGATTCTGCAGCGAAAAATTTCCTCATCTGCAATGAGGGGATAATTTTGTGGTGTTTCTTGAGTTGCGGCAGTAATCTGGGGTACTTCTCGAGTCACGTTGGGAAACTCAGGAACTCACTAGGGTTGTTTAGGGGAGTCAGGTCCCCTTTGTGTTGGAAGGGGAACTTCCGGATTACTCTCGAGCCGTTAAATGGGAATAGGGCCTCTTTTCGAGTTGAGTCCAAAAACTGTGTTTTCCTCTCCAATGGAGACGGCTCTTTGGGGGAAATTTCTTAGTCTCATTAATGGTGTCAAATACCCTTTTGCCTTTTTTACAGGGAATGTGGGATTTCTCTTGAGATTCTGCAAGGCAAAATTTCCTCATCTCGCATTAAGGAGATAATTTTGTTGTGTCCAGATTCGGCGAGAAACTGGGTGTACTTGTCGAGTTGCGACGGGGACCTCAGGAACGTGCTCGGGTGGCCTCAGGGAAGTCAGTTCCCCTTTTGTGAAGGAATGGGAACTTCGGGATTACTCTCGAGCCGTTAAATGGGAATAGGTCCTCTTCTCGAGTTGAGTCCATAAAGTGTGTTCTCCTCTCCAATGGTGACAGATGTTAGGGAACTTTCTGAGTCGCATAAAGGGTGTCAAGCAAACTTTTGCCAGTCAAGCGGGAATGTGGGATTTCTCTTGAGATTCTGCAGCGTGAAATATCATCATCTTGCATTGAGGGGATAATTTTGTGTTGTTTCTCGAGTTGCGGCGGGAAGCTGGGGGTACTTCTTGAATTGTCAAGGGGACCTCATTAACTCCCTCGGGTTAATTTAGGGATGTCAGGTCCCCTTTAGTGTTGGAAAGGGAACTCAATGGGTTAGTCTCGAGCAATTAAATGGGATAACGGCCTCATCTCCAGTTGAGACCATAAAGTGTGTATTCATCTCCAAAGGTGACGGCTCTCTGAGGGAACATTCTGAGTCGCATAAAGGGTGTGAAGTACCTTTTTCCTTTCAAGCAGGAATGTGCGATTTCCCTTGAGATTCTGCAGCATAAAATTTCCTCATCTATCTCTGAGGGGATAATTTTGTGGTTTTTCCCGAGTTTCGGCGGGAAGTTGGTGGTACCTCTCGAGTTGCCATGGGAATCTCAGGAACTTGCTCGGGTGGCTTCAGGGAAGTCAGTTCCCTTTTGTGTTGAAAGGGGAACTTCCGGATTACACTGGAGCCATTAAATGGAAATAGGGCCTCTTCTCGAATTGAGTCCATAAAGTGTGTTCTCCTGTCCAATGGGGACGGAAGTGAGAGGGAAGTTTTTGAGTCACATAAAGGGTGTCAAGTACCCTTTTTCCTTTCAAGCGGGAATGGGGGATTTCACTTGAGAATCTGCGGGGCAAAATTTCTTCATATCGCATTGAGGGGATGATTTTGTGGTGTTTCTCGAGTTGTGTTGGGAACGTGGGGGTACTTCTCCTGTTGCGACGGGGACCTCAGGAACTCGCTCGGGTTGGTTCAAGGAAGTCAGGTCCCCTTTGGTGCTGGAAGGGGAACTTTCGGATTACTTTCGAGCCTTTAAATGGGAATAGGGCCTCATCTCGAGGTGAGTCCAAAAAGTGTGTTTTCCTCTCCAATGGGGATGTCTGTGTCGGGGAAATTTCTGAGTCGCATAAAGGTTGTCAAGTACTTTTTTGCTTTTCAAGTGGGAATGTGGAATTTCTGTTGAGATTATGTAGCGTAAAATTTCTTTATCTCGCATTGAGGGGATAATTTTGTGGTGTTTCTCAAGTTTTGGCGGGAAGCTGGGGGTACTTCTCGAGTTGCAACGGGGACCTCAGGAACTCGCTCGGGTTGCTTCAGGGAAGTCAGGTCCCTTTTGTGTTTGAAGGGGAATTTCCGGATTACTCTAGAGCCGTTAAATGGGAATAGGGCCTCTTCTCGAGTTCAGTCCATAATATGTGTTCTACTCTCCAAGAGGACAGTTGTTTGAGGGAACTTTCTGAGTCGCATAAAGGTGTGAAGTTTCCTTTTGCCTTTAAAGCCTGAATGTTGGTTTTCTCTTGAGATTCTGCAGCACAAAATTTCCTCATCTCGAAATGAGGGGATAACTTTATGGTGTTTCTCGAGTTACCCCGGGAACCTTGGGGTACTTCTCGAGTCGGTTTGGGAAACTCAGGAACTCGCTAGGGTTGTTTCAGGGAAGTCAGGTCCCCTTTTTGTTGGAAGGGAACTTCCGGATTACTCTCGAGCCTTTAAATGGTATTAGGGCCTCTTCTCGAGTTGAGTCCGAAAAGTGTGTTTTCCTCTCCAATGGGGACGGCTCTTTGGGGGAAAGTTCTGAGTCTCATAAAGGGTGTCAAATACCCTTTTGCCTTTAAAGCGGGAATGTGGGATTTCTATTGAGATACTGCAAGGCAAAATTTCCTCATCTCACATTGAGGGGATAATTTTGTTGTGTCTCTCCAGATTCGGCGAGAAGCTGGGTGTACTTTTCGAGTTGCGACGGGGACCTCAGGAACTTGCTCGGGTTGCCTCAGGGAAGTCAGTTCCCCTTTTGTGAAGGAATGGGAACTTCGGGATTATTCTCGAGCCGTTAAATGGGAATAGGTCCTTTTCTCGAGTTAAGTCCATAAAGTGTGTTCTCCTCTCCAATGGGGACGGATGTTATGGAACTCTCTGAGTCGCATAAAGGTGTCAAGTACCCTGTTGCCATTCAAGGGGGAATGTGGGATTTCTCTTGAGATTCTGCAGAGCAAAATTTCCTCATCTCACACTGAGGGGATAATTTTTTTGTGTTTCTCGAGTTGCGGCGGGACGCTGCGGGTACTTCTCGACTTGAGAAGAGGATCTCAGGAACTCGCTCAGGTTGCTTAAGGGAAGTAACTTCCTCTTTTGTGAAGGAAGGGGAACTTCGGGATTACTCTCGAGCCCTTAAATGGGAATAGGGCCTCTTCTTGAGTTGAGTCCATAAAGTGTGTTCTCCTCTCCAATGGGGATGACTGTGTGAGGGAACTTTCTGAGTCGCATAAAGGGTGTCAAGTAACCATTTGCCTTTCAAACGGGAATGTGGAATTTCTCTTGAGAATCTGCAGCACAAAATTTCCTCATCTCGCATTGAAGGGATAATTTTGTGGTGTTTCTCTAGTTGGGGCCGGAGGCTTGGGGTACTTCTCAAGTTGCGATGGGGACCAAAGGTACTCGCTCAGGTTGCTTCAGGAAAGTGAGTTACCCTTTTGTGTTGGAAGGGGAACTTCCGGATTAATCTCGAGCCATTAAATGGGAAAAGGTCCTTTTCTCGAGTTGAGTCCATTAAATGTGTTCTCCTCTCCAATAAGGACGGCTGTGTGAGATAAATTTCTGCTTCGCATGAAGGGTGTCAAGTTCCCTTTTGCATTTCATGGGGGAATGTGGGATTTCTCTTGAGTTTCTGCAGCTCAGAATTTCCTCAACTCGCATTGAGGGAATAATTTTCTGGTCTTTCTACAGTTGCGGCCGAAAGGTGGGGGTACTTCTCCAGTTGCGACGGGGACCTCAGGAACTCGATCGAGTAGCTTCAGGGAATTCAGGTCCCCTTTTGTGTTGGAAGGGGAACTTCTGTATTAGTCTCGAGCCGTTAAATGGGAATAGGGCCTCTTCTGAGTTGAGTACATAAAGTGTGTTCTTCTCTCCAATGGGGACGGATGTTAGGAAAATTTCTCAGTCGCATAAAGTGTGTCAAGTACCATTTTGCCATTCAAGAGTGTTGTGCGAATTCTCTTGAGAATCTGCAGCGCAAAATTTCCTCATCTCGCATTGAGGGGAGTATTTTGCGGTGTTTCTCGAGTTGCGTCGGGAAGCCGGGGGTATATCTCAAGTTGAGACGTAGACCTCAGGAACTCGCTTGGTTTGCTTCAGGTAAGTCAGGTCCCCTTTTTTGTTGGAATGGGAACTTACTGATTACTCTCCAGCCATTAAATGGGAATAGGGCTTCTGCTCGTGTTGAGTCAAGTAAGTGTCTTCTCCTCTCCAATTGGGAGGGCTATTAGGGAACTTTCTGAGTCGCATAAAGTGTGTCAAGTACTCTTTTTCATTCAAGCGGGAATGTGGGATTTCTCTTGAGATTCTGCAGCGCAAAATTTCCTCATCTCTCATTGAGGGGATAATTTTATTATATTATCGAGTTGCGCCGGGAATTAGGGGTATTTCTCGAGTTGTGATGGGGATCTCAGGAACTCGCTCGGGTTGCTTCAGGGAAGTCAGGTCCCATGTTGTGTTGGAAGGGGATCTTCCGGATTTCTCTCGAGCCATTAAATGGTAATAGGGCCTCTAGTCGAGTTGAGTCCATAAAGTGTTTTCTCCTCTCCAATGGGAATGGCTGTTAGGGAATTTTCTGAGTCGCATAAAGGGTGTCAAGAACAGTTTTGCCTTTCAAGCGGGAATGTGGGATTTCTCTTGAATACTGCAGTGCAAAATTTCATCCTCTCGCATTGAGGGGATATTTATTTGGTGTTTATCGAGTTTCCGCGGGAAGCTGGTGGTACATCACAAGTTGCGACGTAGACCTAAGGAACTCGCTTGGGTTGCTTCAGGAAGTCAGGTCCCCTTTTGTGTTGGAAGGGGAATTTCCGGGTTACTCTCGAGCCTTTAAATGGGAATAGGACCTCTTCTCGAGTTGAGTCCAAAAATTGTGTTCTCCTCTCCAATGGCGACGGCTGTGTGAGGGAATTTTCTGAGTCACATGAAGGTTGTCAAGTATCCTTTTGCCTTTCACAGGGAATGTGGGATTTCTCTTGAGATTCTGCAGCGCAAAATTTCCTTATCTCGCATTGAGGGGATAGTTTTGTGGTGTTTCTCGAGTTGCAGCGGGAAGCTGGGGGTACATCTCAAGTTGAGACGAAGACCTCAAGAAATCGTTTGGGTTGCTTCATGGAAGTCAGTTCCCCTTTTGTGTTGGAATGGGAACTTCCTAATTCTCTCCAGCCATTAAATGGGAATAGGGCCTCTGCTCGTGTTGAGTCCATAAAGTGTCTTCTCCTCTCCAGTGGTAACGGCTATGTGAAGGAACTTTCTGAGTAGCATAAAGGGTGTCAAGTATCCTTTTGCTTTTCAAGCGGGAATGTGGGATTTCTCTTTAGATTCTGCCGTGCAAAATTTCCTCAACTCGCATTGAGGGAATAATTTTGTGATGTTTCTCGAGTTGGGGCCATAGGCTGGGGGTACTTTTCGAGTTGCGATGGGGACCTAAGGAACTCGCTCGGGTTTCTTCAGGGAAGTCAGGTCCCCTTTTGTGTTGGAAGGTGAACTTCCCGATTATTCTCGAGCCATTAAATGGGAATAGGACCTCTTCTCGAGTTGAGTCCAAAAAGTGTGTTCTCCTCTCCAATGGCGACGGCTGTGTGAGGGAAATTTCTGAGTCGCATGAAGGTTGCCAAGTTCCCTTTTGCCTTTCACAGGGAATGTGGGGTTTCTCTTGAGTCTCTGCAGCATAAAATTTCCTCATCTCGCATTGAGGAGATAATTTTGTGGTGTTTCTCGAGTTGCGGCCGGAAGCTGGGGGTATTCCTTGACTTGCGACGGGGACCTCAGAAATTTGATTGGGTAGTTTCAGGGAATTCAGCTCCCCTTTTGTGTTGGAAAGGTAACTTCCATATTACTCTCAAGCCGTTAAATGGTAATTCGGCCTCTTCTCGAGTTGAGTCCATAAAATGTGTTCTTCTCTCCAATGTGGACGGATGTTAGGGAACTTTCTGAGTCGCATAAAGGGTGTGAAGAACCATTTTGCCTTTTAAGCAGGTTGTGGGATTTTTCTTGAGAATCTGTAGCACAAAATTTCCTCATCTTGCATTGAGGGGATAATTTTGTGGTGTTTCTCGAGTTTCACGGAAGCTGGCGGTACTTTTCAAGTTACAAGGGGGAATACAGGAACTTCCTCGGGGTTCTTCAGGGAATTCAGAATCCCTTTTTGTTTTGGAAGGCGAACTTCGGGATTACTCTCGCACCGTTAAATGGCAATAGGGCCTCTTCTCGATTTGAGTCCATAAAGTTTGTTCTCCTCTCCAATGAGGATGGCTGTTTGTGGGAACTTTCTGAGACCCATAAATGGTATCAAGTACACTTTTGCCTTTAAAGTGGCAGTGTGGGATTTCTTTTGAGATTCTGCAGCATAACATTTCCTCATCTCACATTGATGGGATAATTTCTTTGTGTTTCTCGAGTTTCGGCTGGAAGCTAGGGGTACTTCTCGGGTTGAGAAGGGGATCTCAGGAACTCACTCGGGTTGCTTAAGCGAACTAAGTTACTCTTTTGTGAAGGAAGGGGAACTTTGGGATTACTCTCGAGCCCTTAAATGGGAATAGGGCCTCTTGTTGAGTTGAGTCCATAAAGTGTGTTCTCCTCTCCAATGGGGACGGCTGTGTGAGGGAAATTTCTGCATAGCATTAAGGGTGTCAAGTACCCTTTTGCCTTTCAAGGGGGAATGTGTGTTTTCTCTTGAGATTCTGCAGCACAAACTTTCCTCATCTCGCATTGAAAGGATAATTTTGTGGTGTTTCACTAGTTTTCGCTGGATACTGTGGGAACTTCTCGAGTTTCGCAGGGGAACTCAGGAACTCGCTCGGGTTGCTTCAGGGAAGTCAGGTCCCCTTTTGTGTTGGAAGAGGAATTTCGGGATTATTCTCTAGCCATTAAATGGGAATTGGCCTCTTCTCGAGTTAAGTCCTTAAAGTGTGTTCTCCTCCTAAATGTGGATGGCTGTTTGAGGGAATTTTCTGAGTTGAATAATGGGTTTAAAGTAACTGTTTGCCTTTCAAGGGGTAATGTGGGATTATCATTGAGATTCTGTCTCACAAAATTTCCTCATCTCGCATTGAGGTAATATTTTTGTGGTGTTTCTCCAGTTTTGACGGGAAGTTGTGGGTACTTCTCGAGTTGCGACGTGGAACTCAAGAGCTCGCTCAGGTTGTTTCAGGTTAGTCAGGTCCCCCTTCGTGTTGGAAGGGGAACTTCGGGTTTACTCTCGAGCGGTTAAATGGGAATAGGGCCTCTTCACAAGTTGAGTCCATAAAGTGTGTGCCCCTCTCCAATGGGGACGGCTGTGTGAGGGAACTTTCTGAGTCGCATAAACAGTGTCAAGAACCCTTTTGTCTTTCAGCGGGATTGTGGGATTTCCCTTGAGATCTGCCACACAAAATTTCCTTATCTCGTACTGGGGGATAATTTTGTGGTGTTTCTCGAGTTGCGGCGGGAAACTGGGGGTACTACTGGAGTTGCGACGGTGACCTCAGGAACTCGCCTGGGTTGCTTCAGGGAAATCAGGTCCCCTTTTGTGTTGGAAGGGCAACATCGGGATTACTCTTGACCTGTTAAATGAGAATAGGGCCTTTTCTCGAGTTGAGTCCATAAAGTGTGTTCTAGTCTCCAATATGGACGCATGTTAGGGAACTTTCTGAATCGCATAAAGGGTGTCAAGTACAATTTTTCCTTCAAGCGGGAATTTTGGATTTCTCTTGAGATTCTGCAGCGTAAAATTTGCTCATCTCCCATTGAAGGGATAATTTTGCTTTGTTTCTCCAGGTTGGGCGGGAACCTGGGGGTACTTCTCGAGTTGCAACGGGGACCTCAGGAACTCACTCGGGTTGCTTCAGTGAAGTCAGTTCCCCTTTTGTGAAGGAAGGGGAACTTGGGGATTACTCTCGTGCCATTCAATGGGGATAGTCCTCTTCTAGAGTTGAGTCCATCAAGTTCGTTCTCTTCTCCAATGGGGACAGCTGCTAATGAACTTTCTTTTTCACATAAAGCGTGTTAAGTAGACTTTTGGCTTTCAAGTATGAATGTCTGATTTCTCTTGAGATTCTGCTGCGCAAAATTTCCTCATCTCGAATTGAGTGGATAATTTTGTGGTGTTTCTCAAATAGCGGTGGGAAGCTGGGGGTACTTCTTGAGTTGAGACCATAAAGTGTGTTCTCCTCTGTAAAGGGAAGGCTAGGTGAGGGACCTTTCTGAGTCGCATAAAGGGTGTCAAGTACCCTTTCGCCTTTCAAGCGGGAATGTGAGATTTCTCTTGAGAATCTGCAGCGCAAAATGTCCTCATCTCGCATTAGGTGATAATTTCGTGGTGTTTCTCAAGTTGCAGTGGGAAGCTCTGGGTCCTTCCTGAGTTGCGACGGGGACTTCAGCAACTCGCTCGGGTTGCTTCAGGGAAGTCAGGTCCCATATTGTGTTGGAAGGGGAACTTCCGGATTACTCTCGAGCCCGTAAATGGGAATAGGGCCTCTTTTCGTGTTGAGTCCAAAAAGTGTGTTTCTCTCCAATGTGGACTGCTGTGTGAGGGAACTTTCTGAGTTGCATAAAGGGTATCAAGTACCCTTTTGCCTTTCAAGGGGGAAGGTTGGATTTCTCTTGAGATTCTACAGCGCAGAATTTCTTCATCTCGCACTGAGGGAATAATTTTGTGGTTTTTCTCGAGTTGCGGCCGGAAGCTGGGGGTACTTCTCGAGTTGCGATGGGAACTCAAGAACTCGCTCGGATTGCTATAGGGAAGTCAGGTCTCCTTTTGTGTTGCAAGGGGAACTTTCGGATTACTCTCGAGCCATTAAATGGGAATAGGACCTCTTCTCCAGTTGAGTCAAAAAAGTGTGTTCTCCTCTCCAATGGCGACGGCTGTGTGAGGGAATTTTCTGAGTCGCATGAAGCGTGTCAAGTACCCTTTTGCATTTCACAGGGAATGTGGGATTTCTCTTGAGATTCTCTTGAGATTTTCCTCATCTCACCTTGAATGCACAATTTTGTGGTTTTTCTAGAGTTGTGGCCGGAAGCTTGGGGTCCTTCTCGAGTTGCCACATGGACCTTGGGAACCCACTCATGTAGTCCCTGGGAAGTCAGTTCTCCTTTCCTTTTTGTAAGGGAACATTGGGATTACTCTCCAGGCGTGGATGGGAATAGGGCTTCATCTTAAGTTGAGTCAATAAATTGTGTTCTCCTCTCAAGTGTTCAGAGCTATCTCAGGAAATGTTTTGAGTCGCATAAAGGGTGTGAAGTACACGTTCGAGTTTCAAGCGGGAATGTGGAATTTCTCTTGAGACTCTGCAGGGGAAATTTTCCTCATCTCACCTTGAGTGCAGAATCTTGTGGGTTTCCTCGAGTTGCGGCAGGAAGCTTGGGTTCCTTCTTGAGTTTCAACAGGGACATCAGGAAATCCTGCGTGTAGTCCCAGGGATATCAGGTCTCCTTTCGTTTTGGTCGGGCAACATCGGGATTACTCTCGAGGCGATGAGTGGGAATGGGGCATCATATAAACTTGATTCCATAAATTGTGTTCTCCTCTCAAGTGTGGACAGCTATATCAGGGAATGTCTTGAGTTGCATAAAGGATGTCGAGTACCCGTTCGCGTTTCAAGCGGGAATGTGGGATTTCTCTTCAGACTCTGCAGGGTAAATTTTCCTCATCTCACCTTGAGTGCAGAATCTTGTGGGTTTTGTCGAGATGCAGCGGGAAGCGTGGGGTCCTTTTCGAGTTGCGATAGGGACCTCAGGAACTTGTTCGTGTAGTGCCTGGGAATTAAGGTCTCCTTTCCTTTTGGCAGGGGAACATCGGGATTACTCTCAAGGCGTGGAATGGGAATAGGGTCTCATCTAAATTTGACTCAATAAATTGTGTTCTCCTCTCAAGAGGGGACAGCTATGTTAGGGAACGTTGTGTGTTGCTTAAAGGGTGTCAAGTACCCGTTCGCCTATCAAGTGTGAATGTGAGATTTCTCTTGGCACTCTGCAGGGCTAAGTTCCCTCATCTCACCTTGAGTGAAGAATCTTGTGGTTTTTCTCGTGTTGCGGCGGGAAGCTTGGAGTCCTTCTCGGGTTGTGACAGCGACCTCAGGAACTCGCTCGTGTAGTCCCTGGGAAGTCAGATCTCCTGTCGTTTTGGTAGGGGAACATAGGGAATACTCTTGAAGCGTGGAATGGGAATAGGGCCTCATCTATAGTTTAGTCCAGAAATTGTGTTCTCCTCCAAATGGGGACAGAAATGGCAGGTTGTATCTTGAGTAGCATGAAGGGTCTCAAGTACCCGTTCACGTTTCATGGGGGAATATGGGGTTTCTCTTGAGACTCTGCAGGGGAAATTTTTCTCATTTCACCTTGAGTGCAGAATCTTCTGGTTTTTCTCGAGTTGCAGCGGGAAGATGGGGGTCCTTCTCGAGTTGCGACGGGGAACTCAGGAACTCTCTTGGTTTGCTTCTTGGAAATCAGGTCCCCTTGTTTGCTGGAAGGGGAACTTCCGGATTACTCTCGAGCTGTTAAATGGGGATAGGGCCTCTTCACGAATTGAGTCCATAAAATGTGTTCTCCTCTGTAAAGGGAAGGCTAGGTGAGGGTCCTTTCTGAGTCGCATAAAGGGTGTCAAGTACCTTTCGCCTTTCAAGCGGGAATGTGGGATTTCTCTTGAGAGTCTGCGGTGCAAAATTTCCTCTTCTCGCATTGAGGGGATATTTTCTAGTGGTTTTTCTCTAGTTTCAATGAAACCTGGGGTTACTTCTCGAGTTGCGATGGGGATCTAAGGAACTCGCTCAGGTTTCTTCAGGGAAGTCAGGTCCCCTTTTGTGTTGGAAGGGGAACTTCCGGATTACACTGGAGCCATTAAATGGGAATAAGGCCTCTTCTCGAGTTGAGTCCATAATGTGTGTTCTACTCTCCAAGGGTAATGCTGTTTGAGGAAACTTTCTGAGTCGCATAAAGGTGTCAAGTCCCCTTTTGCCTTTCAAGAGGGAGTGTGGTATTTCTCTTGAGATTCTGCAGCGAAAAATTTCCTCATCTGCAATGAGGGGATAATTTTGTGGTGTTTCTTGAGTTGCGGCAGTAATCTGGGGTACTTCTCGAGTCACGTTGGGAAACTCAGGAACTCACTAGGGTTGTTTAGGGGAGTCAGGTCCCCTTTGTGTTGGAAGGGGAACTTCCGGATTACTCTCGAGCCGTTAAATGGGAATAGGGCCTCTTTTCGAGTTGAGTCCAAAAACTGTGTTTTCCTCTCCAATGGAGACGGCTCTTTGGGGGAAATTTCTTAGTCTCATTAATGGTGTCAAATACCCTTTTGCCTTTTTTACAGGGAATGTGGGATTTCTCTTGAGATTCTGCAAGGCAAAATTTCCTCATCTCGCATTAAGGAGATAATTTTGTTGTGTCCAGATTCGGCGAGAAACTGGGTGTACTTGTCGAGTTGCGACGGGGACCTCAGGAACGTGCTCGGGTGGCCTCAGGGAAGTCAGTTCCCCTTTTGTGAAGGAATGGGAACTTCGGGATTACTCTCGAGCCGTTAAATGGGAATAGGTCCTCTTCTCGAGTTGAGTCCATAAAGTGTGTTCTCCTCTCCAATGGTGACAGATGTTAGGGAACTTTCTGAGTCGCATAAAGGGTGTCAAGCAAACTTTTGCCAGTCAAGCGGGAATGTGGGATTTCTCTTGAGATTCTGCAGCGTGAAATATCATCATCTTGCATTGAGGGGATAATTTTGTGTTGTTTCTCGAGTTGCGGCGGGAAGCTGGGGGTACTTCTTGAATTGTCAAGGGGACCTCATTAACTCCCTCGGGTTAATTTAGGGATGTCAGGTCCCCTTTAGTGTTGGAAAGGGAACTCAATGGGTTAGTCTCGAGCAATTAAATGGGATAACGGCCTCATCTCCAGTTGAGACCATAAAGTGTGTATTCATCTCCAAAGGTGACGGCTCTCTGAGGGAACATTCTGAGTCGCATAAAGGGTGTGAAGTACCTTTTTCCTTTCAAGCAGGAATGTGCGATTTCCCTTGAGATTCTGCAGCATAAAATTTCCTCATCTATCTCTGAGGGGATAATTTTGTGGTTTTTCCCGAGTTTCGGCGGGAAGTTGGTGGTACCTCTCGAGTTGCCATGGGAATCTCAGGAACTTGCTCGGGTGGCTTCAGGGAAGTCAGTTCCCTTTTGTGTTGAAAGGGGAACTTCCGGATTACACTGGAGCCATTAAATGGAAATAGGGCCTCTTCTCGAATTGAGTCCATAAAGTGTGTTCTCCTGTCCAATGGGGACGGAAGTGAGAGGGAAGTTTTTGAGTCACATAAAGGGTGTCAAGTACCCTTTTTCCTTTCAAGCGGGAATGGGGGATTTCACTTGAGAATCTGCGGGGCAAAATTTCTTCATATCGCATTGAGGGGATGATTTTGTGGTGTTTCTCGAGTTGTGTTGGGAACGTGGGGGTACTTCTCCTGTTGCGACGGGGACCTCAGGAACTCGCTCGGGTTGGTTCAAGGAAGTCAGGTCCCCTTTGGTGCTGGAAGGGGAACTTTCGGATTACTTTCGAGCCTTTAAATGGGAATAGGGCCTCATCTCGAGGTGAGTCCAAAAAGTGTGTTTTCCTCTCCAATGGGGATGTCTGTGTCGGGGAAATTTCTGAGTCGCATAAAGGTTGTCAAGTACTTTTTTGCTTTTCAAGTGGGAATGTGGAATTTCTGTTGAGATTATGTAGCGTAAAATTTCTTTATCTCGCATTGAGGGGATAATTTTGTGGTGTTTCTCAAGTTTTGGCGGGAAGCTGGGGGTACTTCTCGAGTTGCAACGGGGACCTCAGGAACTCGCTCGGGTTGCTTCAGGGAAGTCAGGTCCCTTTTGTGTTTGAAGGGGAATTTCCGGATTACTCTAGAGCCGTTAAATGGGAATAGGGCCTCTTCTCGAGTTCAGTCCATAATATGTGTTCTACTCTCCAAGAGGACAGTTGTTTGAGGGAACTTTCTGAGTCGCATAAAGGTGTGAAGTTTCCTTTTGCCTTTAAAGCCTGAATGTTGGTTTTCTCTTGAGATTCTGCAGCACAAAATTTCCTCATCTCGAAATGAGGGGATAACTTTATGGTGTTTCTCGAGTTACCCCGGGAACCTTGGGGTAC
The DNA here is from genome assembly GCF_049115385.1 of Moschus berezovskii. Lineage (NCBI taxonomy): Eukaryota > Metazoa > Chordata > Mammalia > Artiodactyla > Moschidae > Moschus > Moschus berezovskii. The sequence continues at coordinate 113,110,330 of NC_142467.1, read as the reverse complement.
TTCTCGAGTCGGTTTGGGAAACTCAGGAACTCGCTAGGGTTGTTTCAGGGAAGTCAGGTCCCCTTTTTGTTGGAAGGGAACTTCCGGATTACTCTCGAGCCTTTAAATGGTATTAGGGCCTCTTCTCGAGTTGAGTCCGAAAAGTGTGTTTTCCTCTCCAATGGGGACGGCTCTTTGGGGGAAAGTTCTGAGTCTCATAAAGGGTGTCAAATACCCTTTTGCCTTTAAAGCGGGAATGTGGGATTTCTATTGAGATACTGCAAGGCAAAATTTCCTCATCTCACATTGAGGGGATAATTTTGTTGTGTCTCTCCAGATTCGGCGAGAAGCTGGGTGTACTTTTCGAGTTGCGACGGGGACCTCAGGAACTTGCTCGGGTTGCCTCAGGGAAGTCAGTTCCCCTTTTGTGAAGGAATGGGAACTTCGGGATTATTCTCGAGCCGTTAAATGGGAATAGGTCCTTTTCTCGAGTTAAGTCCATAAAGTGTGTTCTCCTCTCCAATGGGGACGGATGTTATGGAACTCTCTGAGTCGCATAAAGGTGTCAAGTACCCTGTTGCCATTCAAGGGGGAATGTGGGATTTCTCTTGAGATTCTGCAGAGCAAAATTTCCTCATCTCACACTGAGGGGATAATTTTTTTGTGTTTCTCGAGTTGCGGCGGGACGCTGCGGGTACTTCTCGACTTGAGAAGAGGATCTCAGGAACTCGCTCAGGTTGCTTAAGGGAAGTAACTTCCTCTTTTGTGAAGGAAGGGGAACTTCGGGATTACTCTCGAGCCCTTAAATGGGAATAGGGCCTCTTCTTGAGTTGAGTCCATAAAGTGTGTTCTCCTCTCCAATGGGGATGACTGTGTGAGGGAACTTTCTGAGTCGCATAAAGGGTGTCAAGTAACCATTTGCCTTTCAAACGGGAATGTGGAATTTCTCTTGAGAATCTGCAGCACAAAATTTCCTCATCTCGCATTGAAGGGATAATTTTGTGGTGTTTCTCTAGTTGGGGCCGGAGGCTTGGGGTACTTCTCAAGTTGCGATGGGGACCAAAGGTACTCGCTCAGGTTGCTTCAGGAAAGTGAGTTACCCTTTTGTGTTGGAAGGGGAACTTCCGGATTAATCTCGAGCCATTAAATGGGAAAAGGTCCTTTTCTCGAGTTGAGTCCATTAAATGTGTTCTCCTCTCCAATAAGGACGGCTGTGTGAGATAAATTTCTGCTTCGCATGAAGGGTGTCAAGTTCCCTTTTGCATTTCATGGGGGAATGTGGGATTTCTCTTGAGTTTCTGCAGCTCAGAATTTCCTCAACTCGCATTGAGGGAATAATTTTCTGGTCTTTCTACAGTTGCGGCCGAAAGGTGGGGGTACTTCTCCAGTTGCGACGGGGACCTCAGGAACTCGATCGAGTAGCTTCAGGGAATTCAGGTCCCCTTTTGTGTTGGAAGGGGAACTTCTGTATTAGTCTCGAGCCGTTAAATGGGAATAGGGCCTCTTCTGAGTTGAGTACATAAAGTGTGTTCTTCTCTCCAATGGGGACGGATGTTAGGAAAATTTCTCAGTCGCATAAAGTGTGTCAAGTACCATTTTGCCATTCAAGAGTGTTGTGCGAATTCTCTTGAGAATCTGCAGCGCAAAATTTCCTCATCTCGCATTGAGGGGAGTATTTTGCGGTGTTTCTCGAGTTGCGTCGGGAAGCCGGGGGTACATCTCAAGTTGAGACGTAGACCTCAGGAACTCGCTTGGTTTGCTTCAGGTAAGTCAGGTCCCCTTTTTTGTTGGAATGGGAACTTACTGATTACTCTCCAGCCATTAAATGGGAATAGGGCTTCTGCTCGTGTTGAGTCAAGTAAGTGTCTTCTCCTCTCCAATTGGGAGGGCTATTAGGGAACTTTCTGAGTCGCATAAAGTGTGTCAAGTACTCTTTTTCATTCAAGCGGGAATGTGGGATTTCTCTTGAGATTCTGCAGCGCAAAATTTCCTCATCTCTCATTGAGGGGATAATTTTATTATATTATCGAGTTGCGCCGGGAATTAGGGGTATTTCTCGAGTTGTGATGGGGATCTCAGGAACTCGCTCGGGTTGCTTCAGGGAAGTCAGGTCCCATGTTGTGTTGGAAGGGGATCTTCCGGATTTCTCTCGAGCCATTAAATGGTAATAGGGCCTCTAGTCGAGTTGAGTCCATAAAGTGTTTTCTCCTCTCCAATGGGAATGGCTGTTAGGGAATTTTCTGAGTCGCATAAAGGGTGTCAAGAACAGTTTTGCCTTTCAAGCGGGAATGTGGGATTTCTCTTGAATACTGCAGTGCAAAATTTCATCCTCTCGCATTGAGGGGATATTTATTTGGTGTTTATCGAGTTTCCGCGGGAAGCTGGTGGTACATCACAAGTTGCGACGTAGACCTAAGGAACTCGCTTGGGTTGCTTCAGGAAGTCAGGTCCCCTTTTGTGTTGGAAGGGGAATTTCCGGGTTACTCTCGAGCCTTTAAATGGGAATAGGACCTCTTCTCGAGTTGAGTCCAAAAATTGTGTTCTCCTCTCCAATGGCGACGGCTGTGTGAGGGAATTTTCTGAGTCACATGAAGGTTGTCAAGTATCCTTTTGCCTTTCACAGGGAATGTGGGATTTCTCTTGAGATTCTGCAGCGCAAAATTTCCTTATCTCGCATTGAGGGGATAGTTTTGTGGTGTTTCTCGAGTTGCAGCGGGAAGCTGGGGGTACATCTCAAGTTGAGACGAAGACCTCAAGAAATCGTTTGGGTTGCTTCATGGAAGTCAGTTCCCCTTTTGTGTTGGAATGGGAACTTCCTAATTCTCTCCAGCCATTAAATGGGAATAGGGCCTCTGCTCGTGTTGAGTCCATAAAGTGTCTTCTCCTCTCCAGTGGTAACGGCTATGTGAAGGAACTTTCTGAGTAGCATAAAGGGTGTCAAGTATCCTTTTGCTTTTCAAGCGGGAATGTGGGATTTCTCTTTAGATTCTGCCGTGCAAAATTTCCTCAACTCGCATTGAGGGAATAATTTTGTGATGTTTCTCGAGTTGGGGCCATAGGCTGGGGGTACTTTTCGAGTTGCGATGGGGACCTAAGGAACTCGCTCGGGTTTCTTCAGGGAAGTCAGGTCCCCTTTTGTGTTGGAAGGTGAACTTCCCGATTATTCTCGAGCCATTAAATGGGAATAGGACCTCTTCTCGAGTTGAGTCCAAAAAGTGTGTTCTCCTCTCCAATGGCGACGGCTGTGTGAGGGAAATTTCTGAGTCGCATGAAGGTTGCCAAGTTCCCTTTTGCCTTTCACAGGGAATGTGGGGTTTCTCTTGAGTCTCTGCAGCATAAAATTTCCTCATCTCGCATTGAGGAGATAATTTTGTGGTGTTTCTCGAGTTGCGGCCGGAAGCTGGGGGTATTCCTTGACTTGCGACGGGGACCTCAGAAATTTGATTGGGTAGTTTCAGGGAATTCAGCTCCCCTTTTGTGTTGGAAAGGTAACTTCCATATTACTCTCAAGCCGTTAAATGGTAATTCGGCCTCTTCTCGAGTTGAGTCCATAAAATGTGTTCTTCTCTCCAATGTGGACGGATGTTAGGGAACTTTCTGAGTCGCATAAAGGGTGTGAAGAACCATTTTGCCTTTTAAGCAGGTTGTGGGATTTTTCTTGAGAATCTGTAGCACAAAATTTCCTCATCTTGCATTGAGGGGATAATTTTGTGGTGTTTCTCGAGTTTCACGGAAGCTGGCGGTACTTTTCAAGTTACAAGGGGGAATACAGGAACTTCCTCGGGGTTCTTCAGGGAATTCAGAATCCCTTTTTGTTTTGGAAGGCGAACTTCGGGATTACTCTCGCACCGTTAAATGGCAATAGGGCCTCTTCTCGATTTGAGTCCATAAAGTTTGTTCTCCTCTCCAATGAGGATGGCTGTTTGTGGGAACTTTCTGAGACCCATAAATGGTATCAAGTACACTTTTGCCTTTAAAGTGGCAGTGTGGGATTTCTTTTGAGATTCTGCAGCATAACATTTCCTCATCTCACATTGATGGGATAATTTCTTTGTGTTTCTCGAGTTTCGGCTGGAAGCTAGGGGTACTTCTCGGGTTGAGAAGGGGATCTCAGGAACTCACTCGGGTTGCTTAAGCGAACTAAGTTACTCTTTTGTGAAGGAAGGGGAACTTTGGGATTACTCTCGAGCCCTTAAATGGGAATAGGGCCTCTTGTTGAGTTGAGTCCATAAAGTGTGTTCTCCTCTCCAATGGGGACGGCTGTGTGAGGGAAATTTCTGCATAGCATTAAGGGTGTCAAGTACCCTTTTGCCTTTCAAGGGGGAATGTGTGTTTTCTCTTGAGATTCTGCAGCACAAACTTTCCTCATCTCGCATTGAAAGGATAATTTTGTGGTGTTTCACTAGTTTTCGCTGGATACTGTGGGAACTTCTCGAGTTTCGCAGGGGAACTCAGGAACTCGCTCGGGTTGCTTCAGGGAAGTCAGGTCCCCTTTTGTGTTGGAAGAGGAATTTCGGGATTATTCTCTAGCCATTAAATGGGAATTGGCCTCTTCTCGAGTTAAGTCCTTAAAGTGTGTTCTCCTCCTAAATGTGGATGGCTGTTTGAGGGAATTTTCTGAGTTGAATAATGGGTTTAAAGTAACTGTTTGCCTTTCAAGGGGTAATGTGGGATTATCATTGAGATTCTGTCTCACAAAATTTCCTCATCTCGCATTGAGGTAATATTTTTGTGGTGTTTCTCCAGTTTTGACGGGAAGTTGTGGGTACTTCTCGAGTTGCGACGTGGAACTCAAGAGCTCGCTCAGGTTGTTTCAGGTTAGTCAGGTCCCCCTTCGTGTTGGAAGGGGAACTTCGGGTTTACTCTCGAGCGGTTAAATGGGAATAGGGCCTCTTCACAAGTTGAGTCCATAAAGTGTGTGCCCCTCTCCAATGGGGACGGCTGTGTGAGGGAACTTTCTGAGTCGCATAAACAGTGTCAAGAACCCTTTTGTCTTTCAGCGGGATTGTGGGATTTCCCTTGAGATCTGCCACACAAAATTTCCTTATCTCGTACTGGGGGATAATTTTGTGGTGTTTCTCGAGTTGCGGCGGGAAACTGGGGGTACTACTGGAGTTGCGACGGTGACCTCAGGAACTCGCCTGGGTTGCTTCAGGGAAATCAGGTCCCCTTTTGTGTTGGAAGGGCAACATCGGGATTACTCTTGACCTGTTAAATGAGAATAGGGCCTTTTCTCGAGTTGAGTCCATAAAGTGTGTTCTAGTCTCCAATATGGACGCATGTTAGGGAACTTTCTGAATCGCATAAAGGGTGTCAAGTACAATTTTTCCTTCAAGCGGGAATTTTGGATTTCTCTTGAGATTCTGCAGCGTAAAATTTGCTCATCTCCCATTGAAGGGATAATTTTGCTTTGTTTCTCCAGGTTGGGCGGGAACCTGGGGGTACTTCTCGAGTTGCAACGGGGACCTCAGGAACTCACTCGGGTTGCTTCAGTGAAGTCAGTTCCCCTTTTGTGAAGGAAGGGGAACTTGGGGATTACTCTCGTGCCATTCAATGGGGATAGTCCTCTTCTAGAGTTGAGTCCATCAAGTTCGTTCTCTTCTCCAATGGGGACAGCTGCTAATGAACTTTCTTTTTCACATAAAGCGTGTTAAGTAGACTTTTGGCTTTCAAGTATGAATGTCTGATTTCTCTTGAGATTCTGCTGCGCAAAATTTCCTCATCTCGAATTGAGTGGATAATTTTGTGGTGTTTCTCAAATAGCGGTGGGAAGCTGGGGGTACTTCTTGAGTTGAGACCATAAAGTGTGTTCTCCTCTGTAAAGGGAAGGCTAGGTGAGGGACCTTTCTGAGTCGCATAAAGGGTGTCAAGTACCCTTTCGCCTTTCAAGCGGGAATGTGAGATTTCTCTTGAGAATCTGCAGCGCAAAATGTCCTCATCTCGCATTAGGTGATAATTTCGTGGTGTTTCTCAAGTTGCAGTGGGAAGCTCTGGGTCCTTCCTGAGTTGCGACGGGGACTTCAGCAACTCGCTCGGGTTGCTTCAGGGAAGTCAGGTCCCATATTGTGTTGGAAGGGGAACTTCCGGATTACTCTCGAGCCCGTAAATGGGAATAGGGCCTCTTTTCGTGTTGAGTCCAAAAAGTGTGTTTCTCTCCAATGTGGACTGCTGTGTGAGGGAACTTTCTGAGTTGCATAAAGGGTATCAAGTACCCTTTTGCCTTTCAAGGGGGAAGGTTGGATTTCTCTTGAGATTCTACAGCGCAGAATTTCTTCATCTCGCACTGAGGGAATAATTTTGTGGTTTTTCTCGAGTTGCGGCCGGAAGCTGGGGGTACTTCTCGAGTTGCGATGGGAACTCAAGAACTCGCTCGGATTGCTATAGGGAAGTCAGGTCTCCTTTTGTGTTGCAAGGGGAACTTTCGGATTACTCTCGAGCCATTAAATGGGAATAGGACCTCTTCTCCAGTTGAGTCAAAAAAGTGTGTTCTCCTCTCCAATGGCGACGGCTGTGTGAGGGAATTTTCTGAGTCGCATGAAGCGTGTCAAGTACCCTTTTGCATTTCACAGGGAATGTGGGATTTCTCTTGAGATTCTCTTGAGATTTTCCTCATCTCACCTTGAATGCACAATTTTGTGGTTTTTCTAGAGTTGTGGCCGGAAGCTTGGGGTCCTTCTCGAGTTGCCACATGGACCTTGGGAACCCACTCATGTAGTCCCTGGGAAGTCAGTTCTCCTTTCCTTTTTGTAAGGGAACATTGGGATTACTCTCCAGGCGTGGATGGGAATAGGGCTTCATCTTAAGTTGAGTCAATAAATTGTGTTCTCCTCTCAAGTGTTCAGAGCTATCTCAGGAAATGTTTTGAGTCGCATAAAGGGTGTGAAGTACACGTTCGAGTTTCAAGCGGGAATGTGGAATTTCTCTTGAGACTCTGCAGGGGAAATTTTCCTCATCTCACCTTGAGTGCAGAATCTTGTGGGTTTCCTCGAGTTGCGGCAGGAAGCTTGGGTTCCTTCTTGAGTTTCAACAGGGACATCAGGAAATCCTGCGTGTAGTCCCAGGGATATCAGGTCTCCTTTCGTTTTGGTCGGGCAACATCGGGATTACTCTCGAGGCGATGAGTGGGAATGGGGCATCATATAAACTTGATTCCATAAATTGTGTTCTCCTCTCAAGTGTGGACAGCTATATCAGGGAATGTCTTGAGTTGCATAAAGGATGTCGAGTACCCGTTCGCGTTTCAAGCGGGAATGTGGGATTTCTCTTCAGACTCTGCAGGGTAAATTTTCCTCATCTCACCTTGAGTGCAGAATCTTGTGGGTTTTGTCGAGATGCAGCGGGAAGCGTGGGGTCCTTTTCGAGTTGCGATAGGGACCTCAGGAACTTGTTCGTGTAGTGCCTGGGAATTAAGGTCTCCTTTCCTTTTGGCAGGGGAACATCGGGATTACTCTCAAGGCGTGGAATGGGAATAGGGTCTCATCTAAATTTGACTCAATAAATTGTGTTCTCCTCTCAAGAGGGGACAGCTATGTTAGGGAACGTTGTGTGTTGCTTAAAGGGTGTCAAGTACCCGTTCGCCTATCAAGTGTGAATGTGAGATTTCTCTTGGCACTCTGCAGGGCTAAGTTCCCTCATCTCACCTTGAGTGAAGAATCTTGTGGTTTTTCTCGTGTTGCGGCGGGAAGCTTGGAGTCCTTCTCGGGTTGTGACAGCGACCTCAGGAACTCGCTCGTGTAGTCCCTGGGAAGTCAGATCTCCTGTCATTTTGGTAGGGGAACATAGGGAATACTCTTGAAGCGTGGAATGGGAATAGGGCCTCATCTATAGTTTAGTCCAGAAATTGTGTTCTCCTCCAAATGGGGACAGAAATGGCAGGTTGTATCTTGAGTAGCATGAAGGGTCTCAAGTACCCGTTCACGTTTCATGGGGGAATATGGGGTTTCTCTTGAGACTCTGCAGGGGAAATTTTTCTCATTTCACCTTGAGTGCAGAATCTTCTGGTTTTTCTCGAGTTGCAGCGGGAAGATGGGGGTCCTTCTCGAGTTGCGACAGGGATGTCAGGACCTCTCTCTTGTAATCCCTGGGAAGTCCGGTCTCCTTTCGTTTTAGTAGGTGAACATTGGGATTACTCTCGAGGCGTGGATGGGAAAAGGGCTTCATCTTAAGTTGAGTCCATAAATTGTGTTCTCCTCTCAAGTGTTCAGAGCTATCTCAGGGAATGTTTTGAGTCGCATAAAGAGTTTGAGGTACACTTTCGAGATTCAAGCGGGAATGTGGAATTTCTCTTGAGACTCTTCAGGGGAAATTTTCCTCATCTCACCTTGAGTGTAGAATCTTGTTGTTTTCCTCGATTTGTGGCCGGAAGCTTGGGTTCCTTCTTGAGTTTCGTCAGGGACATTAGGAAATCCCGCGTGTAGTCCCTTGCATATCAGGTCTCCTTTCGTTTTGGTCGGGCAACATCAGGATTACTCTCGAGGCGATGAGTGGGAATAGGGCATCATCTAAACTTGAGTCCATAAATTGTGTTCTCCTCTCAAGTGTGGACAGCTATATCAGGGAAAGTCTTGAGTTGCATAAAGGATGTCAAGTACCCGTTCACGTTTCAAGCGGGAATGTGTGATTTCTCTTGAGACTCTGCAGGGGAAATATTCCTCATCTCACCTTGAGTGCAGAAACTTGTGGGTTTTGTCGAGATGCAGCGGGAAGCGTGGGGTCCTTTTCGAGTGGCGATAGGGACCTCAGGAACTCGTTCGTGTAGTGCCTGGGAATTAAGTTCTCCTTTCCTTTTGGCAGGGGAACATCGGGATTACTCTCAAGGCGTGGAATGGGAATAGGGTCTCATCTAAATTTGACTCAATAAATTGTGTTCTCCTCTCAAGAGGGGACAGCTATGTCAGGGAACGTCCTATGTCGCTTAAAGGGTGTCAAGTACCCGTTCGCCTATCAAGCGGGAATGTGAGATTTCTCTTGGGACTCTGCAGGGCTAAATTCCCTCATCTCACCTTGAGTGAAGGATCTTGTGGTTTTTCTCGTGTTGCGGTGGGAAGCTTGGGTTCCTTCTCGAGTTGCGACAGGAACCTCAGGAACTCACTCGTGTAGTCCCTGGGAAGTCAGATCTCCTGTCGTTTTAGGAGGGGAACATAGGGAATACTCTTGAAGCGTGGAATGGGAATAGGGCCTCATCTATAGTTTAGTCCAGAAATTGTGTTCTCCTCCAAATGGGGACAGCTATGGCAGGTTATATCTTGAATAGCATGAAGGGTCTCAAGTACCCGTTCACGTTTCATGGGGGAATGTGGGGTTTCTCTTGAGACTCTTCAGGGGAAATTTTCCTCATTTCACCTTGAGTGCAGAATCTTCTGGTTTTTCTCGAGTTGCAGCGGGAAGATGGGTGTCCTTCTCGAGTTGTGACAGGGACGTGAGGACCTCTCTCTTGTAATCCCTGGGAAATCAGGTCTCCTTTCGTTTTGGTAGGTGAACATTGGGATTACTCTCGAGGCGTGGAATGGGATTAGAGCCTCATAGACTGTTGAGTCCATAAAATATGTTCTCCTCTCAAGTGGGGACAGCTATTACAGGGAATGTCTGGAATCGCATAAAGGGTGTGAAGTACCCGTCTGAGTTTCACGGGTGAATGTGGGATTTCACTTGACACTCGGCAGGGGAAATTTTCCTCATCTCACCTTGAGTGCAGAATCTTGTGGTTTTTGTCGAGTTGCGGCGGGAAGCTTGGTGTCCTTCTCGAGTTGCAACAGGGACCTCGGGAACTCGTTCATATATTCCCTGGGAAGTCAGGTCTCCTTTCGTTTTGGTAGGGGAAAATCGGGATTACTCTCGATGCGTGGAATGGGAATAGGGTATCATCTAAAGTTGAGTCCATAAATTGTGTTCTCCTCTCAAGTGGGGACAACTATGTCAGGGAAAGTCTTGAGTCGCATAAAGCTGTCATGTACCCGTTCGAGTTTCAAGGGGAAATGTGGGATTTTTCTTGATACTCTGCAGGGGAACTTTTCCTCACCTCACCTTGAGTGCACAAACTTGTGGTTTTTCTAGAGTTGCGGCGGGAAGCTTGGGGTCCTTCTCGAGTTGCGACAGGGACCTCAGGAACTCGCTCGAGTAATCCCTGGGAAGTCAGGTCTCCTTTCGTTTTGGTAGGGGAACAAGGGGATTACTCTCGAGACGTCGAATGGAAATAGGGACTCATTGAAATTTGAGTCCATAAATTGTAATCTCCTCTCAGATGGGGAAAGCTATGTCAGGGATTGTCTTGTGTTGTATAAATACTGTGAAGTACTCGTTCGAGTTTCAATCGAGAATGTAGGATTTCTCTTGCGATTCTGCATGGGAAATTTTCCTCATCTCACCCTCATCTAAAGTTTTGTCCATAAATTGTGTTCTCCTCTGAAGTCGGCACAGCTATGTCAGGGAATGTCTTGAATCGTATAAAGGGTGTGAATTACCCGTTCGAGTTTCAAGAGGGAATGTGGGGTTTCCCTTGAGACTCTGCAGGGGAAATTTTCCTCATCTCACCTTGAGTGCAGAATCTTGTGTTTTTTCTCGAGTTGCAGGAGGAATTTGGGGTCCTTCTCAAGTTGCGACAGGGACCTCATGAACTCGCTCGAGTAATGCCTGGGAAGTCAGGTCTCCTTTCGTTTTGGTAGGGGAACATTGGAATTACTCTCTATGTGTGGAATGTGAATAGGGCCTCATCTAAAGTTGAGTACATAAATTGTGTTCTCCTCTCAAGTGGGGACAGCTATGTCAGGGAATGTCTTGAATCGCATCAAGAGTGTGAAGTTCGTGTTTGGGTTTCAAGCGGGAATGTGGGGTTTCTCTTGAGACTCTGCAGGGGAAATTTTCGTCGTCTCACCTTGAGTGCAGAATTTTGTGGTTTTTCACGAGTTTTGGTGGTAAGCTTGGGGTCCTTCTCTAGTTGGAACAGGGTCCTCAGGAACTCGCTCGTGTAGTCCCTGGTAAGTCAGGTCTCCTTTCATTTTGGTAATGGAACATCGGGACTACTCTCGAGTCGTGGAATGAGACTAGGGCTTCATCTTAGGTTGAGTCGATGAAGTATTTTCTCCTCTCAAGTGGGGAGAGCTATGTCAGGGAATGTCTTTAGTCGCATAAAGGGTGTGAAGTATGTGTTCGACTTTCAAGCGGAAATGTGGGATTTCTCTTGACACTGTGCAGGGGAAATATTAGTCATCTCACCTTGAGTGCAGAATCTTGTGATTTTTCTCGAGTTGTGGCGGGAAGCATAGGGTCCTTGCCGAGTTGCTTCAGGGACCTCAGGAAATCGCTCCTGTATTCCCTGGGTAGTCAGGTCTCCTTTCGATTTGGTATGGGAACATCAGGATTATTCTCGAGGAGTGGAATGGGAATAGGCCTCATCTAAATTTGAGTCCATAAATTGTGTTCTCCACTGAAGTGGGGACAGGTATGTCAGGGAAAGTCTTGAGTCGCATAAAGGGTGTTCAGTACGCGTTCGAGTTTCAAGCGTTAATCTGGGATTTCTCTTGAGACTCTGTGGGTGAAATATTCGTCATCCCACATTGAGTGCAGAATCTTGTGGTTTTTCTCGAATTGCGGCGGGACGCTTGGGGTCCTTCTCGAATTGCGACAGGGACCTCAGGAACTCGCTCGGGTAGTCCCGGGGAAGTCAAGTTTCCTTTCGTTTTGGTAGGGGTCACCGGGATTACTCTCGAGGCGTGGAAAGGAAATAGGGCCTCATCTAAAGTTGAGTCCATAAATTGTGTTCTCCTCTCAAGTGGGGAGAGCTGTGTCAGGGAATGTCTTGAGTCACCTAAAGGGTGTGAAATTCTCGTTTGAGTTTCAAGCGGGAATGTGGGATTTCTCTGGAGACTCTGCAGTGGAAAATTCCTCATCTCCCATTGATGGGATAATTTTGTCGTGTTTCTCGTTTTCTGGCGGGAAGCTTGTGGTTCTTCTCACATTGCGACTGGGATCTCAGGAACTCGCTCGTGTTGCCCCAGGGAAGTCAGGTCTCCTATCTTGTTGGAAGGGGAACTTCGGGATTACTCTCGAGCCACTAAATGGGAATAGGGCCTCATCTCGAGGTGAGTCCCTAAATTTTGTGCTCCTCTCCAGTGTCGACGGCTATGTTAGGGAACTTTTTGAGTCACATAAATGGTGTCATGTACCCGTTCAAGTTTCAAGTGGTAATGTTGGATTTCTCTTGAGATTCCGCAGAAGAAATGTTCCTCTTCTCGTATTGATGGGGGAACAGTTTAATTTTTCTCGAGTTGAAGCAGAAAGTTAAGGGATCCCCTCGAGTTGTGACGGGGGCCTCAGGAACTCGCTCGTGTTGCCCCAGGTAAGTCAGGTCTCCTGTCATGTTGGAAGGGGAACCTCGGTATTCCTCTCGAGTCGCAGCAGGGGAATAGGGCCGCATCTAGTGTTGATTCGGTCAACTCTGTGTTTCTTGTTTGTGATGACAGGGATCTCGGGGTTGGTCTCAAAATTCACCTGGGAGGTCAGGCCTCATCTCATGTTAAGATATCGAACTGCGCTTTCTTCTCGAGTAGTAAAACGGGTGTTAGGTCACATTAGATTTGGATTTTTACCTGGAGATTTTATCGTGTATGCTCTGCGAGTCAGGTGTCCACTCATCCTGTGAATTGATACTCGAGGATACATTTGAATCTGTGCAGTAAAATCAGACAATATCTCGAGTGGGTGTTGACATACATAACTTTTCCATTTCTGTTTTGAAAACCTGGGGATCCTCCTGAGTTTCAAAGTGGTACACGCCTCCTCGTACTCTGTGACTGGAACATCTGAATTCCATTCCAGAGAAAGCAGAGGAATCGACTCTCATCTGGAAATGAGGACTGAAAAACAGGACAAGTTGTCAGTGTGGCAGGTAACACGGTGTTCCTCTCGATTGGGCTGTGCATGTCGGTTTAATTTTTGAGTCGCATAAAGGATGTTAAGTAGTAACCTGTTGAGTTTCAAGCGGGAATGTGGAATTTCTCCTGCGAATCTGTAACGGAAATGTTCTTCATCTCGCCTTGAGGGCAGAATCTTGTGGTTTTTCTCGAGTTGCCGCGGGAAGCTTGGGTTCCAACTCACGTTGGGCCTTGGACGTCTGGAACTCACTCCTGTTGCTTCAGGGATGAGAGGTCTCCTTTGTGTTGGAAGGGGAAATTCAGGATTACTCTGGGGCACTTAAATGGGAATAGGACCTCATCTCGAGTTGAATCCATAAACTGTGTGCTCCTCTCCAGTGGGGACATCTATGTTAGGGAACTTTTTGAGTCGCATAAAGGGTGTCAAATACCCGTTCGAGTTTCAAGCGGGAATGTGTAATTTCTCTTCAGATTCTGCAGCAGAAATGTTCCTCATCTCCAATTGATGGGGTATTTCTCGATTTCCTCGAGTGGCGGCAGAAAGCTTGGGGTTCCTCTCGAGTTGCGACGGGGACCTTAGTAACTGGCTTGCGTTGTCCCAGGGAAGTTAGCTGTCCTTTACTGTTGGAAGGGGAACCTCAGGATTCCTCACGAGGCGCCGGAGAGGAATAGGGCTGCATGTAGTGTTGTGTATGTAAATTGTGTGCTCCACTTCAATGTGGACAGCTATGTCAGGGAAGTTTCTGGGTCGCATAAAGTGTGTCTAGTACCCGTTCGAGTTTCAAGCGGAATGTGGGATTTCTCTTGAGACTCTGCAGCGGAAAAGATCTTCATCTCGCATTGAGGGGAAATTTTGTGGTGTTTCTCGATTTGTGGCGGGAAGCTTGGGGTTCTTCTCGAGTTGCGACCTCAGGAACTCTCTCGTGTTCCCCCACAGAAGTCAGGTCTCCTATCCTGTCGGAAAGGGAACCCCGGGATTCCTCTCGAGGCGCAGCAGAGGAATAGGGCCTCATCTAGCTTTAGGTCGGACAATTGTGTGTTCCTTGACAGAGGTGACAGGGATTTCGTGGTTGCTTTCAAAATTCACCTGGGGAGTCAGGCCTCGTCTTTTGTTCAGACATGTGACTGCGCTTTTTCTCAAGTTGTAAAACGGGTGTTAGGACACGTTAGAGTTGAATGTGTACCTTGAAATTGTATGCTCAGCGTGTCAGGTCTCCACTCGTCTTGTGAGTTGATAATCGAGGACACATGTGAATCTATTCAGGATAATCAGACAATATCTCGAGTGGCTGGTGACATCCGTACCTTTTCCATTTGTGTTTTGAAAACTTGGGGATCCTGCCGAGTTTCAGCGTGGTACATGCTTCCTTGTACTTTGTGACTGGATCGTCCGGATTCCATTCCACTGAAAGCAGAGGAATTGACTCTCATCTGGAAAAGAGGACTGGAAAACGGGGTAATTTGTCAGTGTGGCAGGAAACTCGGGGTTCCTCTAAATTGGTACTGTGTGTATCAGTTTAATTTTTGAGTCGCATAAAGGATGTTAAGTAACCTATTGAGATTCAAGAGTTAATGTGGAATTTCACTTGCGAATCTCAAAGGAAATGTTCCTCATCTCGCCTTGAGGGCAGAATGCTGTGGTTTTTCTTGAGATGTGGCGAGAAGCTTGGGCTCCCTCTCGAGTTGAGCCGGGGACGTCAGGAACTCGCTCGTGTTGCTTCAAGGAAGTCAGGTCCCCTTTGTGTTGGAAGGGGAACTTCTGGATTACTCTCTCGAGCCATTAAATGGGAATAGGACTTCATCTCGAGTTGAATCCATAAATTGTGTGCTCCTCTCCAGTGGGGACGGCTATGTTATTGAACTTTTAGAGGCGCATAAATGGTGTCAAGTACCCGTTCGAGTTTCAAGAGGGAATGTGGGATTTCTCTTGAGATTCTGCAGCATTATTGTTTCTCATCTCTCATTGATGGGGGAACGTTGTCATTTTTCTCGAATTGCGGCTGAAAGCTTGGGGTTCCTTCGAGTTGCGTCGGGGATCTCAGGAACTCGTTTGCGTTGTGCCAGGGAAGTTAGGTCTCCTTTCGTGTTGGAAGGGAAGCATCGGGATTCTTCTCGAGTCACGTTAGAGGAATAGGGCCACATCTAGTGTTGTGTACGTAAATTGTGTTCTCCTCTTCAATGTGGATGGCTATGTTGGGGAAGTTTATGGGTCGCATAATGGGTATCAAGTACCCGTTCGAGTTTCAAATGGGAATGTGGGATTTCTCTTGAGACTCTGTAGCGAAAATATTCCTCATCTCGCATTGAGGGGATAATTTTGTGGTGTTTCTCGAGTTGCGGCGGGAATCCTGGGGTTCTTCTCGAGTTGCGACGGGGACCTCAGGATCTCGCTCGTGTTGCACTAGGGAAATCAGGTCGCCTATCGTGTTGGAAGGGGAACCTCGGGATTCCTCTATAAGGAGCAGCAGAGGAATAGGGCCACATCTAGCGTTGAGTCGGTCAACGGTTTGTTATTCTCCAGTTGCAACAGGGATCTTGCTGTTGTTGCGGGTGAAATGACACAAAGACAAGACACACAAAAGACAGACAAAGACATAACTCCGGCCGGAGGAATAATTCTGCTCAAGCACCCTTGCGGTTTATTTTTATACCCCGGTAGCTGGACACATAACAAAATCTAAGCAATGCATTTTTCTACCAAATAAGGACAAAAAGCCAAGCACATTTCAAGGACGGGAGGAAGAAAGGGAGGAAGTGACAACATCATGTTTATTACGAAGCCTGCCGAGAACTCCAGCCTCTTCCTTATTTTTAAGGAGCTCATGTTCCCTCGTATGCAAGCGGACCATTAACCTTGGATATTGTGTGCAGGCTTCCTGGCAGAACATCCTGTTTCAAGCATGCTCTGCCCAAGCAGAGAGTCTTGTTTGCAGGCTTCCTTAACCATTCTTTCTCGTGGTCACTGTTGGGCTCCTACATTTCCCCCTTCTTTCTGAGAGGCAGTAGCAAGCTGTAAGGTGGCAATAATGCATTGTCTGTCCTTTTGTAGTTGTTGCCTTCTCCGCCAGCACCGGAAGACTCGAATAATAACACAGCATAATAGTATTATGAGCAAAGTATTCCCAAAGTAGTTCCAATTAGAGTAGATACATGCCCAAAAAGATTCAAATTTTTCATCCCTTCCTGCAAATCCTTTAACAGATTGGACCCAGTAATATCAGATAGCGTTTTGCTAAATGTATACAAAATTTGTTGCTCTAATTCCATAATTTCCCTGGTTAGGTTTTGATGCCCTGTTAAAGACCGTTTCACCTTTTCCCAACCCTCACTCATGTTGAAAGGCACAGGTGTTATACATAATTGAGAGGAGTTCCAATCACATTTCAACACACTTCTTGTGGATAAGACAGTTAATTGATCCCCAAAGCAAGAAACAGTATGTTGAAGATTGTGCACATAATTTGAAAGTTGGGTATCCAAATCTCGTTGTTGTTGCCATAATAAATGAGAGTCTTTATGCCATTCCCGCACAAAGTCTGCTGTTTGGATTCCTTGATGCAAAGCATGTCCAGCCATGGCAGCGGTTGTAGTAACTGAAGCCACTGCAAGAACTGAAGCTATGATTACTCCAAGCATGCATCGGGATGAATGAAGCAAAGTCTGTACAGCAGTCACCAAATGAGAAACAGCAAAAGAGTCTGACCAAGGTCTTGTCAAACTGACAGGTAGCCATACTTCGGTTTGAGTTTAACAACCACCATAGAAAACTTAGAATTGCGATTTTGTATGTCAAAATTTTCCCACCATGATTGATTTACACATTGTGTTAAATTACAATGATTACACGATATAGATCCCTCAGTTGCATTTCAAGTCCAATTCCCATACAACAATGCAAAGGTGTATTTTAAACAAGCCGTAGCAGAATAAGATTTATTAATATGCAAGTTAACATGTAAGGGACCTGAACTGTCACTTGTATCCAAAGTATAGTTTTCCGACCATATAGTGAGATTCCCGGAAACTGCCCACAATTTCCAAATATTCCCTTGGAAGTGGGGATACCCTAACAATTGCAACTGAGGGGGAATGAGTGCAAACTGCTGCCATTTTACGGTTTCATTACCGTTACCCATTAAAGTACCAATAATTCGATGCCATTTGAGAGTTTTGTTAGACCATTTTTCCAAAATTTGGCTATGATCAGGGCTCTTATCTACAATAACAAATCCAGAATAGTTCATGACTTTGAAACGCCAATGACCTTGGCAACTTTCCCATTCCAAAGATTCTAGAGAAGAAATAAAAAGTTTAGAAGGGCATAATGGTATAAAGGTATCAGAATGATGACTCATTGGTGTCTTAGAGGTTTTGAATCCCCTGGTGGAAACAAGCACAGTAAAGACAGCAGGATGATAATTATTATATTATACCCCCCAGGTATTATAAGAGTGATGATTGTGCTTTTTTGTAGAAAGGCAAAAGAGATGTCCTCTAATGCAGAAGGGGAGGCCCTCCACTGCAACAGTAACATTTTTTATGTTATATTGATTATTATGGTGATACAAATGCTCAATTTCTCCACACGCGGGTGGTGGGAAGAATGCAGTTTCATTGGTGCATACCTATACTTCAGGTTCACCCCAAGAGACAGCTTTCACAAGAGGAGGATTAGGAACATAAGCCCAATAAGTATATTCTATCGCTTGCTCATACATTACCTGACAGGTAACCACAGCCATCATAGCCAACAGCCAATTAGTAGGACTGAGAGGTGGACCAGCATTAACGAGGGTTTTTTCAGCCTCCTGTGTAAGCTTCTTCAGTTGCCCCCATGTTGGAAGGGACGCAGATAGGGTAGGGAAAGTAAAGCTCCGCTGTGCAGAAAGCTCTTCAACTTTTCGCACAAAGTGGTCATCCATGATGAATCTTGATCAACCGAGTTGGTGTCCAAAACCTAAAATTATCAACAGATATGAAAGCATAACCTCGTCCTAAATATATCAGTGATACTGGAACCCAACCTTTTTATCTTTATACCAAAGGAGTGTATTCAAGATCTTCTTATCCTCATCTTTTCTTCGAAAATGCAATTCTGCTGCTGATAGAATTTCTTTGCGTCAAATATTCAAAAAATTTAAAGTAAGTAAGGTTTTATTCAAGATATCTTTTGGTTTCATAAATCTATCCTGTTCCCCTTTTTTTTATTTTTTCAATATATTTACGTAAAGTACGATTAGCTCTTTCAATGGTAGCTTGTCCTTGACTATTATAAGGGATGTCAAAAGTATGAGTTATATGATATTGGGATAAAAAGTGAGCTAATTTAGCCGATTGTTAAGCAGGTGCATTATCAGTTTTTAATTCAATTGGTATTCCCTTAATTGCAAAACAAGATAATAAATGAGTAATAGCAGCGTCATCTTTTTCAGAATGTAATGCAGTAGCCCATTGGAAATGTGTGCATGTATCTATAGTATGATGGACACATTTTTGTTGCCCAAAAGATGAAATAAAAATTAGATCCATTTGCCATATCTGATTTGCTTGTAGTCTTCTTATGTTGACACCTGGTTGGGTAAATGGTAAAGTAAAAGGCGCACATTTGGGACATGAGCGAACAATATTTTCAGCTTGTTTTTGAGCAATATCATAAGATATTTTTAATCCTTTAGAGTTAGTGTGTGGCAGATGATACTCTTGTTTTACTACTTTTATATGATAAAGTAATGCATGAATTGCAGCATTTCTGAAGGACAAGGGTCCAGGAAGGGCGGAATGAGCATGGATATGAGTAAAGAAAATTGATTTTGAATGTTGTCGAAGCAATTGCTGCACCTGATAAAACAATTTATCAATATCTGTCTTAAGAATTATAGGCAGGGAGACTTGAGGAAGTTGAAGACAAGAGAGAACAGCATATCGAGAATTTGAAACAATGTTAACAGGAAGTTGAGGAAAATCTTGCAAAACTAAATAAATATCCCACAACTCAGCAGGCTGTGCAGAGGAGAATGAATGGGGAAGAACTTTAGAACGTTCAAAAGTAAAATGTCCAGTGGTGTTTTTATTTGCATCAGTAAAAACAGTGGGTCTTTTAACTGGAACATCTGAAATCAGAGATTTCATGGCGTTGGCTCGAAGAAAATCAATCAATTTAGATGACGGATAATGATTCGAAAATGAACCAGGAAATGAAGCAAGGGAGATTTGCCAATTTTTATTAAATTGTAAACATAAAGATATCTGAGCATTTGTTAATTGAAGGAAAATTTTGTGTGTTGTTTTTTTTCTGATAATTGTAAAATACGATTGTGACCCTTTTGTATAAGAAAGGCTATTTTATCCATATATATATAGTTAATTTTTTAGAGAAAATATTAGGTAAAAAAAAACATTTCATTAATCCTTTTCCTTGAGCAATTGCACCAGATGGAGAATGAGGGGTATGAAATATTATGAATGCAATTGGTTGAGACGCAGAAATATATGTTAAAAAACCATCATTTAATCTTTGTTCAACAAACTGAAGCTCTTGCAAAGCCAAGGGAGTTAAGATTCGGGGACTATCTAAAGCTGTGTCTCCTTTTAAAGTAGAAAATAAGTGTTGTAATTGATAAGTAGGAATCCCAAGTACCGAGTGAAACCAATTAATATCTCCTTATAATTTCTGGAAGTCATTTAAAGTTTTTAAATGGTATCTTTTAATTTGCAAATTTTGAGGCCAAATTTGGTGTTGTTCTAATATGGTCCTTAAATAAGAAATGGGAAAATCCTTTTGAATTTTCTCTGGTGCTATCAGCAAGTTATATTATTTCAAAGCCTCCTGTACTTTTAAGAAGAATTTATCACGTTCAGCGATACCGGGAACTGCCAATAAGTGATCATCCATATGATGATATTCTTGACGGATAGATTGTAAGGAACGAGCTACAAACTCTTGATATAAGGTAGGACTATATATCATTCCCTGTGGCAAGACTGTCCAATGGTAGTGCTTAACGGGCTGAACGTGATTAAGAACAGGAACCGTGAAAGGAAATTTATCTCTATCTTGTAAGGGAATAGTAAAAGAAAAAAAAAACAATCTTTAAGGTCTAATACCATTAAAGATCAATTTTGTGGAAAAAGAGCAGGAGAAGGAAGGCCCAACTGTAAGGCTCCCATGGGTTCAATACATTTATTAACTTCTCTTTAATCAGTCAATATTTTCCATTTTTCAGATTTCTTTTTTTATAACAAATACAGGAGAATTCCAAGGGGAAGTAGAAGGCTCTGTATGGCCAAGTTGAAGTTGTTTGTTATTAATTACTCTAAGGCCTCGAGCATCATTTTTGGTAATGGCCACTGCTCAACGCATTTAGGAGTATTAATTATCCATTTTAATGAGAGTGCTCGAGGAGTTTGAGCAGTGGCTATTAGTTTCCCACGGAATGCTTACAGAGGCTCCCATGGGAGAAAGAATATCTCTTCCCCATATATTAATAGGTATACTAACAATATAAAAAGTGACAAAAACTGTTTTTCCATTATGGAACTGGCATTGTAAAGAATGAGTACTTTTTCAAACATCTGCAATGGAGCCTATTCCGGTCAACATTAGAGGACTCTTTTATTTGCTCCAGTCTTGGGGCCTTTGTTCGGAGGATATGACTGAAACATCTGCCCCGGTGTCTATTAGCCCTTCAAAGTTCTTTCCTTGTATGGTCAAGGAAAGGACAGGACGAGAATCCTTGATGAGCATTTCCCAAAATATACGTTGCCCAGTACTTCTAAAACCTCCTGACCTTTCCTAAGGAAGAGCAGAAAATGGTAGATAAGATAAAAGAAGTACTTGTGCTATACGTTCTCCAGCCAATAGTGAAATTGTAACAGAAGTAGTGACCAAAATTAAAATTTCTCCAACAAAATCAGAGTCTATTACTCAAGGAATTATGCTTAGGCCTCTTAGAGCGGCACTATTGCGGCCCAATATTAAGCCAAAAGTGCCTTTAGACAATGGGCCAAATACGTTTGTTCTTAATTTACAAATGCCACAGCCCAGAGACAAAAGAATATTTTCAGCGAGAGGCAAATCAGCAGCAGCTCTTCTTGAAGTTGCAGAGCGTAAATCTGACACCATTAGAGGTTTGGTTTTTCCTGTTGTAGTGGTCATCTCTAAGGGTTGTTGGGAAACAAAGGAGTTACTTGAGAAGCAGGAGGCATGGTTAATTGCATCCCCGGCATTGATCCTGGGACCCAGGGACTGAGGCACACTAAGTAGTTTCCGAATGTGGGTTACCAATAGGATTGCCATATTTATTAGTTTTAGAGAGGCATTCATTGGTCCAATGAAGCCCTTTACCACATTGGCGGCAAAGCCCATGGGGCTTATTTTGTTTTGTATATCCTTGTTTTGCCTTTATTTTTTTGCTATCCTTTTTCATATGTCCAGGTTTCCCACAATGGTAACAATTTTTGCCCTTAGAGGGCTTCATAGCTTGAGCCAAGGCAGTAGCAAAAACAGTAGCAATATGTTCAGTTCCTCCCACTCCCGATCAAGCTCTAATATATTTAGCTATAGAAGCCCCCTGTCCCCTTAAAGGACCTAAAACGTGATTACATTCCGGGTTTGCATTTTCGAAAGCAAGTGTTTGTAAAAGTATCTCTGAAATTTCATCACGTCCAACAGCCCCTCAACAGCCACCCACAATCTAGCAAGAAAATCAGTATAAGGTTCACTGGGTCCTTGTAAAATTTTTGTGAAATAAGGCTGAGCTTGGCCAGTAGGTACAATATGGTGCCAAGCCCTAAGAAATACTTGGCGCACCTGTTGTAAATCCTGGTCAGAATATTGAGCCTGATCTCTTAAGGCTCGAAATTGTCGTTCTCCCATCAATTTATCTTCTAAAGGACCAGGAGGGTTCTCTCCCTCATTAATTTGAGCCTGTGTTTGGGCTTTTTCTTCTCACCAACTCTTTAATTGCAACCACTGGGATCCTTTAAGCAGAGCCTGGGCTATGGACTCCAAATCGAAGGGAAGAATCAATTTTGTCTTCTTTACAGAATCTAACATAGCTAATACAAAAGGGGATTGGGAACCATATTGAGCAACAGCAGCTTTAAGATCCTTGAAAAATTTATATTTAAAAGGCGAATATTGAACATTAATCATATTGTTGGGAGCTGCTTGCCATTTAATTGGAAATAACTGTGGAGGATCTGTAAAACCACCAGAGGGCACAGGGATATCATCATCATAAAACATGGACTCGGGAAATGAGAAAGAGGGCCCCTCTTGACCTACATCTGGAGAACTATGCGATACCGGAAAAATAGAAGGATAGGGAGGGGCTGTAGGAGTAGGAACCCTCTTTGTTCCTTCATTCGGTGTTTTCCACCATTGTTGAAAATTTCGGGTCACTTTTTCAACATCGTTGTTCCCTTCGGACGACGAGGAGAAATCACTAGCACTATCAGATTTGGTGTCTGATTCCCCATCCCTGGAATGCAAAGCAGTGGCCACGGAAGCGTCATTTAAAGCGGCACCATTTGATTTTTTGTTTTTTTGTTTCTCAATAGGACTTCCTCATAAATTCCCTCAGATTTTGTAGATTTAGTTTCACTATCGGTGGAAAGCAATGCAAGTGCTTGAGTGATAGCACTACATAGAGTCCACAATTTCAAAAGAATTATGTTACCCTTCTGATGCTGTTGCCGTAATTCTTTCTGTATTAATTTCCATTCCTTTAAGTTTAATTGTACTTTAGGTTGGCACTTAAACCAATAACAATGCTGCTCCACAAGGGGAAATAACTCCGATAAACGACGACTAGATGCCTTTACCCTGATGGAGTGGAGAAGTCCTTTGACTAGCTCCATGTATTGTGCCTTTGCTGATGGGGAATTCCCCATAATTTTCCCGAAAGTTCCCCTGCCTTAGACCTACAATGCCCGAGGGGGTACTCACCCTTTCGGTTTCGCTTGGGTCCCACGTTGGGCGCCAGATGTTGTGGGCTAAATGACACAAACACAAGACACACAAAAGACAGGCAAAGACAAAACTCCGGCCAGAGGTAAAATTCTGTGCAAGCCCCCTTGTGGTTTAATTTTATACCCCGGTAGCTGGGCACAAACCAAAATCTAAGCAATGCATTCTTCTACCAAATAAGGACAAAAAATTAAGCACATTTCAAGGACAGGAGGAACAAAGGGAGGAAGTGACCACATCATGTTTACTGCAAAGCCTACCCAGAACTCCAGCCTCTTCCTTTTTTCTAAGGAGGGCATGTTCCCTCGTATGTGAGCGGAACATTAACCTTGGATATTGTGTGCAGGCTTCCTGGAAGAACATCCTGTTTGCAAGCATGCTCTGCCCAAGCAGAGAGTCTTGTTTGCAGGCACATCTCTGCTTCCTTAACCATTCTCTCTCGTGGTCACTGTCGGGCTCCTAAACGCAGTTGCTCTCAAAATTTTCCAGTGGATTCATCCCTCGTCTCTTGTTCAGACATGGAACTGCGCTTTCTTCTCGAGTTGTAAAACGGGTGTTAGGCCCCATGAGAGTTGATTTAGTAACTGAAGATTGTATCGAGTATGTTCAGGGAGTCAGGTCTCCACTCGTCTTCTGAGTTGATACTCAAGGCTACATTTGAATCTGTGCAGTAGAATCAGACAATATTTCCAGTGGGTGTTGACATCCGTACCTTTTCCATTTGTGTGTTGAAAACCTGGGGATCCTCCCGAGTTTCAAATTGGTACCCGCCTCCTCGTACTGTGCGACCAGAACATCCGGATTCCATTCCAGAGAAAGCAGAGGAATCGACTCTCTCATCTGAAAAAGAGGACTGGAAAATGGGGTAATTTGTCACTGTGGCAGGAAACTCGGTATTCCGCTGGATTGGGGCTGTGTATGTCGGTTTAATTTTTGAGTCGCATAAAGGATGTTCAGTAACCTGTCGAGTTTCAAGTGGGAATGTGGAATTTCTCTTGCGAAGCTGCAATGGAAATGTTCTTCATCTCGTCTTGAGGGCAGAATCTTGTGGTTTTTCTTGAGATACGGCAGGAAGCTTGGGGTCCCTCTCGAGTTGGGCTGGGGACTTCAGGAACTCTCTTGTGTTTCTTCAGGGAAGTCTGGTCCCCTTTTGTGTTGGAAGGGGAACTTTGGGATTACTCTCGAGCCGTTAATTGGGCTTAAGGCTTCATCTTGAGTTGAGTCCGCAAATTGTGTGCTCTTCTCCAGTGGGGACGGCTATGTAAGGGAGATTTTTGAGTCGCATAAAGGGTGTCAAATACCTCTTCGAGTTTCAACTGGAAATGTGGGATTTCTCTTGAGATTCTGCAGCAGAAAATTTCCTCATCTCGCATAGATGGGGGAACTTTGTCGTTTTTCACGAGTTGAGGTGGAAAGCTTTGTGTTCCTCTCGAGTTGCTATGGGAACGTCAGGAACTCACTTGCGTTGTCCCAGGGAAGTTGGGTCTCTTTGCTGTTGGAAGGGGAACCTCAGGATTCATCTAGAGGCGCGGGAGAAAAATAGGGTCGTTATCTAATATTGTGTAGGAAAATTGTGTGCTCCACATCAATGTGGATGGCTATGTTGGGGAATTTTTTGAGTCGCATAAAGGGTTTCAAGTACCTGTTCGAATTTCAAGCGGGAATGTAGGATTTCTCTTGAGATTCTGCAGCGGAAAATTTCCTCATCTCGCATTGAGGGCATAATTTTTTGGTGTTTCACGAGTGCGGCGGGAAGAATTGGGTTCTTCTCGAGTTGTGACGGGGACCTCAGGAAATCCCTTGTGTTGCCCCAGGGAAGTCAGGTTTCCTATCGTGTTGGAAGGTGAACCTCCGGATTCCTCTCGAGGCACAGCAGAGGAATAGGGCGGCATTTAGTGTTGATTCGTTCAGCTGTGTGTTCCTTGCCAGTGGCAACAAGTATCTCGGGGTTGCTCTCAAAATTCACCTGGGGAATCAGGCCTCTTCTATTGTTCAGACATCGAACTGCACTTTCTTCTCGAGTTGTAAAATGGGTGTTAGGCCACATTAGAGTTGAATTTGCACCTGGAGATTGTATCGAGGGGAGTCAGGTCTCCACTCGTCTTATGAGTTGATACTCGAGGATACATTTGAATCTATGCAGTAGAATCAGACAATATCTCAAGTGGGTTTTGACATCCGTACCTTTTCCATTTGTGTTTTGAAAACCTGGGGATCCTCCTGAGTTTCAAGGCGGTACCCACCTCCTCGTGCAGTGCGACCTGAAGTTCCGGATTCCATTCCAGGGAAAGCAGAGGAATCTACTCTCATCTGGAAACGATGACTGGAAAATGGGACAATTTGTCAACGTGGCACAAAACTTGGTGTTCCTCTCGACTGGGGCTGTGTATGTCGGTTTAATTTTTGAGTCGCATAAAGGATGTTCAGTAACCTGTCGAGTTTCAAGTGGGAATGTGGATTTCTCTGGTGAATCTGCTACGGAAATATTCCTCATCTTGCCTTGAGGACAGAATCTTGGTTTTTCTCCAGTTGAGTCGGGAAGCTTGGTTTCCCTCTCGAGGTGCGCCATGGACCTCAGGAACTCGCTCGTGTTGCTTCATGGATGTCTTGTCCCCTTTTGGGTTGGAAGGGGAATTCCGGGGTTACTCTTGAGCCGTTAAATGGGAATAGGCCCTCATCTAGTGTTGAGTCCGTTAATTGTGTACCCCTCTCCAGTGGGGACGGCTATGTTAGGGAACTTTTTGAGTTCCATAAATTGTGTCAAGTACCCTTTCAAATTTCAAGCGGGAATTTGGGATTTCTCTTGATATTCTGCAGCAGAAAATTTCCTCATCTCACAATGATGGGGGAACGCTGTCGTTTTTCTTGAGTTGCGGCGGAAAGCTAGGGGTTCCCTGCGAATTGCGACGGGGAACTCAGGAACTCGTTCACGTTGTCCCAGGGAGGTTAGTGCTCATTTGCTGTTGGAAGGGGAACCTCAGTATTCCTCTGGAGGTGCGTGGGAGGTAAAGGGCCGCATCTAGTGTTGTGTACGTAAATTGTGTGCTCCGGTTCAATGTGGACGGCTATGTCCGGGAAGTTTTTGGGTCACATAAAGGGTATCAACTACCCGTTCGAATTTCAAGCGGGAATGTGGGATTTCTCTTGAGACTCTGCAGTGGAAATATTCCTCATCTCTCTTTGAGGGCAGATTTTTATGGTTATTCTCTAGTTGTGGCAAGAAGCTTGGGCTCCCTCTCGATTTGCGACGGGGACCTCTGGAACTCGATGGTGTTGCTTCAGGGAAGTCAGGTCTCCTTTCGTGTTGAAGAGGAACCTCGGGATTCCCCTCGAGGTGCGACAGAGAAATAGGGCCGCATCTAGCGTTGTGTATCTAAACTGTGTGCTCCTCTTCAGTGGGGACAGCTCTGTCAGGGAAGTTTTGATTCGCATAAAGGGTGTCAAGTACTTGTTCGAATTTCAAGCGGGAATGTAGGATTTCTCTTGAGACCCTTCAGCGGAAAAATTTCTCATCTCGCATTGAGGGGAAAATCTGATGGTTTTTCTCTAGTTGCAGTGGTAAGCTTGGGGTTCTTCTCCAGTTGAGACGGGGACCATATGAAATCACTCGTGTTGCCCCAGGGAAGTCAGGTCTCCTTTCGTTTTGGAAGGGGAACTTCGGGATTTCTCTCGAGGTGCAGCAGAGGAATAGGGCCGCATCTAGCGTTGAGTCTGTCAACTCTGTGTTCTTTTCCAGTGGCGACAGGGATCTCGGGGCTGCTATGACGGTTCTACTGGGGAGTCAGGCTTCATCTCGATTTGAAGCATGGAATTCTGCTTTCCTTTCTAGTTGTAAAAGGGGAATCATTCTTCGTGTCTTGATCAGGAGGTTCATTAGGGCTTTTTCTCTCGGCTGAGCATGGGTGTCAGGTTTCTCATCATGTTGTGAGGGGATAGTCGGTGTTCCACTGGAGCTTTGCTAGATCATCAGGACTTACCTCGATTGGAGGTGGAACTCAGAGTCCACAGCAGCTTCCGCGGGAGGGCACTTGAGTTTCAATAGGAGACAGAGGCCTCCTCTTGTGGTGGGAGAAGAAGAAAGGATACATCTAGAGTTGAAGCAGGGTTTGAATGCTCATATTGTGAGGACG
The DNA here is from genome assembly GCF_049115385.1 of Moschus berezovskii. Classification (NCBI taxonomy): domain Eukaryota; kingdom Metazoa; phylum Chordata; class Mammalia; order Artiodactyla; family Moschidae; genus Moschus; species Moschus berezovskii. The sequence goes on along the minus strand of NC_142467.1, from coordinate 113,083,382 downwards.
TGGGGAATAGAGAGCTCTTCTACAGCTGTGCACGGAAACTGGGCTTTTCTCTCAATTGAAGATGGATATTCTGGGAGCCCCTTCAATTGTGAATAGGGATTCAAGTCTCCTGTGGTCTCTTGAGAGAGAACTCGGGATTGCTCTTCAGGCACTGTAGGAAAAAAGGGCCTCAAGTGACGTTGCCTGGGGCTTCTCGTGGTATATGGCGATTGCAAAGGGAAGTATGGCTTTCATTTCGAGTTACGCTAGGGAACTCAGGGAGACACTTATGTTGCCTCAGGGAAGAAAAGTTGTGAGGGGAAGTTCGTGATTGATCTTGAGTCAATGCAGAGGAATCGGGCTTCAATTCACATTGAAAGTGGGTAATCCCAAAGTGTTTCTCGAATTTGTGCAGGAATCTTACGGATCCCTCGAGTTGCAAAAGGGGCCTCACGGATCCTCTCAAGTTGTCTCTGGGAAGTCCAGAAACCTTTTGTAGTGTGGAGAGCCTTTGCGATGCCTTTCGAGACAGTGCAGGGGAATAGGGTCTCATCTGGAGTTGAGGCGCTAACCTCAGTGTGCCTCTCCAGTTCTTACATGGATCACAGTGTTCCTACGAAGTTTCAAAAGGGGATTCATGCCAAGTCTCTTGTTGAGGCATGGAACTCCACTAACTTTTCGAGTTGTAAAAGGGGTGGTCGGCTTCCTGTTGAGTTGATTTTCTGTCCTGGGGCTTTTTCTCTATGATGCACCTGGGAAATCAGGCCTCCCTGAGTGGTGTTACTTGATCCTGGGAGTTCCCTTTGAATTGGGACGGTGGAATCAGTCCTTATATTGAGCGGATGGTTAAATTGGTGTCTTTTTGAATTGTGGCACGACTCCCCGGGGTCCTCTCGAGTTTTAAGAGGACATAGGCCTCCTCTTCAGATTTGACAGAAACATCTGGATTAATTTCCATACGAAGCAGGGCAATCGATCCTCACCTTGAGATGACGAGTGGAAAACGGGTCTCTTCTTGAGCTGTGGCAGGAACCTCGCTGCTCCTCTTGAGTTTAGCCGGGTATCTCGGGGAAACTCTTCAGTTGCCTATAGTGTACCGAGTATCCTTTCAAGTTTGAAGAGGGAATGTGGGACTTCTCTTAAGACGCTGCAGCAAAAAAGGGCGTCCTGTCGCGTGGAGTGGAGAATTTCATGGTTTATCTGGAGTTGCGGCTTGAAGCTTGAAGGTATTCTCGCATTAAGACGGGAACAACTTGGACTTGCTAGTTTTGCCTCAGGGAAGTCAGGTCTCCTTTCCTGTTGAAAGTGGAACTTTGCGATTCCGTTGGAGTCGCTGCAGGGCATGAGGGCCACATTTAGACTTGAATGGGTAAACTCAGTATTCCTTTCAAGTGACCACATGGATCTTGGTGTTGCTCTGATGGTTGCACTGGGGAATCAAGCCTAGTCTTTGTTGAGGAGGGAGCTCTACTTTACCCCCGAGTTGTAAAAGGACTATCAGGTCTGCTTTCTGTTTTAGAGGGAAATTTGCACTTTTTCAAGAGTCTCAGCAGGGAACTCATGCCTCTGATCATGTTGCGAGTTGATACTCCGTGTTACACTGGAACTGCTGCAAACACAACACGACTCATCTCTAGTTGAGTGTGAACTCGGAGTCCTTTGAACATGCTGCAGTATCTACAGTGTTGCCCTCAAGTGTAAATAGATGTGACAGGACTCGTCCTGTGGTACGAGGTGAAATTGGGATTCCTCTTCAGTTGAACGTGGAGCGCTCATTATCTTCAGCTGAGGTGTGATCACTGGCCTTTTCTTAAATTGTGGTGGGGAAAATCGGTTTTCTTCTCTCATTGGGACTGGTAGCTCTGGGAGACCCTTAAGTGGCATCAAGGAACTCAAGCCTAATCGAATTTGGAGAAGGAACTTGGGACTTTTGTCTACGTGCTTTAGGAAAAAAAAAAGGGGCATCATCTTGCTTTGAGAGAGGAATTTCGAGGTTATTCTCGAGTTGCGGCGGGAAATGTGGTGAACCTCTCGAGTGACGATGGATATATCAGGGAGCCTCCTGTGTTGTTTCTGGGAAGTCAGAACATCTTTCCATTTCCAAGGGGAACCTCGGGATTCCTTTGGAGTCACTGCCGAGAAGTAGGTCTGCATCTAGATTTGAGTCCGTTTAACTCAGAATTCCTCTCCAGTAGCGAAAGGGTTGCTCTCAAAATTGTCTTGGGGAGTCAGGCCTCGTCTCGTGTTCAAACATGGTACTCTACTTTCTTCTCGAGTAGTAAAAGGAGTGTTAGGCCACAATTGAGTTAAATTTTACCTGGAGATTTTGTTGAAAATCCTCAGGAGACAGGTCTCCACTCGTCTTGTGAGTTGATATTCGAAGATATATTTGAATCTGTGCAGTGGAATCAGACAATATCTCGAGTGGGTGGGGACATTGGTACGTTTTCCAATTGTGTTTTGAAACCCGGAATTCTCCCGAGTTTCAAGGTGTTACCGGTCTCCTCGTACTGTGCGACGGGAACGTCCGGATCCCATTCCAGTCAAAGCGGGGGAATCGACTTTCATCTGGAAAAGAGGACTGGAAAACGGGACACTTTGTCAGTTGTGGCAGGAAATTCGGTGTTCCTCTCGGTTCAGTTCAGTTCAGTCGCTCAGTCCTCTCCCACTCTTTGCGACCCCATGATTCACAGCACGCCAGTCCTCTCTGTCCATCACCCTTTCCCACAGTTCATTCAATCTCATGTCCATCCAGTCGGTGATGCCATCCAGCCATCTCATTCTCCGTCGTCTACGTCTCCTCCCACCCCCAATCCCTCCCAGCATCAGACTCTTTTCCAGTGAGTCAACTCGTCACATGAGGTGGCCAAAGTATTGGAGTTTCGTCTTTACCATCAGTCCTTCCAATGAACACCCAGGATTGATTTCCTTTAGAATGGACTGGATGGATCTCCCTGCAGTCCAAGGGACTCTCAAGAGTCTTCTACAGCACCACAGTTCAAAAACATCAGTTCTTCGGGGATCAGCTTTCTTCACAGTCCAACTCTCACATCCATACATGACCACGGGAAAAATCATAACCTTGACTAGACGGAACTTGGTTGCCAAAGTAATGTCTCTGTTTTTTGATATGCTATCTAGGTTGGTTATAAATTTCCTTCCAAGGAGTGAGCGTCTTTTAATTTCCTGGCTGCAATCAGCATCTGCAGTTTTTTTGGAGCCCCCCAAGAATGAAAGTCTGACGGTTTCCAAGGATTCCTCATCTATTTCCCATGAAGTGATGGGACAAGATGCCATGACCGTCGTTTCCTGAATGTTGAGCTTCAAGCCAAATTTTCACTCTCCTCTTTCACTTTCATCAAGAGGCCTTTGAATTCCTCTTTACTTTCTGCCATAAGGGTGGCGTCATCTGCATATCTGAGGTTATTGATATTTCTCCCAGCAATCTTGATTCCAGCTTGTGCTTCTTCCAGCCCAGCGTTCCTCATGAGGTCCTCTGCATATAAATTAAATAAGCAGGGTGACAATATACAACCTTGACGTACTCCTTTTCCTATTTGGAACCAGTCTGTTGTTCCTTGTCCAGTTCTAACTGTTGCTTCCTGACCTGCATAAAGGTTCCTCAAGAGGCAGGTCAGGTGGTCTGGTATTCCCATCTCTTTCAGAATGTTCCACAATTTATTGTGATCCACACAGTCAAAGGCTTTGGCATAGTCAATGAAGCAGCAATAAATGTTTTTCTGGAACTCTCTTGCTATTTCCATGATCCAGCGGATGTTGGCAATTTGATCTCTGGTGCCTCTGCCTTTTCTAAAACCTGCTTGAACATCTGGGACTTCACGGTTCACATATTGCTGAAGCCTGGCTTGGAGAATTTTGAGCATGACTTTAGTAGCGTGTGAGATGAGTGCGATTGTGCGGTAGTTTGGGCATTCTTTGGCATTGCCTTTCTTTGGGATTGGAATGAAGACTGACCTTTTCCAGTCCTGTGGCCACTGCTGAGTTTTCCAAATTTGCTGGCATATTGTGTGAAGCACTTTCACAGCATCATCTTTCAGGATTTGAAATAGCTCAATTGGAATTCCATCACCTCCACTAGCTTTGTTCATAGTGATGCTCTCTAAGGCCCACTTGAATTCACATTTCAAGATGTCTGGTTCCAGGTGAGTGATCACGCCATTGTATTTATCTTTGTCCTGAAGATCATTTTTGTACAGTTCCTCTGTGTAATCTTTCCACCTCTTCTTAATATCTTCTGCTTCTGTTAGGTCCATACCATTTATGTCCTTTATCGAGCCCATCTTTGTATGAAATGTTCCCTTGATATCTCTAATTTTCTAGAATGGTTATGTCAATGTCACTTTTGAGTCGCCTAAAGGATGTTAAGTAACCTGTCGAGTTTTAAGCGGGAATGTGGGATTTCTCCTGAGTGTCGGCAACGGAAAAGTTGAACATCTCGCCTTGAGGGCAGAATCTTGTGATTTTTCTCGAGTTGTGGCTGGAAGCTTTGGGTACCTCTTGAGCTGCGACGGGGAATTCAGGAACTCGCTCGTGTCGTTCCAGGGAAGTCAGGTCTCATTTTGTGTTGGAAGGGGAACCTCGGGATTTCTCTCGAGGTGTGGCAGAGGAATCGGGCCGCATTTAGCGTGGTGCACATAAACTGTGTGCTCCTCTTCAGTGGGGACGACTATGTCAGGGAAGTTTTGAGTTGTATAAAGGGTGTCAAGTACCCATTCAAATTTCAAGCGGGAATTTGGGATTTCTCTTGAGACTCTGCAGTGGAAATGTTCCTCATCACGCATTGCGTGGAGAATCAGGTTGTTTTTCTAGAGTTGCGGCGGGAAGCTTGGTATTCTTCTCAAATTGTGACGGGGACCTTATGAACTCGCTCGTGTTGCCGCAGGGAAGTCAGGATTCCTCTCGTGTTGAAAGAGGAATCTCAGGATTTCCCTCGAGGCACAGTAGAGCAATAGGGCCCCATCTTGCGTTGAGTCGGTCAACTGTGTTTTCCTCTCCAGTGGCGACAGGGATCTCGGGGTTGTTATGAAGGTTCTGCTGGGGAGTCAGGTTTCGTCTCGATTTGAGGCATGGAATTCTGCTTTCCTTTCGAGTTGTAAAATGGGAACCAGTACTCTTGTCGTGATCAGGCTGTTCATTAGGGCTTTTTTTATAGGCTCAGCATGGGTGTCAGGATTCCCATCACATTGTGAGGGGATCGTCGGTTTTCCATTGGAGCTTTGCTAGATCATAAGGACCTACTTTGATTGGAGGTGGAACACAGAGTCCTTTATCCTTGCATCAGGACCCTCTGGAGTGCCCTCGAGTTTCAATAGGAGACAGAGGCCTTATCTTGTGGTGTGAGAGGAAGAAAGCATTCCTCTAAATTTGAAACAGGCTTTTAACGATCATATTGTGAGGAGGTGGGGAATACAGAGCTCTTCTTGAACAGTGGATGGAAACTCAGGGATTCACTCGACTGAAGATGGGTATTCTGTGAGCCACTTGAATTGTAAATAGGGATTCAAGCCTCCTATGTTATCTTGATAGTCAACTCGGGATTGCCCTCCAGGCGCTGCAGGAAAAAAAGGGCCTCATGTGAAGTTGCCTGGGGCTTCTCGTGGTTTTTGGTGAGTTGCGAAGGGAAGTTTGGATTTCCTTTCGAGTTACGCCAGGAACTCAGGGAGACACTCGTGTTGCCTCAAGGAAGTCAATTTGCAAGGGGAAGGTCGTGATTGTTCCCGAGTCAATGCAGAGGAATCGGGCTTCAATTCACATTGAAAGGGGTAATGCCAGTGTTTCTAGGTTGGGGGCAGGAGACTGTTGGATCCCTCGAGTTGCAAAAGTGGCCTCACGGAGCATCTCAAGTTGTCTCTGAGAAGTCCGGAATCCTTTTGAGCTGTGAGAAGCCTTTGGGATGTCTTTCGAGTCACTGCAGGGGAATAGGGTCTGATCTGGAATTGAGGCGCTAACCTCAGGGTGTCTCTCCAGTTCTGACATATGTCTCAGACTTCCTATGAAGTTTCAACAGGGGAGTCATGCCACGTCTTTTGTTGAGGCTTGAAACTCCGCTATCTTTTCGAGTTGTCCAAGGGGTGGGAGGCCTCCTGTTGAGTTCAATTTCTGTCCTGGGGCTTTTCCTCCATGATGCACCTGCGAAGTCAGGCCTCTCTTATTGGTGTTACTTGATCCCGGGAGTTCTCTTTGAATCAGCACAGTGGAATCAGTCCTTATTCTAGTGGATGGGATAATCCGTGTCTTTTTGAATTGCGACACGACTCCCCAGGGTCCTCTCGAGTTTCAAGGGGACATAGGCCTCCTCTTCACATTCAACAGGAACATCGGGATTAATTTCCAGACAAAGAAGGGGAATCGATCCTCACCTCGACATGACGAGTGGAAAACTGGTCTCTTCTTGAGTTGTGGCAGAAACCTCGCTGCTCCTCTCGAGGTTGGTCGGGTATCTCGGGGAACTCTTTGAGTTGCATATAGGGTGCTGAGTATTCTTTCAAGTTTGAAGAGGGAATGTGGGATTTCTCTTAAGATGTTAAGCAATTAGACTATCCCTGCTGCTAGAGCTGCTGCATCCATTCAACTGTGGAAATGCAAGCTAAAATAAACCCGCATCTTTCTGAGAAGTTCTCCAAATGGGTTTAAGAACATCACGTTTGCAAACCAGAGTTGATGACATGCATGTCCATGGAAACTTGACACCTCTCAACAAATGCACTACACATGATTCCTAGACATACATTCCATGCAAAACGGATCACAAATCCAGAAGGAAATGGAGCAGACATTAGACATGAGCTCTGAGTCTTCACACACAATACAGAATGGCACTACACAAAGAGTAACCAGGGAACAGTGAACTTTGTCAAATCCAAGATTTGGACTCTGGGAAAGACCTTCTGAAAAATGCAAACGAGACATCCCACGTTGGGAGACAACTGTTTGCATACACAGAACTTAGGTAGGATTTGGCTCTTAATACACAAAACACATGATCATAAACGAGCCTGAAGGAGGGGTCTGAAAGGACACCAGGCGAAGGAAGGGACATGGAGAGTACACCGAATGATGCCCAGCACTGAGGGCCTGAGAAATACGATCTAGCTGCACTTCCCGAGACGCATGTTGCCCTGTAATAGGCCTGTTCTACCTGGAGGCTCATAGAAATGGACAGTGAGGAAGGGGAAGAGAAATCCTTGGCAATTCTATCACTCACAGCAAACACTTAGAAGGAGAAGGCAAGTATCAACCCCACCGACGGTGACATTCCCTGAAACTCAGTAGCTAGTAGTCCATCTAACCCAGGAGGGAGGCCCCTGTTCTCAGAGAACTGCAAGAGATGGATGAAAGAAGGTGAAGCCCACCAATCCAGTGGAAAATAAGCTGTGCTCACGGGTCAAAAGAATTCCTCCTGGTAAGATGATGTCGGTTCCCCCTCCCCCCGACCCCCACCATGGGGCAATCCAGAGTTTCCACGCTATTCCTCTCAAAATACCAACAGCTGTTCTCAAGGTAATATAACCAAAGAATTCCACAATGTCTATGGAAATATTAAGAGTCAAAGGAGTCAATGCAATCTGCTGCAAAGTCGTGAAATGGACATCACAGGCTGCCTGATAGCCAGTTAGACTATCACACTAGGATCATCAGGACAGCATGGTACTGGGAAGAAATCAAACACGCAGAACCAGATCCATGGAATGGAATTGAGGGTCCAGAAATAAACCCAAGCTTCTATGGTCAATGCCTCGATGCCAAAGGAGAGTAAACAATACGAATGGGAACAAGAGCCTCTGCAACGAAAGACAATGGGAATTGGAGATGGTTCCATCTGAAAAATCACATTGGCTTTTGGTCTCATAACACCTCAGATTCAGTGAAACACATCAACGCAAAACTGAAGAGATGAAAGTCCTGGAAATAAACAAGGGACATTGGCTCCTTAATGTCAGGGACTTCTCAACATGTGTCGGGGGTGAAGCAAAATTGGATGTCTTCAAGTCAAAGAAACAGGAAACCAAAGGACACCAATGGGTTTGCATCCATTTGAACAGCTATGCAACAGAAAAGCTAAGCATTCACAAATCAAAATGGTAACAAACTGAACACAAAAGAATATTTGCAAGCAGAATATCGGCAAAGGGGTTCCTTCGTAAAAGAGAGTGAGAAATCCCACCACTAAGTCTCCCAGAATTGACCACAGACGAATCCCTTCCCCTCACACAAACTCCAGTCCCAAATCATTACCTCACTCGAAAGGAAAAACTATAGCCTCACCCTAGGTCAATATTATACATGTGTACATGCATTCCCAGTTTGTGAGCATCCACAGGAGAGACACAGAGAAGAAGAGACAGACTGAATTTTGACAGGTCATAAAAGAGACAGAACGAGGGACAGAGACTCAACAATGGAGAGAGGAAATGAGTCAGTTTCACAGAATTTGCATGAATCTCTCTTGAGGATGGAAACAATGACAGTGCCTATTCCTCCTCGATGATTAGACTCAAAGACAAGGATGTGGGGAGCCACTGTTGGAACAGCCTCCCCCACCCCTCGAGGCTGAGTGGGACACTTGAGTAGAATGAGGAAGGTTGATATCAGCAGGGGTGATGTCTGAATGTGACCTTCGGATCCTCCCAATGCGGGGGTCAAGAAATAGGCAGGAAGGGGACTGCCTTCGCCCAGGTCCCAGAGCCCATCCAGGCCTGATTCTGCCCCATTCTGTGCTAGGTCAGCCCTGTGTGGAATCCTTCCTTTGGGAAGTCTGTGTCCAAGCTCCTTTTGATGGAGGCCCAAAGTTTGAACAGGCACTGGAGCTCTTCGTAAGCTGACAGACCTAGGCAGGAGATGGGAGAGGGACCCCGACTCTGCACACAGAGAGACTGGGGAAACCTCGCGGGGCACATGTCTTGCCCAGGGCTACATCACTCCTGAGAAGAAGGAGCCTGGGTTGAAAGCAGCTCTGTCCTCAGAGCTCAGGCTCTGGCTGCACCAAGTTCTCCCCAAGGCTGCTGGATGGGGTGTGTAGGTGTCACTTTGCCTGCACGTGGACTAAGGGCCTTGGGGAACAGCCAGAAACCAGAGGTTCCCTTTGGGAGCTTGTGGAAGGGACCTCAGCCACGAACCCAGGAAATGATGTCACTTCCTGGCAACAGAACCCAACAGAACCCGCAACCCATGTATCCAGGCCTCCTCAGCGGAAAGGAGCCCCAAGCCAGATCACTTGCTGTCAAGATGTTCTGCTGCTTGCCCCTGCTAAGAGGCCGGGGCCTCAGGAGAGCTCACAGGCAGAGTGTGTGGGAATGCGGTCGACGCTGGCTCAGGCACCCACCTCCTCGAGAGGCCTCTGGCCCTTTGCCCAAAGGAACAGAAAGGTACCAGGGGAGCCCCAGACCGGGTCCAGCCACATCTCCCATTCCACGCGGGGAAGACTGAGGCCTTTCACTGTGTGTGGATGGGGGTTTCTCTGGGTGTGTTTAACTCAAGCAAGCCCAGCCACATGAGGGTCAGGAGTCCATGGGCTGCTTGTGGCCACACCCCAGGGGAGAGCAGGCTGGGTGGCATGAGGAGAGTCCGGGCAGTGCCAGCTGCCCATGCTGGCCGCACACCCTCATGAGGTTCTCCGTCCTTCCGGGTGGGTTTCTGAGCAGACACTTGTGTCTCTGGTCTTTCTTGGAGCAGAAGGGCAGGCAGGCAGAAGCAGCAGCCATCCTGGCCAGGCACATCTCAGAAATATCGAAGCAGGGCTGGCTGATGGTCACTATCATTGCAGATCGTCCCAACTGTGGTGCCCCTGAGGGGCACACCCTATCCACCTCCCAGAGGGAGGGCTCAGTGCACCAGCCCCTGCCCTGGAGGCTAAGAACAGGCTCCAGGTGAGAGTGGCCTCGGAGGGCTCAGCCCAAATGGCGTTGAAGAGGAAGAGGGCAAGGCCTGCTGCTCAGACACCACCCAGCACACAACCCGGGGCCCAGTGTCAGGCTGCCACGAACTCAGCACAGCTGGCTCTGACCCAGAGCTCTGAGAAGCCCTGCCTCGGAGGCAGCTGGAGGACCTGGAGCCCAGCAGGGCAGAGCACAGTGCTGAAGCGGCTGGGGCTGCTCCATGTGAGTGTGGGGAGGCTGTCCTGAGCCACAGAGAGAGGAGTCTCCCAGAGCTGGGGCTGGGCCTGGACCAAAGGCTGGCCTCACACCACCCATCTTGGAGACTGCAGAGAATACTCTGATGCTGGGCCTTCTTAGCGAATCTCTAGGAAACTTTCTGTCCCACTTAGGCACATGGCAAGGCTGGCCTGTGGCAAACTCTTCTTCTCCCCCAGCTCTAGCTCTGGCCGTCAAACTCAGCCAGCCTCCAAGTCCAAGACCTGTCACTAAGGAGGAGGAGAGATGTCCAAGTGCAGGACCCAGGGATCCAGTGAAGGGAGACCGAGATCTGAGACGTCCCCTCCCAATGACACGGGGCCAGCCGGGTACTGGCCAGCACCCTCAGCACATCGGATTTCTGTGCCAGGATGACCCCCAGCCCCAGGCCCCGAAGTCCCACCCGGCCTTCCAGAAACTCCACCTCCACGTGCACTTGCTCCTATTCAGGTTTTGGCAGCAGAACCCCAGTCAAGGCCTGAGTGACCACATGTGCAGAGGCAGCCTGCCCTGGCTCCTGCAAAGGACTCAGACGCCCACCATGACTGTCCCACCCCACAGGGAGAACAGGCCCCTGTTCTGGACAGAGACCCAGAGCCCTTCGGCAACCAAATCTCCAGGGGCGCGGTTGGCGCTGCAGCCTCCATCCCTGTATGTTCTCCATGGATGCTGTCCACTCCCTCCCCACCCAAGGGAGACTGAATTTCCTTAACCTGAGCTGATTTTCATCAGGGTCCTAGGTATTTTTCTCCTCCTCTTTATTTTCTTTTATAACTTTCTGTATATTTTGCTCCTAAGTGTGTGTCAATAAAGCTTCCTTCGTTGATGCCAGTTGGGAATATGGAGGCCTTCACAATGCTGTGTAAGCATCACCACTGTCTACATTGGGACACCCTCATTCTATCCACCCTCACTTCAAAAAGAAAAAAAATAAAAGCCCCGATTCATGGCAAGCAGTCCCCATCCAACTCTCCTCCGCCTGACAACATTGAGTCGTCTTCTCTCTGCATTTCTTCCCATCCTTTCGGGGTCCCCAGTCAATGCCAATCACTAAAATGAGAGGAAACTGGATTTTGCTCTGACTAAAGGTGAATGTTATAGTCTCTCAGTATTGTTAGTCTTGGCATTCCCGTGAATTATACAGTCCATGGAATTCTCTAGGTCAGAATCCTGGAGTCGGTAGCTTTTCCTTTCTCCAGGGGATTGTGCTGATTCCCCACATATTGGAAGACCAAACTGGAGATTTCTGGTCTCTATGTCATTTGAAGGATCCTTTGAGTATCTGATAGGACCAGGTAGATCTTTTCAAGATGTCATCTGCCAAACGAAGCCCTCTCTGCAAATGTGTTCAGAATCTCCAGGTAGCATTGCTGTTGCAAGTGGGAAACCTCAGGCACAAGAGAAAGGCTGAGTTCTTCCGCCGGCAAAAACAAACTCACAGCAATAAACCAGGCAGGAGGAATGGAAAGATAAACCCACACCAACAAAGGGACAAATATTCCTCAGAACACAATGCCAGAGAAAGGCCCGCCATTCTTGTGGCCCCCACACGCTGGAGAAAATCAGTGATCGGGAAGGAAACAGAAGAAACATGTGCAGGCCCAATGAGAGGCAATGCACATGGCTAGTGTAGCTCAGAGACAGCCTGATGCTTCGCATGGACATGCGGGCAAAGGGAAACACAGTGCAAGTGGTGCTGGTCATCATCTCAGAGCTAGGTGCTCAGGATGGTGGCAACCAAGCTTCAGGACCACGAGAGGGAGTGGAGGGCCTAGCAGAGCCCATAGACATTTCTCTCGCTCTCTGGCAGAAGAGTGTGACAGAACCATCAAAGTCCCACAGGAGCATCTCTTGACGATAAGTGCCCACCCTCAGGGTGGATCCCACTCCACTTCTGGCACTGTTGTTCCTCTCCTCTGAAATGCTCACCTCTGGCGGTCCGAAACCGCAAGCCTGCTGGGCGCCTGTGGAGTCGAAACTCACTTCAACTACTCACACAGCCAAGGACACTCAAGGATGCTTGTGGCTTCTGGCTCAAAGATGGAAGATCAGCACCCTGTCAACCCGACCTGGGGATCGGTGCTGAAAGGGAGGCCGCACCTGACTCCCCTTTCACTGGACACAGCGTCCCTGCTGCTAGAGCTGCTGAATCCATTCATCTGCGGAAATTCAAGCTGAAAAACCCCCATCTTTCCAAGAAGGTCGACAAAAGCGTATATGAGCAACGCATTTGGAAACCAGAGGGGATGACATGCATGTCCATGGAAACTTGACACCTCTCAACAAATGCATTTCAAATGATTCCTAGACATACGTTCCATGCAAAACGGTTCACAAATCCAGAAGGAAATGGAGCAGACATTAGACATGAGCTCTTAGTCTCCACACACAATACAGTAAGGCACTACACAAAGAGTAACCAAGGAACACAGTGAACGTTGTCTAACCAAGATTTGGACTCTGGGAAATACGGTCTGTAAAACACAAACGACACCTCCCAAGCTGGGAGACAACTGTTTACAGACACAGAACTTAGGCAGGATTTGGCTCCTAATACACAAATGACATGAACACAAACGAGCCTGAAGGAGAGGACTGTGAAGGGACACCAGGCGAAGGAAAGGACACAGAGAGTACACCGAGTGATGCCCAGCATCCAGGGCCTGAGAAACACGGTCTAGCTGCACTCCCCGAGACTCGTGGGACCCTGGACTTGGCCTGTTCTACAAAGAAGCTCAGAGAGATGGCCAGTGAGGATGGGGAAGAGAAATCCTTGGCATTTCTAACACTCACTGCAAACGCTTAGAAGGACAAGGCAAGGATCAACCCCACCGACAGTGACATTCCCTGAAAGGCAATAGCTAGGAGTCCATCTAACCCGGAGGGAAGTCCCTCTTCTCAGAGAACTGCAAGAGATGGATGAAAGAAGGTGAACCCTGGAAATCCAATGGAAAATAAGCTGTGCTCACGGAGAAGAAGAATTCCTCCTGGTAAGATGATGTCAGTTCCCCATCCCCCCGATCCCCACGGTGGGGCATTACAGGGGTTCCACGCTATTCCTCTCAAAATACCAACTGCTGCTCTCAGGGCATTATAACCAAAGAATTCCAAAATGTCTATGGAAACACAAAGGAGACAAAAGGGTCAATGCGATCTGCCACAAAGCCCTGAAATGGACATTGCAGGCTGCCTGATAGCCAATTTGATTATCACACCAGGATAACAGGACAGCATGGTACTGGGAAGAAACGAAACACGCAGAACCAGATCCATGGAATGGAATTGAGGGTCCAGAACTAAACCCAAGCTTCTATGGTCAATTCATTGACGCCAAAGGAGGGGAGGCGATAAGAATGGGAACAAGAGCCTCTGCAACGAAAGGACGTTGGAAATGGAGATGGTTCCATCTAAACAATCACATTGGCTTTTGGTCTCAGAACTCGTCAGATTCAGGGAAACACATCAACGCAAAGCCTGAAGTGATGAAACTCCTGGGAATAAGCAGGGGCCATAGGGTCCTCCTTGTCAGGGATTTCTCAACATGTGTGTGTGGGGGGGAAGCAAAATTGGGTCTCTTCAATTCAAGGAAACAGGAAACCAAGGGACATCCACCAGCTTCCATCCACTTGAACAGCTTTGCAACAGAAAAGCTAAGCATTCACAAATCAAAATGGTAACAAAGTGAACACACAAGCATATTTGCAAGCAGAATATCGGAGAAGGGGTTATTATGTAAGAGAATGAGAACTCACACCACTAAGTCTCCCAGAACAAACCCCAGACCTAACCCTTCCCCTAACACCAACTCCAACCCCAAACCTTTACCTCACTCAAAATGAAACCCTAAAGCCTCAGCCTAGGCCAAAAATATACATGCGTACATGCCTTCACAGGCATGCGAGCATCCACAGGAGAGACACAGAGTGGAAGAGACAGACTGAATTTGGAAAAGTCAAGAAAGAGAGGAAACGAGGGAGAGAGACTGAAGAATGCAGAGAGGAAATGAGTCGATTTCACAGAATTTGAATGAATCTCTCTTGAATTTGGAAAAAATGACTGTGCCTATTCTCTTGCAAGTGGTAAAATGACCCACGATGATGAGACTCAAAGACAAGATTGCGGGGAGCCACTGTTGGGGCACACTCCCCCAACCCTCGAGGCTGAGTGGGACATTTGAATAGGACAGGAAAGGTTGATATCAGAGGGGGGGATGTGTGAATATGACCTTTCGGTCTTCCCAAATCAGGGGCCATAAATAGGCAGGAACGGGACTGCCTTTTCCCAGGTCCCAGAGCAAATCCAGGCCTGATTCTGCCCATTGTGTGCTAGGTCAGCCCTGTGTGGAATCCATCCTTTGGGAAGTCTGTGTCCAAGCTCCAAGTGAAAGCGGCCCAAATTTTGAACAGGCACTGGAGCTCCTCGTAGGCTGACAGACCTAGTCAGGAGATGGGAGATTGTGACACATTCTGCAGATGGAGAGACGGGAAACCCTGTGGGGCACATGGCTTGCCCAGGGCCACAACACTTCTGAGAAGAAGGAGCCTGTTCTGAAAGGAGCTGTGTCCTCAGAACTCAGGCCCTGGCTGCACGCAGATCTCCCCAAGGCTGTGGGATGGGCTCTGTGGGTGTCACTGTGCCTGCACGTGGCCTAAGGGCATGGGGAAACAGCCAGAAAACCAGAAGTTCCGTTTGGGAGCTTTGTGGAAGGGACCTCAGCCACGAACCAGGAAATGACGTCACTTCCTGGCAACAGAACCCAACAGAACCCGCAACCTGTGTATCCAGGCCTGGCCAATGGAGAGAAGACCCTGGCCAGATCGCTAGCTGTGAAGATATTCTGCTGTTTGCCCCTGCCCAGAGGATGGGGTCTCAGGCTAGCTAACAGGCAGAATGCGTGGGAACGCGGTCGACACTGGCTCAGGGCCCCCGCCGAGAGGCCTCTGGCCCTTTGCTGAAGGAAAAGAAAGGTAACAGGGGAGCCCCAGACTGGGTCCGGCCACCTCTCCTGTCCCACACGGGGAAGCCTGAGGCCTTTCCCTCTGTGTGGATGGGGGTTTCTTAGGGTGTGTCTGCCTCAAGCAAGCACAGACGCATTTCAGTCAGGAGCCCATGTGCTTCTTGTGTCCACACCCCAAGGGAGAGCAGGCTGTGTGGCATGGGGAGTGTCCGGGCAGAGCCAGATGCCCAGGCTGACCTCATGCCCTCAGGGGATTCTCCATCCTCCCGGGTGGGTATCTGAGCAGACACTCGTGTCTCTGGTCTTTCTTGGAGCAGAAAGGCAGGCAGGCAGAAGCAGCAGCCATCCTTGCCAAGCTAACCTCAGAAATATCGAAGCAGGGCTGGCTGATGGTCACTGACATTGCAGACCGTCCCACCCGAGGTGGCCTCTGAGGGGCACACCCCATCCACCTCCCAAAGGGAGGGTTCAGAGCACCAGCCCCCTGCTCGGGAGGCCCAGTGCAGGCTCCAGGTGAGGGTGGCCACGCAGGGCTCAGCCCAACTGGCGATGAAGAGGAAGTGGGCAAGGTCTGCTGTCCCGACTAAACCCAGCACACACCCTGGGACCCAGTCTCAGGCTGCCACGGAGCTCAGCACAGCCGGCTCTGATGCAGAAATCCGAGAAGCCCTGCCTCGGAGGCAGCAGGAAGACCTGGAGCCCAGCACGGAAGAGCACAGAGGTGAGTTGGCTGGGGCTACTGCCTCTGAGTGTGGGGAGGCGGTGCTGAGCCACACAGGGAGGTGTCCCCCAGAGCTGGGGCTGGGCCTGGAATGAAGGCTAGCCTCACACCACCCATCTTGGAGACTGCAGAGAAGACTCTGATGCTGGGCCTTCTTAGCAAATCTCTAGGAAGCTTTCGTGCCCACTTAGGCACATGGAAAGGCTGGCCTGTGGCAAACTTTTCTTCTCCCACAGCTCTAGCTCTGGCCGTCAAACTCAGCCAGCCTCCATTTCTAAGTCCTGTCCCTACGGAGGTGGGAGCTCCTGGTGCAGGACTCACGGATCCACTGAGGGGAGATCGAGAAGTGAGACATCCCCTCCCAATGACACGGGACCAACCGGGTATTGGCCACCACCCTCAGCACATCAGATCTCTGTGCCTGCACAACACCCAGCGCCAGGCCAAGATGTCCCATGCCGCCTTCGAGAAACTCCACCTCCATGTGCACTTGCACCTGCTCAGGCTTTGGCGGCAGAACCCGAGTCAGGGCCTGAGTGACCAACTTTGGAGGGGCAGCCTGCCCTGCCTCCTACCTAGGACTCAGACGCCCACCATGACTATCCAACACTTGAAGGGAGAACAGGACACTGCTCTGGATAGAAGCCCAGAACACTTTGGCAACCACATCATCCAGGGGCGCAGTTGTCTCTGCAGCCTCCATCCCTGTGTGTTCCCCGTGGACGCCGTCTACTCCCTCCACACCCAGGGGAGATTGACTTTCCTTCCCCAGAGCTCATTTTCATCAGGCTCCTAGGCATCTTTCTTCTCATCTTTTATGTCTTTTATGGTTTTCTGTATATTTTGCTCGCAAGTGTGTGTCAATAAATTTTCCTTTCTTGGGAATATGGAAGCCTTTACAATGCTGTGTAAGCGTCACCGCTGTCTACATACAGACACCCTCATTCTATCCCCCCCACTTCGCAGCAAAGCCTGGATTCATGGCAAGCATTCCCCGTTCCTCTCTCCCCCGCCTCTCAACAATGAGTCCACTTCTCTCTGCATTTCTTCTCATCCTTTCGGGGTTCCCAATCAACGCTATTCATTGAAATGATAAGAAACTGGATTTTGCTCTTATTGAAGGCGAAAGTTATAGTCTCTAAGTATCGTTAGAGTCTTGGCATCCATATGAATTCTACAGTCCATGGAATTCTCTAGGCCAGAATCTTCGGTGGGTAGCTTTTCCCTTCTCCAGAGGATTGTTCTGATTTCCCACATATTGGAAGACCAAAGTGTGAAGTAGCCTTTGGGGATCTGAAAAGACTCGTATGTCCTTTTATAATGTTATCTTCCAAATGAAGCCCTCTCGGCTAATATGCTCAGAATCTCCAGGTAGGCAGTGCTGTTGTAAGTGGGACACCTCAGGCACAAGGGAAAGTCTGAGTTCTTCCGCCGGCACAAACAAACTCACAAGAATAAACCAGGCAGGAGAAATGGAAAGATATACCCACACCAACAAAGGAACAAGTGTTCCTCAGAACACAAGGCCAGAGAAAGACCCACCATCCTTGTGGCCCCCACATGCTTGACAAATTCAGTGATCAGGAATTAAAAAGAAGAAACATGTGCAGGTCCAATGAGAGGCAATGCACATGGCTAGTGTAGCTCAGAGATGTCCTGACTCTTCGCATGGTCACATGGGCAAAGGGAAACACAGTGCAGGTGGCGGTGGTCATCATCTCACACCTAGGTGTACAGGATGATGACAACCAGCCTTCGGGACCCAAAGAGGGAGCGGAGGGCCTAGCAGAGCCCATAGACATCTCTCTCGCTCTCTGGCAGAAGAGATTACCGGACCAATCAAAGTCCCACAGTAGCATCTCTTAATGATCAATGCCAACCCTCAAGGTGAATTTCACTTACTTCTGGCACGGTTGCTCCTGTCCTCTTAGATGTTCACCTGTAGCGATCCAAAGCTGCAGACCTGCTGGGCGCCTGTGGAGTAGAACCTCACTTCAGCTGCTCACACAGACAAGGACACACAAGGATGTCTGTGGCCTCTGGCTCACAGATGGAAGATCAAAGCCCTGTCAACCTTAACTGGGGACCAGTGTTAAAAGGGAGGACGCACCCGAATCCCCTTTCACTGGACACAGCGTCCCTGATGTTAGAGCTGCTGAATCCATTCAACTGTGGAAACTCATGCTGAAAAATACCCATCTTTCCGACAAGGGCACTAAAAGGGTTTACGAGCAACGCAATTGGAAACCAGATGGGATGACATGCATGTCCATGAAAATTGACACCTCTCAACAAATGCATTTCAAATGATTCCTAGACATATATACCATGCAAAAAGGTTCATAAATCCAGAAGTAAATGGAGCATACATTAGACATGAACTCTGAGTCTTTACACACAATATAGAAAGGCACTACACAAAGAGTAACCAGAGAACACAGTGAACTTTGTCAAATCCAAGATTAGGACTCTGGGAAAGACCGTCTGAAAAACGCATAAGACACCTCCCACAATGGGAGACAACTCTTTGCATACACAGAGTTTAGGCAAGATTTGGCTCATAATATGCAAACGACATGAACACAAACTAGCCTGAAGGAGAGGTCTAAAGGGACACCAGGCGAAGGAAGGGACACAGAGAGTATACCGAATGATGCCCAGCACTGAGGTCCTGAGAAACACGGTCTAGCTGCACTCCCCGAGCCCCGTGGGACCCTGGACTAGGCCTCTTCCACCTGGAGGCTCAGAGAGATGGACAGTGAGGAAGGGGAAGAGAAATCCTCGGCATTTCTAACACTCACAGCAAACGCTTAGAAGGAGAAGGCAAGTATCAACCCCACCGACAGTAAATTCCCTGAAAGGCAATAGCTAAGAATCCATCTAACCCAGGAGGGGTGCCCCTCTTCTCAGAGAACGGCAAGAGATGGATGAAAGAAGGTGAAGCCCACCAATCCAATGGAAAATAAGCTGTGCTTATGGATCAGAAGAATTACTCATGATAACATGATATTACTTCCCCCTCCCCCAGACCCACACCGTGGGGCATTCCAGAGGTTCCACACTATTCCTCTCAAAATAAAAACGGCTGCTCTCAGGGCATAAAAACCAAAGAATTCCTAAATGTCTATGGAAACACTACGGTGTCAAAAGAGTCAATGAAATCGGCCGCAAAACCCTGAAATATATATAGCAGGCTGCTGATAGCCGATTAGATTATCACACTAGGATCATCAGGACAGCATGGTACTGGGAAGAAATCAAACATGCAGAACCAGATCCATGGAATGGAATTGAGGGTCCAAACATAAACACAAGCTTCTACGGTCAATTCCTCGATGCCAAAGGAGGGGAGGCGATAAGAATGGGAACAAGAGTGTGTGCAACGAAAGACCGTGGGAATTGCAGATGGTTCCACCTGAACAATCACGTTGGCTTTTGGTCTCAGAACACGTCAGATTCAGTGAAACACATCAAAGCAAAGCCTGAAGTGAAGAAACTCCTGAAAAAAGCACAAAACATAAGCTTTTAATGTCAGGGACTTCTCAACATATGTGGGTGGAAAAGCAAAGTAGGGTCTCTTCAAGTCAAGGAAACAGGAAACGAAAGGACACCAACGAGTTTCCGTCCACTTGAACAGCTTTGCCACAGAAAACCTAAGCATTCACAAATCAAAATGGTAACAAACTGAACACAAAAGGATATTTGCAAACAGAATATCAGAGAAGGGGTTCCTACGTAAAAGAATCTGAGAACTCACACAACTAAGTCTCCCAGAAAAAAAACCCAGACCTATCCCTTCCCCTAACACCAAATCCAACCCGATACCATTATCTCACTCGACACGAAACCATAAAGCCTCACCCTAGGTCAACACTATACATGTTTACATGCATTCACAGACATGCGAGCATCCACAGGAGAGACACAGAAAGAAAGATACAGAATGAATTTGGAAAGATCAAGAAAGAGACGGAACGAGGGAGAGAGACTGAACAATAGAGAGAGGAAATGAGTCAATTTCACAGAACTTGCATGAATCTCTCTTGAGGATGGAAACAATGACAGTGCCTATTCCCCCTGAAAGGGGGAAAATGACCCAAGTTGATAAGTCTCAAAGACAAGGATTCGGGGTACCACTGTTGGGGCAGCCTTCCCCAGGCCTCGAGGCCGAGTGGGACACTTGAATAGGACGAGGAAGGTTGATATCAGAGGTCGCGATGTGTGAATATGATTTTCCGGTCCTCCCAATGCAGGGGTCAAGAAATAGGCAGAAAGGGGACTGACTTTTCCCAGGTCCCAGAGCCCATCCAGGCCTGATTCTGCCCATTCTGTGCTAGGTCAGCCCTGTGTTGAATCCGTCCTTTGGGAAGTCTCAGTGTCTAAGTTCCATGTGATAGCAGCCGAAAGTCTGAACAGGCACTGGAGCTGTTTGTAGGATGACAGACCTAGGGAGGAGATGGAAGAGTGACCCCCACTCTGCAGATGGAGAGACTGGGGAAACCAAGGGGGGCACATGTCTTGCCCAGGACCACATCGCTTCTGAGAAGAGGGAACCTGGGCTGAAAGCAGCTGTGTCCTCAGAGCTCAGGCCCTGGCTGCACCCAGGTTTCCCAAAGGCTGTGGGGTGGGCTGAATGTGTGTCACTGTGCCTGCACGTGGCATAAGGGCATGGGAGAACAGCCAGAAACCCAGAGGTTCCCTTGGGGAACTTTGTGGAAGGGACCTAGGCCACGAACGAGGAAATGATGTCATTTCCTGGCAACAGAACCCAACAGAGCCCACAACCCGTGTATCTAGGCCTCCCCAGCAGATAGGAGCCCCCAGCCAGATCGCTTGCTGTCAAGATGTTCTGCTGTTTGCCCCTGCCCAGAGGCCGGGTCCTCAGGCGAGCTCACAGGCAGAGATTGGGGAAGGCCGTCGACGCTGGCCCAGGGCCCCTCCGAGAGTCCTCTGGCCCTTTGCCGGAAGGAACAGAAAGGTAACAGGGGAGCCCCAGGCCGGGTCCGCCCACCTCTCCCGTCCCACCCGTGGAAGCCTGAGGCCTTTCGCTGTGTGTGGATGGGGGTTTCTCAGGCTGTGTCTGCCTCAAGCAAGCCCAGCCACAGGTGGGTCAGGAGCCCGTGGACCGCTTGTGTCCACACCCCAGGGGAGAGCACGCTTGGTGGCATGGTGAGCGGCCAGGCAGAGCCGTGTGCCCAGGCTGACCTCAAGCCCTTGGCGGGGGGTCTCCACCCTCCCTGGTGGGTATCTGAGCAGGCATTCATCTCTGTTCTTTCTGGGAGCAGAAGGGCAGACGGGCAGAATCATTAGACATCCTGGCCAGGCTCAGCTCAGAAATATCGAAGCAGGGCTGGCTGATGGTCACTATCATTGCATAGCGTCCCACCCGAGGTGGCCTCTGAGGGGCACACCCCATGCACCTCCCAGAGGTAGGGTTCAGAGCACCACCCCGTGACCAGGAGGCCCAGTGCAGGTTCCAGGTGAGCATGGCTACGGAGGGCTCAGCCCAACTGACAATGAAGAGGAGGAGGGCAAGTCCTGCTGTGCGACACCACCCAGCTCACAAACTGGGGCCCAGTCTAAGGCTGTCACGGAGCTCAGCACAGCTGGCTCTGACACAGAGCTCCAAGAAACCCTGCCTCAGAGGCAACAGTAGGACCTGGAGCGCAGCACGGCAGAGCTCAGAGGTGAGGAGGCTGTGCTTCTGCATGTGAATGTGGGGAGGCAGTGCTGAGCCACACAGGGAGGAGTCCTACAGAGCTGGGGCTGGACCTGGACCAAAGGCTGGCCTCAAACTACCCATCTTGGAGACTGCAGAGAAGACTCCGATGCTGGGCCTTCTTTCGTGCCCATTTAGGCACATGGCAAGGCTGGCCTGTGGCAAACTTTTCTTCTCCCCCAGCTCTAGCTCTGGCCATCAAACTCAGCCAGCCTCCATGTCTAAGACTTGTCCCTACAGAGGTGGGAACTCCAAGTGCAGGACCCAGGGATCCACTGAGGGGAGATCGAGACCTGAGACGTCCCCACCCAAAGATACGGGGCCAGCCATGTACTGGCCAGCACCCTCAGCACATCGGATCTCTGCATGCATGACGCCCAGCCCCAGGCCCTGATGTCACACCATGCCTTCCAGAGCCTCTACCTCCACCGGCACTTGCACCTGCTCGGGCTTTGGCGGCAGGACTAAAGTCAGGGCCTGATTGACCACCTGCACAGAGGGAACGTGTCCTGGCTCCTGCCCAGGACTCAGATGCCCACCAGGACTGTCCAACCCCTGCAGGGAGAACAGGCCCCTGCTCTGGACAGAGGCCCAGAGACCGTTCGGCAAATACCTTATCCAGGGGTGCAGTTGGCTTTGCAGCCGCCATCCCTGTCTGTTCCCCTTGGACGCCGTCTACTCCCTCCCCACCCAGGGGAGATTGACTTCCCTTCCCCTGAGCTCATTTTCATCAGGCTTCTAGGAATCTTTCTTCTCATCTTTTATGTCTTTTATGGCTTTCTGTATATTTTGCTCACAAGTGTGTGTCAATAAATTTTCCTTCCTTGATGCCATTGGGAATATGGAGGTCTTCAATGCTGTGTAAGGATCACCACTGTCTACATTCGGACACCCTCATTCTCCCCCCTCCCCAACTTCACAGCAAAGCCTGGATTCATAGCAAGCACTGCCCGTTCCGCTCTCCCCCGCCTGACAACATTGAGTCTATTTTTTTCTGCATTTCTTCCCATTCTTTCTGGGTCCCCAGTCAATGCCAATCACTGAAAAGATAGGAAACTTTATTTTGGTCTGACTGAAGGTGAAAGTTATAGTCTCTCAGTATCGTTCAAGTCTTGGCATTCCCATGAATTCTACAGTCCATGGAATTCTCTAGGCCAGAATCCTGGAGTGGGTAGCTTTTCCCTTCTCCAGGCAATTGTTCTGACTCCCCATATGTTGGAAGACCAAACTGGATTATTCTGGTTTCTATTTCATTTGAAGTAGCCTTTGGGTATCTGAAAGGACCGTTTAGGTCCTTTCAAGAAGTCATCTGCCAAACGAAGCCCTCTCGGGAAATGTGCTCAGAATCTCCAGGTAGGCAGTGCTATTTCAGTGGGAAACTGCAGGCATAAGGGAAAGTCTGAGTTCTTCCGCCGGCACAAACAAGAGCTGACCTAGCACAGAATGGGGCAGAATCAGGCCTAGATGGGCTCTGGGACCTGGGAAAAGGCAGTCCCCTTCCTGCCTATTTCTTGACCCCCTCATTGGGAGGACCGGAAGGTCACATTCAGCCATCGCTCCCTCTGATATCAACTTTCATCCTCCTGCCCATGTGTCCCACTCGTCTTCGAGGGGTGGGGGAGGCTGCCCCAAAAGTGGCTCCCCGCATCCTTGTCTTTGAGCCTCATCAACATGGGTCATTTTCCCCTTTGCAGGGGGAATAGGCATTGTCATTGTTTCAAAACTCAAGAGAGATTCATGCAAATTTTGTGGAATTGACTCATTTCCTCTCTCCATTGTTCAGTCTTTTTCCCTCCTTCTGTCTTTCTTGAGCTTTCCAAATTCATTCTGTATATTCCTTTCTGTGTCTCTGCTGTGGATGCTCGCGTGCCTGTGAATGAATGTAAGCATGTATATTGTTGACCTAGAGTGAAGCTTCAAGGTTTCCTTTCCAGTGAGGTAAAGGTTTGGGGATGGAGTTGAAGTTTGGGGAAGGGATAGGTCTGGGGTTTGTTCTGTGAGACTTAGTCGTGTGAGTTCTTGTCTTTTTTACTTAGGAAACCCTTCTTCTATATTCTGCTTGCAAATATTCCTTTGTGTTCAGTTTGTTACCATTTTGATTTGTGAATGCTAAGCTTTTCTGTTTCAAAGCTGTTCAAGTGGATGGAAGCTAGTTGATGTTGTTTGGTTTCCTGTTTCCTTGATATGAAGAGACGCAATTTTGCTTCCGCCACCACACACATGTCGTGACGTCCCTGACATTAAGGAACCTATGGCCCTTGCTTATTTCCAGGAGTTTCATCACTTCAGGCTTTGCGTTGATGTGTTTCACTGAATCTGAGGTGTTATGAGACCAAAAGCCAATGTGATTATGCAGATGCAACCATATCCAATACCCACAGCTTTTCGTTGCAGAGGCTCTTGTTCCCATTCATATCGTCTCCCCTCCTTTTGCGTCCATGAAGTGACTATAGAAGCTTGGGGTTATTTCTGGACCCTCAATTCCATTCCATGGATCTGGTTCTGCATGTTTGTACCATGCTGTCCTGATGATCCTAGTGTGAGAGTCTAATTGGCTATCAGGCAGCCTGCTATGTACATTTCAGTGCTTTGTGGCAGATTGCATTGACTATTTTGACTCCTTTCTGTTTCCATGGACATTTTGGAATTCTTTGGTTATAATGTCCTGAGAACAGCCTTTGGTATTTTGAGAGAAATAGCATGCAACCTCTGGATTGCCCCACGGTGGGGGTTGGGGGGAGGGGGAAGTGACATCATCTTACCAGGAGGAATTCTTCTGATCCGGGAACACAGCTTATTTTCCATTGGATTGGTGGGCTTCACCTTCTTTCATCCATCTCTTGAAGTTCTCTGAGAAGAGGGGCTTCCCTCCTGGGTTAGATGGACTCCAAGCTATTGCCTTTCAGGAAATGTCACCATCGGTGGGGTGGATCCTTGCCTTCTCCTTCTAAGCGTTTGCTGTAAATGTTAGAAATGCCAACGATTTCTCTTCCCCTTCCTCACTGTCCATCTCTCTGAGCCTCCAGGTAGACAAGGCCTAGTCCAGGGTCCCCAGGGGCTCGGGGAGTGCAGCTAGATCATTTTTCTCAGGTGCTCAGTGCTGGGCATCATTCGGTGTACTCTCCAGTTCCCTTCCTTCTCCTGGTGTCCCTTCAGACCTCTCCCTCAGGCTCCTTTGTGTTCATCTCACTTGTGTATTAGAAGCTAAATCTGCCTAAGCTCTGTGTATGCAAACAGTTGTCTCTCAGCTTGGGATGTGTCGTTTGCGTTGTACAGACCATTTTTCCCAGAGTCCAATTCTTGGTGAGACAAGTTCACTGTGTTCCCTGGTTACTCTTTGTGTAGTGTCTTTCTGTATTGTGTGTGAAGACACAGAGCTCATGTCTAATGTCTGCTTCATTTCCTTCTGGTTTTGTGAACCATTTTCCATGGAACGTATGTCTAGGAATCATTTGAAGTTCATTTGTTGAGAAGTGTTAAGTTTCCATGGACATGCATGTCATCCCCTCTGGGTTCCAAATGCGTTGCTCCTAAACTTTTTAGGAGAACTTCTCGGAAAGATGTGTGTTTTTCAGCTTGCGTTTTCACAGGTGAATGGATTCAGCAGCTCTAGCCGAAGGGGTGCTGACTCCAATGAAGGGAGTCGGGTGCGGCCTCCCTTTCAGCACAAATACCCAGGTCAGATTGTCAGGGGCAGATCTTCCATCTGTGAGCCACAGGACACTGGCATCCTTGTGTGCCCTTGGCTGTGTGAGCAGCTGAAGGGAGTTTCATCTCAGCAGGCGCCCAGCAGGCCTGTGGCTTCGGACCGCCAGAGGTAAGCATCTCAGAAGACAGGAGCCACTGTGCCAGAAGTGGCGTGGGATCCACCCTGAGGGTGGGCACTGATCGTCAATAGATGCTACTATGGGACTTTGATGGGTCAGGCACATTCTTCTCCCAGATAGCGAGAGAGATGTCTATGGGCTCTGTTAGGCCCTCCACTCCCTCTTGTGGTCCCAAAGGCTGGTTGTCACCATGATGAGCACCTAGTTCTAGATGATGACCACTGCCACCTGCACTGTGTTTCCTTTTGACCGCATGTCCACGCAAAGCGTCAGGCTGTCTCTGAGCTACCCTAGCCATGTCCATTGCCTCTCATTGGACCTGCATATGTTTCTTCTGTTTCCTTCCCGATCATACATTTTCTCGAGCATGTGGGGACCACAAGGATGGTGGGTCTTTTTCTGGCCTTGTGTTCTGAGGAAGAGTTTTCCCTTTGTTGGTGTGGATTTATCTTTCCATTTCTCCTGCCTGGTTTATTGTTGTGAGTTTGTTTGAGCCTGGAGAAGAACTTAGCATTTCCTTGTGTCTGAGGTGTCCCACTTACAACAGCACTGCCTACCTGGAGATTCTGAGCAGTTATCGAGAGGGCTTCGATGGGCAGATGACATCTTGAAAGGACCTACACTGTCCTTTCATATACCCAAAGGCTCCTTCAAATGACATAGAAACCAGAATTCTCCAGTTTGGTCTTCCAATATGTGGGGACTCAGAACAATCCCCCGGAGAAGGGAAAAGCTACCCACTCCAGGATTCTGGCCTAGAGAATTCCATGCACTGTAGAATTCATGGGCATGTCAAGACTCTAACAATACTGACAGACTATAACGTTCACCTTCAGTCACAGGAAAATCCAGTTTCCTTTCATTTCAGTGATTGCATTGATTGGGGACACCGAACGGATGGGAAGAAATGCAGAAAGAAGTAGACTCAATGTTGTCAGGTGGAGGAGAGAGGAATGGGCAGTGCTTGCCATGAATCCAGGCTTTGCTGGGAATTGGGTGGGGGTATAGAGTGAGGGTGTCCGAATGTAGACAGTGGTGATGCTTACACAGCATTGTGAAGGCCTATTTATTCCCAAGTGGTATCAAGGAAGGAAAATTTATTGACACAGACTTGTGAGCACAATATACAGAAAGCCATTAAAGACATAAAAGATGAGAAGAAAGATGCCTAGGAGCCTGATGAAAATCAGCTCAGGGGAAAGGAAGTCAGTCTCCCCTGGGTAGGGAGGGAGTGGACGGCATCCACAGGGAACACACAGGGATGGAGCCTGCAGAGCCAAACGCTCCCCTGGACGAGGTGTTTGCTGAACGGGCTCTGGGTCTCTGTCCAGAGCAGGGGCCTTTTCTCCCTGCAGGGGTGGGACCGTCATGGTGGGTGTCTGAGTCCTTGGCAGGAGCCAGGGCAGGCTGCCCTTGTGCAGATGGTCACTCAGACCCTGACTCAGTTTCTGCCAGCAATGCCCGAGCAGGTGTAAGTGCACGTTGAGGTGGAGGATCTGGAAACGGGTTGGGACATCGGGTCCTGGGGCTGTGGGTCATTCAGGCACAGAGATCCGATGTGCTGAGTGTGCCTGCCAATACCCGGTTGGCCACATGTCTTTGGGAGGGTACGTCTCAGGTCTCGAACCCCCCTCAGTGGATCCCTGGGTCCTGCACCTGGAGCTCCCACCTCCGTAGGGACAGGTGTTGGAGGTGGAGGCTCTCTGAGTTTGACGGCCGGAGCTAGAGCTGGGGGAGAAGAAAAGTTTGCCACAGGACAGCCTTGCCATGTGCCTAAGTGGGCACAAAAGCTTCCTAGAGATTCGCTAAGAAGGCCCAGCATCGGAGTCTTCTCTGCAGTCTCCAAGATGGGTGGTGTGAGGCTAGCCTTTGGTCCAGGCCCAGCCCCAGTTCTGGGGGACTCCTACCTGTGTGGCTCATCACTGAATCCCTACACTCATGTTCAACAGTCCCAGACACCTCACGTCTGTGCTATGCCGTTCTGGGTTTCAGGTCCTCCTGCTACCTCAGGTGCAGGGCTTCTCAGAGCTCTGGGTCAGGGCCGGCTCGGCGGAGCTCTGTGGCAGCCTGAGACTGGGCCCCGGGGTGCATGCTGGGTGGTGTCTGGGTAGCAGGCCTTGCTCGCTCCGTCTTCATCTTCAGTTGGGCTGAGCCCTCCTTGGCCACGCTCACTTGGAGCCTGCACTGGGCCTCCCGGGCAGGGGGCTAGTGCTCTGAGCCCTCCTTCTGGGAGGTGGATGGGGTGTGCTCCTCAGGGGCCAACTCGGGTGGGACGCTCTGCAATGATAGTGACCATCAGCCAGCCCTGCTTCGATATTTCTGGGCTGAGGCTGGCCAGGATGGCTGCTGCCTCTGCCTGTCTGCCCTTCTGCTCACAGAAAGAGAAAAGACAAAGATCTGCTCAGCTACCCACCCGGGAGGACAGAGACACCCCTGAGGGTGTGAGGTCAGCCTGGGCACGCGGCTCTGCCTGGACATTCCCCATGCCACCCAGCCTTCTCTCCGCTGGGGTGTGGACACAAGCGACCCATGGTCTCCTGACCCACATGCGGTTGGGCTTGCTTGAGGCAGACACACCCCGAAAAACCCCCATCCACACACAGCGAAAGGCCTGAGGCTTCCCCGGGTGGGACAGGAGAGGTGGCCGGACCTGGCCTGGGGCTCCCCTGTTACCTTTCTGTTCCTTCGAGCAAAGGGCCAGAGGACTCTCGTGGGGGGGGGGGGCGCTGAGCCAGTGTCAACCACGTGCCCACACAGTCTGCCTGTGAGCTCGCCTGAGGTCCCGGTAGCATCTGCGCAAGGGCAAGCAGCAGAACATCTTGACAGCAAACGATCTGGCTGGGGGCTCCTCTCCGCTGGGGAGGACTGGATACCAGGTTTGTGGGTTCTGTTGGGTTCTGTTGCCAGGAAGTGACATCATTTCCTGGTTCGTGGCCGAGGTCCCTTCCACAAAGGTCCCCAAGGGAACCTCTGGGTTTCTGGCTGTTCCCCCACGTCCTTAGACCACAGCAGGCACAGTGAAACCACACAGCCCACCCCACAGCATTGGGGAGACCTGGGTGTAGCCAGGGCCTGAGCTCTGAGGACACAGATGTTTTCAGCCCAGGATCCCTCTTCTCAGAAATGATGTGGCCCTGGGCAAGGCATGTGCTCTACAGGGTAACCCAGACTCTTGATCTTCAGAGTGGGGAACACTCTCCCATCTGCTGCCTAGGTTTGTCAGCCTACAAACAACTCCAGTTCCTGTTCATACTTTGGGCCTTTATCACATGGAGCTTGGACACTGAGACTTCCCAAAGGACAGATTTCACACAGGGCTGACCTAGCACAGAATGGGGCAGAATCAGGCCTGGATGGGCTCTGGGACCTGGGAAAAGGCAGTCCGCTTCCTGCCTATTTCTTGACCCCCGCAATGGGAGGACCGGAAGGTCATATTCAGACATCGCCCCCTCTGATATCAACCTTCCTTGTCCTACTCAAGTGTCCCACTCAGCCTCGAGGAGTGGGGGAGTCTGCCCAAACAGTGGCTCCCCGCATCCTTGTCTTTGAATCTCATCATCTTGTGTCATTTTACCACTTGCAGGGGGAATACGCACTGTCAATGTTTCCAAGCTCAAGAGAGATTCATGCAAATTCTGTGAAATCGACTCATTTCCTCTCTCCCTGGTTCAGTCTCTCTTCTGCGTTCCGTTTCGTTCTTGACCTTTCCAAATTCAGTCTGTCTTCCTCTCTGTGTCTCTCCTGTGGATGCTTGAATGCATGTGAATGTATGTAAGCATGTAAACTGTTGACCTAGGGTGAGGCTTTAGTGTTTCGTGTAGAGTGAGTTAAAGGTTTGGGGTTGAAATTGGTGTTAGGGGAAGGGCTAGATCTGGGATATGTTCTGGGAGACTTAGTGGTGTGAGTTCTCAGTCTCTTTTACGTAGGAACCCCTTCTCCGATATTCTGCTTGCTAATATTCTTTTTTGTTCAGTTTGTTACCATTTTGATTAGCAAATTCTTAGCTTTTCTGTTGCAAAGCTGTTCAAGTGGATGGAAGCTGGTCGGTGTCCTTTGGTTTACTATTTCCTTGACTTGAAGAGACCCAATTTTCTTCCACCCCCACACACATGTTGAGAAGTCCCTGACATTAAGGCCCCTATGGCCCGTGCTTATTTCCAAGAATTTCATCACTTCAGGCTTTGCATTGATGTGTTTCACTGAATCTGATGTGTTCTGAGACCAAAAGCCAATATGATTGTTCAGATGGAACCATCTCCAATTCCCACGGCCTTTCCTTGCAGAGGTTCTTTTTCCCATTCGTATCACCTCCCCTCCTTTGGCGTAGAGGAATTGACCGTAGAAGCTTGGGTTTACGTCTGGAACCTCAAATCCATTCCATGGATCTGGTTCTGCGTGTTTGATTTCTTCCCAGTACTATGCTGTCCTGATGATCCTAGTCTGAGAGTCTAATTGGCTATCAGTCAGCCTGCTATGTCCATTTCAGAGCTTTACGGCAGATTGAATTGACTCTTTTGACTCCTTTGTGTTCCCATAGACATTTTGGATTCTTTGGTTATAATGCCCTGAGAAAAGCCGTTGGTATTTTGAGAGAAATAGAGTGGATCCTCTGGATTGCCCCACTGTGGGGGTCCGGGGGAGGGGGAATTGATATCATCTTACCAGGAGGAATTCTTCTGATCCTTGAGCACAGCTATTTTCCATTGGATTTGTGGGATTCACCTTCTTTTATCCATCTCTTGCAGTTCTCAGAGAAGAGGGGCTCCCCTCCTGGTTTAGATGGACTCCTAGCTATTGCCTTTCAGGGAATGTAACTGTCCGTGGGGTTGATAATTGCCGTCTTCTAAGCGTTTGCTCTGAGTGTAAGAAATGCCAAGTATTTCTCTTCCCCTTCCTCACTGTCCATCTCTCTGAGCCTCCAGGTAGAACAGGCCTAGTCCAGGTTCCCATGGGCCTCGGGGAGTGCACCTAGACCCTGTGGATCAGACCCTCAGTTCTGGGCATCATTTGGTGTACTCTCCGCGTCCCTTTCTTCGCCTGGTGTCCCTTCAGACCTCTCCTTCAGGCTCCTTTGTGTTCATGTCATTTGTGTATTAACAGCCAAATCCTGCCTAAGCTCAGTATATGCATACAGGGTGCTTCCACCTCTCCCATCCCACCCGGGGAAGCCTGAGGCCTTTCCCTGTGTGTGGAAGGGGTTTTCTCGGCGTGTGTCTGACTCAAGTAAGCCCAGCTGCATGTGGGTTTGGAGTCCTTTGACTGCTTGTGTCCACACCCCAGCGGAGAGCAGGCTGCCTGTCATGGGGAGCGTCCAGTCAGAGCTGGTTGACCAGGCTGACCTCACGCCCTCGGGTGTGTCTCCGTCCTCCTGGGTGGGTATCTCAGCATATCTTTGTCACTGCTCCTTCTGGGAGCAGAAGGGCAGATGGGCAGAAGGAGCAGCCATACTGGCCAGTCTCAGCTCACAAATATAAAAGCAGGGCTGGCTGATGGTCTCTATCATTGCAGAGCATCCCACCAGAGGTGGCCCCTGAGGGGCACACCCCATCCACCTCCCAGAGGGAGGGCTTAGAACACCAGGCCCCTGCCCGGGAGGCACAGTCCAGGCTCCAGGTGAGCGTGGCCACAGAGGGCTCAGCCCAACTGGCAATGAAGACGGAGCAGGCCAGGCCTGCTACACAGACACCACCCAGCACGCACCCCGGGGCCCAGTCTCAGGCTGCCACGGAACTCAGAAAAGCCTGCCCTGACCCAGAGCTCTAAGAAGTCCTGCCTTGGAGGTAGCAGTAGGACCTCGAACCCACTAGGGCAGAGCAAATAGATGAGGCGTTTGTGGCTGCTGCATGTGAGTGTGGGGAGGTAGTGCTGAGCCACACAGGGAGGTGTCTCCCAGAGCTGGGGCTGGTCCGGGACCAATGGCTGGCCACACACCACTCATTTTGGAGACTGCAGAGAAGACTCCGATGCTAGGCCTTCTTATAGAATCTCTAGGAAGCTTTCGTATCCACTTAGGCACATGGTAAGGCTGTCCTGTGGCAAACTCTTCTTCTACACCAGCTCTAGCTCTGACCGTCAAACTCAGCCAGCCTCCACGTCCAAAACGAGTCCCTACAGAGGTTGGAGCTCCAGGTGCAGCACCCAGGGATCCACTGAGGGGAGATTGAGATCTGAAAGGTCCCCTCCCAAAGAAATGGGGCGAGCCGGGTACTGGCTAGCACCATCAGCACATCCGAGCTCTGGGCCTGCACGAACCGAGCCCCAGGCTCCGATGTCCCACCCCGTTTTCCAGAACCTCCACCTCCACGTGAACTTACACCTGCTCGGGCTTTGGCGGCAGAACACGAGTCAGGGCCTGAGTGACCACCTGCAGAGTGGCAGCCTGCCGTGTCTCCTGCCAAGGACTCAGACGCCCAACATGCCTGTCCCACCCCTGCAGGGAGAACAGGCCCATCCTCTGGACAGAGACCCAGAGCCCTTTCATCAAAAACCTCGTCCAGGGACGCGGTTGACTCTGCAGCCTCCATCCCTGTGTGTTGTCCGCGGCAGCCGTCCACTTTCTCCCCACCCAGGGGAGATTGACTTCCATTCCCCTGAGCTGATTTTCATCAGGCTCCTAGGCATCTTTCTTTTCATCTTTTATGTCTTTTATGGCTTTCTGTATATTTTGCTCGCAACTGTGTGTCAATAAATTTTCCTTCCTTGATGCCATTTGGGAATATGGAGGCCTTCACAATGCTGTGTAAACATCACCACTGTCTACATTTGGACACCCTCATTCTATCCCCCCCACTTCCCAGCAAAGCCTGGATTCATGGCAAGCACTCCCCGTTCTTCTCTCCCCGCCTGACAACATTGAGCCTACTTCTCTCTGCTTTTCTTCCCATCCTTTCGAGGTCCCCAATCAATGCCAATCACTGAAATAAAAGGAAACTGGAATTTGCTCTGACTGAAGGCGAAAGTTATAGTCTCTCGGCATTGTTAGAGTCTCGGCATCCCCATGAATTCTACAATCCATGCAATTCTCTAGGTCAGAATCCTGGAGTCAGTAGCTTTTCCCTTCTCAGTGGATTGTTCTGACTCCCCACATATTGGAAGACCAAACTGGAGAATTCTGGTCCCTATGTCATTTGACGTAGCCTTTGGGTATCTGAAAGGACCATGTAGGTCTTTTCAAGATGTTATCTGCCAAACGAAGCCCTCTCGGCAAATGTGCTCAGAATACGCAGGGAGGCAATGCTGTTGTAAGTGGGACACCTCAGGCACAAGGGGAATGCTGAGTTCTTCCTCTGGCACAAACAAACTCACAACAATAAACCAGGCAGGAGAAATGGAATGATAAACCCAAACCAACAAAGGGAGAAGTGTTCCACAGAACACAAGGCCAGATCCACCATCCTCGTAGTCCCCACATGCTCGTGAAAATCAGTGATCGGGAAAGAAAGAGAAGAAACATGTGCAAGTCCAATGTGAGGCAATGCACATGGCTAGTGTAGCTCAGAGATGGCCTGATGCTTCGCATGGACACACGGGCAAAGGGAAACACAGTGCAGGTGGCGGTTCTCATAATCTCAGAGCTAGGTGCTCAGGTTGGTGTCAACCAGCCTTCGGGACCACAAGAGGGAATGGAGGGCCAGCAGAGCCCATAGACATCTGTCTCGCTCTCTGCCAGAAGAATGTGCTGGACCCATCAAAGTCCCACTGGAACATCTCTTGGCGATCAGTGCCCACCCTCAACGTGGATCCCATTCCACTTCTTGCACGGTTGATCCTGTCTTCTGAGATGCTCACCTCTGGTGGTCCAAAGCCGCAGGCTTGCTTAGTCCCTGCGCAGACGAAACTCCCTTAAGCTGCTCACACGTCCAAGGGCACACAAGGTTGCCTGTGGCTTCTGGCTCAATGATGGAAGATCAGAGCCCTCTCAACCAGACTTGGGGATTGGTGCTGAAAGGGAGGCCGCACCTGACTCCCCCTTTCACTGGACAAAGTGTCCTTGCTTCTAGAGCTGCTGAATCCATTCAACTGTGGAAATGCGAGCTGAAAAACACCCATCTTTCCGAGAAGGTCTCCAAAACTGTTTAGGAGTGAAACATTGGAAACCAGATGGGGTGACATGCATGTCCATGGAAAATTAACACCTCTCAACAAATGCACTTCAAATGATTCCTAGACATACGTTCCATGCAAAATGGTTCACAAATCCAGAAGGAAATGGAGCAGATATTAGACATGAGCTCTGAGTTTTCACACACAATACCAAAAGGCACTCCACAAAGAGTAACCAGGGAACACAGTGAACTTTGTCAAATCCAAGATTTGGGCTCTGGGAAAGACCGTCTGAAAAACACAAACAACATATCCCAAGCGGGAAGACAACTGTTTGCATACAGGGAACGTAGGCAGAATTTGGCTCCTAATACACAAACGACATGAACACAAGCTTGAAAAAGAGGTCTGCAGGGAAACCAGGCGAAGGAAGGGACATGGAGAGTATACCGAATGATGCCCAACAATGAAGGCCTGAGAAACATGGTCTACCTGCACTCCCCAATAGCCGTGGGACCCTGGACTAGGCCTGTTCAACCTGGAGGCTCAGAGAGATGGACAGTGAGGAAGGGGAAGAGAAATCGTTGGCATTTCTAATACTAACAGCAAATGCTTAGAAGGAGACGGCAAGTATCAACCCCATCGACAGTGACATTTCCTGAAAGGCAATAGCTAGGGGTCCATCTAACCCAGGAGGGAAGCCCCTCTTCTAAAAGAACTGCAAGAGATGGATGAAAGAAGGTGAAGACCACCAATCCAATGGAAAATAAGCTGTGCTCATGGATCAGAAGAATTACTCATGATAAGATGATGTTACTTTCCCCTCCCCTGGACCCCCAACTTGGGGCAGTCCAGGGGTCGCACGCAATTCCTCTCAAAATACCAACGGCTACACAAATACAAATGATTATTAGAGAATACTATCAGCAATTATATGGCAATAAAATGAATAACCTGGAAGAAATTGACAAATTCCAAGAAAAGTACAACTTTACAAAACTGAACCAGGAAGAAACAGAAAATCTGAACAGACCCATCACAAGCTCGGAACTAGAGGCTATAATAAAAAATCTTCCAGCAAACAAAAGCCCTGGTCCAGACGGCTTCACGGCTGAGTTCTACCAAAAATTTAGAGAAGAGCTAACACCTATTCTACTCAAACTCTTCCAGAAAATTGCTGAGGAAATGAAACTTCCAAACTCATTCTATGAGGCCACCATTACCCTAATCCCCAAACCTCGTAAAGATCCCACAAAAAAAGAAAACTACAGGCCAATATCACTGATGAACATAGATGCAAAAATCCTTAACAAAATTCTAGCAATCAGAATCCAACAACACATTCAGAAGATCATACATCATGACCAAGTGAGCTTATCCCAGGAATGCAAGGATTCTTCAATATCCACAAATCAATCAACGTAATACACCACATTAACAAACGGAAAACTAAAAGTCAAATGATTATTTCAATAGATGCAGAGAAAGCCTTTGACGAAATACAGCATCCATTTATGATAAAAACCCTCCAGAAAGTGGGAATAGAAGGGACATATCTCAATATAATAAAAGCTATATATGACAAACCCACAGCAAACGTTAATCTCAACGGTGAAAAACTGAAAGCATTTCCCCTAATGTTAGGAATAAGACAAGGGTGCCCATTCGCACCACTACTATTCAACATATTTCTGGAAGTTTTGGCTACAGCAATCAGAGCAGAAAAAGACATAAAAGGAATACAAACTGGAAAAGAAGAAGTAAAACTTTCACTGTTCGCTGATAATATGATCCTCTACACAGAAAACCCTAAAGAATCTACCAGAAAACTACTAGAGCTAATCAATGAATACAGTAAAGTTGCAGGATATAAAGTCAACACACAGAAATCACTTGCATTCCTTTACACTAATAATGAGAAAATAGAATGAGAAATTAAGGAAACTATTCCATTCTCTGCTGCAATGAAAAGATTTAAATACTTAAGAATGTGTTTACCTAAGGAAACAAAAGACTTGTACACAGAAAACTATAAAACACTAGTGAACATAATCAAAGAGTACACTAATAGATGGAGAAATATACCATGTTCGTGTATTGGAAGAATAAATATTGTTAAAATGAGTATAATATCTAAAGTAACTTGTACATTCAATGCAATCCCTGTCCAGCTACCAACGATATTTTTCATAGAACTAGAACAAATAATCTCACAATTTGTGTGGAAATACAAAAAACCTCGAATAGCCAAAGAAATCTTAAGGAAGAAAAATGTAACTGGGGGAATTAGCCTGCCGGACTTCAGGCTCTACTACAAAGCCATAGTCATCAAGACAGTATGGTACGGGCATAAATACAGAAACATAGATCAATGGAACAAAATAGAAAGCCCAGCGATAAGTCCACGCACCTATGGATACCTTATCTTTGACAAAGGAGGCAAGAATATAAAATGGAGAAAAGACAGTCTCTTTAACAAGTGGTTCTGGGAAAACTGGTCACCCACTTGTAAAAGAATAAAACTAGAATACTTCCTAACACCATATACCAAAATAAACTCAAAATAGACTAGAGAGATAAACGTAAAACCAAAAACTATAAAACTCCTAGAGGAGAATGTAGGCAAAACACTCTCTGACATAAATCACAGCAGGATCCTCCAAGACCCACCTCCCAGAATATTGGAAATAAAAGCAAAAATAAACAAATGGGACCTAATTAAAATCCAAAGCTTTTGCATAGCAAAGTAAACTATAAGCAAGGTGAAAAGACAGCCTTCAGAATGGGGGAAAATAATAGCAAATGAAACAACTGATAAAGGATTAATCTCCAAAATATACAAGCAGCTCCTGCAGCTCAATTCCAGAAAAATAAATGAGCCAATCAAAAAATGGGCCAAACAACTAAACAGACATTTCTCTGAAGAATTCATAAAGATGGCTAACAAACACATGAAAAAATGCTCAACATCTCTCATAATCAGAGAAATGCAAATCAAAACCACAATGAGATACCATTTCACACCAGTCAGAATGGCTGCTATCCAAAAGTCTACATGCAATAAATGCTAGAGAGGTTGTGGAAACAAGGGAAACTTCTTACACCGTTGGTGGGAATGAAAACTAGTACAGCCACTATGGAGAACAGTGTGGAGATTCTTCAAAAAACTGGAAATAGAAATGCCATATGATCCAGCAATCACACTCCTGGGCATACACACCGAGGAAACCACAATTGAAAGAGACACACGTACTCCAATGTTCATCGCAGCACTGTTTACAATAGCCAGGACATGGAAGCAACCTACATGTCCATCTGCAGACGAATGGATAATAAAGCTTTGGTACATGTACACAATGGAGTATTACTCAGCCATTAAAAAGAATGCATTTGAATCAGTTCTAATGAGGTGGGTGAAATTGGAGCCTATTATACAGAGTGAAGTAAGCTAGAAAGAAAAACACCAATACAATATACTAACGCATATATATGGAATTTAGAAAGATCCAAATGATAACCCCGTATACGAGACAGCAAAAGAGAAACAGATGTATAAAACAGTCGTAGGGATTCTGTGAGAGAGGGTGAGGATGGGATGGTTTGGGAGAATGGCATTGAAACATGTATATTATCATATGTGAAACGAATCACCAGTTCAGGGTCGAGGCATGTTACAGGATGTTCAGGGCTGGTATGACCCAGAGGGAAAATAAAGGAAGGAGGGAGGTGGGACTGGGGTTCGGGAGAGGGACCTCATGTACACCCGAGGCGGATTCATGTCAATGTATGGCAAAACTAACCAATATAATACTGTAAAATAATTAGCCTCCAATAAAAATTAAAAAAAAATCGGCTGTTTTCAGGGCATTATAACCAACGAATTCCAAAATGTCTATGGAAACACAAAGGAGTCAAAAGAGTCAATGCAATCTGCCACAAAGCCCTGAAATGGACATAGCAGGCTGCTTGATAGCCAATTAGACTATCACACTAGGATCATCAGGACAGCATGGTACTGGGAAGAAATCAAACATGCAGAACCAGATCCATGGAGTGGAATTGAGGGTCCAGAAAAAAAAAAAAAATCCACGCTTCTACGGTCAATTCCTCAATGCCAAAGGAGGGGAGGTGATACGAATGAGAACAAGAGCCTCTGCAATGAAAGGCCGTGGGAATTGGAGATGGTTCCATCTGAACAATCACATTGGCTTTTGGTCTCAGAACAGGTCAGATTCAGTGAAACACATCAACGCAAAGCCTGAAGTGATGAAACTCCTGGAAATAAGCACGGGCCATAGGCTCCTTCATGTCATGGACTTCTCAACATGTGTGTGTGGAGGGGGGGAAAGAAAATCGGGTCCCATCAAGTCAAGGAAACAGTAAACCAAAGGACACCCATGGGCTTCCATCCTCTTGAACAGATTTGCATCAGAAAAGCTGAGCATTCACAAATCAAAATGGTAACAAACTGAACAAAAAAAGAATATTAGCAAGCAGAATATCGGAGAAGGGCTTCCTACGCGTCTCCCAGAACAAACCCCAGACCTATCCCTTCCCTTAACACCAAATCCAACGACAAACCTTTAACTCACTCGACACGAAACCCTAAAGCCTCAAACAAGTTCAACAACATACATGCGTCCATGCATTCACATGCATTCGAGCATCCAGAGGAGAGACACAGAGAGGAAGAGACAGACTGAATTTGGAAAGGTCAAGAAAGAGAGGGAACGAGGGAGAGAGACTGAACAATGGAGAGAGGAAATGATTCGATTTCATAGAATTTGCATGAATCTCTCTTGTGGTTGAAAACAATGACTGTGCTTTTCCCCCAAGAGGGAAAATGACTCAAAATGATGAGACTCAAGGACAAGGATGCGGGGAGCCACTGTTGGGGCAGACTCCCCCAGCCTTCGAGGCGGAGTGGGGCAATTGAGGAGGATGGGGAAGGTTGATATCAGAGGGGGTGATGTCTGAATATGACTTTCCGGTCCTCCAAATGCAGGGGTCAAGAAATAGGCAGAAAGGGGACTGCCTTTTCCCAGGTCCCAAAGCCCATCCAGGCATAATTCTGCCCCATTCTGTGCTAGGTAAGCCCTGTGTGGAATCCATCCTTTGGGAAGTCTCAGTGTCCAAGCTCCATGTGATAGCGGTCCAATGTTTGAACAGGCACTGGAGCTGTTCGTAGGCTGACAGACCTAGGCAGGAAATGGGAGAGTGACCCCCACTCTGCAGATGGAGAGAGTGGGGAAAACCTTGCCCAGGGCCACTTCACTTCTAAGAAGGAGCCTGGGCTGAAAGCAGCTGTGTCCTCAGAGCTCAGGCCCTGGCTGCACCCAGGTTTCCCAAAGGCTGTGGGGTGGGCTGAATGTGTGTCACTGTGCCTGCACGTGGCATAAGGGCATGGGAGAACAGCCAGAAACCCAGAGGTTCCCTTGGGGAGCTTTGTGGAAGTGACCTCGGCCATGAACCAGGAAATGATGTCACTTCCTGGCAACAGAACCCAACAGAACCGGCAACCCTGGTATCCAGGCCTCCTCAGTGGAGAGGAGTCCCCAGCCAGATCACTTGCTTTCAAGATATTCTGTTGTTTGCCCCTGCCCAGAGGCCGGGGCCTCAGGCGAACTCACAGGCAGAGAATGTGGGAACATGGATGACGCTGGCTCAGGGACCCCAGAGAGGCCTCTGGCCCTTTGCCCTAAGGAACAGAAAGGTAACAGGGAGGCCCAGGCCAGGTCTGGCCACCTCTCTCGTCCCACATGGGGAAGCCTGAGGCCTTTGCCTGTTTCTTGATGGGGGTTTCTCAGGGTGTGTCT
The DNA here is from genome assembly GCF_049115385.1 of Moschus berezovskii. Classification (NCBI taxonomy): domain Eukaryota; kingdom Metazoa; phylum Chordata; class Mammalia; order Artiodactyla; family Moschidae; genus Moschus; species Moschus berezovskii. Next base: position 113,044,169 of record NC_142467.1, on the reverse strand, counting down.
GCCTTAAGCAAGCCCAGCTGCATATTGGTCAGGAGCTCGTGGGTCGCTTTTGTCCACACCAGAGGGGAGAGCAGGCTGGTGGCATGGGAAGCATCCGGGCAGAGCTGGCTGCCCAGGCTGACCTCACTCCCTCAGGGGTATCTCTGTCCTCCCAATTGCGTATATGAGCAGAGACTCATCTCTGCGCTTTCTGGGAGCAGAAGGGCAGATGGGCAGAGGCAGCAGCCATCCTGGTCAGGCATAGCTCAGAAATATCGAAGGAGTGCTGCTGATGGTCACTGTCAATGTAGAGCGTCCCACCCGAAGTGGCCCCTGAGGGGAACACCCCTACTACCACCCTGAGGGAGGGTTCAGAGCACCAGCCCCCTTCTCAGGAAGCCCAGTACAGGCTCCAGGTGAGCGTGGCCACGGAGGGCTCAGCCAAACTGGCGAAGAAGAGGAAGCAGGCAAGGCCTGCTGCACAGACACCAACAAGCACACACTCCGGGGCCCAGTCTCAGGCTGCCACGGAGCTCAGCACACCCGGCTCTGACCCAGAGCTCTGAGAAGCCCTTCCTAGGAGGCAGCAGGAGATCCTGGAGCCCAGCAGTGCAGAGCACAGAGTTGAGGCTCCTGGGGCTGCTGCATGTGAGTGTGGGGAGGCGGTGCTTAGCCACACAGGGAGGAGTCCCCCAGAGTGGGGCTGGGCCTGGACCAAAGGCTGGCCTCACACCACCCATCTTGGAGACTGCAGAGAAGACTCCAAAGCAGGGCTTTCTTAGCTAATCTCTAGGAAGCCTTCATGTCCCCTTAGGCTCATGGCAAGGCTGGCATTTGGCAAACTCTTCTTCTTTCCCAGCTCTAGCTCTGGCCATGAAACTCAGCCAGCCTCCACGTACAAGACCCGTCCTTACAGAGGTGGGAGCTCCAGGTGCAGGACGCAGGGATCCAATGAGGGGAGATCGAGACCTAAGACAACCCTCCCAAAGCTACGGGGCGAACTGGGTACTTGACAGTCCCTTGAGCACATCGGAACTCTGTACCTGCACGACTCCCAGCCCCAAGCCCCGATGTCTCACCATGCCTTCCAGAACCTCCACCTTCACGTGTACATGCACCTGCTTGGGCTTTGGCGGCAGAACCCGAGTCAGGGCCTGAGTGACCACCTGCACAAGGGCAGCCTGCCTGACTGCTGCCAAAGACTCAGACGCCCACCATGACTCTCCCACCCCTGCAGGGAGAACAGCCCTATGCTCTGGACAGACTTCCAGAGCCATTTCAGGAAACACATTGTCCAGGGGTACGGTTGGCTCTGCAGCCTCCATCCCTGTGTGTTCCCTGTGGACGCCGTCCACTCCCTCCCCACCCAGGGGAGATTGACTTCCCTTCCCCTGAGATTATTTTCATCAGGCTTCTAGGCATCTTTCTTCTCATCTTTTATGTCTTTTATGACTTTCTGTATATTTTGCTCACAAGTGTGTGCCAATAAATTTTCCTTCTTTGATGCCATTTGGGAAGATGGAGGCCTTCACAATGCTGTGTAAGCATCACCACTGTCTACATTCTGAAACACTTATTCTATCCCCCTCCCACTTCCCAGCAAAGCCTGGATTCATGGCAAGCACTCCCCGTTCCTCTCTCCCCCACCTGAAAACATTGAGTCTACTTCTCTCTGCATTTCTTCCCATCGTTTCGGGGTCCCCAATCAATGCCAATCACTAAAATGAGAGGAAACTGGATTTTGGTCTGACTGAAGGTGAAAGTTATAGTCTCTCAGTATTGTTAGAGTCTTGGCATCCCCATGAATTCTACAGTCCATGGAATTCTCTAGGCCAGAATCCTGGAGTTGGTAGCTTTTCCCTTCTCCAGGGGATTGTTCTGACTCCCCACATATTGGAAGACCAAACTGGAGAATTCTGGTTTCTGTGTCATTTGAAGGAGCCTTTGGATATCTGAATGGACTGTGTAGATCCTTTCAAGATATCATCTGCCAAATGAAGTCATCACTGCAAAAGTGCTCAGAATCTCCAGGTAGGTCTTCCTGTTGTAAGTGGGACGCATCAGGCACAAGTGAAAGGCTGAGTTCTTCCACAGATACAAACAAACTCACAACAATAAACCATGCAGTATAAATGGAAAGATAAACCCACACCAACAAAGGGAGAAGTTTTCCTTAGAACACAAGGCCAGAGAAAGACAAACCATCCTTGTGGCACCCACATGCTCGAGAAAATCAGTTATAAGGAAGGAAAGAGAAGAAACATGTGCAGGTCCAATGACAGGCAAAGCACATGGCTAGTGTAGCTCAGAGATGGCCTGACACTTTGCATGGACACGTGGGAAAAGGGACATACACTGTAGGTATAGGTGGCCATCATCTCAGAGCTAGGTGCTTAGGATGGTGACAACCAGCCTTCGGGACCACAAGAGGGAGTGGAGTCCCTAGCAGATCCCATAGACATCTCTCTCGCTATGTGGGAGAAGAGTGTGGCGGACCCATCATAGTCCCACAGGAACATCACTTGACGATCAGTGCCCAACCTCAGGGTGGATCCCACTCCACTTCTGGCACGGTGGCTCCTGTCCTCTGAGATGCTCACCTCTGGCGGTCTGAAGCTGCAGGCCTGCTGGGCGCCTTCGGAGACGAAACTCCCTTCAGCTGCTCACACAGCCAAGGGCACACATGGATGCCTGTGGAATCTGGATCACAGATGGAAGTTCAGAGCCCTGTCAACCTGAACTTGGGATTGGTGCTGAAAGGGAGGCCGCACCCAACTCCCTTTTCACTGGACACAGCGTCCCTGAGCTAGAACTGCTGAATCCATTCTTCTGTGGAAATGCAAGCTGAAAATCACCCATCTTTCCGAGAAGATATCCAAAAGAGTTTAGGAGCAACACATTTGGAAATCAGAGTGGATGACATGCATGTCCATGGAAACTTGACACCTCTCAACAAATGCACTTGAAATGATTCCTAGACATATGTTCCATGCAAAACGGTTCACAAATCCAGAAGGAAATGGAGCAGAGATTAGCATGAGTTCTGTGTCTTCACACACAATACAGAAAGGCACTACACAAAGAGTAACAAGGGAACACAGTGAACTTTGTCAAATCCAAGATTTGGACTCTGGGAAAAACCGTCTGAAAAGCACAAATGACACATCCCAAGCTGGGAGACAACTGTTTGCATACACAGAGTTTAGGCAGGATTTGGCTCTTAATACACAAATGACATGAACACAAATGGGCCTGAAGGAGACACCAGGAGAAGGAAGGGACAGGGAGAGTACACCGGATGATGCCCAGCACTGAGGCCTGAGAAATACAGTCTAGCTGCATTCCCCGAGCCCCGTGGGACCGTGGAATAGGCCTGTTCTACCTGGAGGCTCAGAGAAATGGACAGTGAGGAAGGGGAAGAAAAATCCTTGGCATTTCTAACACTTCCAGCAAACGCTTAGAAGAAGGCAATTATCAACCCCACCGACAGTGACATTCCCTGAAAGGCAATAGCTAGGAGTCCATCTAACCCAGGAGGGAAGCCCTTCCTCTCAGAGAACTGCAAGAGATGGATGAAAGAAGGTGAAGCCCAACAATCCAATGGAAAATAAGCTGTGCTCACAGATCAGAGGAATTCCTCCTGGTAAGATGATTTCACTTCCCCCTTCTCCCAACCCCCACCATGGGGCAATCCAGAGTTTCCACGCTATTCCTCTCAAAATACCAACGGGTGTTCTCAGGTCATTATAACCAAAGAATTCCAGAATATCTATGGAAAAACAAAGGAGTCAAAATAGTCAGTGCAATCTGCCACAAAGCCCTGAAATGTACATAGCAGTCTGCCTGATAGCCAATTAGAGTATCACATTAGGATCATCAGGACAGCATGGTACTGGGAAGAAATCAAACACGAAGAACCAGATACATGGAATGGAATTGAGGGTCCAGAAATAAACCCAAGCATCAACAGTCAATTCCTCAATGCCAAAGGAGGGGAGGCGATATGAATGGGAACTAGAGCCTCTGCAACGAAAGGCCGTGGGAATTGGAGATGGTTCCATCTGAACAATCACATTAGCTATTGTTCTCATAACATTTCAGATTTAGGGAAACACGTCAATACAAACCTGAAGTGATGAAACTCCTGGAAAGAAACAAGGGCCATTGGCTCCTTAATGTCAGGGACTTCTCAACATGTGTGTGGGAGGGGGAAGAAAATCGGGTCTCTTCAAGTCAAGGAAACAGGAAACCAAGAGACACCAACTTGCTTCCATCCACTGAACAGCTTTGCATCAGAAAAGTTAAGCATTCACTTATCAAAATGGTAACAATCTGAACACAAAAGAATATTTGCAAGCAGAATATCGGAGAAGGGGTTCCTTCATAAAAGAGACTGAGAACTCACACCACTAAGTCTCCCAGAACAAAGCCCAGACATATCCTTTCCCCTAACACGAACTCCCACCCGAAACCTTTACCTCACTTGAAATGAAACCCTAAAGCCTCACCCTAGGTCAACAATTCCCCAGCAATCAATGCAAAGAAATAGAGGAAAACAACAGACTAGGAAAAACAAGAGATCTTTTCAAGAAAATTAGAGATATCCAGGGAACATTTCATGCAAAAATGGGCTCGATAAAGGACAGAAATATTATGGATCTAGCAGAAGCAGAAGATATCAAGAAGAGGTGGCAAGTATACACAGAAGAACTGTACAAAAAAGATCTTCACGACGAAGATAATCACGATGGAGTGATCACTCACTTGGAGCCAGACATCTTGGAATGTGAAGTCAAGTGGGCCTTAGAGAGCATCACTACAAACAAAGCTAGTGGAGGTGATGGAATTCCAATTGAGCTATTTCAAATCCTAAAAGATGATGCTGTGAAAGTCTGCACTCAATATGCCAGAACATTTGGAAAACTCAGCAATTGCCACAGGACTGGAAAAGATCAGTCTTCATTCCAATCACAAAGAAAGGCAATGCCAAAGAATGCTCAAACTACAGCACAACTGCACTCATCTCACACACTAGTAAAGTCATGCTCAAAATTCTCCAAGCTAGGCTTCAGCAATATGTGAATCAAGAACTTCCAGATGTTCAAGCAGGTTTTAGAAAAGGCAGAGGCACCAGAGATCAGATGGCCAACATCCGCTGGATTATGGAGAAAGCAAGAGAGTTCCAGGAAAACATCTATTTCTGCTTCATTGACTATGCCAATGCCTTTGACTTTGTGGATCACAATAAACTGTGGAACATTCTGAAAGAGATGGGAATCCCAGACCACCTGACCTGCCTCTGGAGAAACCTGTATGTAGGTCAGGAAGCAACAGTTAGAACTGGACATGGAATAACAGACTGGTTCCAAATAGGAAAAGGAGTACGTCAATGTTGTATATTGTCACCCTGCTTATTTAAATTCTATGCAGAGTATATCATGAGGAACGCTGGGCTGGAAGAAGCACAAGCTGGAATCAAGATTGCTGGGAGAAATATCAATAAACTCAGATATGCAGATGACACTACCCTTATGGCAGAAAGTGAAGAGGAACTCAAAGGCCTATTGATGAAAGTGAAAGAGAAGTGTGAAAAGGCTGTCTTGAAGCTAAACATTCAGAAAACGAAGATCATGGCATCTGATCTCATCACTTCTTCGGAAATAGATGGAGAAACAGTCGAAACAGTGTCAGACTTTATTTTTTGGGCTCCAAAATCACTGTGGATGCTGAATGCAGCCATGAAATTAAAAGACGCTTACTCCTTGGAAGGAAAATTATGACCAGCCTAGATAGCATATAAAAAAGCAGAGACATTACTTTGCCAACCAAGGTCCGTCTAGTCAGTTCAGTTCAGTTCAGTTCAGTTCAGTTCAGTCGCTCAGTCGTGTCCGACTCTCCGCGACCCCATGAATCACAGCACGCCAGGCCTCCCTGTCCATCACCAACTCCCGGAGTTCACTCAAACTCATGTCCACAGAATCGGTGATGCCATCCAGCCATCTCATTCTCCGTCGTCCCCTTCTCCTACCGCCCCCAACCTTTCCCAGCATCAGAGTCTTTTCCAGTGAGTCAACTCGTCTCATGAGGTGGCCAAAGTACTGGAGTTTCAGCTTTAGCATCAGTCCCTCCAATGAACATCCAGGATTGATCTCCTTTAGAATGGACTGGTTGGATCTCCTTGCAGTATAAGGGACTCTCAAGAGTCTTCTCCAACACCACAGTTCAAAAGCATCGATTCTTCGGCGATCAGCTTTCTTCACAGTCCAACTCTCACATCCATACATGACCACGGGAAAAACCATTGCCTTGACTAGACGGACCTTGGTCGGCAAAGTAATGTCTCTGCTTTTTAATATACTATCAAGGTTGGTCATAACTTTCCTTCCAAGGAGCAAGCGTCTTTTAATTTCATGGCTGCAATCAGCATCTGCAGTGATTTTGGAGCCCAAAAAAACAAAGTCTGACACTGTTTCCACTGTTTTTCCATCTATTTCCCATGAAGTGATGGGACCAGATGCCATGATCTTTGTTTTCTGAATGTTGAGCTTCAAGCCAACCTTTTCACTCTCCTCTTTCACTTTCATCAAGAGGCTTTTGAGTTCCTCTTCACTTTCTGCCATAAGGGTAGTGTCATCTGCATATCTGAGGTTATTGATATTTCTCCCAGCAATCTTGATTCCAGCTTGTGCTTCTTCCAGCCCAGCGTTCCTCATGATGTACTCTGCATATAAGTTAAATAAGCAAGGTGACAATATACAACCTTGACGTACACCTTTTCCTATTTGGAACCAGTCTGTTGTTCCATGACTGGTTCTAACTGTTGCTTCCTGACCTGCATACAGGTTTCTCAAGAGGCAGGTCAGGTGGTCTGGGATTCCCATCTCTTTCAGAATGTTCCACAGTTTATTGTGATCCACACAGTCAAAGGCTTTGGCATAGTCAATGAAGCAGAAATAGATATTTTTCTGAAACTCTCTTGCTTTCTCCATGATCCAGCGGATGTTGGCAATTTGATCTCTGGTGCCTCTGCCTTTTCTAAAACCTGCTTGAACATCTGGGAGTTCACGGTTTACATACTGCTGAAGCCTGGCTTGGAGAATTTTGAGCATGACTTTACTAGCGTGTGAGATGAGTGCAATTGTGCGGTAGTTTGAGCATTCTTTGGCATTCCCTTTCTTTGGGATTGGAATGAAGACTGACCTCTTCCAGTCCTGTGGCCACTGCCGAGTTTTCCAAATCTGCTGGCATATTGAGTGCAGCACTTTCACAGCATCATCTTTCAAGACTTGAAATAGCTCAACTGGAATTCCATCACCTCCACTAGCTTTGTTCCTAGTGATGCTTTCTAAGGCCCACTTGACTTCACATTCCAAGATGTCTGGCTCTAGGTCAGTGATCACGTTATTGTGACTATCTTGGTCGTGAAGATCTTTTCTGTACAGTTCTTCTGTGTATTCCTGCCACCTCTTCTTAATATCTTCTCCCGTGGTCATGTATGGATGTGAGAGTTGGACTGTGAAGAAAGCTGATCGCTGAAGAATTGATGCTTTTGAACTGTGGTGCTGGAGAAGACTCTTGAGAGTCCCTTGGACTGCAGGGAGAACCAACCAGTCCATTCTAGAGGAGATCAATCCTGGGTGTTCATTGGAAGGACTGATGCTAAAGCTGAAACTCCAACACTTTGGCCACCTCATGCGACGAGTTGACTCACTGGAAAAGACTCTGATACTGGGAGCGATTGGGGGTAGGAGGAGACGTGGACGACAGAGAATGAGGTGGCTGGATGGCATTACCGATTCGATGGACATGAGTTTGAGTGAACTCCTTGAGTTGGTGATGGACAGGGAGGCCTGGCGTGCTGTGGTTCATGGGGTTGCTAAGAGTCGGACACGACTAAGCGACTGAACTGAACTGAACTAAACTGAAGGTCAACAATATACATGCGTACATGCATTTCTCAGCCATGCAAGCATCCAGAGGAGAAACACAGAGAGGAAGAGACAGACTGAATTTGGAAAGGTCAAGAAAGAGAGGGAACGAGGGAGAGAGACTGAACAATGGAGAGAGTAAATGAATCAATTTCACAGTATTTGCATGAATCTCACTTGAGTTTGAGAAAAGTAACAGTGCCAACTCCCCCTGAAAGGGGAAAAATGACCCAAGATGATGAGACTCAAAAACAAGTATGTGGGGAGCCACTGTTGGGGCAGGCTCCACCACCCTTCGAGGCAGAGTTCGACATTTGAGTAGGACGAGGAATGTTGATATCAGAGGCGGTGATGTCTGAATATTACCTTCCGGTCCTCCCAATGCTGGGGTCAAGAAATAGGCAGGAAGTGGACTTCATCTTCGAAGGTCCCAGAGCCCATCTAGGCCTGATTCCGCCCCATTCTGTGCTAGGTCAGCCCTGTGTGGAATCCGTCCATTGGGAAGTCTCAGTGTCCTGGCTCCATGTGAGAGCGGCCCAAAGTTTGAACAGGCACTGGAGCTGTTCGTAGGTTGACAGACCTAGGCAGGAAATGGGAGAGTGATCCCCACACTGCACATGGAAAGACTGTGGAAACCCTGCGGGGCACATGGCTTGCCCAGGGCCACATCACTTCTGAGAAGAAGGAGCCTGGGCTGAAAGCAGCTGTGTCCTCAGAGCTCAGGCCCTGGCTGCACCCTGGTCTCCTCAAGGCTGTGGGTTGTGCTGTGTGGGTGTCAATTTGCCTGCACGTGTCCTGAGGGCATGGGGGAACAACCAGAAACACAGAGGTTCCCTTGGGGAACTTTGTGGAATGGACCTTGGCCACGAAAGCAGGAAATGATATCACTTCCTGGAAACAGAACCCAACAGAACCCGAAACCCGGGTTTCCAGGCCTCCCCAGCAGAGAGGAGCCCCCAGCCAGATCGCTTGCTTTCAAGATGTTCTGCTGTTTGCCCCTGCCCAGAGGCCAGGGCCTCAGGCAAGCTCACAGGCAGAGTGTGTGGGAACGCGGTTGACGCTGGCTCAGGGCCCCCAGAGAGGCCTCTGATCCTTTGCCCGAAGGAACCGAAAGGTAACAGGGGAGACCCAGACCAGGTCAAGCCACCTCTCCCGTCCAATATGGGGAAGCCTGAGGCCTTTCCTTGTGTGTGGATGGGGGTTTCTTAGGGTGTGTCTGCCTCAGGCAAGCCCAGCCGCATGTGGGTCAGGAGCCCGTGGGTCGCTTGTGTCCACACCCCAGGGGAGAGCATGCTGGGTGCCATGGGGAGTGTCCAGGCTGAGCCGTGTGCCCAGGCTGACCTCACACCCTCATGGGGGGCCTCCATCCTACCCGGTGGGTACTGAGCAGACACCCGTATCTGTTCTTTTTGGGAGCAGAAAGGCAGACGGGCAGAAACTTTAGAAATCTTGTCCAGGCTCAGCTCAGAAATATTGAAGCAGGGCTGGCTGGTGGTCACTATCATTGCATAGCGTCCCACCCGAGGTGGCCCCTGAGGTGCACACCCCATCAACCTCCAAGAGGGAGGTTTCAGAGCACCACCCCCTGCCCTGGAGGCCCAGTGCAGGCTCCAGGTGAGCGTGACCACGGAGGGCTCAGGCGAACTGGCGATGAAGAGGAAGCGGGCAAGGCCTGCTGCTCAGACACCACCCAGCACACACCCGGGTACCCAGTCTCAGGCTGCCACTGACCTCAGCACAGCCAGCTCTAAACCAGAGCGCTGAGAATCCCTGCCTCGGAGGCAGCAGGAGGACCTCGAACCCAACACAGCAGAGCACAGAGGTGAGGCGGCTGGGGATGCTGCATGTGAGTGTGGGGAGGCGGTGCTGAGCCACACAGGGATGAGTCCTCAAGAGCTGAGGCTGGGCCTGGACCAAAGGCTGGACTCAAACCACCCATCTTGGAGACTGCAGAGAAGACACCAATGCTGGGCCTTTTTAGCGCATCTCTAGGAAGCTTTCATGCCCACTTAGGCCCATGGCAAGGCTCGCCTGTGGGAAACTCTTCTTTTCCCCAAGCTCTAGCTCTGGCCGTCAAACTCATCCAGCCTCCACGAACAAGACCTGTCCCCACAGAGGTGGGAGCTCCAGGTGCAGGACCCAGGGATCCAATGAGGGGAGATTGAGACCTGAGACATCCCCATCCAAAGACACGGGGCAAGCCGGGTACTGGCCAGCACCCTCAGCACATTGTATCTCTGTGCCTGCAGGACCCCCAGCCCCAGGCCCTGATGTCCTACCCCACCTTCCAGAACCTCCACCTCCACGTGCACTTGCAGTGCTTGGGCTTTGGCGGCAGAACCCTAGTCAGTGCCTGAGTGACCACCTGGGCAGGGGCAGCCTGCCCTGGCTCCTGCCAAGGACTCAGACGCACACCATTTCTGTCCCTCCCCTGCAGGGAGAACAGGCCCCAGTTCTGGACATAGACTCAGAGCCCTTTTGGCAAATACCTGGTCCAAGGGTGCGGTTGGCTCTGCAGCCTCCATCCCTGTGTGTTCTCCGTGGACCCCGTCCACTCCCTCCCCACCCAGGGGAGATTGAATTCCCTTCCCCTGAGCTGATTTTCATCAGGCTCCTAGGCATCTTTCTTCTCATCTTTTATGTTTTTTGTGGCTTTATGTATATTTTGCTCATAAGTGTGTATCAATAAATTTTCCTCCCTTGAAGCCATCTGGGAATATGGAGGCCTTCAAAATGCTCTGTAAGCATCACCACTGTCTACATTCAGACACCCTCATTCTATTCCCCCCACTTCCCATCAAAGCCTAGATTCATGGTAAGCACTCCCCGTTCCTCTCTCCCCCTCCTGACAATATTGAGTCTACTTTTCTCTGCATTTCTTCCCATCCTTTTGAGGCCACAATCAATGCCAATCACTGAAATGAAAGGAAAATGGATTTTCCTCTGACAGAAGTTGAAAGTTGCAGTCTCTCAGTATTGTTAGAATCTTGGCATCCCCATGAATTCTACAGTCCGTGGAATTCTCTAGAGCATAATTCTGGAGTGGGTAGCTTTTCCCTTCTCCAGGGCAGTTTCTGACTCCCCACATATTGGAAGACCAAACTTTAGAATTCTCGTTTCTATGTAATTTGAAGTAGCCATTGGGTATCAGAAAGGACAGTGTAGGTCCTTTCAAGATGTCATCTGCCAAACGAAGCCTCTTGGCAAATGTGCTCAAAATCTCCAGGTAGGCAGTGCTGTGGTAAGTGGGACTCCTCAGGCACAAGGGAAATGCTGAGTTCTTCTGCCGGGACAAACAAACTCACAACAGTAAACCAGGCAGGAGAAATGGAAAGATAAACCCACACCAACAAAGGGAGAAGTGTTCCTCAGAGCACAAAGGCAGAGAAAGTCCCACCATCCTTTTGGCCCCCATATCCTCGAGAAAATCAGTGATCGGAAAGGAAAGAGAAGAAACATATGCAGGTCCAATGAGAGGAAATGCACATGTCTCGTGTAGGTCAGAGATGGCCTGACACTTCACATGGACATGCAGGCAAAGGGAAACACAGTGCAGGTGGCAGTGGTCATCATCTCAGAGCTAGGTGCTCCAGATGGTGACAACCAGCCTTCGGGACCACAAGAGGGAGCCGAGGGCCTAGCAGAGCCCATAGACATCTCTCTTGCTCTCTGGGAGAAGAGTGTGCATTACCCATCAAAGTCCCACAGGAGCATCTCTTGGCGATCAGTGCCCACCCTCAGGATGGATCCCACTCCACTTCTGGCACGGTTGTTTCTGTCTGCTGAGATGCTCACCTCTGGCGGTCCGAAGCCACAGGCCTGCTGGGCGCCTGCCGAGACTAAACTCCCTTCAGCTGCTCACACAGCCAAGGCCAAACGAGGATACCTGTGGCCTGCGGCTCACAGATGGAAGATCAGAACCCTGTCAACCCGACCTTGGGATCGGTGCTGAAAGGGAGGCTGCACCCGAGACCCTTTTCACTGGAAACAGAGAAAGTCTGATTGGCTATTGTTCGTCGGGAACATCCAGAAAGTTTAATTAGCGGATAGGGGCGACCTGTACATGGAGTGCAGAATTTCATGGTTTTTCTCGAATTGCGGCTTGAAGCTTGGAGGACTTCTGGAGTTACGACGGGAACCACTGTGACTCGCTAGTTTTGCCTCATGGAAATCAGGTCTCCCGTCGTGTTGTAAGTGGAATTTCGTGATTCCTTTCGAGTCGTTGCAAGGCATGAGGGCCACATTTTGACTTGAGAGGGTAAACTCAGGTTTCCTCTGCAGTGGCCACAGGGATCTTGGGGTTGCTATGAAAGTTCCCCTGGGGAGTCAGGCCTAGTCTTCGTTGAGGAGGGAACTAAGATTTCCCCCCAAGTTGTAAAAGGATTATCAGGCCCGCTATCTGTTTGAGCGGTAAATTTGGGCTTTTTCGAGAGACTCAGCGGGGGATTAATGCCTCCGATCACGTTAGGAGTTGATACTCTGTGTTCCACTGGAGCTGCTGCAAACAAAACATGACTCATCTCTAGTTGAGTGTGAACTCGGAGTCTTTTGACCTTGCTGCAGTATCTATTGGGTTGCCCTCCAGTGTCAGTAGATGTGACAGGACTCATCAAGTGGTGTGAGTGGAAGTTGGGATTCCTCTTCATTTGAAAGTGGAATGTCCCATTATCTTCAGCTGAAGTGTGATCACAGGCCTTCTCTTAAATTGTGATGGGGAAATTCAGTTTTCTTCTCTCATCGGGTCGGGTATCTCTTGGCGACCCTTAAGTTGCATCAAGGAAGTCAAGCCTCATATCGAATTTGGAAAAGGAACTCGGGACTTCTGTCTATGTGTTTCAGGAAAAAAAGATTACCTCCTCTTGCTTTGAAAGAGGAATCTCGAGGTTTTGCTCGAGTTGCTATGGGAAGTTTGGAGATTCACTCGAGTAACGACGGGAATATCAGGGAGCCTCCCGTGTTGTCTCTGGGAAGTCAGAACTCCTTTCCATTTGCAAGAGGAAACTTAGGATTCCTTGGCGTTGCTGCAAAGAAAGAGGTCTGTATCTAGATTTGCTCAAAATTTCCTCATCTCGCATGGAGGCGATAATTTTGGATTGTTTCTGGAGTTGCGGCGGGAAGCTGGGGGTACTTCTCGAGTTGTGACGGGGACATCAGGAACTAGCTCGATTTGAATCAGGGAAGTTAGTTTCCCTTTTGTGTTGGAAGGGGAACTTCCGGTTTACTCTCGAGCCATTAATTGGGAATAGGGCCTCATCTCGAATTGAGTCCATAAAGTGTGTTCTCCGTTGCAATGGGGACAGCTGTGTGAGGGAAATTTCTGAGTTGCATAAAGGGTGTCAAGTTCCCTTCTGCCTTTCAAGGGGGAATCTGGGATTACTCTTGAGATTATGCAGCGAAAAATTCCTCATCTCGCATTCAGGGGATAATTTTGTGTTGTTTCTCGTGTTGCCTCAGGAAGCTGGGGGTACTTCTCCAGTTGTGACGGGACCTCAGGAACTCGCTGGGGTTGCTTAAGGAAAGTCAGTTCCCCTTATGTGTTGGAAGGGCAACTTCCGGCTTATTCTCTAGCCGTTAAATGGGCTTAGGGCCTCATCTCGAATTGAGTCCATAAAGTGTATTCTCCTGTCCAATGGTGACGGCTGTGTGAGGGAACTTTCTGAGTCGCATAAAGGGTGTCAACCACCTTTTGCCTTTCAAGCGGGATGTGGGATTTTTTTGAGATTCTGCAGCTCAAAATTTCCTCATCTCGCACTGAGGAGATAATTTTGTGGTGTTTCTCGTGTTGCGGCGGGTATTTGGTGGTACTACTCGAGTTGCAACTGGGACTTCAGGTACTCGCTCGGTTTGCTTCATGTAAGTCAGGTCCCATTTTTAATGGAAGGGAAATTCCGGTTAACTCTCGAGCCCTTAAATGGGAATAGAGCCTCTTCTCGATTTGAGTCCATAAAGAGGGTTCTCCACTCCAATGGAGACAGATATTAGGGATCTGTGTAAGTCGCATAAAGTGTGTCAAGTAGCCTTTAGCATTACAAGCGGGAATGTGGAATTTTTCTTGAGATTTTGTAGCACAAAATTTCCTCATCTCAGATTGAGGGGATAATTTTGTGGTGTTTCCCGAGTTGCGGCGTGAAGCTGGGGGTATTTCTCGAGTTGAGACGGGGACGTCAGGAACTCGCTCGTGTTGCTTCAGGGAAGTCAGGTCACCTTTTGTGTTGGAAGGGGAATTTCTGGATTAGTCTCGAGCCGTTAAATGGAAATGGACCTCATCTAGTATTGAGTCCAAAAAATGTGTTTTCCTCTCCAATTGGGACGGCTGTGTGAGGGAACTTTCTGAGTCATATAAAGGGTGTCAAGTATCCTTTTACCTTTCAAGTGGGAATGAGGGATTTCTCTTGAGATTCTGCAGCTCAAAATTTCCTCATCTCGCATTGAGGGGATAATTTTGTGGTGTCTCTCGAGTTGCGGCGGGAATCTGGGTGTACTTCTCGAGTTGCGAAGGGGATCTCAGTAAATACCTCAGGTTGCTTCAGGGATGTCAGGTCCCCTTTTGTGTTGGACTGGGAACGTCGGGATGACTCTCATGCCCTTAAGTGGGAATAGGGCCTCTTCTCGAGTTGAGTCCATAAAATGTGTCCTCCTCTCCAATGGGGACGGTTGTTTGAGGGAAATAGCTGAGTCACATTAAGGGTGTCAAGTACACTTTTGCCTTTCAAGCGGAAATTTGGGTGTTCTCTTGAGATTCTGCAGCTCAAAATTACCTCATCTGCATTGAGGTGATAACTTTGTGGTGTTTCTCGAGTTTCTGCGGGGAGCTGGGGGTACATCTCGAGTTGGGACGTGGACCTCAGCACCTGGCTACGGTTGCTTCAGGGAAGTCAGGTCCCCTATTGTGTTGGAAGGGAAATATCCGGATTACTCTCGAGACGTTAAATGCATATAGGGCCTCTTTTCGAATTGAGTCCATAAAATGTGTTCTCTTCTGCAATGTGTACGGTTGTGTGAGTGAATTTTCTGAGTCGCATAAAGTGTGTAAAGGACCCTTTTGCATTTGAAGTGTGAATGTGGGATTTCTCTTGAGATTCTGCAGCGGAAATTTTCCTCATCTCACATTGAAGGTATAATCTTGTGCTGTTTCTCGAGATGAGGCGGGAAAATGGGGGTACTTTTCGAGTTGCGACTGGTACCAGAGGAACACGCTCGGGTCGCTTCAGGGAAGTCCGGTGCCCTTTAGTGTCGGTAGGGGAACGTCCTATTTAATCTCGAGCCCTTAAATGGGAATAGGGCCTCTTCTCGAGTTGAGTCCTTAAAGTGTGTTCTCGTCTCCAATGGGGACGGCAGTTTGAGGGAACTTTCTGAGTCGCATAAAGGGTGTCAAGTACACTTTTGCCTTTTAAGCGGGAATGTGGATTTTCTCTTGAGATTCTGCAGTGCAAAATTTCCTCATCTTGCATTGAGGGGATAATTTTGTGGTGTTTCTCGAGTTGCCGCTGGAAGTAGAGGGTATTTCTCGAGTTGTGATGGGGGCCTCAGGAACTCGCTCGGGTTGCTTCAGGGAAGTCAAGTCCGCTTTTGTGTTGGAAGGGGAACTTCCGGATTCGTCTCGAGCCGTTAAATGGGAAATTTGCCTCTTCTCGATTTGAGTCCATAAAGTGTGTTCTCCTCTCCACTGAAGATGGATGATAGGGACCATTCTAATTCGCCTGAAGGGAGTCAAGTACCCTTTTGCCTTTCAAGTGGGAATGTGGGATTTCTCTTGAGATTCTGCAGCGCAAAATTTCCTCATCTCGCATTGAGGGGATAATTTTGTGGTGTTTCTCGAATTGCTGTGTGAAGCGGGGGGAACTCCTCGAGTTACGACGGGGACCTCGGGCATTCACTCGAGTTACTTCAGGGAAGTCAGGTCCTCTTTTGTGCTGGAAGGGGAACTTCCGCATTATTCTCAAGCCCTTTAATGGGAATAGGGCCTCTTCTCGATTGAATCGATCAAGTGTGTTTTGCTCTCCAATAAGGATGGATATTAGAGAACTTTCTTAGTGGCATAAATTGTGTCAATTGCACTTTTGCCTTTCAGGCGGGAAAGTGGGATTTCTCTTGAGATTCTGTGGCACAAAATTACCTCATCTCGCATTGAGGGGAAAATTTTGTGGTGTTTTTTTCAGTTGCGGCGGGAAGCAGGGGGTACTTCTTGAGTTGCGATGGGGACCTCAGGACCTCGCTCGGGTTGCTTCAGGGAAGTCAAGTCCCGTTTTGTGTTGGAAGGGAAACTTCCGTATTACTCTCGAGCCGTTAAATGGGAATATTGCCTCTTCTCGATTTGAGTCCATAATGTGTGTACTCCTCTCCACTGAGGACGGATGTTAATGAACATTCTGAGTCGCCTAAGGGGAGTTAAGTACCTTTTTGCCTTTCAAGCGGGAATGTGGGATTTCTCTTGAGATTCTGCACCGCAAAATTACCTCATCTCGCATTGGTGGGATAATTTTGTGGTGTTTCTCGAGTTGCGGCTTGAAGCAGGGGGTACTTCTCGAGTTGTGACGGGGACCTCAGGAACTCACTCGAGTTACTTCACGGAAGTCAAGTCCCTTTTTCAGCTGGAAAGGGAACTTCCGGATTACTCTCAAGCTCTTTAAATGAAATCGGCCTCTTCTCGAGATGAGTCCATAAAATGTGTTCTCCTCTCCAATGGGGACTGATGTTAGGGAAATTTCTGAGTCGCATAAAGGGTGACCAGTACCCTTTTGCCTTTCAAGAGTGAATGCGGTATGTCTCTAGAGATTCTGCAGTGCAAAATTTAATCATCACGCATTGAGAGGATAATTTTGTGGTGTTTCTTGAGTTGCGGCAGGAATCTGGGGGTACTTCTCGAGTTGCAACGGATTCCTCAGTAACTCGCTCGGGTTGCCTCAGGGAAGTCAGGTCTCCTTTGGTATTGGAAGGGGAACTTCCAGTTTACTCTCGAGCCGTTAAATGGGAATAGGGGCTCATGTCGAATGGAGTCCATAAAGTGTGTTCTCCTGTCCAAAGGGAACGGTGTGTGAGGAACGTTTCTGAGTCGCATAAAGGGTGTCAAGTACCCTTTTGCCTTTCAAGAAGGAATGTGGTATTTCTCTTGAGATTCTGCAGAACAAAATATCCTCATCTCGCATTGAGGGGATAATTTCGTGGTGTTTCTCGAGGTGCGGTGGGAAGCAGGGGGTATATCTCTTGAGTTGCGAAGGGGACCTCAGGAACTCACTCTGGTTGCTTCAGGGAAGTCAAGTCCACTTTTGGTTGGAAGTAGAACTTCCAGATTACTCTAGAGCCTTTAAATGGGAATATTGCCTCTTCTTGATTTGAGTCCATAAAGTGTGTTCTAATCTCCACTGAGAACGGATTTTAGTGACCATTCTGAGTCGGCTAAAGGAAGTCAAGTACGCTTTTGCCTTTCAAGCAGGAATGTGCGATTTCTCTTCAAATTCTCCAGCGCATAATTTCCTCATCTCGCATTGAGGAGTTAATTTTGTGGTGTTTCTCGAATTGCGGCGGGAAGCTGGGGGTACTTATTGAGTTGCAACGGGAACCTCAGGAACTCACTCGAGTTTCTTCAGGGAAGTCAGGTCCCCTTTTGTGCTGGAAGGGGAACTTCCGGATTACTCTCGAGCCCTTTAATGGGAATAGGGCCTCTTCTAGAGTGGAGTCCATAAAGTGTGTTCTCCTCTTTAATGGGGATGGAGATTCGGAAACTTTCTGAGTGGCATAGAGTGTGTCAAGTACCCTTTTGCCTTTCAAGAGGGAATGTGGGATTTGTCTTGAGATTCTGCAGCGCAAAATTACCTCATCTCGCATTGAGGGGATAATTTTGTGGTGTTTCTCGAGTTTTGGCGGGAAGCAGGGGGTACTTCTCGAGTTGCGACGGGGACCTCAGGAACTGACTCGGGTTGCTTCAGGGAAGTCACGTTCCCTTTTGAGTTGGAAAGGGAACATCCGGTTTACTCTCAAGCCCTTTAATGGGAATACTGCCTCTTCTCGATTTGAGTTATAAAGTGTGTACTCTTCTCCACTGAGGACAGATGTTAGGGACCATTCTGTGTCGCCTAAATGGAATCAAGTACCCTTTTGCCTTATATGCGGGAATGTGGGATTTCCTTTGAGATTCTGCAGCTCAAAATTACCTCATCTCGCATTGAGGGGATAATTTTGTGGTGTTTGTCGAGTTGCGGCGGGAATCAGGGAGTACTTCTCGAATTGTGACGGGTACCTCAGTACCTCCCTCGGGTTGCTACTGGGAAGTCAGTCCCGTTTTGTGTTGGAAGGCGAAATTCCGGATTACTCTCGAGCTGTTAAATGGGAATATTGCCTCTACTCGATTTGAGTCCATAAAGTGTTCTCTTATCTTAAAGAGCACAGATGTTAGGGACCATTCTGAGTCTCCTAAAGGGAATCAAGTACCCTTTTGCATTTCAAGCGGGAATGTGGTATTTCTCTTGAAATTCTGCAGCACAAAATTTCCGCATCTCGCATTGAGGGGATAATTTTGTGCTGTTTCACGAGTTGCGGCGGGAAGCTGGGGGTAATGCTCGAGTTGCGACGGGGACCTCAGGACCTCGCTTGGGTTGCTTCAGGGGAGTCAGGTCCCCTTTGGTGTTGGAAGGGGAACTTCCGGATTTCTCTCGAGCCATTAAATGGGAATAGGGGCTCATCTCGAATTGAGTCCATAAAGTGTGTTCTCCTCTCCAATGGGGCCTGATGTTAGTGAAATTTCTGAGTCGCATAAAGGTTTTCAAGTACCCTTTTACCTTTTAAGAGCGAATGCGGTATGTCTCTAAGACTCTGCAGTGCAAAATTTAATCATCACGCATTGAGGGGATAATTTTGTGCTGTTTCTCGAGTAGCGGCAGGAAGCTGGGGGTACTTCTCGAGTTGCAACAGATTCCTCAGTAACTCGCTCGGGATGCCTCAGGTAAGTTAGTTCTCCTTTGGTGTTGGAAGGGGAACTTCTGGTGTTGGAAGGGGAACTTCTGGTGTTGGAAGGGGAACTTCTGGTTTACTCTTGAGCCGTTAAATGGGAATAGGGGCTCATGTCGAATTGAGTCCATAAAGTGTGTTCTCCTGTCCAATGGGAACGGCTATGTGAGGAACAATTCTGAGTCGCATAAAGGTTGTCAAGTACCCTTTTGCCTTTCAAGAAGGAATGTGGTATTTCTCTTGAGATTCTGCAGCACAAAATTTGCTCATCTCGCATTGAGGGGATAATTTCGTGGTGTTTCACGAGTTGCGGCGGTAAGCAGTGGGTACTTCTGGAGTTGCGACCGGGTCCTCAGGAACTCGCTCTGGTTGCTTCAGGGAAGTCAAGTCCCCTTTTGTGTTGGAAGGGGAACTTCCGGATTACTCTCGAGCTGATAAATGGAAATATTGCCTCTTCTCGATTTGAGTCCATAAGTGTGTTCTCTTCTCCACTAAGGACGGATGTTAGTGACCATTCTGAGTCGGCTAAAGAGAGTCAAGTATGCTTTTGTGTTTCAAGCGGGAATGTGCGAATTCTCTTGAAATTCTGCAGCGCATAATTTCCTCATCTCGCATTGATGGGTTAATTTTATGGTGTTTCTCGAGTTTTGGCGGGAAGCAGGTGGTACTTCTCGAGTTGCGACGGGGTCCTCAGGAACTGGCTCGGGTTGCTTCAGGGAAGTCAGGTTCCCTTTTGTGTTGGAAGGGGAACATCCGGTTTACTCTCGAGCCCTTTAATGGGATTATTGCCTCTTCTTGATTTGATTCCATAAAGTGTGTTCTCCTCTCCACTGAGGACGAATGTTAGGGACCATTCTGAGTCGCCTCACGGGAGTCAAGTAACCTTTTGCCTTTCAAGCGGGAATGTGGGATTTCTCTTTAGATTTTGCAGCGCAAAATTTCCTCATGTCACATTGAGGGGATAATTTTGTGGTGTTTCCCGAATTGCAGCGGGAAGCTGGGGGTACTTCTCGTAAAGGGACGAGGACCTCAGGGACTCACTCGAGTTACTTCAGGGAAGTAAGGTCCTCTTTTGTGCTGGAAGGGGAACATCCAGATTACTCTCGAGCCCTTTAATGGGAATATGGCCTCTTCTCGAGTTGAGTCCATAAAGTGTGTTCTCCTCTCCAATGGGGACGGATGTTAGGGAACTTTCTGAGTGGCATAAAATGTGTCAAATAAACTTTTGCCTTTCAAGCGGGAATGTGGGATTTCTCTTGAGATTCTGCAGCGTAAAATTACCTCATCTGGCATTGAGGGGATAATTTGGAGGTGTTTCTCGAGTTGTGGCGGGAAGCAGGGGGTACTTCTCCAGTTGAGACGGGGACCTCTGTAACTCGCTGGGGTTGTTTCAGGGAAGTCACGTCCCCTTTTATGTTGGAAGGGGAACTTCCGGATTTCTCTCGAGCCGTTAAATGGTAATATTGCCTCTTCTGGATTTGACTCCAGGTTCCCTTTTGTGCTGGAATACTTGAATACTTAATTCAAGTATTACTCTCGAGTCCTATAATGGAAATAGGGCCTCTTCTCGATTTGAGTCCATAAAGTGTGTTCTCCTCTCCAATGTGGACGGATGTTAGAGAACTTTCTGAGTGGCATAAAGTGTGTCAAGTAAATTTTGCCTTTCAAGCAGGAATGTGGGATTTCTCTTGAGATTCTGCACCGCAAAATTTCCTCATCTCGCATTGAGGGGATAATATTGTGGTGTTTACGAAGTGTGGTGGGAAGCTTCGGGTAATTTTTGAGTTGCGATGGGGACCTCAGGAACTCACTCGAGTTACTTCAGGGAAGTCAGGTCCCCTTTTGTGCTGGAAAGGGAACTTCCAGATTACTCTCGAGCTCTTTCATGGAAAGGGGCCTCTTCTCGAGTTGAGTCCATTAAGTGTGTTCTCCTCTCCAATGGGGACAGATGTTAGCAAACTTTCTGAGTGGCATAAAGTGTGTCAAATACTCTTTTGCCTCTCAAGCGGGACTGTGGGATTTCTCTTGAGATTCTACCACGCTAAATTTCCTCATCTCGCATTGAGGGGATAATTTTGTGGTGTTTCACGAGTTGCGGCGGGAAGCTGGGGGTACTGCTCGAGTTGCAACGGGGAACTCAGGAACTTGCTCGGGTTGCTTCAGGGAAGTCAGGTCCGCTTTGGTGTTGGAAGGGGAACTTCCGGTTTACTCTCGAGCCGTTAAATGGGAATAGGGCCTCATCTCGAATTGAGTCCATAAAGTGTCTTCTCCTCTCCAATGGGGACTCATGTTAGTGAAATTCTCAGTCACATAAATTGTCAAGTACACTTTTGAATTTCAAGCGGGAAAGTTGTATTTCTCTTGAGATTCTGCAGCACAAAATTTCCTCATATCCATTTAGGTGATAATTTTGTGGTGTTTCTCGAGTTGCGGCGAGAAGGTAGGGTTACTGCTCAAGGTGTGACCGGGATCTCAGGAACTCGCTCTGGTTGCTTCAGGGAAGTCAGGTCCCCTTTTGTGTTGGAAGGGGAACTTCTTGTTTACCCTCTAGACGTTAAATGGGAATAGGGGCTCATCTCGAATTGAATCCATAAAGTGTGTTCTCCTTTCCATTGGGGACGGCTGTGTGAGGGAAATTTCTGAGTCGCATAAAGGGTGTAAAGTACCATTTTGCCTTTCAAGAGGGAATGTGGTATTTCTCTTGAGACTGTGCAGTGCAAAATTTCCTCATCTCGCATTGAGGGGATAATTTTCTGTTGTTTCACGAGTTGTGGCGGGAAGCTGGGGGTAATCCTCGAGTTGTGACGGGGACCTCAGGACCTCGCTCGGGTTATTTCAAGGGAGTCAGGTCTCCTTTGGTGTTGGAAGGGGAACTTCCGGTTTACTCTCGAGCCATTAAAAGCGAATAGGGGCTCATCTCGAATTGAGTCCATAAAGTGAGTTCTCCTCTCCAATGGGGACTGATGTTAGTGAAATTTCTGAGTCGCATAAAGGATGTCAAGTATCATTTAGAATTTCAAGAGCGAATGCGGTATGTCTCTAGAGATTCTGCAGTGCAAAATTTAATCATCACGCATTGAGGGGATAATTTTGTGGTGTTTCTCGAGTTGTGGCAGGAAGCTGGGGGTACTTCTCGAGTTGCAACGGATTCCTCAGTAACTCGCTCGGGTTGCCTCAGGGAAGTCAGGTCTCCTATGTTGGTGGAAGGGGAGCTTCTGGTGTTGGAAGGGGAACTTCCGTTTTAATCTTGAGCCGTTAAATGGGAATAGGGGCTCATGTCGAATTGAGTCCATAAAGTGTGTTCTCCTGTCCAATGGGAACGGCTGTTTGAGGAATATTTCTAAGTCGCATAAAGGGTGTCAAGTACCCTTTTGCCTTTCAAGAGGGAATGTGGTATTTCCCTTGAGATTCTGCAGCACAAAATTTCCTCATCTCGCATTGAGGGGATAATTTCGTGGTGTTTCTCGAGTTGCGGCAGGAAGGTAGGGGTACTGCTCGAGGTGCGACAGGAACCTCAGGAACTCGCTCTGGTTGCTTCAGGGAAGTCAGATCCCCTTTTGTGATGGAAGAGAATCTTCTGCTTTACCCTCTAGACGTTAAATGGGAATAGGGGCTCATCTCGAATTGAATCCATAAAGTGTGTTCTCCTCTCCATTGGGGACGGCTGTGTGAGGGAACTTTTGGAGTCGCATGAAGGGTGTCAAGTACCCTTTTGCCTTTCAAGAGGGAATGTGGTATTTCTCTTGAGATTTTGCAGCACAAAATTTCCTCATCTCGCATTGAGGGGATAATTTTGTGCTGTTTCACGAGATGCGGCGGGAAGCTGGGGGTAATGCTCGAGTTGCGATGGGGACCTCAGGAATTCACTGGGGTTTCTTCAGGGAAGTCAGGTCCCCTTTGGTGTTGGAAGGGGAACTTCCGGTTTACTCTCGAGCCGTTAAAGGGGAATAGCGACTCATCTCGAACTGAGTCCATAAAGTGTGTTCTCCTGTCCAATGGGGTCGGCTGTTTGAGGGAACTATTTGAGTCACATAAAGGGTGTCAAGAACCCTTTTGCCTTTCAAGAGGGAATGTGGTATTTCTCTTGAGATTCTGCAGCACAAAATTTCCTCATCTCGCATTGAGGGGATAATTTTGTGGTGTTTCTCGTGTTGCAACTGGAAGCTGAGGGTACTTCTCGAGTTGCGACGAGGACCTCAGAATTCGCTCAGATTATTTCAGGGAAGACAGGTACCCTTTGGTGTTGCAACGGGAACTTCAGGTTTACCTCGAGCTGTTATATGGGAATAGGGTCTCATCTCGAATTGAGTCCATAAAGTGTGTTCTCCTCTCCAATGGGGACAAATTTTAGTGAAATTTCTGAGTCGCATAAAGGGTGTCAAGTACCCTTTTTCCTTTCAAGAGGGAATGTGGTATTTCTCTTGACATTCTGCAGTGCAAAATTTCCTCCTCTCGCATTGAGGGGATAATTTTTTGGTGTTTCTGGAGTTGCGGCGGGAAGCAGCGGGTACTTCTGGAGTTGTGACGGGGTCCTCAGGAACTCGCTCGGGTTGCCTCAGGTAAGTAAAGTCCCCTTTTGTGTTGGAAGGGGAACTTCCGGATTACTCTCGAGCTGATAAATGAGAATATTGCCTCTTCTCCATTTGAGTCCATAAAGTGTGTTCTCCTCTCCACTGAGGCCGGATGTTAGGGAACATTGTGAGTCGCATAAAGGGAGTCAAGTACCATTTTGCCTTTCAAGTGGGAAAGTGGGAGTTCTCTTGAGAGTCTGCGGCGCAAAATTGCCTCATCTCACCTTGAGGGGATAATTTTGAGGTGTTTCTCGAGTTGGGACGAGGAACTCAGGAACTCAATCGAGTTATTTCAGGGTAGTCAGGTCCCATTTTGTGTTGTACTGGGAACTCCGGATTTCTCTCCAGCCGTTAAATGGGAATATTGCCTCTACTCGATTTGAGTCCATAAAATGTGTTCTCCTCTCCAATGAGGACGGATGTTAGGGACCATTCTGAGTCGCCAAAAGCGAGTCAAGTACCCTTTTGCCTTTCAAGCGGATATGTGGGATTTCTCTTGAGATTCTGTACCGCAAAATTACCTCATCTCTCATTGAGGGGATAATTTTGTGGTGTTTCTCGAGGTGCGGTGGAAAGCAGGGGGTATATCTCTTGAGTTGTGAAGGGAACCTCAGGAACTCACTCTGGTTGCTTCAGGGAAGTCAAATCCCCTTATGTGCTGGAAAGGGAACTTCCAGATTACTCTCGAGCTATTTCATGGAAAGGGGCCTCTTCTCGAGTTGAGTCCATAAAGTGTGTTCTCCTCTCCACTGGGGACGGAAATTAGGGAAATTTCTGAGTGGCATAAAGTGTGTCAAGTACGCTTTTGCCATTCGAGCGGGAATGTGGGATTTGTCTTGAGATTCTGCAGCGCAAAATTTCCTCATCTCGAATTGAGGGGGTAATTTTGTGGTGTTTCTCGAGTTGCGGCGGGAAGCAGAGGGTACTTCTAGAGTTGTGACTGGGATCTCAGGAACTCGCTGGGGTTGCTTCAGCGAAGTAAAGTCCCCTTTTGTATTGGAAGGGGAACTTCTGGATTACTCTAAAGCCATTAAATGGGAATATTGCCTCTTCTCCATTTGAGTCCATAAAGGGTGTTCTCCTCTCCACTGAGGACTGACGTTAGGGGCAATTCTGAGTCGCCTAAATGGAGTCCAGTAGCCTTTTTACTTTCAAGCGGGAATGTGGAATTTCTCTGGAGATTCTGCAGCGCAATATTTTCTCATCTCCCTTTGAGGGAAAAATTTGGGGTATCTCTGGAATTGTGCAGGGAAGATACGCATACTTATTGAATTGTGACGGAGACCTCAGGAACTCACTCGAGTTACTTCAGGGAAGTCAGGTACCCTTTTGTGGTGGAAGGGGAACTCCCGGATAACTCTCGAGCCCTTTAATGGGAATAGGGACTCTTCTTGAGTTGAGTCCGAAAAGTTTGTTCCCCTTCTAATGGGGAAGGATGTTAGGGAACTTTCTGAGTGACATAAAGTGTGTCCAGTACCCTTTTGCCTTTCAAGCGGAAATGTGGGATTTGCCTTGAGATTCTGAGCGCAAAATTACCTCATCTCGCATTGAGGGGATAATTTGGTGTTATTTCTTGAGTTTTGGCGGGAAGCAGGGGGTACTTCTCGAGTTGCTCGGGGACTTCAGGAACTCGCTCGGCTTGCTTCAGGGAAGTCAAGTCCCCTTTTGTGTTGGAAGGGGAACTTCCGCATTCCTCTCGAGCCGTTAAATGGGAATATTGCCTCTTCACGACTTGAGTCCATAAAGTGTGTTCCCCTCTCCACTGAGGACGGATGTTAGGGATCATTCTGAGTCGCCTAAGTGGAGTCAAGTACACTTTTGCCTTTCAAATGGGAATGTGGGATTTCTCTTGAGATTCTGCAGCGCAAAATTTCCTTATGTCGCATTGAGGGGATAAATTTGTGGTGTTTCTAGAATTGCGGCGGGAAGCTGGGGGTACTTCTCGAGTCCCAACGGGGACCTCAGGAACTCACTCGAGTTACTTCAGGGAAGTCAGGTACCCTTTTGTGGTGGAAGGGGAATTCCCGTATAACTCTCGAGCCCTTTAATGGGAATAGGGACACTTCTCGATTTGAGTCCATAAAGTTTGTTCTCCTCTCCAATGGGGACTGATGTTAGGGAACTTTCTGAGAGGCATAAAGTGTTTCAAGTACCCGTTTGCATTTCAAGCGGGAATGTGGGATATGTCTTAAGATTATGCAGGGCAAAATTACCTCATCTCGCACTGAGGGTATAATTTAGTGGTGTTTCTCGAGTTTCGGCGGGAAACAGGGGGTACTTCTTGAGTTGCGACGGGGACCGCAGAAACTCGCTCCTGTTGCTTCAGGGAAGTCAAGTTCCCTTTTGTGTTAGAATGGGAACTTCTGGATTACTCTCGAGCCATTAAATGGTAATATTGCCTCTTCTATATTTGAGTCCATCAAGTGTGTTCTCCTGTCCAGTGGGGACGGCTGTGTGAGGGACCTTTCTGAGTCGCATAAAGAGTGTCAAGTAGCCTTTTGCCTTTCAAGAGGTAATGTGGTATTTCTCTTGAGATTCTGCAGCACAAAATTTCCTCATCTCAAATTGAGGGGATAATTTTGTGGTGTTTCTCGAGTTGGAGCAGGAAGCTGGGGGTACTTCTCGAGTTGCGCTGGATACCTCAGGAACTCGCTCGGGTTGCTTCAGGGAAGTCAGTTCCCCTTTTGTGTTGGAAGGGGAACTTCCGGTTTACTCTCGAGCCGTTATTTCGGAATAGGGCCTCATCTCGATTTGAGTCCATAATGTTTGTTCTCCTCTCCACTGAGGATGGATGTTAAGGACCATTCAGAGTCGCCTAAACGGAGTCAAGTACCCTTTTGACTTTCAAGCGGGAATGTGGGATTTCCCTTGAGATTCTGCAGCGCAAAATTTCCTCACGTCGCATTGAGTGTATAGTTTTGTGGTGTTTCTTGAATTGCTGTGGGAAGCTGGTGGTACTTCTCGAGTTCCGACAGGGACCTCAGGGACTCACTCGAGTTACTTCAGGGAGGTCAGGTCCCCTTATTTTGTTGAAGGGGAACGTCCGGATTACTCTTGGGCCCTTTAATGGGAATAGGGACTCTTCTCGATTTGAGTCCGTAAAGTTTGTTCCCCTTCCAATGGGGAAGGATGATAGGGAACATTCTGAGTGACATAAAGTGTGTCAAGTACCTTTTTGCCTTTCAAGCAGGAATGTGGGATTTGCCTTGAGATTCTGCAGTGCAAAATTACCTCATCTCTCATTGAGGGGATAATTTTGTGCTGTTTCACGAGTTGCGGCGGGAAGCTGGGGGTAATGCTCGAGTTGGGACGGGGACCTCAGAACCTCACTCGGGTTGCTTCAGGGGAGTCAGGTCCCCTTTGGTGTTGAAAGGGGAGCTTCCGGTTTACTCTCGAGCCGTTAAATGGGAATAGGGGCTCATCTCGAATTGAGTCCATAAAGTGTGTTCTCCTCTCCAATGGGGACTGATGTTAGTGAAATTTCTGAGTCGCATAAAGGTTGTCAAGTACACTTTTGCCTTTCAAGAGTGAATGCGGTATGTCTCTAGAGATTCTGCAGTGCAAAATTTAATCATCACGCATTGAGGGGATAATTTTGTGGTGTTTCTCGAGTTGCGGCAGGAAGCTGGGAGTACTTCTCGAGTTGCAATGGATTCCTCAGTAACTCGCTCGGGCTGCCTCAGGGAAGTCAGGTCTCCTTTGGTGTTGGAAGGGGAACTCTGGTGTTGGAAGGGGAATTTCCGGTTTACTCTCGAGCCGGTAAATGGGAATAGGGGCTCATGTCGAATTGAGTCCATAAAGTGTGTTCTCCTGTCCAATGGGAACGGCTGTGTGAGGAACATTTCTGAGTCGCATAAAGGGTGTCAAGTACCCTTTTGCCTTTCAAGAGGGAATGTGGTATTTCTCTTGAGATTCTGCAGCACAAAATTTCCTCATCTCAAATTGAGGGGATAATTTTGTGGTGTTTCTCGAGTTGGAGCAGGAAGCTGGGGGTACTTCTCGAGTTGCGCTGGATACCTCAGGAACTCGCTCGGGTTGCTTCAGGGAAGTCAGTTCCCCTTTTGTGTTGGAAGGGGAACTTCCGGTTTACTCTCGAGCCGTTATTTCGGAATAGGGCCTCATCTCGATTTGAGTCCATAATGTTTGTTCTCCTCTCCACTGAGGATGGATGTTAAGGACCATTCAGAGTCGCCTAAACGGAGTCAAGTACCCTTTTGACTTTCAAGCGGGAATGTGGGATTTCCCTTGAGATTCTGCAGCGCAAAATTTCCTCACGTCGCATTGAGTGTATAGTTTTGTGGTGTTTCTTGAATTGCTGTGGGAAGCTGGTGGTACTTCTCGAGTTCCGACAGGGACCTCAGGGACTCACTCGAGTTACTTCAGGGAGGTCAGGTCCCCTTATTTTGTTGAAGGGGAACGTCCGGATTACTCTTGGGCCCTTTAATGGGAATAGGGACTCTTCTCGATTTGAGTCCGTAAAGTTTGTTCCCCTTCCAATGGGGAAGGATGATAGGGAACATTCTGAGTGACATAAAGTGTGTCAAGTACCTTTTTGCCTTTCAAGCAGGAATGTGGGATTTGCCTTGAGATTCTGCAGTGCAAAATTACCTCATCTCTCATTGAGGGGATAATTTTGTGCTGTTTCACGAGTTGCGGCGGGAAGCTGGGGGTAATGCTCGAGTTGGGACGGGGACCTCAGAACCTCACTCGGGTTGCTTCAGGGGAGTCAGGTCCCCTTTGGTGTTGAAAGGGGAGCTTCCGGTTTACTCTCGAGCCGTTAAATGGGAATAGGGGCTCATCTCGAATTGAGTCCATAAAGTGTGTTCTCCTCTCCAATGGGGACTGATGTTAGTGAAATTTCTGAGTCGCATAAAGGTTGTCAAGTACACTTTTGCCTTTCAAGAGTGAATGCGGTATGTCTCTAGAGATTCTGCAGTGCAAAATTTAATCATCACGCATTGAGGGGATAATTTTGTGGTGTTTCTCGAGTTGCGGCAGGAAGCTGGGAGTACTTCTCGAGTTGCAATGGATTCCTCAGTAACTCGCTCGGGCTGCCTCAGGGAAGTCAGGTCTCCTTTGGTGTTGGAAGGGGAACTCTGGTGTTGGAAGGGGAATTTCCGGTTTACTCTCGAGCCGGTAAATGGGAATAGGGGCTCATGTCGAATTGAGTCCATAAAGTGTGTTCTCCTGTCCAATGGGAACGGCTGTGTGAGGAACATTTCTGAGTCGCATAAAGGGTGTCAAGTACCCTTTTGCCTTTCAAGAGGGAATGTGGTATTTCTCTTGAGATTCTGCAGCACAAAATTTTCTCATCTCACATTAAGGGGTTAATTTCGTGGTGTTTCACGAGTTGCAGCGGGAATCTGGGTGTACTGGTCGAGTTGTGACGGGGACCTCAGGACCTAGATCGGGTTGCTTCAGGGAAGTCAGGTCCCCTTTGGTGTTGGAAGGGGAACTTCCGGTTTACTCTCGAGCTGTTAATGGGGAATAGGGACTCATCTCGAACTGAGTCCATAAAGTGTGTTCTCCTGTCCAATGGGGACGGCTTATGCAACTTTTTGAGTTGCATAAAGGGTGTCAAGAAACCTTTTGCCTTTCAAGAGGGAATGTGGTATTCCTCGTGAGATTCTGCAGCACAAAATTTCCTCATCTCGTATTGAGGGGATAATTTTGTGGTGTTTCTCGTTTTGCGACTGGAAGCTGAGGGTACTTCTCGAGTTGCGACGAGGACCTCAGAATTCGTTCAGATTACTTCAGGGAAGATAGGTACACTTTGGTGTTGCAACGGGGACTTCCGGTTTACCTCGAGCTGTTATATGGGAATAGGGGCTCATCTCGAATTGAGTCCATAAAGTGTGTTCTCCTCTCCAATGGGGACAAATGTTAGTGAAATTTCTGAGTCGCATAAAGGGTGTCAAGTATCCTTTTGCCTTTCAAGAGGAAATGTGGTATTTCTCTTGAGATTCTGCAGCGCAAAATTTCCTCCTCTCGCATTGAGGGGATAATTTTGTGGTGTTTCTCGAGGTGCGGTGGGAAGCAGGGGGTATATCTCTTGAGTTGCGAAGGGAACCTCAGGAACTCACTCTGGTTGCTTCAGGGAAGTCAAGTCCCCTTTTGTGTTGGAAGTGGAACTTCCAGATTACTCTAGAGCGTTTAAATGGGAATATTGCCTCTTCTCGATTTGAGTCCATAAAGTGTGTTCTCGTCTCCACTGAGGCCGGATGTTAGTGACCATTCTGAGTCGCCTAAAGTGAGTCAAGTACGCTTTTGCGTTTCAAGCGGGAATGTGCGATTTCTCTTGAGATTCTCCAGCGCATAATTTCCTCATCTCACATTGAGGAGTTAATTTTGTGGTGTTTCTCGAATTGCGGCGGGAAGCTGGGGGTACTTATTGAGTTGCGACGGGAACCTCAGGAACTCACTCGAGTTAATTCAGGGAAGTCAGGTCCCCTTTTGTGCTGGAAGGGGAACTTCCGGATTACTCTCGAGCCCTTTAATGGGAATAGGGCCTCTTCTCGAGTTGAGTCCATAAAGTGTGTTCTCCTCTTTAATGGGGATGGAGATTCAGGAACTTTCTGAGTGGCATAAAGTGTGTTAAGTACCCTTTTGCCTTTCAAGAGTGAATGTGGGATTTGTCTTGAGATTCTGCAGCGCAAAATTACCTCATCTCGCCTTAAGGGAATAATTTTGTGTTGTTTCTCGAGTTTTGGCGGGAAGCAGGGGGTACTTCTCGAGTTGCGACGGGGACCTCAGGAACTGGCTCGGGTTGCTTCAGGGAAGTCAGGTTCCCTTTTGTGTTGTAAGGGGAACTTCCGGTTTACTCTCGAGCCCTTTAATGGGAATACTGCCTCTTCTCGATTTGAGTCCATAAAGTGTGTACTCTTCTCCACTAAGGACAGACATTAGGGACCATTCTGTGTCGCCTAAATGGAATCAAGTACCCTTTTGCCTTATATGCGGAAATGTGGGATTTCCTTTGAGATTCTGCAGTGCAAAATTACCTCATCTCGCATTGAGGGGATAATTTTGTAGTGTTTGTCAAATTGCGGCGGAAAGCAGCGAGTACTTCTCAAATTGCGATGGGGACCTCAGTACCTGCCTCGGGTTGCTACTGGTAAGTCAAGTACCGTTTTGTGTTGGAAGGCGAACTTCCGGATTACTCTCGAGCTGTTAAATGGGAATATTGCCTCTAATCGATTTGAGTCCATATGGTGTCTTCTCCCCTTCAATGACCACGGATATTAGGGACCATTCTGAGTCGCCTAAAGGGAGTCAAGTACGCTTTTGCGTTTCAAGCGGGAATGTGCGATTTCTCTTGAAATTCTGCAGCGCATAATTTCCTCATCTCGCATTGGTCAGTTAATTTTGTGGTGTTTCTCGAGTTCTGGCGGGAAGCAGGGGGTAATTCCCGAATTGTGGCAGGAAGCTGGGGGTACTTATTGAGTTGAGACGGGGACCTCAGGAACTCACTCGAGTTACTTCAGTGAAGTCAGGTCCTTTTTTATGCTGGAAGGGGAACTTCAGGATTCCTCTCCAGCCCTTTACTGGGAATAGGGCCTCTTCTCGAGTTGAGTCCATAAAGTGTGTTCTCCTCTCCAATGGGGACGGATGTTAGCGAAATTTCTGAGTGGCATAAAATGTGTCAAGTACCCTATTGCCTTTCAAGAGGGAATGTGGGATTTTTCTTGAGATTCTGCAGTGCAAAATTACCTCATCTCGCATTGAGGGGATAATTTTGTGGTGTTTCTCGAGTTTTGGCGGGAAGCAGGGGGTACTTCTCGAGTTGCGACGGGGACCTCAGGAACTGGCTCGGGTTGCTTCAGGGAAGTCAGGTTCCCTTTTGTGTTGGAAGGGGAACTTCCGGTTTACTCTTGAGCCCTTTAATGGGATTATTGCCTCTTCTTGATTTGATTCCATAAAGTGTGTTCTCCTCTCCACTGAGGACGAATGTTAGGGACCATTCTGAGTGCCTAACGGGAGTCAAGTAACCTTTTGCCTTTCAAGCGGGAATGTGGGATTTCTCTTTAGATTTTGCAGCGCAAAATTTCCTCATGTCACACTGAGGGGATAATTTTGTGGTGTTTCCCGAATTGCAGCGGGAAGCTGGGGGTACTTCTCGTAAAGGGACGAGGACCTCAGCGACTCACTTGAGTTACTTCAGGGAAGTAAGTTCCTCTTTTGTGCTGGAAGGGGAACTTCTGGATTATTCTCGAGCCCTTTAATGGGAATAGGGCCTCTTCTCGAGTTGAGTCCATAAAGTGTGTTCTCCTCTCCAATGGGGACGGATGTTAGGGAACTTTCTGAGTGGCATAAAGTGTGTCAAGTAAACTTTTGCCTTTCAAGCGGGAATGTGGGATTTCTCTTGAGATTCTGCAGCGTAAATTTACCTCATCTCGCCTTGAGGGGATAATTTGGTGGTGTTTCTCGAGTTGTGGCGGGGAGCAGGGGGTACTTCTCCTGTTGAGACGGGGACCTCTGTAACTCGCCGGGGTTGTTTCAGGGAAGTCAAGTCCCTTTTTGTGTTGTAAGGGGAACTTCCGGATTTCTCTCGAGCCATTAAATGGGAATATTGCCTCTTCTGGATTTGACTCCATAAAGTGAGTTCTCTCCACTGAGGACGGATGTTAGGGAACATTCTGATTCGCCTAAAGTGAGTCAAGTATCCTTTTCACTGTAAAGCGGGAATGTGGGATTTCTCTTGAAATTCTGCACCGCAAAATTTCCTCATCTCGCATTGAGGGGATAATATTGTGGTGTTTACGAATTGCGGCAGGAATCTGGGGGTACATTTTGAGTTGCGACGGGGACCTCAGGAACTCACTCGAGTTACTTCACAGAAGTCAGGTCCCCTTTTGTGCTGGGAAGGGAACTTCCAGATTATTCTCGAGCCCTTTCATGGAAATGGGCCTCTTCTCGTTTTGAGTCCATTAAGTGTATTCTCCTCTCCAATGGGGACGGATGTTAGCAAACTTTCTGAGTGGCATAAAGTGTGTCAAGTACCCTTTTGCCGCTCAAGCGGGACTGTGGGATTTCTCTTGAAATTCTGCACTGCTAAATTAACTCATCTCGCATTCGCATTAAGGGGATACTTTGTGGTGTTTCTCGAGCTGCGCCAGGAAGCAGCTTGTACTTCTCGAGTTGCGACGGGGACCACAGGAACTCACTCGAGTTACTTCAGTGAAGTCAGGTCCCCTTTTGTGCTGGAAGGGGAACTTCCAGATTACTCTCGAGTCGAAAAATAGGAATATTGCCTCTTCTCGATTTGAGTTTATAAATTGTGTTCTCCACTCCACTTAGAACGGATGTTAGGGACCATTCTGAGTCACCTAAATGGAGTCAAGTATTCTTTTGCCTTTCAAGAGGGAATGTGGAATTTCCCTTGAGATTCTGCAGGGCACAATTTCCTCATTTCGCATTGAGGGGATAATTTTGTGGTATTTCTCAAATTGCGGCGGGAAGCTGGGGGTACTGCTCCAGTTGCGACGGGGACCTCAGTAACTCACTCGATTTACTTCAGGGAAGTCAGGTCCCTTTTTGTGTAGGAAGGGGAACTTCCGGTTTACTCTCAAGCCGTTAAATGGGAATAGGGGCTCATCTCGAATTGAGTCCATGAAGTGTGTTTTCATCTCCAATCGGGACTGATAATAGTGAAATTTCTGAGACGCCTAAAGCGTGTCAAGTACCCTTTTGCCTTTCAAGAGGGAATGTGGTATTTCCCTTCAAATTCTGCTGCGCAAAATTTCCTCACCTCACATTGAGGGGAAATTTTTGTAGTGTTTCTCGAGTTGAGGCGGGAAGCTGGGCGTGCTTCTCGAGTTGCGATGGGGACCACAGGAACTCGCTCATGTTGCTTCAGGGAAGTCAGGTCCCCGTTGGTTTTGTAAGGGGAACTTCCGGTTTACTCTCAAACCGTTAAATGGGAATAGGGGCTCATCTCGAATTGAGTCCATAAAGTGTGTTCTCCTCTCCAATGGAAACGGCTGTGTGAAGGAACTTCTGAGTCGCCTGAAGGGTGTCAAGTACCCTTTTGCCTTTCAAGTGGGAATGTGGTATTTCTCTTGAGATTCTGCAGCGCAAAATTTCCTCACCTCGCATTGAGGGGATAATTTTGTGGTTTTTCTCCAGTTATGGTGGGAAGCCGGGCGTACTTCTCGAGTTGCGATGGGGACCTCAGGAACTCGCTCGGGTTGCTTTAGGGAAGTCAGGTCCCCTTTTGTGTTAGAAGAGGAACTTCCGGTTTACTCTCGAGCCGTTAAATGGGAATAGGGGCTCATCTCGAATTGAGTCCATAAACTGTATTCTCATCTCCAATCGGGACTGATGTTAGTGAAATTTCTCAGTCACATAAAGGATGTCAAGTTCACTTTTGCCTTTCAAGAGGGAATGTGGTATTTTTCTTGAGATTCTTCAGCGCAAAATTTCCTCATCTCGCATTGAGGGGATAATTTTGTGGTGTTTCTCGAGTTGGAGTTGGAAGCTGCGGGTATTTCTCGAGTTGCCACGGGGACCTCAAACTCGCTCGCGATGCCTTAGGCATGTCAGATCCCCTTTTGTGTTGCAAGGGAAACTTCCAGTTTACTCTCGAGCCGTTAAATGGGAATAGGGACTCTTCTCGAATTGAGTCCATAAAGTGTGTACTCCTGTCCAATGGGAACGGCTGTGTGAGGGAACTTTCTGAGTCGCATAAAGGGTGTCAAGTACCCTTTTGCCTTTCAAGAGGCAATGTGGTATTTCTCTTGAGAATTTGCAGCGAAAAATTTCCTCATCTCGCATTGAGGTAATAATTTGTGGTGTTTCTCGAGATGTGCCGGGAAGGTGGGGTATTTCTGGATATGTGACGGGGACCTCAGGAACTCACTCGTGTTGCTTCAGGGAAGTCAGGTCCCCTTTGGTGTTGGAAGGGGAACTTCCGGTTTATTCTCGAACCGTGAAATGGGAATAGGGGCTCATCTCGAATAGAGTCCATAAAATCTGTTCTCCTCTCCAATGGGGAATGATGTCACTGAAATTTCTGAGTCGACTAAAGCGTGTCAAGTACCATTTTGCCTTTCAAGAAGGAATGTGGTATTTCTCTTGAGATTCTGCTGCGCAAAATTTCCTCACCTCGCATTGAGGGGAAAATTTTGTAGTGTTTCTCTAGTTGAGGCGAGAAGCTGTACTGCTCGAGTTGTGATGGGGATTTCAGGCACTCGCTCAGGTTGCTTCAGGGAACTCAGGTCCCCTTTTGTGCTGGAACAGGAACTCCTGGTTTACTATCGAGCCATTAAATGGGAATAGGGGCTCATCTCGAATTGAGTCCATAAAGTGTGTTCTCCTGTCCAGTGGGAACGGCTGTGTGAGGGAACTTTCTGAGTCACATGAAGGGTGTCAAGTACAGTTTTGCCTTTCAAACGGGAATGTGGTATTTCTGTTGAGATTCTGAAGCACAAAATTTCCTCATCTCGCATTGAGGGGATAATTTGGTGGTTTCTCTCGAATTGCGGTGGGAAGCTGGGGGTACTTCTGCAGTTGAGACGGGGACCTCAGGAACTCACTCGAGTTACTTCAGGGAAGTCAGGTCCCCTTTTGTGCTGGAAGGGGAACTTCTGGATAACTCTCGAGCTCTTTGATGGGAATAGGGCCTCTTCTTAAGTTGAGTCCATAAAGTGTGTTCTCCTCTCCAATGGGGAATTATATTACGGATCTTTCTTAGTAGCATAAAGTGTTTCAAGTACCCTTTTGCCTTTCAAGATGGAATGTGGGATGTCTCTTGAGATTCAGCAGCGCAAAATTCCCTCAGTTCGCATTTAGGGTATAATTTTGTGGTGTTTCTCGAGTTGCGGCGGGAAGCAGGGGGTACTTCTCGAGTTGCGACGGGGACCTCAGGTTCTCGCTCTGGTTGCCTCAGGGAAGAGAAGCCCCCTTTTGTGTTGGAAGGGGAACTTCCGGATTACTCTTGAGCCGTTCAATGCCAATATTGCCTCTTCTCGATTTGAGTTAATAAAATGTCTTCTCCTCTCCACTGAGGACAGATGTTAGGGACCATTTTGAGTCGCCTAAAGGGAGTCAAGTACCCTTTTTCCTTTCAGGAGAGAATGTGGGATTTCTCTTGAGATTTTGCAGCGCCAATTTCCTCATCCCGTTGAAGGGATAATTTTGTGGTGATTCTCGAGTTGAGACGGGGCCCTCAGGAAATCACTCGAGTTACTTCAGGGAAGTCAGTTCCACTTTTGTGCCTGAAGGGGAACTTCCGGATTACTCTCGAATGCCTTTAGTGGGAATAGGGCCTCTTCTCGTTTGAGTCCATAAAGTGTGTTCTACTCTCCATTGGGGACGGATATTAGGGAACTTTCTGAGTTGCATAAAGTGTGTCAAGTACCCTTTTGCCTTTCAAGCGGGAATGTGGGATTTCTCTTGAGATTCTGCAGTGAAAAATTACCTCATCTCGCATTGAGGGGATAATTTTGTGGTGTTTCTCGAGTTGCGGCGGGAAGCAGGGGGGTATACCTCGAGTTGCTATGGGGACCTCAGGAACTCGCTCGGGTTGCTTCAAGGAAGTCATGTCCCCTTTTGTGTTGAAAGACAAACTTCCTGAATACTCTCGAGCCGTTAAAAGGAAATATTGCCTCTTCTCTATTTGAGTCCATAAAGTGTGTTCTCCTCTCCACTGAGGATGGATGTTAGGGACCATTCTGAGTTGCCTAAAGGGAGTCAAATACCCTTTTGCCTTTCAAGCGGGAATGTGGGTTTTCTCTTGAGATTTTGCTTCACAAAATTTCCTCATCTCGCATTGAGGGGAAAATTTTGTGGTGTTCCTCCAGTTGCTGTGGGAAGCTGGGAGTACTTCTCGAGTTGCGACGGGGACCTCAGGAACTCGCTCATGTTGGTTAAGGGAAATCAGTTCCCCTTTTGTGAATGAAGGGGAACTTCGGGATTATTATCGAGCCATTAAATGGGAAAAGGGCCTCTTCTCGAGTTGAGTCCATAAATTGTGTTCTCCTCTCCAATGGGGATGGCAGTTTGAGGGAACTTTCTGATTCGCATAAAACGTTTCAAGAATCCTTTTGCCTTTCAAGCGGGAATGTGGGATTTCTCTTGAGACACTGCAGCGCAAAATTTCCTCATCTCGCATTGAGGGGATAATTTTGTGTTGTTTCTCTAGTTGTGGTGGGAAGCTGGGGTACTTAGTGATTTGCGACGGGACCTCAGGAACTCGCTCGGGTTGCTTCAGGGATGTCAGGTCCCCTTTTGTGCTGGAGGTGGACTTCCGGTTTACTCTCGAACCGTTATACGGGAATAGGGCCAATTCTCGAGTTGAGTCCAAAAGTGTGTTCTCCTCTCCAATGTTGCCGGCTGTGTGGGGGAACTTTCTGAGTCGCATAAAAGGTGTCAAGTACCCTTTTGCCTTTCAAGTGGGAATTTGTGATTTCTCCTGAGATTCTGCAGCGCAAAATTTCCTCATCTCGCATTTAGTGGATAATTTTGTGGTATTTCTTGAATTGCGTCGGGAAGCTTGGCTACTTCTTGAGTTGTGACGGGGACCTCAGGAACTCACTCGAGTTACTTCAGGGAAGTCAGGTCCCCTTTTGTGATGAAAGGGGAACTTCCGGATTATTCTCAAGCCTTTTAATGGGAATAGGGCCTCTTCTCGATTTGAGTCCATAAAGCGTGTTCTCCTCTCCAATGGGGACGGATGTTAGGGAACTTTCTGAGAGGCATAAAGTGTGTCAAGCACCCATTTGCCTTTCAAGCAGGAATGTGGGATTTCTCTTGAGATTCTGCAGCGCAAAATTACCTCATCTCTCATTGAAGGGATAATTTTGTGGTGTTTCTCGAGTTGCGGCGGCAAGCACGGTGTACTTCTCGAGTTGAGACAGGAACCTCAGGAACCCGCTCGGGTTGGTTCAGGGAAGTCAAGTCCCCTTTTGTGTTGGAAGGGGAACTTCCGGATTACTCTGGAGCCGTTAAATGAGAACATTACCTCTTCTCCATTTGAGTCCATAAAATGTGTTCTTCTCTCCACTGAGGGCGGATATTAGGGAACATTCTGAGTTGCATAAATGGAGTCAAGTACCATTTTACCATTCAAGAGTGAATGTAGGATTTCTCTTGAGATTTTGCAGCGCAAAATTTCCTCATCTCGTATTGTGGGGATAATTTTGTGGTGATTCTCGAGTTGCGACGGGGACCTCAGGAAATCACTCGAGTTACTTCAGGGAAGTCAGTTCCCCTTTTGTGCTGGAAGGGGAACTTCCAGATTGCTCTCGAGCCCTTTAGTGGGAATAGGGCCTCTTCTCGAGTCGAGTCCATAAAGTGTGTTCTCCTCTCCAATGGGGATGGCAGTCTGAGGGAACTTTCTGATTCGCATAAAGCGTTTCAAGAATCCTTTTGTCTTTCAAGCGGGAATGTGGGAGTTCTCTTGAGACACTGCAGCGCAAAATTTCCTCATCTCGCATTGACTGGATAATTTTTTAGTGTTTATCTAGTTGTGGTGTGAAGATGGGGTACTTAGTGTTTTGTGACGGGACCTCAGGAACTCGCTTGGGTTGCTTCAGGGATGTCAGGTCCCCTTTTGTGCTGGAGACGGATTTCCGGTTTACTCTCGAACCATTACA
This sequence comes from Moschus berezovskii, assembly GCF_049115385.1. Taxonomy (NCBI): domain Eukaryota; kingdom Metazoa; phylum Chordata; class Mammalia; order Artiodactyla; family Moschidae; genus Moschus; species Moschus berezovskii. Next base: position 113,006,153 of record NC_142467.1, on the reverse strand, counting down.
CGGGAATAGGGCCAATTCTCGAGTTGAGTCCTAAAGTGTGTTCTCCTCTCCAATGTTGACGGCTGTGTGGGGGAACTTTCTGAGTCACATAAAAGGTATCAAGTACCCTTTTGCCTTTCAAGCGGGAATTTGTGATTTCTCTTGAGATTCTGCAGTGCAAAATTTCCTCATCTTGCATTTAGTGAATAATTTTGTGGTGTTTCCCCAGTTTCGGCAGTAAGCTGCGGTTACTTCTCGAGTTGCAACGGGGACCACAGGAACTCGCTCGGGTTGCTTCAGGGAAGTCATGTCCCCCTTTTTGTTGAAAGGGGAACTTTGGGATTACTCTCGAGCCCTAAAATGGGAATTGACCCCTTCTCGAGTTGAGTCCATAAAGTGTGTTCTCCTCTCCAACCTGGACTGTTGTGAGAGGGAAACTTCTAGTCGCATAAACTGTTTCACGTACTGTTCTATCTTTCAAGCGGGAATGTGGGATTTGTCTTGAAATTCTGCAGCGCAAAATTTCCTGATCTCGCATTGAGGGAATAATTTTCTGGTGTTTCTCGAGTTGCGGCTGGAAACTGGGGGTACTTCTCGAGTTGCGATGGGGATTTCAGGAATTTGCTCCGGTTGCTTCAGGGAAGTCAGGTCCCCTTTTGTGTTGGAAGGGGAACTTCGGGATAACTCTCGAGCCGTTAAATGGGATTTGGGCCTCTTCTCCAGTTGAGTCTAAAAATTGTGTTCTACTTTCCCATGGTGTCGGCTGTTTGTGAGGGAAATTTCTGAGTCGCATAAAGGATGTCAAGTAACCTTTTGCTTTTCAAGCGGGAATGTGGGATTTCTCTTGAGATTTTGCAGCACAAAAATTCCTCATCTCACATTGAGGGGATAATTTTGTGGTGTTTCTCGAGTTGCCGCGGGAAGCTGGGTGTACTTCTCGAGTTGCGACCTGGACCACCCGAACTCGTTCGGGTTGCTTCAGGCAAGGCAGGTCCCCTTTTGTGTTGGAAGTTCACTTCCGGATTACTCTCGAACCATTAAATGGGAATAGGGAATCTTCTCATTTTGAGTCCATCAAGTGTGCTCTCCTCTCCAATGGGGACGGCTGTGTGAGGGAACTTTCTGACTCGCATAAAGGGTGTCAACTAAACTTTTGCCTTTCAAGCGGCAATGTGAAATTTCTCTTGATATAATGCAGTGCAAAATTTCCTCATCTGATATTGAGCGGATAATTTTGTGGTGTTTCTCGACTTGCAGCGGGAAGCTGGGGGTTCTTCTCCTGTTGCGACGGGCACCTGAGGAACTCGCTCGTGTTGCTTCAGGGAAGTCAGGTCCCCTTTTGTGTTGGAAGGGGAACTTCAGGATTACTGTCGACCTGTTAAATGTGAACAGGGTCTCTTCTCGACCTGAGTCCGTAAATTGTGTTCTCCTCTCCAATGGGGACGGCTGTGTTAGGGAACTTACTGAGTCGCATAAAGGATGTCAAGTTCCCGTTCGCCTTTCAAGTGGAAATGTGGGATTTCTCTTGAGATTCTGCAGTGGAAAATGTCCTCATCTCGCATTGAGGGGATAATTTGTGGTGTTTCCTGATTTGCGGCAGGAAGCTTGGGGTTCCTCTCGAGTTGCGACGGGGAACCCAGGAACTCGTTCGTGTTGCCCAAGGGAAGTCAGTTCTCCTATCTTTTTGGAAGGGGAACCTCGAGATTCCTTCTCTAAAGAGCAGCAGAGGAATAGGGCCACATTTAGCGTTGAGTCAGTCAACTGTTTGTTCTTCTCCAGTGGAGACAGGGATCTCGCGGTTGCCCTCAAAATTCTCCAGGGGATTCAGGCCTCGTCTCTTGTTCAGACCTGAAAGTGCGCTTTCTTCTCGAGTTGTAATACGGGTGATAGGCCACTTTCAGTTCAGTTCGATTCAGTCGCTCAGTCGTGTCCGACTCTTAGTGACTCCTGAACCACAACACGAAAGGCCTCCCTGTCCATCACCAACTCCCGACGTTCACTCAAAGTCATGTCCATCGAGTCAGTGATGCCATCCAGCCACCTCATTCTCTGTCGTCCCCGTCTCCTCCTACCCCCAAACGCTCCCAGCATCAGAGTCTTTTCCAGTGAGTCATCTCATCGCATGAGGTGGCCAAAGTATTGAAGTTTCAGCTTTAGCATCAGTCCTTCCAATGAACACCCAGGATTGATCTCCTCTAGAATGGACTGGTTGGATCTCCCTGCAGTCCAAGGGACTCTCAAGAGTCATCTCCAGCACCACAGTTCAAAATCATCAATTCTTCGGCGATCAGCTTTCTTCACAGTCCAACTCTCACATCCATACATGACCACGGGAAAAACCATAGTCTTGACTAGACGGACCTTGGTTGGCAAAGTAATGTCTCTGCTTTTTAATATGCTATCTATGCTGGTCATAACTTTCCTTCCAAGGAGTAAGTTTCTTTTAATTTCATGGCTGCATTCAGCATCTGCAGTGGTTTTCAAGCCCCCAAAAATAAAGTCTGACATGGTTTCGACTGTTTCCCCATCTATTTCCCAAGAAGTGATGGGACCAGATGCGATGATCTTCGTTTTCTGAATGTTGAGCTTCAAGCCAACCTTTTCACTCTCCTCTTTTGCTTTCATCAAGAGACCTTTGAGTTCCTCTTCACTTTCTGCCATAAGGGTGGTCTCATCTGCATATCTGAGGTTATTGATATTTCTTCTGGCAATCTTGATTCCAGCTTGTGCTTCTTCCAGCCCACAGTTCCTCATGATATATTCTGCATAGAAGTTAAATAAGCAGGGTGACAATATACAACATTGACGTACTCCTTTTCCTATTTGGAACCAGTCTGTTGTTCCATGTCCAATTCTAACTGTTGCTTCCTGACCTGCATACAGGTTTCTCCAGAGGCAGGTCAGGTTGTCTGGGATTCCCATCTCTTTCAGAATGTTCCACAGTTTATTGTGATCCACACAGTCAAAGGCCTTGGCATAGTCAATGATGCAGAAATAGATGTTTTTCTGGAACTCTCTTGCTTTCTCCCTAATCCAGCGGATGTTGGCAACTTGATCTCTGGTGCCTCTGCCTTTTCTTAAACCTGCTTGAACATCTGGAAGTTCACGATTCACATATTGCTGAAGGCCAGCTTGGAGAATTTTGAGCATGACTTTACTAGCGTGTGAGATGAATGCAATTGTGTGGTAGTTTGAGCATTCTTTGGCATTCCCTTTCTTTGGGATTGGAATGAAGACTGACCTTTTCCAGTCCTGTGACCATTGCTGAGTTTTCCAAATTTGCTGGCATATTGAGTGCAGCACTTTCACAGCATCATCTTTTAGGATTTGAAATAGCTCAATTGGAATTCCATCACCTCCACTAGCTTTGTTCCTCGTGATGCTCTCTAAGGCCCACTTGCCTTCACATTCCAAGTTGTCTGGTTCCAGGTGAGTGATCACGCCATCCTGATTATCTTCATCGTGAAGACCTTTTTTCTACAGTTCTTCTGTGTATTCTTGCCACCTTCTCTTAATATCTTCTGTTTCTATTAGGTCCATACCAGTTCTGTCCTTTATCGAGCCCATTTTTGCATGAAATGTTCCCTTGATATCTCTAATTTTCTTGAAATGATCTCTTGTTTTTCCTATTCTGTGGTTTTCCTCTATTTCTTTGCATTGATCGCTGAGGAAGGCTTTCTTATCTCTCCTTGCTCTTCTTTGGAACTCTGCATTCAGATGCTTATATCTATCCTTTCCTCCTTTACTTTTCGCTTCTCTTCTTTTCACAGCTATTTGTAAGTCCTCCTCAGACAGCCATTTTGCTTTTTTGCATTTGTACCTTGAGATTGTATAGAGTATGCTCATGGAGTCAGGTCACCATTTGTCCTGTGATTTGATACTCAAGGCTACATTTGAAACTGTGCAGTAGAATCAGACAATAGGGTCGAATCTAGTGCTGTGTAGATAATTTGTGTTCTCCACTTCAATGTGGACCACTATCTCAAGGATGCTTTGGAGTCACATAAAGGATGTCAAGTACCTGTTCGAGTTTCAAGCAGTAATGTGTGATTTCTCTTGAGACTCTGCAGCGGAAAATAACCCTCATCTCACATTGAGGGGAAATTTTTGTGTTGTTTCTCGAGTTGTGGCGGAAAGCTTGGGGTTTTTCTCGACGTGTGACGGGGACCTCAGGAACTCGCTCTTGTTCCCCCAGGGAAGTCAGGTCCCCTTTTGTGTTGGAAGTGGAACTTCGGGATTTCTCTCAAGCCGTTAAATCAGAATATGGCCTCTTGTCGAGTTGAGTCCGTGAGTTGTGTTCTCTCCAATGGGGACGGCTCTGTTAGGGAACTTTCTGAGTCACATAAAGTGTGTCAAGTTCCCGTTAGCATTTCAAGCGGGAATGTGGGATTTCTCTTGAGATTCTGCAGCGGAAAATTTCCTCATCTCGCATTGAGGGGATAATTTTGTGTTGTTTCTCGACTTGCAGCAGGAAACTTCATGTTACTCTCGAGTTGCGAAGGGGACCTCAGGACCTAGATCGCGATGTCCCAGGGAAGTTAGGTCTCCTTGCGCGTTGGAAGGGGAACATCGGAATTCCTCTTGAGGCATGGCAGAGTAATATGGTCGCATCTAGTGCTGTGTAGATATATTGTGTTCTCCGCTTCAATGTGGATGGCTATCTCGGTGAAGTTTTTGGTCGCATAAAGGGTGTCAAGTTCCCGTTCGATTTTCAAGCGGAAATGTGGGATTTCTCTTGAGATTCTGCTGCAGAAAATCTCCTCAGCTCGCATTGATGGGGGAACGTTTTCGTTTATCTTGAGTTGCGGCGGAAATCTTGGGGTTCCTTTCAAGTTGTGACGGTGACCCCAGTAACTCAATCACGTTGTCCCAAGAAGGTTGAAATCGTTTGCTGTTTGAAGGTGACCTCAGGATTCATGTCTAGTCGCAGGAGACGAATAGGGCCGCATCTAGTGTTGTTTACGTAAATTGTGTGCTCCGCTTCAATGTGGACGGCTATGTTGGGGAAGCATTTGGTATGCTTAAAGGGTGTCAAGTTCCCATTCGAATTTCCAGTGGGATAGTGGGATTTCTCTTGAGACTCTGCCGCAGAAAAATTCCTCATCTCGCATTGAGGGGATAATTTTGTCGTGTTTCTCGAGTTGCGGCAGGAGGCCTGGGCTCCCTCTTGAGTTGCAATGGGGACCTCAGGAAATCCCCGTGTCTCTTCAGAGAAGTCAGGTCCATTTTTTGTTGGAAGGGGAATTTCTGGATTACTCTCGAGTCGTTAAATGATAATAGGGTCACCTCTTAAGTTAAGAATATAAATTGTGTGCTCCTCTCGAGTGGGGATGGCTATGGTAGGAAACTTTCTGAGTCACATAAAGTGTGTCAAGTACCCGTTCGCCTTTCAAGCTAGAATGTGGGATTTCTCTTGAGACACTGACATGGAAAAAATTCCTCATCTCGCATTGAGGGGATAATTTTGTGGTGTTTCTTGAGTTGCGGCGGGAAGTTGGGGTTCATCTTGAGTTGCGACGGGGATGTCAGGAACTCGCTCGTGTTGACCCAGGGAAGTCAGGTCTCCTATAGTGTTGAAAGGGGGAACTTAGAATTCCTCTATAAGGAGAAGCAGAGGAATAGGGCCGCATTGAGCGTTGAGTCAGGCAACTGTATTTTCTTCTCCAGTGGAGACAGGGATCTCCGGTTGCTCTCAATATTCTCCAGGGGCTTCAGTTCTCCTCTCTTGTTCTGACCTGGAACTGCGCTTTCTTCTCGAGTTGTAATACGAGTGTTAGGCCACATTAGAGTTGAATTTGTACCTGGAGATTGTATAGAGTATGCTCGTGCAGTCAGGTCTCCATTCGTCCTGTGAGTTGATACTCGAGGTTACATTTGAATTTCTCTTACCGAATCTGAAACGGAAATGTTGTTCATCTCGCCTTAAGGGCACAATCTTGTGGTTTATCTTGAGTGTCGGCGAGAAGCTTTGGCTTCCTCTCGATTTGCGATTGGGACCTCAGGTAATCCCCCGTGTTGCTTCTGAGAAGTCAGTTTCCCTTTGTGTTGGAAGCGGAACTGCGGGATTACTCTCGAGCAGTTCAATGGGAATAGGGCCTCTTCTCGAGTTGAGTCCGTAAATTTTGTTCTCCTCTCCAATGGGGACGGCAGTTTTAGGGAACTTTCTGAGTCGCATAAAGGGTGTCAAGTACACTTTTGCCTTTCAAGCAGGAATGTGGATTTTCTCTTGAGATTCTGCAGGGCAAAATTTCCTCATCTCGCATTGAGGGGATAATTTTGTGGTGTTTCTCGAGTTGCCGCTGGAAGTAGAGGGTATTTCTCAAGTTGTGACGGGGACCTCAGGAACTCGCTCTAGTTGCTTCAGGAAAGTCAGCTCTCCTTTTGTGTTGGAAGGGGAACTTCCGGATCACTCTCCAGGCGTTAAATGGGAATAGGTCCTTCACTCAGGTTGAGTCCAAAAAGTGTGTTTTCCTCTCCAATGGGGACGGCTGTGTGAGGGAAATTTCTGAGTCGCATAAAGGGTGTCAAGTACCATCTTGCCTTTCAAGTGGGATTGTGGGATTTCTCTTGAGATACTTCCATGCAAAATTTCCTCATCTCGCTTTGAGGCCATATTTTTGTGGTGTTTCTCGAGTTACGGCGGGAAGCTGGGGGTAATTCTAGAGTTGGAACGGGGACTACAGGAACTAGATCGGGTTGCTTCAGGGAAGTCAGGTCTCCGTTTTGTGTTGAAAGGGGAACTTCTGGATTACTTTCAGGGCATTTAATGGGAATAGGGCCTCTTCTCGAATTGAGTCCATAAAGTGTGTTCTCCTCTACAGTGGGGACGGCTGTGTGAGGGAAATTTCTGAGTCACATAAAGGGTGTCAAGTACCCTTTTGCCTTTCAAGTGGGAATGTGGGATTTCTCTTGAGATACTGCCACGCAAAATAACCTCATGTCGCATTGAGGCCATATTTTTGTGGTGTTTCTGGAGATTTGGCGGGAAGCTGGGGGTACTTCTCGAGTTGAGACCGGGGACCTCAGGAACTTGCTCGGGTTGCTTCAGGGAACTCAGGTCCCCTTTTGTGTTGGAAGGGGAAATTCCGGATTACTCTCGAGCCATTAAATGGGAGTAGGGCCTCTTCTCGTGTTGAGTCCATAAAGTATTTTTTCCTCTCCAATCGGGACATATGTGTAAGGGAACTTTCTGAGTCACATAAAGGGTGTCACTACCATTTTGCCTTTCAATCGGGAATGTGTCTTTTCTCTTGAGATCCTGCAGCACAAAATTACCTCATCTTGCACTGAGCGGATAATTTTGTGGTGTTTCCCGAGAAGCGGAGGGAAGTTGGCAGTAATGTTCGAGGTACAACCACGACCTCGGGAACTCATTCCGGTTGCTTCAGGGAAGTCAAGTCGCCTTTTGAGAAGCAAGTGGAAATTCGGGATTACTTTCACGACGTTAAATGGGAAAAGGGCCTCTTCTCGAGGTGAGGCCATAAAGTGTGTTCTCCTCTCAAATGGGGATGGCTGTGTGAGGGAACTTTCTGAGTCCCATTAAGGATGTCAAGTACCCTTTTGCCTTTCAACAGGGAATGTGGGATTTCTCTTGAGATTCTGCAGCGCACAATTTCCTCATCTCGAATTGAGGGGATAATTTTGTTGTTTTTCTCTAGTGTCTACGGGAATCTTGGGGGTACTTCTCGAGTTGCGACGAGGACCTCATGAACTCGCTCGGGTTGCTTCAGGAAAGTCAGTTCCCCTTTTGTGTTGGAAGAGGAACTTCCAGGTTACTCCAGAGGCATTAAATGGGAATAGAGCCTCTTCTCGAGTTTAGTCCATAAGGTGAGTTCTACTCTCCAATCGGGAATGCTGTTTGAGGGAACTTTCTGAGTCGCATAATGGGTGTCAAGTACACTTATGGCTTTCAAGCGGGAATGTGGGAATTCTCTTGAAATTTTGCAGCCCAAAATTTCCTCATTTAGCTTTGAGGGGATAATTTTGTGTTGTTTCTCGAGTTGCGGTGGGAAGCTGGAGGTACTTCTCGAGTTGCAACAGGGACCTCAGGAACTCGCTCGGTTTGCTTCAGGGAATAAGGTCACCTTTTTTGTTGGAAGGGGAACTTCCGGATTACTCTCGAGCCATTAAATGGGAATAAGACCTCTTCTCGAGTTTAGTCCAAAAAGTGTGATTTCCTCTCCAATGGGGCGGCTGTTTGAGGGAACTTTCTGAGTCGCACAAAGTTTGTCAAGTAGCCTTTTGCCTTTCAGGCGGGAATGTGTGTCTTTTCTTGAGATCTTCAGCCCAAAATTTCCTCATTTCGCTTTGAGGAGATAATTTTGTGGTGTTTCTCGAGTTGGGGGTAGCTGGGTGTACTTCTCCAGTTGCCACGGGGACCTCAGCTACTCGCTCGTGTTGCTTTAGGGAAGTCAATTCCCCTTTTGTGAAGGAAGGGGAATTTCAGGAATACTCTCGAGCCATTACATGGGAATAGGGCCTCTTTTCGAGTTGAGTCCATAAAGTGTGTTCTCCTCTCCAATGGGGACAGCTGTGTGAGGGAAATTTCTGAGTTGCATAAAGGGTGTAAAGTACAGTTTTGCCATTTCCAGTGGGAACGTGGGATTTCTTTTTAATTGTGCAGCGCAAATTTTCCTGATCTAGCATTGAGGGGATAATTTTGTGGTGTTTTTCATGTTGCGGCGGGAAACTGGGGGTAATTCTCGAGTAGCGAAGAGGACCTCAGGAACTCACTCAGGTTGCTTCAGGGAAGTCAGGTCCCTTTTGTGTTCGAAGGGGAACTTCGGGATTACTCTCGAGATGTTAAATGGGAATAGGGCCTCTTCTCGAGTTGAGTCCATAAATTGTGTTCTCCTCTCCAATGGGGACGACTGTGTGAGGGAATTTTCTGAGACTCACCTGTCAGCGCAGACGCGAGAGATGCCGGCCACACCCACGCAGATGCGAGAGATGCCAGCCCCGGAGCAACCGACCATGCAATGATGCGTGGCGATGAGGAGCTACCCCACGACTGAGGCCAGGGCAGGCGGCCGAGAGGAGGTACCCCACGTCCAATAGGCGGTGGCTGTGTGAGGGAGGGCCGACAGGATCTAATCACGTTCAAGGTCAGGAGGGGCGTCCTTGAGGACATACCCCTCAACCAAGGTAAGGTGCAGCAGCTGCGCTTTCTTGGAGCAGCTGTGAAGAGATATCCCACACCCAAGGTAAGAGAAACTAAACAAGATGGTAGGTATTGCGATGGGGCATCAGAGGGCAGACACACTGAAATCATAATCACAAGAATCTAGTCGATCTGATCACATGAACCACAGCCGAATGTGGTCTACTGGAGAAGGGAATGGCAAACCATTTCAGTATACTTGCCTTGAGAACCCCATGAAGAGTATCAAAGGGCAAAATACAGGATACTTAATGAGGAATTCCCCAGGTCGGTAGGTGCCCAGAATGCTACCGGAGATCAGTGGAGAAATAACTCTAGAAGGAATGAAGGGATGGAGCAAAAGCAAAACCAGTACCCAGTTGTGGATGTGACCGGTGATAGAAGCAAGGTCTGGTTCTGTAAAGAACAATATTGCATAGGATCCTGGAATGTTAGGTCCATGAATCAAGGCAAATTGGAAGTGGTCAAACAGGAGATGGCAAGAGTGAACATAGACATTCTAGGAATCAGTGAATTAAAATGGGCTGGAATGTGTGAAATTAAATCAGATGACTATTATATCTACTACTGTGGGCAGGAATCCCTTAGAAGAAATGGAGTAGCCATCATGGTCAATAAAAGAGTCCAAAATGCAGTACTTGGATGCAATCTTAAAAACGACAGAATGATTTCTGTTCGTTTCCAAGGCAAACCATTCAACATTACAGTAATCCAGGCCTATGCCCCAAACAGTAACGCTGAAGAAGCCGAAGTTGAACTCTTCTATGAAGACCTACAAGACCTTTTAGAACTAACACCCAATAAAGATGTCCTTTTCATTCTAGGGGACTGGAATGCAAAAGTAGGAAGTCAAGAAACACCTGGAATAACGGACAAATTTGGCCTTGGAGCACGGAATGAAGCAGGGCCAAGTCTAATAGAGTTTTGTCAAGAGAACGCACTGGTCATAGCAAACACCCTCTTCCAACAACACAAGAGAAGACTCTACACGTCGACATCACCAGATGGTCAACACCGAAATCAGATTGATTATATTCTTTGCAGGGAAAGACAGAGAAGCTGTATACAGTTAGCAAAAACAAGACCAGGAGCTGACTGTGGCTCAGATCATGAACTCCTTATTGCCAAATTCAGACTTAAATTGAAGAAAGTAGGGAAAACCCCTAGACCATTCAGATATGACCTAAATCAAATCCCTTATGATTATACAGTGGATGTGAGAAATAGATTTAAGGGACTAGATCTGATTGATAGAGTGCCTGATGAACTCTGGACGGAGGTTCGTGATATTGTACAGGAGACAGGGACCAGGAGCATCCCCATGGAAAAGAAATACAAAAAAAGCCAAATGGCTGTCTGAGGTGGCCTTACAAATAACTCTGAAAAGAAGAGAAGCGAAAAGCAAAGGAGAAAAGGAAAGATATAAGCATTAGAAGGCAGAGTTCCAAAGAATAGCAAGGAGAAATAAGAAAGCCTTCCTCGGTGATTAATGCAAAGAAATAGAGGAAAACAACAGAATAGGAAAAACAAAAAATCTCTTCAAGAACATTAGAGATTCCAGGGGAACATTTCATGCAAAGATGGGATCGATAAAGGACAGAAATGGCATTGACCTAACAGAAGCAGAAGATATTAAGAAGAGGTGGCAAGAATACACAGAAGAACTGTACAAAAAAGATCTTCTCGACCAGGATAGTCACGATAAAGTGATCACTGACCTAGAGCCAGACATCTTGGAATGTGAAATCAAGTGGGCCTTAGAAAGCATCACTACGAAAAAAGCTAGTGGAAGTGATGGAATTCCAGTTGAGCTCTTTCAAATCTTGAAAGATGATGCTGTGAAAGTGCTACACTCAATATGCCAACACATTTGGAAAACTCAGCAGTGGCCACAGGACTGGAAAAGGTCAGTCTTCATTCCAATCCCAAAGAAAGGAAATGCCAAAGAATGCTCAAACTACCGCACAATTGCACTCATCGCATAGGCTAGTAAAGTCATGCTCAAAATTCTCCAAGCCAGGCTTCAGCAATATGTGATCCGTGAACTCCCAGATGTTCAAGCAGGTTTTAGAAAAGGCAGGGGCACCCGAGATCAAATTGCCAACATCCGCTGGATCATGGAGAAAGCAAGAGAGTTCCAGAAAAAACATCTATTTCTGCTTCATTGACTATGCCAAAGCCTTTGACTGCGTCGATCACAATAAACTGTGGAAGATTCTGAAAGAGATGGGAATATCAGACCACCTGAGCTGCCTCTTGAGAAACCTGTATGCAGGTCAGGAAGCAACACTAAGAACTGTACATGGAACAACAGACTGGTTCAAAATAGGAAAAGGAGTATGCCAAGGCTGAATATTGTCACCTTGCTTATTTGACTTATATGCAGAGTACTTCATGAGAAATGCTGGGCTGGAAGAAGAACAAGCTGGAATCAAGATTGCTGGGAGAAATATCAATACCTAAGATATGCAGAATACACCACCCTTATGGCAGAAAGTGAAGAGGAACTCAATAGCCTTTTGATGAAAGTGAAAGAGGAGAGTGAAAAGTTTGGCTTAAAGCTCAACATTCAGAAAACAAATATCATGGAATCTGGTCCCATCACTTCACTGGAAATAGATGGAAAAACAGTGGAAACAGTGTCAGACTTTATTTTTTGGGGCTCCAAAATCACTTCAGATGCTGATTGCAGTCATGAAATTAAAAGCCGCTTACTTCTTGGAAGGAAAGTTATGACCAACCTTGATAGTATATTAAAAAACAGAGACATTACTTTGCCAGCAAAGGTCCGTCTAGTCAAGGCTATGGTTTTTCCCGTGGTCATGTATGGATTTGAGAGTTGGACTGTGAAGAAAGCTGATCGCCGAAGAATTGATGCTTTTGAACTATGGTGTTGGAGAAGACTCTTGAGAGTCCCTTGTACTGCAAGAAAATCCAACCAGTCCATTCTAAGGGAGATCAATCCTGGGTGTTCATTGGAAGGACTGATTCTAAAGCTGAAACTGCAATACTTTGGTCAACTCATGAGACGAGTTGACTCACTGGAAAAGATTCTGATGCTAGGAAAGGTTGGGGGCAGGAGGAGAAGGGGACGACAGAGAATGAGATGGCTGGATAGCATCACCGACCCGGTGGACATGAGTTTGACTGAATTCTGGGAGTGGGTGTTGGACAGGGAGGCCTGGCGCACAGTGATCTATTGGGTCGCGGAGAGTCGGACACGACTGAGCGACTGAACTAAACTGAATAAAGTGTGTCAAGTACCCTTTTGCCTTTCAGGAGGGAATGTGGAATTTCTCTTGATTGTGCAGTGCAAAATTTCCTCATCTCGCCTTGAGGGGATAATTTTGTGGTGTTTCTCAAGATGCGGTGGGAACCTGGGTGTAATTCTCGAGTTGCGACGGGGACCTCAGGAATTCGCTCGGGTTGCTTCAGGGAAGTCAAGTTCACTTTTGTGTTGGAAGGGGAACTTCCAGATTACTCTCCAGCCATTAAATGGGAATAGGGCCTCTTCTCAAGTTGAGTCCAAAAAGTGTGTTCTCCTCTCCAATGGGAACGGCTATATCAAGTAACATTGTGAGTCGCATAAAGGATGTCAAGTAACATTTTTCCTTTCAAGCGGGGATGTGGGATTTCCCTTGAGATTCTGCAGTGAAAAATTTCGATATCTCCCATTGAAGGATAATTTTGAAGTGTTTCTCGAGTTGCAGCCGGAAACTGCGGGTTCTTCATGAATTGCGATGGGGACCTCAGGTATTCGGTCGGGTTGCTACAGGGAAGTCAGGTCCCTTTTTGTGTTCGAAGGAGAACTTTGGGATTACTGTCGAGTCGTTAAATGGGAATTGGCCTCTTCTCGAGTTGAATTCATAAAGTGTGTCCTCCTCTCCAATGGGGACGGCTGAGTGAGGGAACTTTCTGAGTCGCATAAAGCGTGTCCAGTACCCTTTTGCCTTTCAAGCGGGAATGTGGGATTTCTCTTGGGATTCTGCAGCATAAAATTTCCTCATCTCTCATTGAGGAGATAATTTTGTGGTGTTTCTCGAGTTACGGCAGGAAGCTGCGGTTACTTCTAGAGTTGCGACGGGGACCTCAGGAACTCGCTCGGGTTGCTTCAGGGAAGTCAGGTCCCATTTTGTGTTGGAAGGAGAACTTCAGGATTACTCTGGAGCCGTAAAATGGGAATAGGGCCTCCTCTCGAGTTGAGTCCATAAAGTGTGTTCTCCTCTCCAATGGGTACTAACAGTGTTAGGGAAATTTCTGAGTCGAATTATTGTTGTCAAGTACCCTTTTGCCTTTCAAGCTGGAATGTGGGATTCCTCTTGAGATCTGCTGCGCAAAATTTCCTCATCTCGCATTAAGGGTATAATTTTGTGGTGTTTCTCGAGTTGCGGTGGGAAGATTGGGGAATTTCTTGAGTTGCAACCGGGACCTCAGAAACGCGCTCGGGTTGCTTCAGGGAATTCAGGTCCCCTTTTGTGTTGGAAGGGGAACTTCTGGATTACTCTCGAGCTATTAAATGGGAATAGGGTCTCTTCTCGAGTTGAGTCCATAAAGTGTGTTCTCCTGTCCAACTGGGATGTCTGTGTGAGGGAAATTTATGTGTCGCATAAAGAGTGTCAAGTACCCTTTTGATTTTCAGGCAAGAATGTGGGATTTCTCTTGAATAGTGCTGGGCAAAATTTCCTCATCTCGCATTGAGGATATAATTTCGTTGTGTTTCTCCTGTTGAGGCGGGAAGCTGGGGGTAGATATTGATTTGCGACATGAAATTCAGGAACTCGCTCGTGTTGCTTCAGGGACGTTAGGTCCCCTATTTAATCGAAAGGGAATTTCAGGATTACTCTCGAGCCATTAAATGGAAATAGGGTCGCTTCTCGAGTTGAGTCCATAAAATAGGTTCTACTCTCCAATGTGGACGACTGTGTGAGGGAAATTTCTGAGTGGCATAAAGCGTTTCAAGTACCCATTTGCCTTTCAAGCGGGAAAGTAGGATTTCTCTTGAGATTCTGCAGCGCAAAATTTCCTCATCTCACATTGAGGGGATAATTTTGTGGTGTTTCTCGAGTTTCGGCGGGAAGTTGGGGGAACTTCTCGAGTTGCGACGGGGACCTCATTAACTCGTTTGGGTTTCGTCAGGGAAATCAAGTCCGCTTTTGTGTTGGGAGGGGAATTTCGGGATTACTCTCGATCCGTTAAATGGGAATAGGACCTCTTCTCGATTTGAGTCCATAAAGTGTGTTCTCCTCTTTAATGGGGACAGCTGTGTGAGGGAAATTTATGAGTCACCTAAAGGCTGTCAAGTACCCTGTTGATTTTCAGGCGGGAATGTGGAATTTCTCTTGAATTGTACAGTACAAAATTTCCACATCTCGCAATGAGTGGATAATTTTGTGGTGTTACGCCTGTTGAGGCCGGAAGCTGGGGGTACATCTCGAGTTGCGACGGGGACGTCAGGAACTCGCTCGGGTTCCTTCAGGGAAGTAAATTCCCCTTTTGTGAAGTAGGGGAAACCTCAGGATTACTCTCGAACCGTTAAAGGGGAATAGTGCCTCTTCTCTTGTTGAGTCCAAAAAGTGTATTTTCCTCACCAATGGGGACGGCTGTGTGAGGGAACTTTCTGAGTCTCATAAAGTTTGTCACGTACACTTTTGCCTTTCTAGAGGGAATGTGGGATGTCTCTTGAGATTCTGCAGCAAAAAATTTTAATCATTTCACATTGAGGGGCTAATTTTGTGGTGTTTCTCGATTTACGGCGGGAAGTTGGGTACTTCTCGAGTTGCGACGGGGACCTCAGGAACTCGCTCAGGTTATTCCAGAGAAGTCAGTTTTCCTTTTGTGTTGGAAGGGAATCTTCTGGATTACTTCCAAGACGTTAAATGGAAATAGGGCCTCTTCTAGAGTTGAGTCCTTAAACTGTGTTCTCCTCTCCAATGGGGATGTCTGTTAGGGAACTTTCTGATTCGCATAAAGTGTGTCAAATAACTTTTTGCCTTTCAAGCAGAAATGTGGGATTTCTCTTGAGATTCTGCAGCGCACAAATACCTCATCTCGCATTGAGGGAATAATTTTGAGGTGTTTCTCCAGTTGGGCCTGGTAGGTGGAGTATTTTACGAAATGCGACTGGGACCTCAGGAACTTGCTCGGGTTGCTTCATGGAAGTCAGTTCCCTTTTTGTTGGAAGGAGAACTGTCGGAATACTCTCGAGCCGTAAAATGGGAATAGGGCCTCTTCTCGAGTTGAGTCCGTAAAATGTTTTCTCCTCTCCAATGGGGACGGCTGTGTGAGAGAACTTTCTGAGTCGCATAAATGGTGTCAAGTAACCTTTTGCCTTTCAAGAGGGAATGTGGTATTTCTCTTGAGATTCTGCAGAGCAAAATTTCCTCATCTCTCATTGAGAGGATAATTTTGTGGTGTTTCTGGACATGGGGAGTGAAGCTGAGGGTACTTCTCGAGTTGCGACGGGGACCTCAGGAACTCTCGGGTTTCTACAGGGAAGGAAGGTCCCCTTTTGTGTTGCAAGGGGAACTTCCAGTTTACTCTCGAGCCGTTAAATGGGAATAGGGCCTCATCTCGAATTGAGTCCATAAAGTGTGTTCTCCTGTCCAATGGGGACTGAAGTTAGTGAAATTTCTGAGTCTCATAAAGGGTGGCAAGTACCCTTTGCCTTTCAAGGGGGAATGTGGTATATCTCTTGAGATTCTGCAGCGCAAAATTTCCTCATCTCACTTTGAGGGGATCATTTTGTGGTGTTTCTCAAGTTGCGGCTGGAAGCTTGGGGTTCTTGTCGAGTTGCGACGGGGACCTCAGGAACTCGCTCGAGTTTCTTCAGGGAAGGAAAGTCCCCTTGTGTGTTGGAAGGGGAACTTCCGGTTTACTCTTGAGCCGTTAAATGGGAATAGGGCCTCATCTCAAATTGAGTTCATAAAGTGTGTTCTCCTGTCCAATGGGGACTGATGTTAGTGAAATTTCTGAGTCTCATAAAGGTTGTCAAGTACCCTTTTGCCTTTCAAGGGGGAATGTGGTATATCTCTTGAGATTCTGCAGCGCAAAATTTCCTCATCTCGCATTGAGGGGATCATTTTGTGGTGTTTCACGAGTTGCGGTGGGAAGCTGGGGGTAATTGTCGAGTTGCGAAGGGGACCTCAGGTTCTCGCTCGGGTTGCGTCAGGGAAGTCAGGTCCCCATTTGTGTTGAAAGGGGAACTTCCGGTTTACTCTCGAGTCGTTAAATGGGAATAGGGCCTCATCTCTAATTGAGTCTGTAAAGTGATACTCCACTCCAATGGGCACGGCTGTGTCAGGGAACATTCTGAGTCGCATAAAGCGTGTCAAGTAACCTTTTGCCTTTCAAGAGTGAATGTGGTATTTCTCTTGAGATTCTGCAGTGCAAAATTTACTCAACTCACATTGAGGGGATAATTTTGTAGTGTTTCTCGAGTTGTGGCGGGAAGCTGAGGGTACTTCTCGAGTTGCCACGGGGACCTCAGGAACTCGCTCGGGTTGCTCAGGGAAGTCAGATCCCCTTTTGTGTTGGAAGGGGAACTTCCGGTTTACTATCGAGCCCTTAAATGATAATAGGGCCTCAGCTCGTTTTGAGTCTGTAAAATGTGTTCTCCTCTCCCATGGGACGGCTGTGTGAGGGAACTTTCTGATTCACATAAAGGGTGTCAAGTATCCTTTTGCCTATCAAGAGGGAATGTGGTATTTCTCTTGAGATTCTGCAGTGCAAAATTTCCTCAACTCGCATCGAGGGGAAAATTTTTTGATATTTCTCGAGTTGCGACAGGAAGCTAGGGGTAATTCTCGATTTGGGACGGGACCTCTGGAACTCGCTTGGGTTGCTTCAGGGAAGTCAGGTCCTCTTTTGTATTGGAAGGGGAACTTCCGGTTTACTCTGGAGCCGTAAATGGGTATAGGGACTCATCTCGAATTTAGTCCATAAAGTGTGTTCTTCTGTCCATTGGGCACGGCTGTTTGAGGGACTTTCTGAGTCACATGAAGGGTTTCAAGTACCCTTTTGCCTTTCAAGAGGGAATGTGATATTTCTCTTGAGATTCTGCAACGCAAAATTTCCTTATCTCACATTTAGGAGACAATTTTTTGGGTTTTCTTGAGTTGCGGCGGAAAGCTCGGGGTATTTGTCGAATTGCGACGTGGACCTCAGGAACTTGCTCGTGTTTCTTCTGGGAAAAGGGATCCCCTTTTGTGTTGGAAGGGAAACTTCCGGTTTACTCTCGAGCCGTTAAATCGGAATAGGGTCTCATCTCGAATTGAGTCCATAAAGTGTGTTCTCCTCTCCAATGGGGACGGCTGTGTGAGGGAACTTCCTGAGTCGAAAAAAGGGTGTCAAATACCCTTCTGCCTTCCAAGAGGGAATATGGTATTTCTCTTGAGATTCTGCAGCGCAAAATTTCCCCATCTCGCATTGAGGGGATAATTTTGTGGTGTTTCTCGAGTTGCGACGGGAAGCTGGGGGTAGTTCTCGAGTTGCGACGGGGAACTCAGGATCTCGCTCGGGTTGCTTCAGGGAAGTCAGTTCCCATTTTGTGTTGGAAGGGGAATTTCCGGTTTACTCTTTAGCGGTAAAATGGGAATAGGGCCTCATCTCGAATTGAGTCCATAACGTGTGTTCTCCTCTCCAATCAGACTGATATTAGTGAAATTTCTGAGTCACATAGGGTTTCAAGTAACCTTTTGCCTTTCAAGAGGGAATGTTTCTCTTGAGATTCAACAGCGCAAAATTTCCTCATCTCGCATTGAGGGGATAATATGTGGTGTTAATGGAGTTGCGGCGGGAAGCTGGGGGTACTTCTCGAGTTGCGACAGGGAGCTCAAGAACTCGCTCGGGTTTCTTCAGGGAAGTCAGGTCCCCTTTTTTGTTGGAAGGGAAACTTCCGGATTACTCTCGAGCCGTTAAATGGGAATATTGTGTGTTCTCAATTTGACTCCATAATGTGTGTTCTCCTCTCCACTGAGGATGGATGTTAGGGACCATTCTGATTCGCCTCAAGGGAGTCAAGTACCCGTTTCCCTTTCAAGAGGGATTGTGGGATTTCTCTTGAGATTCTGCAGTGCAAAATTTCCTCATCTCGCATTGAAGGGAAATTTTGTGGTGTTTCATGAATTACGGCAGGAATCTGGGGGTACTCCTCAAGATGCGATGGGGACCTCAGGATCTCACTCGATTTACTTCAGGGAAGTCAGGTCCCCTTTTTGCTGGAAGGGGAACTTCCGGACTACTCTCGAGCCTTTAAATGGGAATATTGCCTCTTCTGTATTTGAGTCCATAAAGGATGTTCTCCTCTCCACTGAGGACGGATGTTAGGGACCATTCTTAGTCGACTCAAGGGAGTCAAATACCCTTTTGCCTTTCAAGCGGGAATGTGAAATTTCTCTGAGATTCTGCAGCGCAATATTATCTCATTTCGCATTGAGGGGATAATTTTGTGGTGTTTCTCGAATTGCGGCAGGAAGCTGGGTGTATTCCTAAACTTGCAACGGGGACCTCAGGAACACACTCGAGTTACTTCACGGAAGTCAGGTCCCCTTTTGTGCTGGAAGGGTAACTTCCGTATTACTCTCTTGCCCTTTAATGGGAATAGGGCTTATTCTCGAGTTGAATACATAAAGTGTGTTCTCCTCTCTAATGGGGACGGAAGTTAGGGAACTTTCTGAGTGGCCTAAAGTGTGTCAAGTACACTTTTGCCTTTCAAGCGGGAATGTGGGATTTCTTTTGAGATTCTGCAGCGCAAAATTACGTCATCTCACATTGAGGGTTTAATTTTATTGTTTTTCTCGAGTTGCGGCGGGAAACAGGGGTTACTTCTCGAGTTGCGACGAGGACCTCAGGAACTCGCTTGGGTTGGTTCAGGGAAGTCAAGTCCCCTTTTTGTGTTGGAAGGGTAACTTCCGGATTACTCTCAAGCTGTTAAATGGGAATATTGCCTCTTCCCGAGTTGAGTCCATAAAGTTTGTTTACCTCTGCACTGAGGACGGATGTTAGGTAACAATCTGAGTCACCTAAAGTGTGTCAAGTACCCTTTTCACTTTCAAGCGGTAATGTGGGATTTCCCTTGTGATTCTGCAGCGCAAAATTTCCTCATCTCGCATTGAGGGGATAATTTTGTGGTGTTTCCCGAATTGCAGTGAGAATTTGGGGGTACTTCTCGAGTTGCGACTTGGACCTCAGGAACTCGCTCAGGTTTCTTCAGGGAAGTCAGGTCCCCTTTTTTGTTGGAAGGGAAACTTCCGGATTACTCTCGAGCCGTTAAATGGGAATATTGCCTCATCACGAACTGAGTCCATAAAGTGTGTTCTCCTCTCCAATTGTGACTGTTTTTAATAAAATTTCTAAGTCGCATCAGTTCAGTTCAGTTCAATTCAGTCGCTCAGTCGTGTCCGACTCTCCGCAACCCCATGAATCACAGCACGCCAGGCCTCCCTGTCCATCCACAACTACCGGAGTTCACTCAAACTCATGTCTACAGAGTTGGTGATACCATCCAGCCATCTCATTCTCTGTCGTGCCCTTCTCCTCCCGCCCCCAAACTTTCCCAGCATCAGAGTCTTTTCCAGTGAGTCAACTCGTCGCATGAGGTGGCCAAAGTATTGCACTTTCAGCTTTAGCATCAGTCCTCCAATGAACACCCAGGATTGATCTCCTTTAGAATGGACTGGTTGGATCTCCTTGAAGTATAAGGGACTCTCAAGAGTCTTCTCCAACACCACAGTTAAAAAGCATCGATTTAGCGATCAGCTAAAGGGTGTCAAATACCCTTCTGCCCTTCAAGAGGGAATGTGGCATTTCTCTTGAGATTCTTCAGCGCAAAATGACCTCATCTCGCATTGAGGGGATAATTTTGTGTTGTTTCTCAAATTGCAGCGGGAACCTGGGGGTACTTCTCGAGTTGCGACGGGGACCTCAGGAACTCACTCGAGTTACTTCAGGAAAGTCAGGTCCCCTTTTTTGCTGAAGGGGAACTTCGGATTACTCTCGAGCCCTTTAATGGGAATAGGGCCTCTTCTAGATTTGAGTCCGTAAAGTGTTTTCTCCTCTCCAATGGGGATGGATATTAGGGAACTTTCTGAGTGGCATAAATTGTGTCAAGCACCCTTTTGTCTTTCAAGCTGAAATGTGGGAATTCTCTTGAGATTCTGCAGCCCAAAATTATCTCATCTCGCAGCGAAGGGATAATTTTGTGGTGTTTCTCCAGTTGTGGCGGGAAGCAGGGGGTAGTTCTCGAGTTGCGACGGGGACTTCAGGAACTCGCTGGGGTTGCTTCAGCGAAGTCAAGTCCCCTTTTGTTTTGGAAGGGAAACTTCCAGATTACTCTCGAGCCATTAAATGGGAATATTGCCTCTTCTCGATTTGAGTCCATAAAGTGTGTTCTCCTATCCCCTGAGGACGGATGTTAGGGACCATTCTGAGGCACCTAAAGGGAGTCAAGTACCTTTTGCCTTTCAAGCCGGAATGCGGCATTTCTCTTCCGATTATGTAGCGCAAAATTACCTCATCTCACATTGAGTGGATAATATTGTGGTGTTTTTTGAGTTGCGGCGGGAAGCAGGGGGAACTTCTCAAGTTGCGACGGGGATATCAGGAACTCTCTCGGGTTTTTTCATGGAAGTCAAATCACCTTTTGTGGTTGAAGGGGAAATTCCGGATTACGCTCGAGCCGTTAAATGGGAATATTGCCTCTTCCCGATTTGAGTCCATAAAGTGTTTTCTCCAGTGAGGACCATTCTGAGTCCCCTCAGGGGAGTCAAGTACCCTTTGCCTTTCAAGCGGGAATGTGGTATTTCTCTTGAGATTCGGCAGGGCAAAGTTTCCTCATCTCACATTGAGGGAATAATTTTCTGGTGTTTCTCGAATTGAGACGGGAACCTGGGGGTACTTCTCGAGTTGTGACGGGGACATCAGGAACTAGCTCCGTTTGCATCAGGGAAGTTAGTTTCCCTATTGTGTTGGAAGGGGAACCTCCGGTTTACTCTCGAGCCATTAATTGGGAATAGGGCTCATCTCGAATTGAGTCCATAAAGTGTGTTCTCCTCTGCAATGGGGACAGCTGTGTGAGGGAACTTTCTGAGTCACATAAAGGGTGTCAAGTTCCCTTTTGCCTTTCAAGAGGGAATGTGGGATTACTCTTGAGATTATGCAGCAAAAAATTCCTCATCTCGCATTGAGGGGATAATTTTCTGGTGTTTCTCGAGTTGCGTCAGGAAGCTTGGGGTACTTCTCGAGTTGCGACGGGGACCTCAGGAACTCGCTGGTGTTGCTTCAGGAAAGTCAGTTCCCCTTATGTGTTGGATGGGCAACTTCCGGTTTATTCTCGAGCAGTTAAATGGGCTTACAGCCTCATCTCGAATTGAGTCCATAAAGTGTATTCTCCTATACAATGGGGACGGCTGTGTGAGGGAACTTTCTGAGTGGCATAAAGGATGTCAAATACCTTTTGCCTTTCAAGCGGGAATGTGGGGTTTCCTTGAGATTCTGCAGCGCAAAATTTCCTCATCTCGCACTGAGGAGATAATTTTGTGGTGTTTCTCGTGTTGCGGCGGTAGCTGGTGGTACTTCTCGACTTGCAACTGGGACTTCAGTTATTCGCTCGGGTTGCTTCATGTAAGTCAGGTCCCCTTTTGTGATGGAAGGGAAATTCCGGTTAACTCTCGAGCCCTTAAATGGGAATAGAGCCTCTTCTCGATTTGAGTCCATAAAGAGGGTTCTCCACTCCAATGGAGACAGATGTTAGGGATCTGTGTAAGTCGCATAAAGTGTGTCAAGTAGGCTTTCGCATTACAAGCGGAAATGTGGAATTTGTCTTGAGATTTTGCAGAGCAAAATTTCCTCATCTCGGATTGAGGGGATACTTTTGTGGTGTTTCCCGAGTTGCGGCGTGAAGCTGGGGGTATTTCTCGAGTTGAGACGGGGACGTCAGGAACTCGCTCGTGTTGCTTCAGGGAAGTCAGGTCACCTTTTGTGTTGGAAGGGGAATTTCTGGATTAGTCTCGAGCCATTAAATCGGAATAGGACCTCATCTAGTTTTGAGTCCAAAAAATGTGTTTTCCTCTCCAATTGGGACGGCTGTGTGAGGGAACTTTCTGAGTCGTATAAAGGGTGTCAAGTATCCTTTTGCCTTTCAAGCGGGAATGAGGGATTTCTCTTGAGATTCTGCAGCTCAAAATTTCCTCATCTCGCATTAAGGGGATAATTTTGCGGTGTTTCTCGAGTTGCGGCGGGAATCTGGGTGTACTTCCTGAGTTGCGAAGGGGATCTCAGTAAATCCCTTGGGTTGCTTCAGGGAGGTCAGGTCCCCTTTTGTGTTGGACTGGGAATGTCGGGATGACTCTCGTGCCCTTAAATGGGAATAAGGCCTCTTCTCGAGTTGAGTCCATAAAGTGTGTCCTCCTCTCCAATGTGGACGGTTGTTTGAGGGAAATATCTGAGTCACATAAAGGGTGTCAAGTACACTTTTGCCTTTCAAGCGGGAATTTGGGTTTTCTCTTGAGATTCTGCAGCGCAAAATTACCTCATCTGCATTGAGGTGATAACTTTGTGGTGTTTCTCGAGTTTCTGCGGGGAGCTGGGGGTACATCTCGAGTTGGGACGTGGACCTCAGCAACTGGCTACGGTTGCTTCAGGGAAGTCAGGTCCCCTATTGTGTTGGAAGGGAAATATCCGGATTACTCTCGAGACGTTAAATGCATATAGGGCCTCTTTTCGAATTGAGTCCATAAAATGTGTTCTCTTCTGCAATGTGTACGGTTGTGTGAGTGAATTTTCTGAGTCGCATAAAGTATGTAAAGGACCCTTTTGCCTTTGAAGTGTGAATGGGGGATTTCTGTTGAGATTCTGAAGCGGAAATTTTCCTCACCTCACATTGAAGGTATAATCTTGTGCTGTTTCTCGAGATGCGGCGGGAAAATGGGGGTACTTCTCGAGTTGCGAATGGAACCACAGGAACTCCCTCGGGTCGCTTCAGGGAAGTCCGGGCCCCTTTAGTGTTGGAAGGGGAACGTCCTATTTAATCTCGAGCCCTTAAATGGGAATAGGGCCTTTTCTCCAGTTGAGTCCTTAAAGTGTGTTCTCCTCTCCAATGGGGACGGCAGTTTTAGGGAACTTTCTGAGTCGCATAAAGGGTGTCAAGTACACTTTTGCTTTTCAAGCGGGAATGTGGATTTTCTCTTGAGATTCTGCAGCGCAAAATTTCTTCATCTCGCATTGAGGGGATAATTTTGTGGTGTTTCTCGAGTTGCCGCTGGAAGTAGAGGGTATTTCTCGAGTTGCAATGGGGACCTCAGGAACTCGCTCGGGTTGCTTCAGGGAAGTCAAGTCCCCTTTTGTGTTGGAAGGGGAACTTCCGGATTACTCTCGAGCCGTTAAATGGGAATATTGCCTCTTCTCGATTTGAGTCCATAAATTTTGTTCCCCTCTCCACTGAGGATGGATGATAGGGACCATTCTGAGTCGCCTAAAGGGAGGCAAGTACCCTTTTGCCTTTCAAGCGGGAATGTGGGATTTCTCTTGAGATTCTGCAGCGCAAAATTTCCTCATCTTCCATTGAGGGGATAAATTTGTGGTGTTTCTCGAATTGCTGTGTGAAGCGGGGGGAACTCCTCGAGTTGCGATGGGGACCTCGGGCATTCACTCGAGTTACTTCAGGGAAGTCAGGTCCTCTTTTGTGCTGGAAGGGGAACTTCCAGATATCTCTGGAGCCCTTTAATCGGAATAGGGCCTCTTCTCGATTGAGTCGATTAAGTGTGTTTTGCTCTCCAATAAGGATTGATATTAGGGAACTTTCTTAGTGGCATAAATTGTGTCAATTGCACTTTTGCCTTTCAGGCGGGAATGTGGGATTTCTCTTGAGATTCTGTGGTGCAAAATTACCTCATCTCGTATTGAGGGGAAAATTTTGTGGTGTTTTTTTCAGTTGCGGCGGGAAGCAGGGGGTACTTCTCGAGTTGTGATGGGGACCTCAGGACCTCGCTCGGGTTGCTTCAGGGAAGTCAGGTCCCATTTTTTGTTGGATGGGAAACTTCCGGTTTACTCTGGAGCCGTTAAATGGGAATAGGGCCTCATCTCGAATTGAGTCCATATAGTGTGTTCTCCTCTCCAATGTGGACTCATGTTAGTGAAATTTCTGAGTGGCATAAAGGGTGTCAAGTTCCCTATTGTCTTACAAGAGTTATTGTGGTAATTCTCTTGAGATTCTGCAGCACAGAATTTTCTCATCTCGCATTAGGGGTTAATTTTGTGGTGTTTCTCGAGTTGCGGCGGGAAGCTGGGCGTAATTCTCGAGTTGCGACGAGGACCTCAGGAACTCGCTCTGGCTCCTTCTGGGAAATCAGGTCCCGTTTTTTGTTGGAAGGGGTTCTTCCGGTTTACTCTGTAGCCATGAAATGGGAATAGGGCTTCATCTCGAATTGAGTCCATAACGTGTGTTCTCCTCTCCAATGGGTACAGCTGTGTGAGGGAACTTTCTGAGTCGCATAAAGGGTGTCAAGTACCTTTTTACCTTTCAAGAGGGAATGTGGGATTATTCTTGAGATTATGCATCGAAAATTTCCTCATTTCGCATTTAGGTGATAATTTTGTTGTGTTTCTCGAGTTGCGGTGGAAAGCTGGGGGTAGTTTTTGAGTTGCGACGGGAACCTCAGGAACTTGCTTGGGTTGCTTTAGTGAATTCAGGTCCCCTTATATGTTGGAAGGGGAACTTCCAGTTTACTCCCAAACATTTAAATGGTAATAGGGCTTCATCTCTCTTGAGTGCATTAATTGTGTTCTCCTGTCCAATGGGGAGAACTGTGTAAGGGATCATTCAGAGTCGCATCAACGGTGTCAAGTACCCTTTTGCCTATCAAGAGGTAATGTTGGATTACTCTTGAGATTATGCAGCTCAAATTTTCCTCATCTCGCATTGAGGGGATAATTTTGTGGTGTTTCACGAGTTGCGGCGGGAAGCTAGGGGTACTTCGGGAGTTGCGACAGGGACCTCAGGAACTCGCTCAGGTTGCTTCAGGGAAGGCAGGTCCCCTTTTGTTTTGGAAGGGGAACTTCCGGTTTACTCTCGAGCCCTTAGATGGGAATAGGTCCTCAACTCGAATTGAGTTCATAAAGTGTGTTCTCCTGTCCAATGGGGACAGCTGTGTGATGGAACATTCTGAGTCGCATAGAGTGTCAAGTACTCTTTTGCCTTTCCAGAGGGAATGTGGTATTTCTCTTGAGATTCTGCATCATAAAATTTCCTCATCTCGCATTGAGGGCATAATTCTCTGGTGTTTCTCGAGTTGCGGCAGGAAGTTGGGGGTACTTCTCGAGTTGCGACCGGGACCTCAGGAACTCACTCGAATTGCTTCAGGGAAGTCAGGTCCCCATTTCTGTTGAAGGGGAACTTCGGGATTACTCTCGAGCCGTTAAATGAGAATATGGACTCATCCCGTATTGAGTCCATAAAGTGTGTTCACCTCTCCAATGGGGACGGCTGTGTGAGGAACTTTCTGAGTCGCATAATGTGTATCAAGTACCCTTTTGCCTATCAAGAGGGAAAGCGGGATTTCTCTTGAGATTCTGCAGCACAAAATTACTTCATCTCGCATTGAGGGGATAATTTTGTGGTGTTTCTCGAGTTGCGGCGGGAAACAGGGGGTACTTCTCGAGTTGCGATGGGGACCTCAGGAACTCTCTCGGGTTGCTTCAATGAAGTCAAGTCCCCTTTTGTGTTGGAAGGGGAACTTCAGGATTACTCTCGAGCCCGTTAATGGTAATAGGGCATCTTTTCAAGTTGAGTGCATAAAGGGTGTTCTCCTCTCCACTGAGGACGGATGTTACATACCATTCTGAGTCGCCTAAAGTGTGTCAAGTACCCTTTTCACTTTGAAGTGGTAATGTGGGATTTCTCTTGAGGTTCTGCACCGCAAAATTTCCTCATTTCGCATTGAGGGGATAATTTTTTGGTGTTTCTCGAGTTGCGGCAGGAAGATGGGGGTACTTCTCCAGGTGCGACTGGGACGTTAGAAATGCTCTCCGGTTGCTTCAGGGAAATCAGCTCCCCTTTTGTGTGGAAGGGGACCTTCCAGTTTACTCTCGAGCCTTTAAATGCGAATAGGGCCTCATCTCGAATTGAGTCCTTAATATGTGTTCTCCTCTCCAATGGGGACTGATGTTAGTCAATTTTCTGAGTCGCATAAAGGGTGTGAAATACCCATTTGCCTTTCCAGATGGAATGTGGTATTTCTCTTGAGATTCTCAGGGTAATATTTCCTCATCTCGCACTGAGGGGATAATTTTGTGTAGTTTCCTGATTTACGGCGAGAACCTTGGGGTACTTCTCGAGTTGCGACCGGGACCTCACGTCCTTGCTCGGGTTTCTTCAGGGAAGGAAGGTCATCTTTTGTGTTGGAAGGGGAACTTCCGGTTTACTCTGGAGCCGTTAATTGGAAATAGGGCCTCATCTCGAATTGAGTCCATAAAGTGTGTTCTCCTCTCCAATGGGGACAGCTGTGTGAGGGAACTTTCTGAGTCGCATAAAGGGTGTCAAGTTCCCTTTTGCCTTTCAAGAGGGAATGTGGGATTACTCTTGAGATTATGCAGCAAAAAATTCCTCATCTCGCATTGAGGGGATTATTTTCTGGTGTTTCTCGAGTTGCGGCCGGAAGATGGGGTTATTTCTCGAGTTGCGACGGGGACCTAAGGATCTCGCTCGGGTTCCTTTAGGGAGGTCAGGTCCCGCTTTGTGTTGGCAGGGGAACTTCCTGTTTACTCACGAGCCGTAAAATGGGAAAAGGGCATCATCTCGAATTGAGTCCATAAACTGAGTTCTCCTCTCCAATGCGGTCAGCTGTGTGAGGGAACTTTCTGAGTTGCATAAAGGGTGTCAAGTAAACTTTTGCCTTTCAAGAAGGAATGTGTTAATTCTCTTGAGATTCTGCAGGGCAAAATTTACTCATCTCGCATTGAGGGGATAATTTTGTGGTGTTTCTCGAGTTGTGGCGAGGACCTCAGGAACTTGCTTGGTTTCCTTCAGGGACGTCAGGTCCCGCTTTGTGTTGGCAGGGAAACTTCCAGTTTACTCTCGAGCCATTAAATGGGAATAGGGCCTCAACTCGAATTGAGTCCATAAAGTGTGTTCTCCTCTCCAATGGGGACTGATGTTTGTGATATTTCTGAGTCTCATAAAGGGTGTCAAGTACCCTTTTACCTTTCAAGCTTGAATGTGGGATTTTCTTGAGATGCTGCAGCACAAAATGACCTCTTCTCGTATTGAGGGGATAATATAGTGGTGTTTCTCGAATTGCGGCTGGAAGCAGTGGTTTCTTCTTAGTTGCGACGGGAACCTCAGGAACTCGCTCGGGTTGCTTCGGGAAGTCAGGTTTCTTTTTGTGTTGGAAGGGGAACTTCCGCATTACTCTCGAGCCATTAAATGGGAATATTGCCTCTTTTCGATATGAGTCCATAAAGTGTGTTCTCCTCTCCACTGAGGACGATGTTAGGGACCATTCTGAGTCGTCTAAAGGGAGTAAAGTACACTTTTGCCTTTCAAGCAGGAATGTGGGATTTCTCTAGAGATTCTACAGCGCAAAATTTCCTCATCTCGCATTGAAGGGATAATTTTGTTGTGTTTCTCGAATTGTTGTGGCAGCTGGAGGTACTTTTCGAGTTGCGACGGGGACCGCAGAACTCACTCGAGTTACTTCAGGGAACTCAGGTCCCCTTTTGTGCTGGAAGGGGAACTTCTGGATTACTCTCGAGCCATTAAATGGGAATAGGGGCTCATCTCGAATTGAGTCCATAAAGTGGGTTCTTCTCTCCAATGCGGACTGATGTTAGTGACATTTCTGAGTCGCATAAAAGGTGTCAAGTACCCTTTTGCCTTTCAAGAGGGAATGTGATATTTCTCTTGAGATTCTGCAGCGCAAAATTTCCTCACCTCGCATTGAGGGGAAAATTTTGTGGTGTATCTCGAGTTGCGGCGGGAAGCTGGGGCAACTGTTCGAGTTGCGACGGGGACCTCAGGAACTCCCTCGGGTTGCTTCAGGGAATTAAGGTCCCCTTTGGTGTTGGAAGGGGAACTTCCGGTTTACTCTCGAGCCGTTAAATGGGAATAGGGGCTCATCTCGAATTGAGTCCATAAAGTGTGTTCTCCTGTCCAATGGGGACGGCTGTGTGAGCGAAATTTCTGAGTCGCATAAAGGGTGTTACGTACCCTTTTGCCTTTCAAGATGGAATGTGGTATTTCTCTTGAGATTCTGCAGCGCAAAATTTCATCTCGCAATGAGGGGATAATTTTGTGATGTTTCACGTTTTGTGGCGGGAAGCTAGGTGTACTACTCGAGTAGCCACGGTTACATCAGGATCTTGCTCGGGTTGCTTCAGGGAAGTAAAGTCCCCTTTTGTGTTTGACGGGGAAGTTCTGGTTTACTCTCCAGCCGTTAAATGTGAATAGGGCCTCTTCTCCAGTTGAGTCCATAAAGTGTGTTCTCCTGTCCAATGATGACGACTGTGTGAGTGAACTTTCTGAGTCTCAAAAGTGGTGTCAAGTACCCTTTTGTCTTTCAATAGGGAATGTGGTATTTCTCTTGAGATTCTGCAGCCCAAAATTTCCTCATCTCGCATTGAGGGGATCATTTTGTGGTGTTTCTGGAGTTGCGGCGCGAAGCTGGGGGTACTTATCGAGTTGCGTCGGGGACCTCAGGAACTCATTCGGGTTGCTTCAGAGAAGTCAGGTCCCCTTTCGTATTAAAAGGGGACTTCCCCTTTATTCTCGAGCCGTTATATTAGAATCGGGCCTTATCATGAATTGAGTCTATAAAGTGTTTTCTCATCTCTGGTTTGGACAGATGTTAGTGAAATTTTGAGTTGCATAAAGGGTGTCAAGTACCCTTTTGCCTTGCAAGAGGGAATGTGGTATTTCTTTGAAATTCCGCAGCGCAAAATATCGTCATCTCGCTTTGAGGGGATAATTTTGTGGTGTTTGTCGAGTTGCGGCGGTAACCTGGGGGTACTTCTCGAGTTGCGAAGGTGACCGCAGGAACTGGTTCAGGTGGCTTCAGGGAAATCAGATCCCCTTTTGTTTTGGAAGGGGATCTTAAGGTTTGCTCTCGACTTGTTAAATGGGAATAGGACCTCATCTCGAATTAAATCCATAAAGTGTGTTATTTTCTCCAATGGAGACTGAAGTAGTCAAATTTCTGAGTCGCATAAAGGGTGTCATGTACCCTTTTGCCTTTCAAGAGGGAATGTGATATTTCTCGTGAGATTTTGCAGCGCCAAATTTCATCTCCCACTTAGGGGATAATTTTGTGGTGTTCTGGAGTTGCGGCGGGAAGCTGGGGGTTCTTCTCGAGTTGCGACGGGGACCACAGGTACTCGCTTGGGTTGCTTCAGGGAAGTCAGGTCCCCTTTTGTGTTGGAAGGGAAACTCCCGGTTTACTCTCCAGTCGTTAAATGGGAATAGGGGCTCATCTCGAATTGAGTGCACAAAGTGTGTCTCCTGTCCAATGGGAATGGTTGTGTGAGGGAAGCTTCTGAGTCGTATAAATGGTGTCAAGTACCCTTTTGCCATTTAAGAGGGAATGTGGTATTACTCTTGAAATTCTGCAGCGCAAAATTTCCTCATCTCGCATTGAGGGGATAATTTTGTGGTGTTTCTCGAGTTGCGCCGGGAAGCTGGGGGGTACTTCTTGAGTTGTGACGGGGACCTCAGGAACTCGTTCGGGTTGCTTCAGGGAAGTCAGGTCCCCTTTGGTGTTTGAAGGGGAACTTTAGGGTAACTCTCGAGCAGTTAAATGGGAATAGGGGCTCATCTCGAATTGAGTCCATAAAGTGTGTTCTCCTCTCCAATGGGTACGGCTGTGTGAGGGAACTTTCTGAGTCGCATAAAGGGTGTCAAGTACCCTTTTGCCTTTTAAGTGGGAATGTGGTATTTCTCTTGAGATTTGCAGCGCAAAATTTTCTCATCTCTCAATTGAGGGTATAATTTTGTGGTGTTTCTCGAGTTGCGCCGGGAAGCTGGTGTTAATTCTTGACTTGCGAAGGGGACCTCAGGAACTCGATCGGGTTGCTTCAGGGAAGGCAGGTCCCCTTTTGTGTTGGAAGGGGAACTTCCTATTTACTCTCGAGCCGTTATATGGGAATAGGACCTCATCTCGAATGAGTTCATAAAGTGTGTTCCCTTGCCCAATGGGGACGGCTGTGAAGGAAATTTCTGAGTCGCATCAAGGGTGTCAAATACCCTTTTGGCTTTCAAGAGGGAATGTGGTATTTCTCTTGAGATTCTGCAGTGCCACATTTCATCTCATAATGAGGGGATAATTTTGTGTTGTTTCTCGAATTGCGGCGAGAAGCTCAGGTTATTTCTTGAGCGCGCCGGTACCTAGGAACTCGCTCGGGTTGCTTCAGGGAAGTCAGGACCCCTTTTGTTTTGGAAGGAGAACTTCCGGTTTACTCTCGAGCCGTTAAATGGGAATAGGGACACATCTCGAATTGAGTCCATAAAGTGTGTTCTCCTCTCCAATGGGTACTGATGTAGTGAAATATCTGAGTCGCATAAATGGTGGCAAGTACACTTTTGCCCTTAAAGAGGGAATGTGGTATTTCTCATGAGATTCCGCAGTGCAAAATTTCCACATCTCAATTGAGGGTATAATTTTGTGGTATTTTTCGAGTTGCGGCGGGAAGCTGGGGGTACTTCTTGAACAGCGACGGGGCCCTCAGGAACTCGCTCGGGTTGCTTCAGGGAAGTCAGTTCCCCTTTTGTGTTGAAAGGGAAACTTCCAGTTTACTCTCGGGCCGTTAAATGGGAATAGGGCCTCATCTCGAATTGAGTCCTTAAAGTGTGTTCTCCTGTACAATGGGGACGGCTGTGTGAGGAAAATTTCTGAGTCCCAAAAAGGTTGTCAAGGACCCTTTTGACTTTCAAGAGGGAATGTGGTATTCCTCTTGAGATTCTGCAGTGCAAAATTTCCTCATCTCGCATTGAGGGGATAATTTTGTGGTGTTTCTCGAGTTTTGGCTGGTAGCTGGGGAAACTTCTCGAGTAGTTAAGAGGACCTCTGGAATTCACTCTGGTTGCTTCAGGGAAGTTAGGTCCCCTTTTGTGTTGGAAGAGGAATTTTGGGATTACTCTCGAGCCGTTAAATGGCAATAGGGCCTATTTTCAAGTTAAGTCCATAAAATGTGTTCTCCTCTCCAATTGGGACGACTGTGTTAGGGAATTTTCTGAGACTCACCAGGCAGAGCAGACGCGACAGATGCCGTCCCCTCCCACGCAGTCGCGAGAGATGCCGGCCCCGCCGGTGCAGACGTCAGAGACCCAGGCCCCGCCCGCGCAGACGCGAGAGACGACGGCCCTGGCACAACCGACCATGCAAGATGCCCGTCCATGAGGAGTTACCCCACACCTGAGGTCAGGGTAGGCAGCCAAGAGGAGGTAGGCCACGTCCAATAGGCGGTGGCTGTGCGGGGGAGGGCCGACAGGAGCTACACACGTTCAAGGTCAGGAGGGGCAGCCTTGAGGACATACCTCTCATCCAAGGTAAGGTGCAACATCTGAGCTTTCTTGGAGCAGCTGTGCAGAGATATCCCACACCCAAGGTAAGAGAAACTCAAATAAGATGGTAGGTATTGTGAGGGGGTATCAGAGCGCAGACACACTGAAATCATAATCACAGGAATCTAGTAGATCTGATCACATGGACCACAGCCGAATGTGGTCCACTGGAGAAGGGAATGGCAAACCACTCCAGTATACTTGCCTTGAGAAACCCATGAAGAGTATCAAAGGGCAAAATGACAGGATAGTGAATGAGGAATTCCCCAGGTCTCTAGGTGCCCAGGATGCTACTGGAGATCAGTGGAGAAATAACTCTAGAAGGAATGAAGGGATGGAGCAAAAGCAAGGTATGATAGAAGCAAGGTCTGGTGCTGTAAAGAGCAATATTGCATAGGAACCTGGAATGTTAGGTCCATGAATCAAGGCAAATTGGAAGTGGTCAAACAGGAGATGGCAAGAATGAACATAGACATTCTAGGAATCAGTGAATTAAAATGGACTGGAATGTGTGAATTTAACTCAGATGACCATTATATCTACTACTGTGGGCTGGAATCCCTTAGAAGAAATGAAGTAGCCATCATGGTCAACAAAATAGTCCGAAATGCAGTACTTGGATGAAATCTTAAAAAGACAGAATGATTTCTGTTCGTTTCCAAGGCAAACCATTCAACATTACAGTAATCCAGGCCTATGCCCTAACCAGTAACACTGAGGAAGCTGTAGTTGAACGGTTCTATGAAGACCTAAAAGACCTTTTAGAACTAACACCCAAAAAAGATGTCCTTTTCATTATAGGGGACTGGAATGCAAAAGTAGGAAGTCAAGAAACACCTGGAGTAACGGACAAATTTGGCCTTGGAGCACGGAATGAAGCAGGGCCAAGGCTAATGGAGTTTTGTCAAAAGAATGCACTGGTCATAGCAAACACCCTCTTCCAACAACACAAGAGAAGACTCTACACGTGGACATCACCAGATGGTCAAAACTAAAATCAGATTGATTATATTCTTTGCAGGGAAAGACAGAGAAGCTGTATACAGTTAGCAAAAACAAGACCAGGAGCTGACTGTGGCTCAGATCATGAACTCCTTATTGCCAAATTCAGACTTAAATTGAAGAAAGTAGAGAAAACCCCTAGACCATTCAGATATGACCTAAATCAAAT
Source organism: Moschus berezovskii (assembly GCF_049115385.1). Taxonomy (NCBI): domain Eukaryota; kingdom Metazoa; phylum Chordata; class Mammalia; order Artiodactyla; family Moschidae; genus Moschus; species Moschus berezovskii. Next base: position 112,973,300 of record NC_142467.1, on the reverse strand, counting down.
CCCTTATGATTATACAGTGGAACTGAGAAATAGATTTATGGGACTAGATCTGATAGAGTGCCTGATGAACTCTGGACGGAGGTTCGTGACATTGTACAGGAGACAGGGACCAAGAGCATCCCCATGGGAAAGAAATGCAAAAAAAGCAAAATGGCTGTCTGAGGTGGCCTTACAAATAGCTGTGAAAAGAAGAGAAGCGAAAAGCAAAGGAGAAAGGGAAAGATATAAGCATTAGAATGCAGAGTTCCAAAGAATAGCAAGGCGAGATAAGAAAGCCTTCCTCAGTGATCAATGCAAAGAAATAGAGGAAAACAACAGAATAGGAAAAACAAGAGATCTCTTCAAGAACATTAGAGATTCCAAGGGAACATTTCATGCAAAGATGGGCTCGATAAAGGACAGAAATGGTATGGACCTAACAGAAGCAGAAGATATTAAGAAGAGGTGGCAAGAATACACAGAAGAACTGTTCAAAAAAGATCTTCACGACCAGGATAGTCACGAAAATGTGATCACTGGCCTAGAGCCAGACATCTTGGAATGTGAATTCAAGTGGGCCTTAGAAAGCAACACTACGAACAAAGCTAGTGGAAGTGATGGAATTCCAGTTGAGCTATTTCAAATCTTGAAAGATGATGCTGTGAAAGTGCTGCACTCAATATGCCAACAAATTTGGAAAACTCAGCAGTGGCCACAGGACTGGAAAAGGTCAGTCTTCATTCCAATCCCAAAGAAAGGCAATGCCAAAGAATGCTCAAGCTACCGCACAATTGCACTCATCTCACACGCTAGTACAGTCATACTCAAAATTCTCCAAGTCACGCTTCAGCAATATGTGATCCGTGAACTCCCAGATGTTCAAGCAGGTTTTAGAAAAGGCAGAGGCACCAGAGATCAAATTGCCAACATCCGCTGGATCATGGAGAAAGTGAGAGAGTTCCAGAAAAACATCTATTTCTGCATCATTGACTATGCCAAGGCCTTTGACTCTGTGGATCACAATAAACTGTGGAAGATTCTGAAAGAGATGGGAATATCAGACCACCTCATCTGCCTCTTGAGAAACCTGTATGCAGGTCTGGAAGCAAAACTCAGAACTGTACATGGAACAACAGACTGGTTCCAAATAGGAAAAGGATTACGTCAAGGCTGTATATTGTCACCTTGCTTATTTAACTTATATGCAGAGTACATCATGAGAAATGCTGGGCTGAAAGAAGCACAAGCTGGAATCAAGATTCCTGGGAGAAATATCAATAACCTCAGATAGGCAGATGACACCACCCTTAGGGCAGAAAGTGAAGAGGAACTCAAAAGCCTCTTGATGAATGTGAAAGAGGAGAGTGAAAAGGTTGGCTTGAAGCTTAACATTCAGAAAACAAAGATCATGGAATCTGGTCCCAACACTTCACAGGAAATAGATGGAAAAACAGTGGAAGCAGTGTCAGACTTTATTTTTTTGGGCTCCAAAATCACTGCAGATGCTGATTGCAGCCATGAAATTAAAAGGCGCTTATTCCTAGGAAGGAAAGTTATGACCAACCTTGATAGTATATTAAAAGAAGAGACATTACTTTACCAAGAAAGGTCCGTCTAGTCAAGGCTATGGTTTTTCCTGTGGTCATGTATGGATGTTAGAGTTGGACTGTGAAGAAAGCTGATCGCCGAAGAATTGATGATTTTGAACTGTGGTGTTGGAGAAGACTCTTGAGAGTCCCTTGTACTGCAAGAAGATCCAACCAGTCCATTCTAAGGGAGATCAATCCTGGGTGTTCATTGGAAGGACTGATGCTAAAGCTGAAACTGCAATACTTTGGCAACCTCAGGCGATGAGTTGACTCATTGGAAAAGATTCTGATGCTAGCAAAGATTTGGGCGGGAGGAGAAGGGGATGGCGGAGAATGAGATGGCTGAATAGAATCAATGACTCTGTGGACATGAGTTTGAGTGAACTCCGGGAGTTGGATATAGACAGGGAGGCTTGGCGAACAGTGATTCAAGGGGTCCCGGAGAGTCGGACACGACTGAGCGACTGAACGGAACTGAACTGAAAAAAAGTGTGTCAAGTAAACTTTTGCCTTTCAGGCGGGAATGTGGAATTTCTCTTGATTGTGCAGTGCAAAATTTCCTCATCTCGCCTGAGGGGATAATTTTGTGGTGTTTCTCAAGATGCGACAGGAAGCTGGGGGTTCTTCTCGAGTTGCGACGGGGACCTCAGGATTTCGCTCGGGTTGATACATAGAAGTCAGGTGCCCTTTTTGTTGGAAGTGGAACTTCGCAATTACTCTCAAGCCGTTAAAAGGGTTTTGGCCTCTTCTGGAGTTGAGTTCATAAAGTGTGTTCTCCTCTCCAATGGGGACGGCTGTGTGAGTGAACTTTCTGAGTGGCATAAAGGGTGTCCAGTACACTTTTGCCTTTCAAGCGGGAATGTGGTATTTCCCTTGGGATTCGGCAGCACAAAATTTCCTCATCTCGCATTGACGGGATAATTTTGTGGTGTTTCTCGAGTTGTGGTGGGAAGCTGCGGTTACTTCTAGAGTTGCGACTGGGACCTGAGCATCTCGCTCGGGTTGCTTCAGGGAAGTCAGGTCCCCTTTTGTGATGGTAGGGGAACTTCTGGATAACTCTCGAGCCCTTAAATGGGAATAGGGCCTCAATTCAAGTTGAGTCCATAAACTGTGTTCTCCTCTCCAATGGGGACGGCTGTGTGAGGAACTTTCTGAGTAGCATAAACGGCGTCAAGTACCCTTTTGCCTTTCAAGCCGGAATGTGGGATTTCCCTTGAGATTCTGACCGCAAAATTTCCTCATCTCGCATTGAGGGGATAATTTTGTGGTGTAACTTGTGTTGGGGCGGGAAGCTGCGGATTTTTCTCTTTGCAATGGGGACCTCAGGAACTCGCTCGGGTTGCTTCAGGGAATTCAGCTCCTCTTTTGTGTTGCAGGTGGAACTTCCGGATTACTCTCGAGCCCTTAAAAGGGAATAGGGCCTCTTCTCCAATAGAGTCCATAAAGTGTGTTCTCCTCTCCAATGGGGACTGCTGTGTGAGGGAACTTTCTAAGTCGCATAAAGATAGTCAAGTACCCTTTTGCCTTTTAAGAGGGAATGTTGGATTTCTCTTGAGATTCTGCAGTGCAAAATTTCCTCATCTCGCATTGAGGGGATAATTTTGTGGTGTTTCTCGAGTTGCGGCGGATATCTGGTGGTATTTCTCGAGTTGCGACGGGAAACTCAGGAATTCCCTCGGGTTGCTGCAGAGAATTCAGGTCCCCTTTTGTGTTGGAAGGGGAAATTCCGGATTACTCTCGAGCCATTAAACGGGGACTCTTTTCGAATTGAGTCCATAAAGTGTGTTCTCCTCTCTAATGGGGACGGCTGTGTGAGAGAACATTCTGAGTCACATAAAAGGTGTCTAGTAACATTTTCTCTTTCAAGAGGGAATGTGGGATTTCTCTTGAGATCCTGCAGCACAAAATTTCCTAATCTCGCCTTGAGGGGATAATTTTGTGATGTTTCTGGAGTTGTGGAGGGAAGATGGGGGTACATCTCTAGTTGAGATGCGGAACTCAGGAACTCGTTCGGGTTGCTTCATGAATGTCAGGTCTGCTTTTGTGCTGGAAGGGGAACATCCGGAACACTCTGCAGCCGTTAAATGGGAATAGGGCCGCTTCTTGAATTGAGTCCATAAAGTGTGTTCTCCTCTCGAATGGGGATGGCTTTGTGAGGGAACATTCTGAGTCGCATGAAGGGTGTCAAGTACGCTTTTGCCTTTCAAGCGGGAATGAGGGTTTTCTCTTGAGATTCTGCAGCGCAAAATTTCCTCATCTCAAATTGATTGGATAACTTTGTGGTGTTTCTCGAGTTGCAGCGGGAAGCAAGGGGTACTTCTAGAGTAGCGAAGGGGACCTCAGGACCTCGATCGGGTTGCTTCAGGGAAGTCAAGTCCCCTTTTGTGTTGGAAGGGGAACTTCCGGATTACTCTTGAGCCGTTAAATGGGAATACTGCCTCTTCTCGAGTTGAGTCCATAAAGTGTGTTCTCCTCTCCACTGAATACATAAGTTAGGGAACATTCTGATTCGCCTAAAGGGAGTCAAGTACCCTTTTGCCTTTCAAGCGGGAATGTGGGATTTCTCTTGAGATTCTGAACACAAAATTTCCTCTTCTCACATTGAGGGGATAAGTGTGTGGATTTCTCAAATTGCGGCAGGAACCTTGGGGTACTTCTCGAGTTGCGACGGGAACCTCAGGAACTCACTCACGTTACTTCAGGGAAGTCGGTTCCCCTTTTGTGCTGGACGGGGAACTTCCGGATTACTCCTGAGACCTTTATTGGAAATAGGGACTCTTTCGAGTTGAGTCCATAAAGTGTGTACTCCTCTCCAATGGGAACGGCTGTGTGAGGGAACTTTCTGAGTCGCATAAAGGGTGTAAAGTACCCTTTTGCCTTTCAAGAGGGAGTGTGGTATTTCTCTTGAGATTCTGCAGCGCAAAATTTCCTCCTCTCGCATTGAGGGGATAATTTTGTGGTGTTTCTCGAGTGTCGCCGGGAAGTTGGGGGTAATTCTTGAGTTTAGACAGGGAGCTCAGGAACTCGCTCGGGTTGCTTCAGGGAAGTCAGATCCCCTTTTTTGTTGGAAGGGAAACTTCCGGTTTACTCTCGAGCCATTAAAAGGGAATAGGGGCTCATCTCGAATTGAGTCCAAAAATTTGTTCTTCTCTCCAATGGGGACTAATGTTAGTGACATTTCTGAGTTGCATAAAGGGTGTCAAGTAACCTTTTGCCTTTCAAGAGGAATGTGGGGTTTCTCTTGAGATTCTGAAACCCTGAATTTTCTCTTCTAGCACTGTTGGATGATTTTTGGTGTTTCACGTTTTGCGGCGGGAAGCTGGGGGTACTTCTGGAGTTGCGACGGGGACCTAAGGAACTCTCTGAGGTTGCTTCAGGGAAATCAGGTCCCCTTTTCTATTGGAAGGGGAACTTCCGGATTACTGATCAGCCATTAATTGTGAATAGGGCCTCTTCTCAAGTTGAGTCCATAAATTGTGTTCTCCTCTCCAATGGGGACGGCTCTGTGAGGGAACTTTCTGAGTCGCATAAACAGTGTCAAGAACCCTTTTGCCTTTCAGGCGGGATTGTGGGATTTCCCTCGAGATCTGCCACACAATATTTCCTCATCTCGCATTGGGGGATAATTTTGTGGTGTTTCTTGACTTGCGGCGGGAAGCTGGAGGTACTACTCAACTTGTGACGGAACCTCAGGAACTCGGCCTGGTTCCTTCAAGGAAGTCATTTCCCCTTTTTTGTTGGAAGGGCTACTTCGGGATTACTCTCAAGCCGTTTAATGGGAATATTGCCTCTTCTCGAGTTGAGTCCATAATTGTGTTTTCCTCTCCAATGGGGACGGTTGTGTTATGGAACTTTCTGAGTCCCATAAAGGGTGTCAAATTCCCTTTTGCCTTTCAAGAGGGAATGTCGGATTTCTCTTGAGATTCTGCTGTGCAAAATATCCTCATCTCGCATTGAGGGGATAATTTTGGTGTGTTTCTCGAGTTGCGGCGGGAACTGGTGGTGTTTTTCGAAATGCGATGGGGAGCTCAGTAGCTCGCTGTGGTTGCTTCAGGGAAATCAGATCCCCTTTGGTGTTGGAAGGGGACCTTCCGGTTTCCTCTCAAGCACTTAAATGTGCACAGGGTCTCATCTCGAATTGAGTCCATAAAGTGTGTTCTCCTCTCCAAAGGTGACGGCAGTGTGAGGGAACTTTCTGAGTCGAATAAAGGGTGTCAAGTATCGTTTTGCCTTTCAAGAGGGAATGTGTTATTTCTTATGATATGCTGCACCGCAAAATTTCCTCATCTCGCATTGAGGGGATAATTATGGGGTGTTTCTCGAGTTGCGGCAGGAAGCTGGGGGTGCTTCTCGAGTTGCGACGGGGACCTCAGGAACTGGCTCGTGTTGCTTCAGGGAAGTCAGGTCCCCTTTGGTGTTGGAAGGGGAACTTCCGGTTTTCTCTCGAGCACTTAAGTGTGCACAGAAATGTGCATAGGGGCTCATCTCGAATTGAGTCCATTAAGTGTGTTCTCCTCTCCAAAGGGGACGTCTATGTGAGGGAATTTTCTGAGTGGAATAAAGGGTGTCAAGTAAGTTTTTCCTTTCAAGAGGGAATGTGGTATTTCCCTTGAGATTCTGCATTGCAAAATTTCCTCCTCTCGCATTGAGGGGATAATTTTGCGGTGTTTCTCGACTTGCAGCGGGAGAATGGGTGTGCTTCTCCAGTTGCGACGGGGACCTCAGGAACTCGCTGGGGTTGCTTCAGGGATGTCAGGTCCCCTTAGGTGTTGGAAAGGGAACATCTGGTTTCCTATCGAGCCCCTAAATTTGAACAGGGCCTAATCTCGAATTGAGTCCATAAAGGGTGTCCTCTTCTCAAAGGGGACGGCTGTGTGAGGGAGCTTTCTGAGTCGAATACAGGGTGTCAAGTACCTTTTGACTTTCAAGAGGGAATGTGGTATTTCTCTTGAGATTCTGCATCGGAAAATTTCCTCCTCTCACATTGAGGGGATAATTTTGGGGTGTTTCTCGACTTTCGGCGGGAAGCTGGGGGTGCTTCTCGAGTTGCCACGGGGACCTCAGGAACTCGCTGGTGTTCCTTCAGCGAAGTCACGTCCCCTTTGGTGTAGCAAGGGGATCTTCCTGTTTCCTCTAGAGCCGTTAAATTTGAACAGGGGCTCATCTCGAATTGAGTCCATAAAGTGTGTTCTCCTCTCCAAAGTGGACGGCTGTGTGAGGGAACTTTCGGAGTCGAATAAAGGGTGTCAAGTACCTTTTTGCCTTTCAAGAGGGAATGTGGTATTTCTCTTGAGATACTTCATCGCAAAATTTCCTCATCTCCCATTGAGGGGATAATTTTGGGGTGTTTCTCGAGTTGCGCTGGGAAGCTGGGGTGCTACTCGAGTTGCCACGGGGATTTCAGGAACTCGCTGGGGATGCTTCATGGAAGTCAGGTTCCCTTTGGTGTTGGAAGGAGAACTTCCGGTTTCCTCTCGAGCCCTTAAATGTGCACAGGGGCTCATCTCGAATTGAGTCCATAAAGTGTGATCTCCTCTCCAAAGGGGACGGCTGTGTGAGGGAAATTTCTGAGTCTAAAAAAGAGTGTCAAGTAGCTTTTTGCCTTTCAAGAATGAATGTGGTATTTCTCTTGAAATGCTGCATCGCAAAGTTTCCTCATCTCGCGTTGAGGGGATAATTTTGGGGTGTTTCTCGAGTTGCGGCGGGAAGCTGGGGTTGCTTCTCGAGTTGCGACGGGGACCTCAGGAACTCGCTGGGGTTGCTTCAGGGAATTCAGGTCCCCTTTGGTGTGGAAGGGAAACTTCAGGTTTCCTCTCGAGCCCTTAAATATGAACAAGGGCTCATCTCGAATTGAGTCCATAATGTGTGTTCTCCTCTCCAATGGGAACTGACATTAGTGAAATTTCTGAGTCACATAAAGGGTGTCAAGGACCCTTTTGCCTTTCAAGAGTGAATGTGGTATTTCTCTTGAGATTCTGCAGCGTATATTTTCCTCATCTCGCATTAGGGGATAATTTTTAGTGTTTCTCAGTTTCGAAGTGAAGATGTGGGTACTTCTCAAGTTTCGACGGGGACCTCAGGAATTCTCTTGGGTTTCATCAGGGAAGTCAGGTCCCCTTAGGTGTTGGAATGGGAACTTTCGGTTTACTCTCGAGCCGTTAAATGGGAATAGGGTCTCATCTAGAACTGAGTCCAGAAAATGTGTTCTCCTCTCCAATGGGGACTGATGTTAGTAAAATTTCTGAGTCGTATGAAGGGTGTCAAGTACCCTTTTGCCTTTCAAGAGGTAATGTGGTATTTCTCTTGAGATTCTGCAACGTAAAATTTCCTCATCTCACATTGAGGGGATAATTTTGTCGTGTTTCTCGAGTTGCAACGGGGACCTCAGGAAATCTCTCAGGTTTCTTCAGGCAAGGCAGGTCCCCTTTTTTGTTGGAACGGAACTCCCGGTTTACTCTCGAGCCGTTAAATGGGAATAGGGCCTCAACTCGAATTGAGTCCATAAAGTGTGTTCTCTTCTTCAATCGGGACGGCTGTGTGAGGAAACTTTCTGAGTCGCATAAAGAGTGTCAAGTACACTTTTGCCTTTCAAGCGGGAATGTGGGAATTCTCTTCAGATCTGCAGTGCAAAATGACCGCATCTCGAATTGAGGGGATAATTTTGTGGTGTTGTTCAAGTTGCTGGCGGAAGCAGTGATTACTTCTCGAGTTGAGACGGGGACCTCAGGAACTCACTCACTTGCATCAGTGAAGTCAAGTCCCCTTTGGTGTTGGAAGGGGAACTTCCGCATTACTCTGGAGCCGTGAAATGGGAATATTAGCTCTTCTCTATTTCAGGCCATAAAGTCTGTTCTCCTCTCCACTGAGGACGGAAGTTAGGGACCATTTTGAGTCGCCTAAACGGTGTCAAATACCCTTTTACCTTTCAAGCGGGAATGTGGGATTTCTCTTCAGATTCTGCAGCGCAAAATTTTCTCATCTCACATTGTGGGGATAATTATGTGGTGTTTCTCGAGTTGCCATGGGGACCTCAGAAACTTACCCGAGTTACTTCAGGGAATCGGGTCCCATTTGTGCTGGAAGGGGAACTTCCGGATTACTCTCGATCCTTTTAATGGGAATAGGGCCTCTTTTGTAGTTGAGTCCATAAAGTGTGTTATTCTCTCCAATGGGGACGGATATTATTGAACTTTCTGAGTGGCATAAAGTGTGTCAAGTAAGCTTTTGCCTTTCAAGCGGGAATGTGGGATATCTCTTGAGATTCCGCAGCGAAAAATAACCTCATCTCACATTGAGGGGTAATTTTGTGGTGTTTCACCAGTTGTGGTGGGAAGCAGGGGGCACTTCTCTAGCTATGACGGGGACCTCAGGAACTCGCTCGGGTTGCTTCAGGGAAGTCAAGTCACCTTTTGTGTTGGAAGGGGAACTTCGGGATTACTGTCCAGACTTAAAAGGGAATATTGCATCCTCTCCATTTGAGTCCATAAAATATGTTCTCCTCTCCACTGAGGATGGATGTTAGGGAACATTCTGAGTCGCCTAAAGGGAATCAAGTGCCCTTTTGACTTTCAAGCGGAAATGTGGGATTTCTCTTGAGATTCTGCAGCGCAAAATTTCCTCATCTCCCATTGAGGGGATAATTTTGTGGTGTTTCTCGAGTTGCGGCGGGAAGCTGGGGGTACTTCTCGAGGTGCGGCGGGGACCTCAGGAACTCGCTCGGGTTGCATCAGGGAAGTCAAATCCTTTTTTGTGTTGGAAGGGGAACTTCTTAATTACTCTCGAGCCTTTAAACGGGAATATTGCCTCTTTTCGATTTGAGTCCATGAGGTGTGTTTTCCTCTCCACTGAGGAAGGATGTTAGGGAACATTCTGAGTCACATAAACGGAGTCAGTACCCTTTTGCCTTTCAAGCCGGAATGTAGGATTTCTCTTGAGATTCTGCAGTGCAAAATTTCCTCATCTCGCATTGAGGGGAATATTTTGTGGTGTTTCTCGAATTGCGGCGGGACGCTGGGGGTACTTCTGGAGTTTAGATGGCGACCTCAGGAACTCACTCGAGTTTCTTCAGGGAACTCAGGTCCCCTTTTGTGCTGGAAGGGGAACTTCCGGATTAGTCTCGAGCCCTTTAATGGGAATAGGGCCTCTTCTGGAGTTGAGTCCATAAAGTGTGTATGCCTCTCCAATGGGGACGGATGTTAGGGAACATTCTGAGTGGCATAAAGTGTGTTAAGTTCCCTTTTGCTTTCAAGCGGGAATGCGGGATTTCTCTTGAGATTCTGCAGCAGAAAATTACCTCATCTCGCACTGAGGGGATAATATTGTGTCGTTTCTCGAGTTGGGGCCGGAAGCAGGGGATACTTCTGGAGTTGAGACGGGACCCTCAGGAACTCGCTCAGGTTGCTTCAGGGAAGTCAAGTCCTTTTTTGTGTTGGAAGGGGAACTTCTTGATTACTCTCGAGCCTTTATATGGGAATATTGCCTCTTTTCGATTTGAGTCCATGAAGTGTGTTTTCCTTTCCAATGAGGAAGGATGTTAGGGAACATTCTGAGTCGCCTAAAGGGAGTCAGGTACCCTTATGGCTTTCAAGCTGGAATGTGGGATTTCTCTTGAGATACTGCAGCGCAAGATATCCTCATCTCACATTGAGGGGATAACTTTGTGGTGTTTCTCGAGTTGTGGCAGGAAGCAGGGAGTACTTCTCTAGTTCCAGCCGCGACCTCAGGAATTCGCTCGGGTTGCTTCCGGGAAGTCAAGTCCCCTTTTGTGTTGGAAGGGGAACATTCGGATGACTCTCGAGCTGTTAAATGTGAATAATGCCTCTTCTCGATTTCAGTCCATAAAGTGTGTTTTCCTCTCCACTGAGGAAGGATGTTAGGGAACATTCTGAGTCGCCTAAAGGGAGTCAAGTACCCTTTTGCCCTTCAAGCAGGAATGTGGGATTTTCTTGAGATTCTGCAGCGTAAGATTTCCTCATCTCACATTGAGGGGATAATTATGTTGTGTTTCTCGAGTTGTGGCAGGAAGCAGGGAGTACTTCTCTAGTTCCAGCGGGGACCTCAGGAATTCGCTCGGCTTGCTTCCGGGAAGTCAAGTCCCCTTTTGTGTTGGAAGGGGAACTTTCGGATGACTCTCGATCTGTTAAATGTGAATAATGCCTCTTCTCAATTTCAGTCCATAAAATGTGTTTTCCTCTCCACTGAGGAAGGATGTTAGGGAACATTCTGAGTAGCCTAAAGGGAGTCAAGTACCCTTTTGCCCTTCAAGCGGGAATGTGGGATTTCTCTTGAGATTCTGCAGCGCAAAATTTCCTCATCTCGCATTGGGGGGATAATTTTGTTGTGTTTCTCGAGTTGCGATGGGGACCTCAGGAACTTTCTCGAGTTACTTCAGGGAATCAGGCCCCTTTTTTTCTGGAAGGAGAACTTCCGGCTTACTCTTGAGCCCTTTAATGGGAATATGGCCTCTTCTGGAGTTGAGTCCATAAAGTGTGTTTTCCTCTCCACTGAGGACAAATGTTAGGGACCATTCTGAGTCGCCTAAAGGGAGTCAAGTACCCTTTTGCCTTTCAAGCGGGAATGTGGGATTTCACTTGAGATTCTGCAGTGCAAAATTTCCTCATCTCACATTGTGGGGATAATTTTGTGGTGTTTCTCGAGTTGCGAATACCTCAGAAACTTACCCGAGTTACTTCAGGGAATCAGGTGCCATTTGTGCTGGAAGGGGAACTTCCGGAATACTTTTGAGCCCTGTAATGGGAATAGGGCCTCTTCTCCAGTTGAGTCCCTAAAGTGTGATTTCCTCTCTAATGGAGACGGAGCTTAGGGAACTTTCTGAGTGGCATAAAGTGTGTCAAGTAAGCTTTTGCCTTTCAATGGTAATGTGGATTTTCTTTTGAGATTCTGCAGCGCAAAATTTCCTCATCTCGCATTGAGGTGATAATTTTGTGGTGTTTCTCCTGTTGTGGTGCGAAGCAGGGGGCAGTTCTCTAGCTATGGCGGGGACCTCAGGAACTCGCTCAGGGTTGCTTCAGGGAAGTCAAGTCGCCTTTTGTGTTGGAAGGGGAACTTCCGGATTACTGTCCAGACGTTAAAAGGGAATATTGCCTCCTCTCCATTTAAGTCCATAAATTATGTTCTCCTCTCCACTGAGGATGGATGTTAGGGAACATTCTGAGTAGCCTAAAGGGAGTCAAGTACTCTTCCGCCTTTCAAGCGGGAATGTGCACTTTCTCTTGAGATTCTGCAGCGCAAAATTTCCTCATCTCCCATTGAGGGGATAATTTTGTGGTGTATCTCGAGTTGCGGCGGGAAGCTGGGGGTACTTCTCGAGTTGCAGCGGGGACCTCAGGAACTCGCTCGGGTTGCTTCAGGGAAGTCAAGTCCTTTTTTGTGTTGGAAGGGGGACTTCCAGATTACTCTCGAGCTGTTAAATGGGAAAAATGCCTCTTCTCGATTTGAGTCCATAAAGTGTGTTTTCCTCTCCACTGAGGAAGGATGTTAGGGAACATTCTGAGTCGCATAAACGGAGTCAGTACCCTTTTGCCTTTCAAGCCAGAATGTGGGATTTCTCTTGAGATTCTGCAGCGCAAAATTTCCTCATCTCGCAGTGAGGGGAATATTTTGTGGTGTTTCTCGAATTGCGGGGGGACGCTGGGGGTACTTCTTGAGTTTAGATGGGGACCTCAGGAACTCACTCGAGTTTCTTCAGGGAACTCAGGTCCCCTTTTGTGCTGGAAGGGGAACTTCCGGATTAGTCTCGAGCCCTTTAATGGGAATAGGGCCTCTTCTGGAGTTGAGTCCGTAAAGTGTGTTCTCCTCTCCAATGGGGAAGGATGTTAGGGAACTTTCTGAGTGACATAAAGGGAGTCAAGTACGCTTTTGCCTTTCAATTGGGAATGTGGGATTTCTCTTCAGATTCTGCAGTGCAAAGTTTCCTCCTCTCGCATTGAGGGGATAATTTTGTGGTGTTTCCCGAATTTCGGCGGGAAGCGGGGGGTACTTCTCGAGTTTCAACGGGGACCTCAGGAAATCACTGGAGTTACATTAGGGAAGTCAGGTCCCCTTTAGTGCTGGACGGGGAACTTCCGGATTACTCTCGAGGCCTTTAAGGGAATAGGGGCTCTTCTGGAGTTGAGTCCATAAATTGTGTATGCCTCTGCAATGGGGACGGATTTTAGGGAACTTTCTGAGGAGCATAAAGTATGCCAAGTTCCCTTTTGCCTTTCAAGCGTTAATGTGTGATTTCTCTTGAGATTCTCCAGCGCAAATTTACCTCATGTCGCATGGAGGGGATAATACTTTGTTGTTTCTCGAGTTGTGGTGGGAAGTAGGGGATACTTCTGGAGTTGAAACGGGAACCTCAGGAACTGTCTCGGGTTGCTCCATGGAAGTCAAGTCCCCTTTTGTGTTGGAAGGGGAACTTCTTGATTACTCTTGAGCCTTTAAATGATAATATAGCCTCTTCTCGATTTGACTGCATGAATAGTGTTCTCCTCTCCACTGAGGATGGATGTTAGGGAACATTCTGAGTCGCATAAAGGGAGTCAAGAACTCCCTCTTGAAAGGAAACCGGAAGTTCCCGTTCCAACACAAAAGGGGACCTGACTTCCCTGAAGCAATTCTTCCCTGAAGAATTCTGCAAAGCAATATTTCTTCATCTCGCATTGAGGTGATAATTTTGTGGTGTATGTCCAGTTGCGGCGGGAAGCTGGCGGTATTACTCGAGTTGCGATGGGGACATCAGGAACTGGCTCGGGGTTCTTCAGGTAAGGCAGGTCCCGTTTTGTGTTTGAAGGGGAACTTCCGGTTCACTATTGAGCCGTTAAGTGGGAATCGGTCCTCATCTCGAATTGAGTCCATAAATTGTGTTCTCCTCTCCATTGGGCACTGCTGTGTGAGGGAAATTTCTGAATCGCATAAAGGGTGTTAAGAGTCCTTTTGCCTTTCAGGAGGGAATGTGGTATTTCTCTTGAGATTCTGTAACGCAAAATTTCCTATTCTTGCACTGAGGGGATAATTTTGTGGTGTTTCTCGAGTTGCGACAGGAAGCTGGGGGTACTTCTCAAGTTGCTATGGGTACCTCAGGAACTCACTCGGGTTTCTTCATGTAAGGCAGGTCCCCTTTTTGTTGGAAGGGGAACTTCCGATTTACTCTTGAGCAGCTAATTGGCAATAGTGCCTCATTTTGAATTGAGTACATAAAGTTCGTTCACCTCTCCAGTGGGGACTGATGTTAGTGAAATTTCTGAGTCGCATAAAGTGTATCAAGTACTTTTTGGCTTTCAAGAGGGAATAGTGGTATTTCTCTTGAGATTCTGCAGCGCAAAATTTCCTCTTCTCGCATTGAGGGGATAATTTTGTTGTGTTTCTCTAGTTGCGGCAGGAAGCTTGGGGGTACTTCTCGAGTTGCCATGTGGACCTCAAGAACTTGCTTGGGTTTCTTCAGGTAAGGAAGGTCCCCTTTGTGTTGGAAAGGGCAATTCCGGTTTACTCTCCAGCCATTAAATGGGAATAGGGCTTCATCTCGAATTGAGTCCTTAAAGTGTGTTCTCCTCTCCAATGGGGACAGCTGTGTGAGGGTACTTTCTGAGTCGCATAAAGGGTGTCAAGTACCCTTTTGCCTTTCAAGCGGGAATGTGGTATTTCTCTTGAGATTCTGCAGCGCACAATTTCCTCATCTCGCATTGAGGGGATAATTCTGTGGTGTTTGTCGAGTTGCGGCGGGATGCTGGGGGTGCTTCTCGAGTTGCAACGGGGACCTCAGGAAGTGGCTCGGGTTGCTTCAGGGAAGTCAGGTCCCCTTTTGTGTTGGAACGGGAACTTCCGGTTTCCTTTCGAGCCGTTAATTGGGAATAGGGATTCATCTGGAGTTGAGTCCAAAAGGTGTTTTTCCCTCTCCAATGGGTACGGCTCTGTGAGCGAACTTTCTGGGTCACATAAAGTGTGTCAAGTGACCTTTTGCCTTTCAAGCGGGTATGTGGGACTTCTCTTGAGATTTTGGAGTGCAAAATTTCCTCATCTCGCATTGAGGGGATAATTTTGTTGTGTCTCGAGTTTCGGCTTGGATCTGGGGGTACTTCTCGAGTTGCAGCGTGGACCTCAGGAACTCGTTCGTGTTGCTTCAGGGAAGTCAGGTCCCCTTTTTTGGAAGTGGAACTTCCGGATTACTCTCGAGCCCTTAAATGGGAATAGGTCCTTTTCTAGATTTGAGTCCATAAAGTGTGTTCTCCGTTCCAATAAGTACGGGTGTTAGGAAACTATCTGAATCGCATAAAGTGTGTCAAGTGCCCTTTTGCCTTTCAAGCGGGAATGTGGGATTTCTACTTAATTGTGCAGTACAAAATTTCCTCATCTCACATTGAGCGGATAATTTTTTGGTGTTTCCCCTTTTGAGGCGGGAAGCTGGGGGTACTTCTCGAGTTGCGACGGGGACCTCAGGAACTCGCTTGTGTTGCTTCAGGGAAGTTAGTCACCCTTTTCTCCTGGAACGGGAATTTCGGGATTACTCTCGAGCCGTTAAATGGGAATAGGGCCTCTTCCCAAGTTGAGTCCATAAATTGTGTTCTCCTCTCCAATGGGGATGGCTGTGTGAGGGAATTTTCTGAGTCGCATAAAGGGTATCAAATACAGTTTTGCCTTTCCAGCAGAACGTGGGATTTCTCTTGAATTGTGCAGCGGAATATTTTCCTGATCTCGCATTGAGGGGATAATTTTGTGGTGTTTCTAGAGTTGCGGCGGGAACCTGGTTGAACTTCTCAGGTAGCGAAGAAGACTTCAGGAATTCTCTCTGGCTGCTTCAGGAAGTCAGGAACCCTTTTGTGTTGGAACGGGAATTTCGGGCTTACTGTTGAGCCTTTAAATGGGAATAGGGCCTCTTCTCGAGTTAAGTCCGTAAAGTGTGCTCTCCTCTCCAATGGGGACGACTGTTTGAGGGAATTTTTTGAGTCTCACCCGGCTGTGCAAACGGGAGAAATACCAGCCCCACCCGCACAGACACGAGAGATGCCGGCCCAGGCGGATGAGACGCCAGAGACACGGGCCTTGCCGGCGCAGACGCGAGAGAGCTTCCCCACCCGCGCAGATTGGAGAGAACCCGGCCCCGCCCGCGCAGACTCGAGAGACCCCGGCCCCGCCCTCTCAGACTCCAGAGACCTCGGCCCCGCCCGCTCAGATGCTATTGTTGCTGGCGCCGCCTGTGCAGACGCAAGAGAAGCCGGCCCCGCCCGCCCAGATGGAAGAGACCCCGGCCCCACCCACCAGACGCGGGATACACAGGCCCTGCCCGCACAGACTCCAGAGAAGCCGGCCCTGGCGAAACCGACCATGCAAAGATGCACAGCGGTGAGGAGCTACCCCATGCCTGAGGCCAGGGCAGGCGGCCAAGAGGAGGTACACCACCTCCAATAGGCGGTGGCTGTGCGGGGGAGGGCCGACAGGAGGTACTCACGTTCAAGGTCAGGAGGGGCGGCCTTGAGGACATAACCCTCATCCAAGGTAAGGTGCAGCAGCTGTGCTTTCTTGGAGCAGCTGTGAAGAGATATCCCACACCCAAGGTAAGAGAAACTCAAATCAGATGGTAGGTATTGCGAGGGGGCTTCAGATGGCAGACACACTGAAATCATAATCACAGGAATCTACTCGATCTGATCACATGGACCACAGCCGAATATGGTCCACTGGAGAAGGGAATGGCAAACCACTTCAGTATATTTGCATTGAGAACCCCATGAACAGTATCAAAGGGCAAAATGACAGGATACTGAATGAGGAATTACCCAGGTCTCTAGGTGCCCAGTATGCTACTGGAGATCAGTGGAGAAATAACTCTAGAAGGAATGAAGGGATGGAGCAAAAGCAAAACCAGTACCCAGTTGTGGATATGACCGGTGATAGAAGCAAGGTCTGGTGCTGTAAAGAGCAATATTGCATAGGAACCTGGAATGTAAGGTCCAGGAATCAAGGCAAATTGGAAGAGGTCAAGCAGGAGATGGCAAGAGTGAACTAGACATTCTAGGAATCAGTGAATTAAAATGGACTGGAATGTGTGAATTTAACTCAGATGACCATTATTTAAATACTACTGTGGGCAGAAATCCCTTAGAAGAAATGGAGTAGCCATCATGGTCAACAAGAGACGCCGAAATGCAGTACTTGGATGCAATCTTAAAAACGACAGAATGATTTCTGTTCGTTTCCAAGGCAAACCATTCAACATTACAGTAATCCAGGCCTATGCCTCAACCACTAACGCTGAAGAAGCCGAAGTTGAACGGTTCTATTAAGACCTACAAGACCTTTTAGAACTAACACCCAAAAAAAGATGTCCTTTTCATTATAGGGGACTGGAATGCAAAAGTAGGAAATCAAGAAACACCTGGAGTAACAGGCAAATTTGGCCTTGGAGCACGGAATGAAGCAGGGCCAAGTCTAATAGAGTTTTGTCAACAGAACGCACTGGTCATAGCAAACTCCCTCTTCCAACAACACAAGAGAAGACTCTACACGTGGACATCACCAGATGGTCCACACCGAAATCAGATTGATTATATTCTTTGCAGCCAAAGATGGAGAAGCTGTATACAGTTAGCAAAAACAAGACCAGGAGCTGACTGTGGTTCAGATCATGAACTCCTTATTGCCAAATTCAGACTTAAATTGAAGAAAGTAGGAAAAACCCCTAGACCATTCAGATATGACCTCAATCAAATCCCTTATGATTATACAGTGGAAGTGAGAAATAGATTTAAAGCACTAGATCTGATAGATAGAGTGCCTGATGAACTCTGGATGGAGGTTCGTGACATTGTACAGGAGACAGGGACCAAGAGCATCCCCATGGGAAAGAAATGCAAAAAAAGCAAAATGGCTGTCTGAGGTGGCCTTACAAATAGCTGTGAAAAGAAGAGACGCGAAAAGCAAAGGAAAAAGGGAAAGATATAAGCATTAGAATGCAGAGTTCCAAAGAATAGCAACGAGAGATAAGAAAGCCTTCCTCAGTGATCAATGCAAAGAAATAGAGGAAAACAACAGAATAGGAAAAACAAGAGATCTCTTCAAAAACATTAGAGATTCCAAGGGAACATTTCATGCAAAGATGGGCTCGATAAAGGACAGAAATGGTATGGACCTAACAGAAGCAGAAGATATTAAGAAGAGGTGGCAAGAATACACAGAAGAACTGTTCAAAAAAGATCTTCACGACCAGGATAGTCACGAAAATGTGATCACTGGCCTAGAGCCAGACATCTTGGAATGTGAATTCAAGTGTGCCTTAGAAAGCAACACTAGGGACAAAGCTAGTGGAAGTGATGGAATTCCAGTTGAGCTATTTCAAATCCTGAAAGATGATGCTGTGAAAGTGCTGCACTCAATATGCCAGCAGATTTGGAAAACTCAGCAGTGGCCACAAGACTGGAAAAGGTCAGTCTTCATTCCAATCCCAAAGAAAGGCAATGCCAAAGAATGCTTAAGCTACCGCACAATTGCACTCATCTCACACGCTAGTACAGTCATGCTCAAAATTCTCCAAGCCAGGCTTCAGCAATATGTGATCCGTGAACTCCCAGATGTTCAAGCAGGTTTTAGAAAAGGCAGAGGCACCAGAGATCAAATTGCCAACATCCGCTGGATCATGGAGAAAGCGAGAGAGTTCCAGAAAAACATCTATTTCTGCTTCATTGACTATGCCAAAGCCTTTGACTGTGCGGATCACAATAAACTGTGGAAGATTCTGAAAGAGATGGGAATACCAGACCACCTGACCTGCCTCTTTATAAACCTGCATGCAGGTCAGGAAGCAACAGTCAGAACTGTCCATGGAACAACAGACTGGTTCCAAATAGGAAAAGGAGTACGTCAAGGCTGTATATTGTAATCTTGCTTATTTAACTTATATGCAGAGTGCATCGTGAGAAATGCTAGGCTGGAAGAAGAACAACTGGAATCAAGACTGCTGGGAGAAATATCAATAACCTCAGATATGCAGATGACACCACCTTTAGGGCAGAAAGTGAAGAGGAACTCAAAAGCCTCTTGATGAAAGTGAAAGAGGAGTGTGAAAATGTTGGATTGAAGCTCAACATTCCGAAAACAAAGGTCATGGAATCTGGTCCCAACACTTCACGGGAAATAGATGGAAAAACAGTGGAAACAGTGTCACACTTTAATTTTTTCGGCTCCAAAATCACTGCAGATGCTGATTGCAGCCATGAAATTAAAAGGCGCTTACTTCTTGGAAGGAAAGTTATGACCAACCTTGATAGTATATTAAAAAGCAGAGACATCACTTTGCCAAAAAAGCTCCATCTAGTCAAAGCTATGTTTTTTCCCGTGGTCATGTATGGATGTGAGAGTTGGACTGTGAAGAAAGCTGATCGCCGAAGAACTGATGCTTTTGAACTGTGGTATTAGAGAAGACTCTTGAGAGTCCCTTGAACTGCAAGAAGATCCAACCAGTCCATTCTAAGGGAGATCAATCGTGTGTGTTCATTGGAAGGACTGATGCTAAAGCTGAAACTGCAATACTTCGACCACCTCATGCGATGAGTTGACTCACTGTAAAGATTCTGATGCTAGAAAGGTTGGGGGCTCGAGGAGAAGGGGACGACATAGAATGAGATGGCTGGATAGCATCACCGACTCTGTAGCTATGAGTTTGAGTGAACTCCGGGAGTTGGTGATGGACAGGGAGGCCTGGCGTACAGTGATCCATGGGGTCGCGGAGAGTAGGACACGACTGAGGGACTGAACTGAACTAAATAAAGTGTGTCAAATACCCTTTTCCCTTTCAGGCGGGAATGTGGGATTTCTCTTGAAATTCTGCAGCACAAAATTTCCTCATCTCGCATTGAGGGGATAATTTTGTGGTGTTTCTCGAATTGCAGCGGGAAGCTGGGGGTATTCCTCGAGGTGCGAAGGGGACCTAAGGAACTCATTCGAGTTACTTCAGGGAAGTCAGGTCCCCTTTTGTGCTGGAAGGGGAACTTCCGTATTACTCTTGAGCCGTTAAATGGGAATATTGACTCTTCTCGATTTGAATCCGTAAAGTGTGTTCTCCTCTCCACTGAGGACGGATGTTAGGGACCATTCTGATTCGCCTAAAGGGCGTCAAGTACCCTTTTGCCTTTCAAGCGGGAATGTGGGATTTCTCTTGAGATTCTGCTGTGCAAAATTTCCTCATCTCGCATGGAGGGGATAATTTTTTGGTGTTTCACGAATTGGTTTCGGAAGCTGGGGGTACTTCTGCAGTTGCGACGAGTGCCTCTGGAACACACTCGAATTACTTCAGGGAAGTCTGGTCCCATTTTGTGCTGGAAGGGGAACTTCCGTATTAAACTCGAACCCTTTAATGTGAATAGGGCCTTTCTCGAATAGAATTCATAAAGTGTGTTCTCCTCTCCAATGGGGACGGAGGTGAGGTAATATTCTGAGTGTCATAAAGTGTGTTAAGTACCCTTTTGCCTTTCAAGAGGGAATGTGGGATTTCTCTTGAGATTCTGCAGCGCAAGATATCCTCATCTCGCATTGAGGGGATAATTTTGTGGTGTTTCTCGAATTGAGGCGGGAAGCAGGGGGTATATCTCCAGTTGCGACGGGGACCTCAGGAATTAACTGGAGTTACTTGAGGGAAGTCAAGTCTCTTTTTGTGCTGAAGGGAAACTTCCGGATTAATCTCGAGCCCTTTAATGGGAAAAGGGCCTCCTCTTGAGTTGAGTCCATAAAGTGTCTTCTCCTCTCCAATGGGGACGGATGTTAGGGAACATTCTGAGTGGCATAAAGACTGTCAAGTACCCTTGTGCCTTTCCAGCGAGAATGTGGGATTTCTCTTGAGATTCTGCAGCGCAAAATTGCCTCATGTCGAACTGAGGGGATAATTTTGTGATTGTTTCTCGAGATGCAGGGAGATGCAACTCGAGATTGTTTATCAAGTTGTGATGGGGACCTCAGGAAGTCGCTCAGGTTCTTCAGGGAAGTCAGGTCCCCTTTTGTGTTGGAAGGGGAACTTACGGTTTACACTTGAGCTGTTCAGTGGTAACAGGGCCTCATCTCGAATTGACTCCTTAAATTGTGTTCTCCTCTTCAATGGGACGGCTGTGTGAGGGAACTTTCTGAGTCGAATAAAGGGTGTCAAGCATCTTTTTGCCTTTCAAGAGGGAATGTGGCATTTCTCTTGAGATGCTGCATTGCAAAATTTCATCATCTCGCATTGAGGGAATAATTTTGGGGTGTTTCTCCAGTAGCAGCAGGAAGCTGGGTTTGATTCTCTTTTGCGACGGGGACCTCAGGCATTCGCTGGGGTTGCTTCAGGGAAGTCAGGTCCCCTTTGGTGTTGGAAGGGGAACTTCCGCTTTTCTCTTGAGCCCTTAAATGTGAACAGGGTCTCATCTCGAATTGAGTCCATAAAGTGTGTTCTCCTCTCCAAAGGGGACGGCTGTGTGAGGGAACTTTCTGAGTCGAATAAAGGTTGTCAAGTACCTGTTTGCCTTTCAAAAGAGAGTATGGTATTTCTATTGAGATGCTGCATCGCAAAATTTCCTCATCTCGCATGGAGGGGATAATTTTGGTGGGTATCTCGAGTTGCGGCGGGAAGTAGGGGTGCTTCTCGAGTTTCGACGGGGACCTCAGGAACTCGCGGAGGTTGCTTCACGAAAGTCAGGTCCTCATTTGTGTTGGAAGAGGAACTACCGGTTTCCACTCGAGCCCTTAAATGTGCCCAGGGGCTCATCTCGTATTGAGTCCATAAAGTGTGTTCTCCTCTACAAAGGTGACGGCTGTGAGAGAAAAAAATCTGAGTCGAATAAAGGTTTTCAAGTACATTTTTTGCCTTTCAAGTGGGAATGTGGTATTTCCCTTGAGATGCTGCATCGCAAAACGTCCTCCTCTAGCATGGAGGGGATAATTTTGGGTTGTTTCTCGAGTTGCAGCGGGAAGCTGGGTGTCCTACTCGAGTTGCGACAGGGACCTCTGTAACTCTCTGGGGTTGCTTCAGGGAAGTCAGGTCCCCTTTGGTGTTGGAAGGGGAACTTCCGGTTTCCTCTCAAGCCCTTAAATGTGCACAGGGGCTCATCTCGAATTGAGTCCATAAAGTGTGTTCTCCTCTCCAGAGGGGATGGCTGTGTGAGGGAACTTTCTGAGTCGAATAAAGGCTGTCAAGTACCGTTTTTCCTTTCAAGAGGGAATGTGGTATTTCTCTTGATATGCTGCATCGCAAAATTACCTCATCTCGCATTGAGGGGATAATTTTGGGGTGTTTCTCGAGGTGCGGCGAAAGCTGGGGTTCTTCTCGAGTTGCGACGGGGACCTCAGGAACTCGCCTGGGTTGCTTCAAGGAAATCAGGTCCCCTTTGGTGTTGGAAGGGGAACTTCCGGTTTCCTCTCAAGCCCTTAAATGTGCACAGGGGCTCATCTCGAATTGAGTCCATAAAGTGTGTTCTCCTCTCCAGAGGGGATGGCTGTGTGAGGGAACTTTCTGAGTCGAATAAAGGCTGTCAAGTACCGTTTTTCCTTTCAAGAGGGAATGTGGTATTTCTCTTGATATGCTGCATCGCAAAATTACCTCATCTCGCATTGAGGGGATAATTTTGGGGTGTTTCTCGAGGTGCGGCGAAAGCTGGGGTTCTTCTCGAGTTGCGACGGGGACCTCAGGAACTCGCCTGGGTTGCTTCAAGGAAGTCAGGTCCCCTTTGGTGTTGGAAGGGGAATTTCCGGTTTCCTCTCGAGCCCTTAAATGTGCACAGAGGCTCATCTCGAAATGAGTCCATAAAGTGTGTTCTCCTCTCCAAAGGGGACGGCTGTGTGAGGGACCTTTCTGAGTAGAATAAAGGGTGTCAAGTAACTTTTTGCCTTTCAAGAGGGAATGTGGTATTTCTCTTGAGATGCTGCATCGCAAAATTTCCTCATCTCGCGTGGAGGGGATAATTTTGGGGTGTTTCTCGAGTTGCGGCGGGAAGCTGCGTTGCTTCTCGAGTTGCCACGGGGACCTCAGGAACTCGCTGGGGTTGCTTTAGGGAAATCAGGTCCCCTTTGGTGTTGGAAGGGGAACTTCCGGTCTCCTCTCGAGCCCTTAAATTTGCACAGGGGCTCGTCTCGAAATGAGTTCCTAAAGTGTGTTCTCCTCTCCAAAGGGGACGGCTGTGTGAGGGAACTTTCTGAGTCGAATACAGGGTGTCAAGTATCTCTTTGCCTTTCAAGAGGGAATGTGGTATTTCTCTTGAGACGCTGCATCGCAAAATTTCCTCATCTCGCATTGAGGGGATAATTTTGGGGTGTTTCTAGAGTTGCGGCGGGAATCTGCGGGTGCTTCTCGAGTTGCGACGGGGACCTCAGGAACTCGCTGGGGTTGCATCAGGGAAGTCAGGTCACCTTGTTGTTGGAAGCGGAACTTCCGGTTTCCTCTCGAGCCCTTAAATGTGCACAGGGGCTCATCTTGAATTGAGTCCATAAAGTTTGTTCACCTCTCCAAAGTGGACGGCTGTGTGAGGGAACATTCTGAGTCGAAAAAGCGTGTCAACTACTTTTTGCCTTTCAAGAGGGAATGTGGTATTTCTCATGAGATGCTGCATCGCAAAATTTCCTTCTCTCGCATTGAGGGGATAATTTTGGGGTGTTTTTCCAGTTGCGGCGGGAACCTGGGAGTGCTTCTCGAGTTGCGACGGGGAACTCAGGAACTGACTTGGGTTGCTTCAAGTTAGTCAGGTCCACTTTGGTGTTGGAAGGGGAACTTCCGGTTTCCTCTCGAGCCCTTTAGTGTGCACAGGGACTCATCTCGAATTGAGTTCATAAAGTGTGTTCTCCTCTCCAAAGGGGACGGCTGTGTGAGGGAACTTTCTGAGTCGAATACAGGGTGTCAAGTACCTTTTTGCCTTTCAAGAGGGAATGTGTTATTTCTCTTGAGATGCTGCATCGCAAAATTTCCTCATCTCGCATGGAGGGGATAATTTTGGGGTGTTTCTCGAGTTGCGGCGGAAGCTGGGGGTGCTTCTCGAGTTGCGACGGGGACCTCAGGAACTCGCTGGGTTTGATTCAGGGAAGTCAGGTCCCTTTGGTGTTGGAAGGGGAACTTCCAGTTTCCTTCGAGCCCTTAAATGTGCACAGGGACTCATCTCGAATGGAGTCCATAAAGTGTGTTCTCCTCTCCAAAGGGGACGGCTGTGTGAGGGAATTTTCTGTGTCGAATAACGGGTGTCAAGTACCTTTTTGCCTTTCAAGAGGGAATGTGGTCTTTCCCTTGAGATGCTGCATCGCAAAATTTCCTCATCTCGCATTCAGGGGATCATTTTGGGGTGTTTCTCGAGTTTCGGCGGGAAGCTGCGGGTGCTTCTCGTGTTGCGACGAGGACCTCAGGAACTCGATGGGGTTTCTTCAGGAAAGTCAGGTCCCCTTTGGTGTTGGAAGGGGTACTTCTGGTTTCCTCTCGAGCCCTTAAATGTGCACAGGGACTCATCTCGAATTTAGTCCATAAATTGTGTTCTCCTCTGTACATGGAACAACAGACTGGTTCCAAATAGGAAAAGGTGTACGTCAAGTTTGTATATTGTCACCTTGCTTATTTAACTTATATGCAGAGTACATCATGAGGAACGCTGGGCAGGAAGAAGCACAAGCTGGAATCAAGATTGCTGGGAGAAATATCAATAACCTCAGATATGCAGATGACACTACCCTTATGGCAGAAAGTGAAGAGGAACTCAAAAACCTCTTAATAAATGTGAAAGAGGAAAGTGAAAAGGTTGGCTTGAAGCTCAACATTCAGAAAACAAAGATCATGGCATCTGGTCCCATCACTTCATGGGAAATAGATGGAAAAACAGTGGAAACAATGTCAGACTTTATTTTTTGGGGCTCCAAAATCACTGCAGATGCTGATCGCAGCCATGAAATTACAAGACACTTGATCCTTGGAAGGAAAGTTATGACCAACCTTGATAGTATATTAAAAAGCAGAGGCATTACTTTGCCAACCAAGGTCCGTCTAGTCAAGGCAATGGTTTTTCCCGTGGTCATGTATGGATGTGAGAGTTGGACTGTGAAGAAGGCTGATCGCCGAATAATCGAAGCTTTTTAACTGTGGTGTTGGAGAAGACTCTTGAGAGTCCCTTATACTGCAAGGAGATCCAACCAGTCCATTCTAAAGGATATCAACCCTGGATGTTCATTGGAGGGACTGATGCTAAAGCTGAAACTGCAATACTTTGGTCACCTCATGCGACGAGTTGACTCACTGGAAAACTGTGATGCTGGGAAAGGTTGGTGGCGGGAGAAGCAGGGGACGACGGAAAATGAGATGGCTGGAGGGCATCACCGACTCTGTGGACATGAATTTGAGGGTACTCCGGGGGTTGGTGATGGACAAGGAGGCCTGGCATGCTGTGATTCATGGGGTCGCGGAGAGTCGGAAACGACTGAGCGACTGAACTGAACTGAACTGAACTCTAAAGGGGACGGCAGTGTGAGGGAACTTTCTGATTCCAATAAAGGGTGTCAAGTACCTTTTTGCCATTCAAGAGGGTATGTGGTATAACTCTTGAGATGCTGCATCGCAAAATTTAATCATCTCGCATTGAGGGGATAATTTTGGGGTGTTTCTCGAGTTGCGGCGCAAAGCTGGGGGTGCTTCTCGAGTTGCGACGGGGACCTCAGGAACTCGCTGGGGTTTCCTCAGGGACGTCAGGTCCCCTTTGGTGTTGGAAGGGGAAATTCCGGTTTTCTCTCCAGCCCTTCAATGTGCACAGGGTCTCATCTCGAATTGAGTCCATAAAGTGTGTTCTCCCCTCCGCAGGGGACGGCTGTGTGAGGGAACTTTCTGAGTCGAATCAAGGGTGTCAAGTACCTTTTTCCCTTTCAAGAGGGAATGTGGTATTTCTCTTGAGATGCTACATCGAAAAATCTCCTCATCTCGCATTGAGAGGATAATTTTGGGGTGTTTCACGAGTTTCGGCGGGAAGCTGGGGGTGCTTCCCGAGTTGCGATGGGGACTTCAGGAACTCGCTTGGGTTGCTTCAGGGAAGTCAGGTCCCCTTTGGTTTTGGAAGGGGAACTTCCGGTTTCGTCTCGAGCCCTTAAATGTGCACAGGGGCTCATCTCAAATTGAGTCCATTAAGGGTTTTATCCTCTCCAAAGGGGACGGCTGTGTGAGGGAACTTTCTGAGTCGAATAAAGGGTGTCAAGTACCTTTTTGCCTTTCAAGAGGGAATGTGGTATTTCTCTTGAGATGCTGCATCGCAAAATTTCCTCATTTCGCATTAACGGGATAAATGTGGTGTGTTTCTCGAGTTGCGGGGCGAAGCTGGGGATGCTTCTCGAGTTGCGACGGTTACCTCAGTAACTCGCGGGGGTTGCTTCAGGGAAGTCAGGTCTCCTTTGGTGTTGGAAGGGGAACTTCCGGTTTCCTCTCGAGCCCTTCAATATGCACAGGGGCTCATCTCGAATTGAGTCCATAAAGTGTGTTCTCCTCTCCAAAGGGGACGGCTGTATGAGCGAACAATCAGAGTCGAATAAAGGGTGTGAAGTACCTTTTTGCCTTTCAAGAGGGAATGTGGTATTTCTCTTGAGATGCTGCATCGCAAAATTTACTCCTCTCGCATTGAGGGGATAATTTTGGGGTGCGTCTCGAGTTGGTACGGGGACCTCAGGAACTCGCTGGGGTTGCTTCAGATAAATCAGGTCGCCTTTGGTGTTGGAAGAGGAACTTCCGGTTTCCTCTCGAGACCTTAAATGTGCACAGGGGCTCATCTCGAATTGAGTCCATAAAGTGTGTTCTCCTCTCCAAAGGTGACGGCTGTGTGAGAGAACTTTCTGAGTCGAATAAAGGGTGTCAAGTAGCTTTTTGCCTTTGAAGAGGGAATGTGGTATTTCTCTTGAGATGCTGCATCGCAAAATTTCCTCATCTCGCATTGAGGGGATAATTTTGGGGTGTTTCTCGAGTTGCGGCGGGAAGCTGGGGGTGCTTCTCGAGTTGCGACGGGACCTCAGGAACTCGCTGGGGTTGCTTCAGGGAAGTCAGGTCCCCTTTGGTGTTGGAAGGGGAAATTCCGGTTTCCTCTCGAGCCCTTCAATGTGCACAGTGGCTCATCTCGAATTGAGTCCATAAAGTGTGTTCTCCTCCCCAAAGTTGATGGCTGTGTGAGGGAACTTTCTGAGTCAAATAAAGGGTGTCAAGTACCTTTTGGCCTTTCAAGAGGGAATGTGGTATTTCTCTTGAGATGCTGCATCGCAAAATTTCCTCATCTCGCATTGACGGGATAATTGTGGGGTGTTTCTCGAGTTGCGGCGGGAAGCTGCGGGTGCTTCTCGACTTGCGACGGTTACATCAGGAACTCGCTGGAGTTGCTTCAGGGAAGTCAGGTCACCTTTAGTGTTGGAAGGGGGAACTTCCGGTTTCCTTTCCAGCCCTCAATGTGCACAGGGGCTCATCTCGAATTGAGTCCATAAAGTGTGTTCTCCTCTCCAAAGGGGACGGCTGTGTGAGGGAACTTTCTGAGTCGAATAAAGGGTGTCAAGTACCTTTTTGCCTTTCAAGAGGGAATGTGGTATTTCTCTTGAGATGCTGCATCACAAAATTTCCTCATCTCGCATGGAGGGGATAATTTTGGGATGTTTCTCGAGTAGCCGCGGGAAGCTGGGGGTGCTTCTCGAGTTGCGACGGGGACCTCAGTAACCCGCTGTCTTTGCTTCAGGGAAGTCAGGTCCCCTTTGGTGCTGGAAGTTGAACTTCCGATGTCCTTTTGAGCCCTTAGATGTGCACAGGGGCTCGTCTCGAATTGAGTCCATAAAGTGTGTTCTCCTCTCCAAAGGGGACGGCTGTGTGAGGGAACTTTCTGAGTCGAATACAGGGTGTCAAGTACCTTTTTGCCTTTCAAGAGGGAATGTGGTATTTCTCTTGAGATGCTGCTTCGCAATATTTTAATATCTCGCATTGAGGGGATAATTTTGTGGTGTTTCTCGAGTTGCTGCGGGAACTGGGGGTGCTTCTAGAGTTGCGCAGGGGACGTCAGGAACTCGCTGGGTTTGCTTCTGGGAAGTCAGGTGCCCTTTGGTGTTGGAAGGGGAACTTCCGGTTTCCTCTCGAGCCCTTAAATGTGAACAGGGGCTCATCTGGAATTGAGTCCATAAAATGTGTTCTCTCCAAAGGGGAAGGCGGTTTGAGGGAACATTCTCAGTCGAATATAGGGTGTCAAGTAACTTTCTGCCTTTCCAGAGGGAATGTGGTATTTCTCTTGAGATGCTGCATCGCCAAATTTCCTCATCTCGCATTGATTAGATAATTTTGGGTTGTTTCTCGAGTTGCGGCGGGAAGCTGGAGGTGCTTCTCGAGTTGCTACGGGGCCCTCAGGAACTCGCTAGGGATTCTGCAGGGAAGTCAGGTTCCCTTTGGTGTTGGAAGGGAAACTTCCTGTGTCCTCTCGAGCCCTTAAATGTTCACAGGGGCTCATCTCGAATTGAGTCCATAAAGTGTGTTCTCCTCTCCAAAGGGGACGGCTGTGTGAGGGAACTTTCTGAGTCTAAGAAAGGGTGTCAAGTACCTTTTTGCATTTCAAGAGGGAATGTGGTATTTCTCTTGAGATGCTGCATCTCAAAAGTTCCTCATCTCGCATTGAGGGGATAATTTTGGGGTGAGTCTCGAGTTGCGGCGCGAAGCTAGGGATGCTTCTCGAGTTGCGACGGGGACCTCAGGAACTCGCTGGAGTTGCCTCAGGGAAGTCAGGTCCCCTCAGTGTTGGAAGGGGACATTCTGGTTTCCTCTCGAGCCCTTCAAAGTGCACAGGGTCTCATCTCGAATTGAGTCCATAAAGTGTGTTCTCCTCTCCAAAGGGAACGGCTGTGTGAGGGAATTTTCTGAGTCGAATAACGGGTGTCAAGTAACTTTTTGCCTTTCAAGTTGGAATGTAGTATTTCTCTTGAGATGCTGCATCGCAAAATTTCCTCATCTCGCATTGAGGGGATAATTTTGGGGTGTTTCTCGAGTTTCGGCGGGAAGCTGGGGGTGCTTCCCGATTTGCGACGGGGACCTCAGGAACTCGCTGGGGTTGCTTCAGGGAAGTCAAGTCCCCTTTGGTGTTGGAAAGGCAAATTCCGGTTTACTCTCGAGCCCTTAAATGTGCACAGGGGCTCATCTCGAATTGAGTCCATAAAGTGTGTTCTCCTCTCCAAAGGGGACGGCTGTTTGAGGGAACTTTCTGTGTCGAATAAAGGGTGTCAAGTACCTTTTTGCCTTTCAAGAGGGAATGTGGTATTTCTCTTGAGATGCTGCATCACAAAAATTCCTCATCTCGCATGGAGGGGATAATTTTGGGATGTTTCTCGAGTAGCCGCGGGAAGCTGGGGGTGCTTCTCGAGTTGCGACGGGGACCTCAGTAACCCGCTGTCTTTGCTTCAGGGAAGTCAGGTCCCCTTTGGTGCTGGAAGTTGAACTTCCGATATCCTTTTGAGCCCTTAGATGTGCACAGGGGCTCGTCTCGAATTGAGTCCATAAAGTGTGTTCTCCTCTCCAAAGGGGACGGCTGTGTGAGGGAACTTTCTGAGTCGAATACAGGGTTTCAAGTACCTTTTTGCCTTTCAAGAGGGAATGTGGTATTTCTCTTGAGATGCTGCATCGCAATATTTTAATATCTCGCATTGAGGGGATAATTTTGTGGTGTTTCTCGAGTTGCTGCGGGAACTTGGGGTGCTTCTCGAGTTGCGCCGGGGACCTCAGGAACTCGCTGGGGTTGCTTCAGGGAAGTCAGGTGCCCTTTGGTGTTGGAAGGGGAACTTCCAGTTTCCTCTCGAGCCCTTAAATGTGAACAGGGGCTCATCTGGAATTGAGTCCATAAAATGTGTTCTCTCCAAAGGGGACGGCGATTTGAGGGAACATTCTCAGTCGAATAAAGGGTGTCAAGTAACTTTCTGCCTTTCCAGAGGGAATGTGGTATTTTTCTTGAGATGCTGCATCGCAAAATTTCGTCATCTCGCATTGATTAGATAATTTTGGGTTGTTTCTCGAGTTGCGGCGGGAAGCTGGGGGTGCTTCTCGAGTTGCTACGGGGCCCTCAGGAACTCGCTAGGGATTCTGCAGGGAAGTCAGGTTCCCTTTGGTGTTGGAGGGAAACTTCCTGTGTCCTCTCGAGCCCTTAAATGTTCACAGGGGCTCATCTCGAATTGAGTCCATAAAGTGTGTTCTCCTCTCCAAAGGGGACGGCTGTGTGAGGGAACTTTCTGAGTCTAATAAAGGGTGTCAAGTACCTTTTTGCCTTTCAAGAGGGAATGTGGTATTTCTCTTGAGATGCTGCATCGCAAAATTTCCTCATCTCGCATTGAAGGGATAATTTTGGGGTGTTTATCGATTGCGGCGGGAAGCTGGGGGTGCTTCTCGAGTTGCGACGGGGACCTCAGGAACTCGCTGGGGTAGCTTCAGGGAAGTCAGGTCCCCTTTGGTGTTGGAAGGGGAACTTCCGGTTTCCTCTAGAGCCCTTGTATGTGAACAGGGGCTCATTTCGAATTGAGACCATAAAGTGTATTCTCCTCTTCAAAGCGGACGGCTGTGTGAGGGAACTTTCTGTGTCGAATAAAGGGTGTGAAGTACATTTTTGTCTTTCAAGAGGGAATGTGGTATTTCTCTTGAGATGCTGCATCGCAAAATTTACTCCTCTCGCATTGACGGGATAATTTTGGGGTGATTCTCGAGTTGGTACGGGGACCTCAGGAACTCGCTGGGGTTGCTTCAGATAAATCAGGTCGCCATTGGTGTTGGAAGAAGAACTTCCGGTTTCCTCTCGAGCCCTGAAATGTGCACAGGGGCTCATCTCGAATTGAGTCCTTAAAGTTTGCTCTACTTTCCAAAGGAGACGGCTGTGTGAAGGAACTTTTGAGTACAATAAAGGGTGTCAAGTACCTTTTTGCATTTCAAGAGGGAATGTGGTATTTCTCTTGAGATGCTGCATCTCAAAAGTTCCTCATCTCGCATTGAGGGGATAATTTTGGGGTGATTCTCGAGTTGCGGCGCGAAGCTGGGGGTGCTTCTCGAGTTGCGACGGGGACCTCAGGAACTCGTTGGGGTTGCCTCAATGAAGTCAGGTCCCCTTCAGTGTTGGAAGGGGACATTCTTGTTTCCTCTCGAGCCCTTCAATGTGTACCAGGTCTCATCTCGAATTGAGTCCATAAAGTGTGTTCTCCTCTCCAAAGGGGACAGCTGTGTGAGGGAACTTTCTGAGTCGAATACAGGGTGTCAAGTACCTTTTTGCCTTTCAAGAGGGAATGTGCTATTTCTCTTGAGATGCTGCATCGCAATATTTTAATATCTCGCATTGAGGGGATAATTTTGTGGTGTTTCTCGAGTTGCTGCGGGAACTGGGGGTGCTTCTCGAGATGCCACGGGGACCTCAGGAACTCGCTGGGGTTGCTTCAGGGAAGTCAGGTGCCCTTTGGTGTTGGAAGGGGAACTTCCGGATTACTCTCGAGCCCTTAAATGTGAACAGAGGCTAATCTCGAATTGAGTCCATAAAGTGTGTTCTCCTCTGGAAAGGGGACGGCTGTGTCAGGGAACTTTCTGAGTCGAATAAAGGGTGTCAAGTACCTTTTTGCCTTTCAAGAGGGAATGTGGTATTTCTCTTGAGATGCTGCATCGCAAAATTTCCTCATCTCGCATGGAGGGGAGAATTTTGGGTTGTTTCCCGAGTTGCGGCGGGAAGCTGGGGGTGCTTCTCGAGTTGCGACGGGGACCTCAGGAACTCGTTGACGTTGCTTCAGGAAAGTCAGGTCCCCTTTGGTGTTGGAAGGGGAACTTCCGGTTTCCTCTCGAGCCCTTCAATGTGCACAGGGTCTCATCTCGAATTGAGTTCATAAAGTGTGCTCTCCTTTCCAAAGGAGATGGCTGTGTGAAGGAACTTTTGAGTAGAATAAAGGGTGTCAAGTACCTTTTTGCATTTCAAGAGGGAATGTGGTATTTCTCTTGAGATGCTGCATTGCAAAATTTCCTCATCTCACATTGAGGGGATATTTTTGGGGTGATTCTCGTGTTGCGGCGCGAAGCTGGGGGTGCTTCTCGAGTTGCGACGGGGACCTCAGGAACTCGCTGGGGTTGCCTCAGGGAAGTCAGGTCCCCTTCAGTGTTGGAAGGTGACATTCCGGTTTCCTCTCGAGCCCTTCAATGTGCACAGGGTCTCATCTCGAATTGAGTCCTTAAAGTGTGTTCTCCTCTCCAAAGGGGACGGCTGTGTGAGGGAACTTTCTGAGTCGAATAACGGGTGTCAAGTACCTTTTTTCCTTTCAAGAGGGAATGTAGTGTTTCCCTTGAGATGCTGCATCGCAAAATTTCCTGATCTCGCATTGAGGGGATAATTTTGGGGTGTTTCTCGAGTTTCGGCGGGAAGCTGGGGGTGCTTCCCGAGTTGCGACGAGGACCTCAGGAACTAGCTGGGGTTTCTTCAGGGAAGTCAAGTCCCCTTTGGTGTTGGAAGGGGAACTTCCGGTTTCCTCTCGAGCCCTTCAATGTGAACAGGGGCTCATCTCGAATTGAGTCCTTAAAGTGTGTTCTCCTCTCCAAAGGGGACGGCTATGTCAGGGAACTTTCTGAGTCGAATAAAGGGTGTCAAGTACCTTTTTGCCTTCCAAGAGGGAATGTGGTATTTCTCTTGAGATGCTGCATCGCAAAATTTCCTCATCTCGCATGGAGGGGGTAATTTTGGGGTGTTTCTCGAGTTGCGGCGGGAAGCTGGGGGTGCTTCTCGAGTTGCGACGGGGACCTCAGTAACCCGCTGTGGTTGCTTAAGGGAAGTCAGGTCCCCTTTGGTGCTGGAAGTTGAACTTCCGATATCCTTTTGAGCCCTTAGATATGCACAGGGGCTCGTCTCGAATTGAGTCCATAAAGTGTGTTCTCCTCTCCAAAGGGGACGGCTGTGTGAGGGAACTTTCTGAGTCGATTACAGGGTGTCAAGTACCTTTTTGCCTTTCAAGAGGGAATGTGGTATTTCTCTTGAGATGCTGCATCGCAATATTTTAATATCTCGCATTGAGGGGATAATTTTGTGGTGTTTCTCGAGTTGCTGCGGGAACTGGGGGTGCTTCTCGAGTTGCGCCGGGAACCTCAGGAACTCGCTGGGGTTGCTTCAGGGGAGTCAGGTGCCCTTTGGTGTTGGAAGGGGAACTTCCGGTTTCCTCTCGAGCCCTTCAATGTGCACAGGGGCTCATCTCGAATTGAGTCCATAAAGTGTGTTCTCCTCTCAAAAGGGGACGGCTGTGTGAGGGAACTTTCTGAGTGGAATAAAGGGTGTCAAGTACCTTTTTGCCTTTCAAGAGGGAATGTGGTATTTGTCTTGAGATGCTGCATCCCAAAATTTCCTCATCTCGCATTGAGGGGATTATTTTGCGGTGTTTCTGGAGTTGCGCCGGGAAGCTGGGGGTGCTTCTCAATTTGCGACGGGGAACACAGGAACTCGCTGGAGTTGCTTCGGATAGTCAGGTCCCCTTTATTGTTGGAAGGGTAACTTCCGGTTTCCTCTCGAGCCCTTAAATGTGACAGGGGCTCATCTGGAATTGAGTCCATAAAATGTGTTCTCTCCAAAGGGGACAGCGGTTTGAGGGAACATTCTCAGTCGAATAAAGGGTGTCAAGTAACTTTCTGCCTTTCCAGAGGGAATGTGGTATTTCTCTTGAGATGCTGCATCGCAAAATTTCGTCATCTCGCATTGATTAGATAATTTTGGGTTGTTTCTCGAGTTGCGGCGGGAAGCTGGGGGTGCTTCTCGAGTTGCTACGGGGACCTCAGGAACTCGCTAGGGATTCTGCAAGGAAGTCAGGTTCCCTTTGGTGTTGGAAGGGGAACTTCCGGATTCCTCTCGAGCCCTTAAATGTGCACAGGGGCTCATCTCAAATTGAGTTCATTAAGTGTTTTCTCCTCTCCAAAGGGAGCGGCTGTGTGAGGGAACTTTTTCAGTCGAATAAAGGGTGTCAAGTACCTTTTTGCCTTTCAAGAGGGAATGTGGTATTTCTCTTGAGATGCTGCATCGCAAAATTTGCTCATCTCGCATTAAGGGGATAATTTTGGGGTGTTTCTCGACTTGCGGCGCGAAGCTGGGGGTGCTTCTCGATTTGCGACGGTTACCTCAGGAACTCGCTGGGGTTGCTTCAGGGAAGTCAGGTCTCCTTTGGTGTTGGAAGGAGAACTTCCGGTTTCCTCTCGAGCCTTTCAATGTGCACAGGGGCTCATCTCGAATTGAGTCCATAAAGTGTGTTCTCCTCTCCAAAGGGGACGGCTGTGTGAGCGAACAATCTGAGTCGAATAAAGGGTGTGAAGTACATTTTCGCCTTTCAAGAGGGAATGTTGTATTTCTCTTGAGATGCTGCATCGCAAAATTTACTCCTCTCGCATTAAGGGGATAATTTTGGGGTGCTTCTCGAGTTGGTACGGGGACCTCAGGAACTTGCTGGGGTTGCTTCAGATAAATTAGGTCGCCATTGGTGTTGGAAGAGGAACTTCCGGTTTCCTCTCGAGCCCTTAAAAGTGCACAGGGGCTCATCTCGAATTGAGTCCTTAAAGTGTGCTCTCCTTTCCAAAGGAGACGGCTGTGTGAAGGAACTTTTGAGTACAATAAAGGGTGTCAAGTACCTTTTTGCATTTCAAGAGGGAAGGTGGTATTTCTCTTGAGATGCTGCATCTCAAAAGTTCCTCATCTCGCATTGAGGGGATAATTTTGGGGTGATTCTCGAGTTGCGGCACGAAGCTGGGGGTGCTTCTCGAGTTGCGACGGGGACCTCAGGAACTCGCAGGGGTTGCCTCAGTAAAGTCAGGTCCTCTTCAGTTTTGGAAGGGGACATTCTGGTTTCCTCTCGAGCCCTTCAATGTGCACAGGGTCTCATCTCGAATTGAGTCCATAAAGTGTGTTCTCCTCTCCAAAGGGCACGGCTGTGTGAGGGAAGTTTCTGAGTCGAATACAGGGTGTCGAGTACCGTTTTGCCTTTCAACAGGGAATGTGGTATTTCTCTTGAGATGCTGCATAGCAGTATTTTAATATCTTGCATTGAGGGGATAATTTTGTGGTGTTTCTCGAGTTGCTGCGGGAACTGGGGGTGCTTCTCGAGTTGCGCCGGGGACCTCAGGAACTCGCTGGGTTTGCTTCTGGGAAGTCAGGTGCCCTTTGGTGTTGGAAGGGGAACTTCCGGTTTCCTCTCGAGCCCTTCAATGTGCACAGGGGCTCATCTCGAATTGAGTCCATAAAGTGTGTTCTCCTCTCCAAAGGGGACGGCTGTGTGAGGGAACTTTCTGAGTGGAATACAGGTTGTCAAGTACCTTTTTGCCTTTCAAGAGGGAATGTGGTATTTCTCTTGAGATGCTGCATCGCAAAATTTCCTCATCTCGCATTGAGAGGAGAATTTTGGGTTTTTTCTCGAGTTGCGGCGGGAAGCTGGGGGTGCTTCTCGAGTTGCGACGGGGAACTCAGGAACTCGCTGGCGTTGCTTCAGGGAAGTCAGGTCCCCTTTGGTGTTGGAAGGGAAACTTCCGGTTTCCTCTCGAGCCCTTCAATGTGCACAGGGGCTCATCTCGAATTGAGTCCATAAAGTGTGCTCTCCTTTCCAAAGTAGACGGCTGTGTGAAGAAACTTTTGAATAGAATAAAGGGTGTCAAGTACCTTTTTGCATTTCAAGAGGGAATATGGTATTTCTCTTGAGATGCTGCATCACAAAATTTCCTCATCTCGCATTGAGGGGATAATTTTGGGGTGATTCTCGTGTTGCGGCCTGAAGCTGGGGGTGCTTCTCGAGTTCGGACGGGCACCTCAGGAACTCGCTGGGGTTGCCTTAGGGAAGTCAGGTCCCCTTCAGTGTTGGAAGGTGACATTCCGGTTTCCTCTCGAGCCCTTCAAAGTGCACAGGGTCTCATCTCGAATTGAGTCCATAAAGTGTGTTCTCCTCTCCAAAGTGGACGGCTGTGTGAGGGAGCTTTCTGAGTCGAATAAAGGTTGTCAAGTACCTTTTTGCCTTTCAAGAGGGAATGTAGTATTTCTCTTGAGATGCTGCATCGCAAAATTTCCTCATCTGGCATTGAGGGGTAATTTTGGGGTGTTTCTCGAGTTTCGCCGGGAACCTGGGGGTGCTTCCCGAGTTGCGACGAGGACCTCAGGAACTAGCTGGGGTTTCTTCAGGGAAGTCAAGTCCACTTTGGTGTTGGAAGGGCAAATTCCGGTTTCCTCTCGAGCCCTTAAATGTGCACAGGGGCTCATCTCGAATTGAGTCCTTAAAGTGTGTTCTCCTCTCCAAAGGGGACGGCTGTGTCAGGGAACTTTCTGAGTCGAATAAAGGGTGTCAAGTACCTTTTTGCCTTCCAAGAGGGAATGTGGTATTTCTCTTGAGATGCTGCATCGCAAAATTTCCTCATCTCGCATGGAGGGGATAATTTTGGGGTGTTTCTCGAGTTGCGGCGGGAAGCTGTGTGTGCTTCTCGAGTTGCGACGGGGACCTCAGTAACCCGCTGTGGTTGCTTAAGGGAAGTCAGGTACCCTTTGATGCTGGAAGTTGAACTTCCGGTATCCTTTTGAGCCCTTAGATATGCACAGGGGCTCGTCTCGAATTGAGTCCATAAAGTGTGTTCTCCTCTCCAAAGGGGACGGCTGTGTGAGGGAACTTTCTGAGTCGATTACAGGGTGTCAAGTACCTTTTTGCCTTTCAAGAGGGAATGTGGTATTTCTCTTGAGATGCTGCATCGCAATATTTTAATATCTCGCATTGAGGGGATAATTTTGTGGTGTTTCTCGAGTTGCTGCTGGAACTGGGGGTGCTTCTCGAGTTGCGCCGGGGACCTCAGGAACTCGCTGGGGTTGCTTCAGGGAAGTCAGGTGCCCTTTGGTGTTGGATGGGGAACTTCCGGTTTCCTCTCGAGCCCTTCAATGTGCACAGGGGCTCCTCTCGATTTGAGTCCATAAAGTGTGTTCTCCTCTCCAAAGGGGACGGCTGTGTGAGGGAACCTTCTGAGTGGAATAAAGGTTGTCAAATACCTTTTTGCCTTTCAAGAGGGAATGTGGTATTTGTCTTGAGATGCTGCATCGCAAAATTTCCTCATCTCGCATTGAGGGGGTTATTTTGGTGTGTTTCTGGAGTTGCGCCGGGAAGCTGGGGTTGCTTCTCGAGTTGCGACGAGGAACACAGGAACTCGCTGGAGTTGCTTCGGATAGTCAGGTCCCCTTTATAGTTGGAAGTGTAACTTCCGGTTTCCTCTCGAGCCCTTAAATGTGAACAGGGGCTCATCTGGAATTGAGTCCATAAAATGTGTTCTCTCCAAAGGGGACGGCGGTTTGAGGGAACATTCTCAGTCGAATAAAGGGTGTCAAGTAACTTTCTGCCTTTCCAGAGGGAATGTGGTGTTTCTCTTGAGATGCTGCATCGCCAAATTTCCTCATCTCGCATGGAGGGGATAATTTTGGGGTGTTTCTCGAGTTGCGGCGGGAAGCTGGGGGTGCTTCTCGTGTTGCAACGGGGACCTTAGGAACTCGTTGACGTTGCTTCAGGAAAGTCAGTTCCCCTTTGGTGTTGGAAGGGGAACTTCCGGTTTCCTCTCGAGCCCTTCAATGTGCACAGGGGCTCACCTCGAATTGAGTCCATTAAGTGTTTTCTCCTCTGCAAAGGGGAAGGCTGTGTGAGGGAACGTTTTGAGTCGAATAAAGGGTGTCAAGTATCTTTTTGCCTTTCAAGAGGGAATGTGTTATTTTTCTTGAGATGCTGCATCGCAAAATTTGCTCATCTCGCATTAAGGGGATAATTTTGGGATGTTTCTCGAGTTGCGGCGGGAAGCTCGGGGTGCTTCTCGAGTTGGGACGGTTACCTCAGGAACTCGCTGGGGTTGCTTCAGGGAAGTCAGGTCTCCTTTGCTGTTGGAAGGGGAACTTCCGGTTTCCTCTCGAGCCCTTCAATGTGCACAGGGGCTCATCTCGAATTGAGTCCATAAAGTGTGTTCTCCTCTCCAAAGGGGACGGCTGTGTGAGCGAACAATCTGAGTCGAATAAAGGGTGTGAAGTACCTTTTTGCCTTTCAAGAGGGAATGTGGTATTTCTCTTGAGATGCTGCATCACAAAATTTACTCCTCTCGCATTGAGGGGATAATTTTGGGGTGCTTCTCGAGTGGGTACGGGGACCTCAGGAACTCGCTGGGGTTGCTTCAGATAAATCAGGTCGCCTTTGGTGTTGGAAGAGGAACTTCCGGTTTCCTCTCGAGCCCTTAAATGTGCACAGGGGCTCATCTCGAATTGAGTCCTTAAAGTGTGCTCTCCTTTCCAAATGAGACGGCTGTGTGAAGGAACTTTTGAGTAGAATAAAGGGTGTCAAGTACCTTTTTGCATTTCAAGAGGGAAGGTGGTATTTCTCTTGAGATGCTGCATCTCAAAATTTCCTCATCTCGCATTGAGGGGATAATTTTGGGGTGATTCTCGAGTTACGGCGCGAAGCTGGGGTTGCTTCTCGAGTTGCGACGGGGACCTCAGGAACTCGCAGGGGTTGCCTCAGTGAAGTCAGGTCCCCTTCAGTGTTGGAAGGGGACATTCTGGTTTCCTCTCGAGCCCTTCAATGTGCACAGGGTCTCATCTCGAATTGACCTCATAAAGTGTGTTCTCCTCTCCAAAGGGGACGGCTGTGTGAGGGAACTTTCTGAGTGGAATAAAGGGTGTCAAGTAACTTTCTGCCTTTCAAGAGGAAATGTGGAAATTCTCTTGAGATGCTGCATCGCAAAATTTCGTCATCTCGCATTGATTAGATAATTTTTGGTTGTTTCTCGAGTTGCGGCGGGAAGCTGGGGGTGCTTCTCGAGTTGCGACGGGGACCTCAGGAACTCGCTAGGGATTCTGCAGGGAAGTCAGGTTCCCTTTGGTGTTGGAAGGGAAACTTCCGTTGTCCTCTCGAGCCCTAAAATTTTCACAGGGGCTCATTTCGAATTGAGTCCATAAAGTGTGTTCTCCTCTCCAAAGGGGACGGCTGTGTGAGGGAACTTTCTGAGTCTAATAAAGGGTGTCAAGTACCTTTTTGCCTTTTAAGAGGGAATGTGGTATTTTTCTGGAGATGCTGCATCGCAAAATTTCCTCATCTCGCATTGAGGGGATAATTTTGGGGTGTTTCTCGATTGCGGCGGGAAGCTGGGGGTGCTTCACGAGTTGCGACGGGGACCTCAGGACCTCGCTGGGGTTGCTTCAGGGAAGTCAGGTCCCCTATGGTGTTGGAAGGGGAACTTCCGGTTTCTCTAGAGCCCTTCAATGTGCACAGTGTCTCATCTCGAATTGAGTCCATAAAGTGTGCTCT
The DNA here is from genome assembly GCF_049115385.1 of Moschus berezovskii. Classification (NCBI taxonomy): domain Eukaryota; kingdom Metazoa; phylum Chordata; class Mammalia; order Artiodactyla; family Moschidae; genus Moschus; species Moschus berezovskii. Next base: position 112,934,484 of record NC_142467.1, on the reverse strand, counting down.
CCTTTCCAAAGTAGACGGCTGTGTGAAGGAACTTTTGAGTAGAATAAATGGTGTCAAGTACCTTTTTGCATTTCAAGAGGGAATGTGGTATTTCTCTTGAGATGCTGCATCGCAAAATTTCCTCATCTCGCATTGAGGGGATAATTTTGGGGTGATTCTCGAGTTGCGGCGCGAAGTTGGGGGTCCTTCTCGGGTTGCGATGGGGAACTCAGGAACTCGCTGGGGTTGCCTCAGGGAAGTCAGGTCCCCTTCAGTGTTGGAAGGTGACATTCCGGTTTCCTCTCGAGCCCTTCAAAGTGCACAGGGTCTCATCTCGAATTGAGTCCATAAAGTGTATTCTCCTCTCCAAAGGGGACGGCTGTGTGAGGGAACTTTCTGAGTCGAATAAAGGGTGTCAAGTACTTTTTGCCTTTCAAGAGGGAATGTAGTATTTCTCTTGAGATGCTGCATCGCAAAATTTCCTCATCTCGCATTGAGGTGATAATATTGGGGTGTTTCTCGAGTTTCGTCGGGAAGCTGGGTTTGCTTCCCGAGTTGCGACGGGGACGTCAGGAACTCTCTCGGGTTGCTTCAGGGAAGTCAAGTCCCCTTTGTTGTTGGAAGGGGAACTTCCGGTTTCCTCTCGAGCCCTTCAATGTGCACAGGGGCTCATCTCGAATTGAGTCCATAAAGTGTGTTCTCCTGTCCAAAGGGGACGGCTGTGTGAGGGAACTTTCTGAGTCGAATAAGGGTGTCAAGTACCTTTTTGCCTTCCAAGAGGGAATGTGGTATTTCTCTTGAGATTCTGCATCGCAATATTTCCTCATCTCGCATTGAGGGGATAATTTTGGGATGTTTCTCGAGGTGCGGCGGGAAGCTGGGGGTGCTTCTCGAGTTGCGACGGGGACCTCAGGAACTCGCTGGGGTTGCTTCAGGGAAGTCAGGTCCCCTTTGGTGTTGGAAGGGGAACTTCCGGTTTCCTCTTTAGCCCTTCAATATGAACAGAGGCTCATCTCGAATTGAGTCCTTAAAGTGTGTTCTCCTGTCCAAAGGGGACGGCTGTGTGAGGGAACTTTCTGAGTCGAATAAAGGGTGTCAAGAACCTTTTTGCCTTTCAAGAGGGAATGTGGTATTTCTCTTGAGGTTCTGCAGCGCAAAATTTCCTCATCTCGCATTAAGGGGATAATTTTGGGGTGTTTCTCGAGTTGCGGCGGGAAGCTGGGGGTGCTTCTCGAGTTGCGACGGGGACCTCAGGTTCTCGCTCGGGTTGCTTCAGGGAAGTCAAGTCCTTTTTTATGTTGGAAGGGGAACTTCCGGATTACTCTCGAGCTGTTAAATGGGAAAAATGCCTCTTCTCGATTTGAGTCCATAAAGTGTGTTTTCCTCTCCACTGAGGAAGGATGTTAGGGAACATTCTGAGTTGCATAAACGGAGTCAGTACCCTTTTGCCTTTCAAGCCGGAATGTAGGATTTCTCTTGAGATTCTGCAGCGCAAAAAACCTCATCTCTCATTGAGGGGAATATTTTGTGGTGTTTCTCGAATTACGGCGGGACGCTGGGGGTACTTCTTGAGTTTAGATGACGACCTCAGGAACTCACTCGAGTTTCTTCAGGGAAGTCAGTTCCCCTTTTGTGCTGGAAGGGGAACTTCCGGATTAGTCTCGAGCCCTCTAATGGGAATAGGGCCTCTTCTGGAGTTGAGTCCATAAAGTGTGTATACCTCTCCAATGGGGACGGATGTTAGGGAATATTCTGAGTGGCATAAAGTGTGTCAAGTTCCCTTTTGCTTTCAAGCGGGAAGGCGGGATTTCTCTTGAGATTCTGCAGCAGAAAATTACCTCAGCTCGCACTTGTGTCGTTTCTTGAGTTGGGGCGGGAAGCAGGGGGTACTTCTGGAGTTGAGACGGGTCCCTCAGGAACTCGCTCAGGTTGCTTCAGGGAAGTCAAGTACTTTTTTGTGTTTGAAGCGGAACTTCTTGATTACTCTCGAGCCTTTAAATTGGAATATGGCCTCTTTTCGATTTGAGTCCATAAAGTGTGTTTTCCTCTCCACTGAGGACGGATATTAGGGAATATTCTGAGTCGCCTAAAGGGAGTCAGGTACCATTATGCCTTTCAAGCGGGAATGTGGGATATCACTTGAGACTCTGCAGCGCAAAATTTCCTCATTGAGGGGATAATTGTGTTGTGCTTCTCGAGTTGCGAAGGGAACCTCAGGAACTTTCTCGAGTTACTTCAGGGAATCAGGCCCTTTTTTTCCTGGCAGGAGAACTTCCGGATTTCTCTTGAGCCCTTTAATGGGAATAGGGCCTCTTCTGGAGTTGAGTCCATAAAGTGTGTTATCCTCTCCACTGAGGACGAATGTTAGGGACCATTCTGAGTCGGCTAAAGGGAGTCAAGTACCCTTTTGCCTTTCAAGCGGATATCTGGGATTTCACTTGAGATTCTGCAGCGCAAATTTTCCTCATCTCACATTGTGGGGAAAATTTTGTGGTGTTTCTCCAGTTGCGATGGGGACCTCAGAAACTTACTCGAGTTACTTCAGGGAATCAGGTACCATTTGCGCTGGAAGGGGAACTTCCGGAATACTTTTGAGCCCTTTAATGGGAATAAGGCCTCTTCTCCAGTTGAGTCCCTAAAGTGTGTTATCTTCTCCAATGGGACGGATATTATTGAACTTTCTGAGTGGCATAAAGTGTGTCAAGTAAGCTTTTGCCTTTCAATAGTAATGTGGATTTTCTTTTGAGATTCTGCAGCGCAAAATTTCCTCATCTCGCATTGAGGTGATAATTTTGTGGTGTTTCTCCAGTTGTGGTGGGAAGCAGGGGGCACTTATCTAGCTATGGAAGGCACCTCAGGAACTCGCTCGGGTTGCTTCAGGGAAGTCAAGTCGCCTTTTGTGTTGGAAGGGGAACTTCCGGCTTACTGTCAAGACGTTAAAAGGGAATATTGCCTCCTCTCCATTTAAGTCCATAAATGATGTTCTCCTCTACGGAGGATGGATGTTAGGGAACATTCTGAGTCGCCTAAAGGGAGTCAAGTATCCTTCTGCCTTTCAAGCGGGAACGTGGGATTTCTCTTGAGATTCTGCAGCGCAAAATTTCCTCATCTCCCATTGAGGTGATAATTTTGTGGTGTTTCTCGAGTTGCGGCGGGAAGCTGGGGGTACTTCTCAAGTTGCGACGGGGACCTCAGGAACTCGCTCGGGTTGCTTCAGGGAAGTCAGGTCCCCTTTAGTGTTGGAAGGGGAACTTCCGGTTTCCTCTCCAGCCCTTAAATGTGCACAGGGGCTCATCTCGAATTGAGTCCATAAAGTGTGTTCACCTCTAAATGGAGACGGCTGTGTGAGGGAACTTTCTGAGTCGAATAAAGGGTGTCAAGTACCTTTTTGCCTTTCCAGAGGGAATGTGGTATTTCTCTTGAGATGCTGCATCACAAAATTTCCTCATCTCGCATGAGGGGATAATTTTGGGGTGTTTCTCGAGTTGCGGCGGGAAGCTGGGGGTGATTCTCGAGTTGCGACGTGGACCTCAGGAACTCCCTGGTGTTGCTTCAGGGAAGTCAGGTCCTCTTTGCTGTTGAAAGGGGAACTTCCGGGTTCCTCTTGAGCCCTTAAATGTGCACAGGGGCTCATTTCGAATTGAGTCCATAAAGTGTGTTCTCCTCTAAAACGGGAAGGCTGTGTGAGGGAACATTCTGAGTCGAATAAAGGGTGTCAAGTACCTTTTTGCCTTTCAAGAGGGAATGTGGTATTTGTCTTGAGATGCTGCATCGCAAAATTTCCTCATCTCGCATTGAGGGGATAATTTTGGGGTGTTTCTCGAGCTGCGGCAGGAAGCGGGGTGTGCTTCAAGAGTTACGACAGGGACCTCAGGAACTCGCTGGATTTGCTTCAGGGAAGTCAGGTCCCCTTTACTGTTGGAAGGCGAACTTCCGGGTTCCTCTCGAGCCCTTTAATGTACACAGGGGCTCATCTCGAATTCAGTCCATAAAGTGTGTTCTCCTCTGAAAGGGTACGGCTGTGTGAGGGAACTTTCTGAGTCATAAAGTGTGTCAAGTACCTTTTCGCCTCTCAAGAGGGAATGTGGTATTCCTCTTGAGATGCTGCATCGCAAAATTTCCTCATCTCCCATTGAGGGGATAATTTTGGGGTGTTTCTCGAGTTGCGGCGGGAAGCTGGTGGTGCTTCTCGAGTTGCAACGGGGACCACAGGAACTCACTCCAGTTACTTCAGGGAAGTCAGGACCCCTTTTGTTCTTGAAGGGGAGCTTCCGGATTACTCTGGAGCCCTTTAAATGGAATAGGGCCTCTTCTGGAGTTGAGTCCACAAAGTGTGTTCTCCTCTCCAATGGAGAAGGAATTTAGGGAACTTTCTGAGTGACATAAAGGGAGTCAAGTAAGCTTTTGCCTTTCAATTGGGAATGTGAGATTTCTCTTCAGATTCTGCAGCACAAAGTTTCCTCCTCTCGCATTGAGGGGATAATTTTGTGGTGTTTCCCGAATTTCGGCGGGAAGCTGGGTGTAGTTCTCGAGTTTCAACGGGGACCTCAGGAACTCACTGGAGTTACTTCAGGGAAGTGAGTTCCCCCATTGTGCTGGACGGGGAACTTCCGGATTACTCTGAAGCCCTTTAATGGGAATAGGGGCTCGTCTGGAGTTGAGTCCATAAATTGAGTACGCCTCTGCAATGGGGACGGATTTTAGGGAACTTTCTGAGGGGCATAAAGTATGCCAAGTTCCCTTTTGCCTTTCAAGCGGGAATGTGGGATTTCCCTTGAGATTCTGCAGCGCAAAATTACCTCATGTCGCATTGAGGGGATAATATTGTGTTGTTTCTCCAGTTGTGGTGGGAAGTAGGGGATACTTCTGGAGTTGAAACGGGAACCTAAGGAACTCTCTCGGTTTGCTCCAGGGAAGTCAAGTTCCCTTTTGTGTTGGAAGGGGAACTTCTTGATTACTCTCGAGCCTTTAAACGGGAATATTGCCTCTTTTCGATTTGAGTCCATGAGGTGTGTTTTCCTCTCCACTGAGGAAGGATGTTAGGGAACATTCTGAGTCGCATAAACGGAGTCAGTACCCTTTTGCCTTTCAAGCCGGAATGTAGGATTTCTCTTGAGATTCTGCAGCGCAAAATTTCCTCATCTCGCAGTGAGGGGAATATTTTGTGGTGTTTCTCGAATTGCGGCGGGACGCTGGGGGTACTTCATGAGTTTAGATGGCGACCTCAGGAACTCACTCGAGTTTCTTCTGGAAAGTCACGTCCCCTTTTGTGCTGGAAGGGGAACTTCCGGATTAGTCTCGAGCCCTTTAATGGGAATAGGGCCTCTTCTGGAGTTGAGTCCATAAAGTGTGTATGTCTCTCCAATGGGGACGGATATTAGGGAATATTCTGAGTGGCCTAAAGTTTGTCAAGTTCCCATTTGCTTTCAAGCGGGAAGGCGGGATTTCTCTTGAGATTCTACAGCAGAAAATTACCTGATCTCGCACTGAGGGGATAATATTGTGTCGTTTCTCGAGTTGGGGCCGGAAGCAGGGATACTTCTGGAGTTGAGACGGGACCCTCTGGAAAACGCGCAGGTTGCTTCAGGGAAGTCAAGTACTTTTTTTGTGTTGGAAGGGGAACTTCTTGATTACTCTCGAGCCTGTAAATGGGAATATAGCCTCTTTTCGAGTTGAGTCCATGAAGTGTGTTTTCCTCTCCAATGAGGAAGGATGTTAGGGAACATTCTGAGTCGCCTAAAGGGAGTCAGGTACCCTTATGCCTTTCAAGCGGGAAAGTGGGATTTCTCTTGAGATAAGGCAGGGCAAGTAACTCTTGAACCTGGGAGTGCTTCAAGAGTTGCGACGGGGACCTCAGGAACTCGCTCTGGTTGCTTCAGGGAAGTCAGGTCCCCTTTGGTGTTGGAAGGGGAACCTCCGGTTTCCTCTTGAGCCCTTCAATGTGAACAGGGGCTCATCTCGAATTGAGTCCATAAAGTGTGTTCTCCTGTCCAAAGGGGACGGCAGTGTGAGGGAACATTCTGAGTCGAATAAAGGATGTCAAGTAACATTTTGCCTTTCAAGAGGGAATGTGGTATTTCTCTTGAGATGCTACATCGCAAAATTTCCTCATCTCGCATTAAGGGGATAATTTTGGGGTGCTTTTCGTGTTGCGGTGGGAAGCTGGGGGTGCTTCTCGAGTTGCGACGGGGACCTCAGGAAATTGCTGGGGTTGCTTCAGGGAAGTCAGGTCCCCTTTGGTGTTGGAAGGGGAACTTCCGCGTTCCTCTCGACCCCTTAATGTGCACAGGGGCTCATCTCGAATTGAGTCCATTATGTTTGTTCTCTCCTAAGGGGACGGCTGTGTGAGGGAACTTTCTGAGTCGAATAAAGGGTGTCAAGTACCTTTTTGCCTTTCAAGAGGGAATGTGGTATTTCTCTTGAGATGCTGCATCGCAAAATTTCCTCATCTCGCATGGAGGGAATAATTTTGGGGTGTTTCTCGAGATGCAGCGGGAAGATGGAGGTGCTTCTTGAGTTGCGACTGGACCTCAGGAACTCGCTGGGGTTGCTTCAGGGAAGTCAGGTTCCCTTTGCTGTTGGAAGGGGAACTTCCGGGTTCCTCTCGAGCCCTTAAATGTGCACAGGGTCTCATCTCGAACTGAGTCCATAAAGTATGTTCTCTCCAAAGGGGACGGCTGTGTGAGGGAACTTTCTGAGTCGAATAAAGGGTGTCAAGTACCTTTTTGTCTTTCAAGAGGGAATGTGATATTTCTCTTGAGATACTGCATCGCAAAATTTCCTCATCTCTCATTGAGGGGATAATTTTGGGGTGTTTTTCGAGTTGCGGCGGGAAGCTGGGGGTGCTCCTCGAGTTGCGACGGGGACCTCAGGAACTCGCTGGGGTTGCTTCAGGGAAGTCAGGTCCCCTTTGGTGTTGGAAGGGGAACTTCCGGGTTCCTCTGGAGCCTTAAATGTCGACAGGGGCTCATCTCGTATTGAGTCCATAAAGTGTGTTCTCCTCTAAAAGGGGACGGCAGTGTGAGGGAACTTTCTGAGTCGAATAACGTGTGTAAAGTACCTTTTTGCCTTTCAAGAGGGAATGTGATATTTCTCTTGAGATACTGCATCGCAAAATTTCCTCATCTCGCATTGAGGGGATAATTTTGGTGTGTTTTTCGAGTTGCGGCGGGAAGCTGGGGGTGCTTCTCGAGTTGCGACGGGGACCTCAGGAACTCGCTGGGGTTGCTTCAGGGAAGTCAGGTCCCCTTTGTTGTTGGAAGGGGAAATTCCGTGTTCCTCTGGAGCCTTAAATGTGGACAGGGGCTCATCTCGTATTGAGTCCATAAAGTGTGTTCTCCTCTAAAAGGGGACGGCAGTGTGAGGGAACTTTCTGAGTCGAATAAAGGGTGTCAAGTACCTTTTTGCCTTTCTAGAGGGAATGTGGTATTTCTCTTGAGACGCTGCATCGCAAAATTTCCTCATCTCCCATGGAGGGGATAATTTTGGGGTGTTTCTCGAGTTGAGGCGGGAAACTGGGGGTGCTTCTTGAGTTGCGACAGGGACCTCAGGAACTCGCTGGGGTTGCTTCAGGGAAGTCAGGTCCCCTTTGGTGTTGGAAGGGGAACTTCCGGGTTCTTCTCGAGCCCTTAAATGTGCACAGGGGCTCATCTCGAATTGAGTCCATAAAGTGTGTTCTCCTCTAAAAGGGGAATGCTGGAGTAACTGGCAAATTTGTCCTTGTAGCTCGGAATGAAGCAGGGCAAAGGCTAATAGAGTTTTGTCAAGAGAATGCACTGGTCATAGCAAACACCCGCTTCCAACAACACAAGAGAAGACTCTACACATGGACATTACCAGATGGTCAACACCGAAATCAGATTTATTATATTCTTTGCAGCCAAAGATGGAGAAGCTGTATACAGTTAGCGAAAAAATGACCAGGAACTGACTGTGGCTCAGATCATGAACTCCTTATTGCCAAATTCAGACTTAAATTGAAGAAAGTAGGGAAAACCCCTAGACCATTCATGTATGACCTCAATCAAATCCCTTATGATTATACAGTGGAAGTGAGAAATATATTTAAGGGACTAGATCTGATTGATAGAGTGCCTGATGAACTCTGGACTGAGGTTCGTGACATTGTACAGGAGACAAGGACCAAGACCATCCCCATGGAAAAGAAATGCAAAAGAGCGAAATGGCTGTCTGAGGAGGCCTTACATATAGCTGTAAAAAGAAGAGAGGCGAAAAGCAAAGGAGAAAATGAAAGATATAAGCATCTGAATGCAGAGTTCCAAAGAATAGCTAGGAGAGATAAGAAAGCCTTCCTCAGTGATCAATGCAGAGAAATAGAGGAAAACAACAGAATAGGAAAAACAAGAGACATCTTCAAGAAAATTAGAGATTCCAAGGGAACATTTCATGCAAAGATGGGCTCGATAAAGGACAGAAATGGTATGGACCTGACAGAAGCAGAAGATATTAAGAAGAGGTGGCAGGAATACACAGAAGAACTATACAAAAAAGATCTTCACGACCAAGATAATCACGATAATGTGATCACTGACCTAGAGCCAGACATCTTGGAATGTGAAGTCAAGTGGGCCTTAGAAAGCATCACTACTAACAAAGCTAGTGGAGGTGATGGAATTCCAGTTGAGCTATTTCAAGTCTTGAAAGATGATGCTGTGAAAGTGCTGCACTCAATATGCCAACAGATTTGGAAAACTCAGCAGTTGCCACAGGACTGGAAGAGGTCAGTCTTCATTCCAATCCCAAAGAAAGGCAATGCCAAAGAATGCTCAAACTACTGCACAATTGCACTCATCTCACACGCTAGTAAAGTCATGCTCAAAATTCTCCAAGCCAGGCTTCAGCAGTATGTAAACCGTGAACTCCCAGATGTTCAAGCAGGTTTTAGAAAAGGCAGAGGCACCAGAGATCAAATTGCCAACATCCGCTGGATCATGGAGAAAGCAAGAGAGTTTCAGGAAAACATCTATTTCTGCTTCATTGACTATGCCAAAGCCTTTGACTGTGTCGATCACAATAAACTGTGGAACATTCTGAAAGGGATGGGAATCCCAGACCACCTGACCTGCCTCTGGAGAAACCTGTATGCAGGTCAGGAAGCAACTGTTAGAACTGGACATGGAACAACAGACTGGTTCCAAATAGGAAAAGGAGTACGTCAAGGTTGTATATTGTCACCTTGCTTATTTAACTTATATGCAGAGTACATCATGAGGAACGCTGGGCTGGAAGAAACACAAGCTGGAATCAAGATTGCTGGGAGAAATATCAATAATCTCAGATATGCAGATGACACTACCCTTATGGCAGAAAGTGAAGAGGAACTCAAAAGCCTCTTGATGAAAGTGAAAGAGGAGAGTGAAAAGGTTGGCTTGAAGCTCAACATTCAGAAAACAAAAATCATGGCATCTGGTCCCATCACTTCATGAGAAATAGATGGAAAAACAGTGGAAACAGTGTCAGACTTTGTTTTTTTGGGCTCCAAAATCACTGCAGATGCTGATTGCAGCCATGAAATTAAAAGACGCTTGCTCCTTGGAAGGAAAGTTATGACCAACCTTGATAGTATATTAAAAAGCAGAGACATTACTTTGCCAACCAAGGTCCGTCTGGTCAAGGCAATTGTTTTTCCCGTGGTCATGTATGGATGTGAGAGTTGGACTGTGAAGAAAGCTGATCGCCGAAGAATCGATGCTTTTGAACTGTGGTGTTGGAGAAGACTCTTGAGAGTCCCTTATACTGCAAGGATATCCGACCAGTCCATTCTAAAGGAGATCAATCCTGGATGTTCATTGGAGGGACTGATGCTAAAGCTGAAACTCCAATACTGTGGCCACCTCATGCGACGAGTTGACTCACTGGAAAAAACTCTGATGCTGGGAAAGGTTGGGGACAGGAGGAGAAGGGGACGACGGAGAATGAGATGGCTGGATGGCATCACCGACTCTGTGGACATGAGCTGGAGTGTACTCCGGGAGTTGGTGATGGACAGGGAGGCCTGGCGTGCTGTGATTCATTGGGTCGCGGAGAGTCGGACACGACTGAGCGACTGAACTGAACTGAACTGAACTGTGTGAGGGAACTTTCTGAGTCGAATAAAGGGTGTCAAATAGCTTTTTGCCTTTCAAGAGGGAATGTGGTATTTCTCTTGAGATGCTGCATCGCAAAATTTCCTCATCTCGCATTGAGGGGATAATATCGGGGTGTTTCTCGAGTTGAGGCAGGAAGCTAGGTGTGATTCTCGAATTGCCACGTGGACCGCAGGAACTCGCTGGGGTTGCTTCAGGGAAGTCAGGTCCCCTTTGGTGTTGGAAAGGGAACTTCCGGGTTCCTCTGGAGCCCTTAAATGTGCACAGGGGCTCATCTCGAATTGAGTCGATAAAGTGTGTTCTCCTCTAAAAGGGGACGGCTATGTGAGGGAGTTTTCTGAGTCGAATAAAGGGTGTCAAGTACCTTTTTGCCTTTCAAGAGGGAATGTGATATTTCTCTTGAGATGCTGCATCGCAAAATTTCCTCATCTCGCATTGAGGGGATAATTTTGGGGTGTTTATCGAGTTGCGGTGGGAAGCTCGGGGTGCTTCTCGAGTTGCGACGGGAACCTTAGGATCTCGCTGGGGTTACTTCGGGGAAGTCAGGTCCCTTTTGGTGTTGGAAGGGGAAATTCCTGGTTTCTCTGGAGCCCTTTAATGTGCACTGGGGATCATCTCGAATTGAGTCCATAAAGTGTGTTCTCCTCTAAAAGGGGACGGCTGTGTGAGGGAACTTTCTGAGTCGAATAAAGGGTGTCAAGTACATGTTTGCCTGTCAAGAGGGAATGTGGTGTTTCTCTTGAGATGCTGCACCGCAAAATTTCCTCATTTCGCCTTGAGGGGATAATTTTGGCGTGTTTCTGGAGTTGCGGCGTTAACAGGGGGTGCTTCTCGAGTTGCGATGAGGACCTCAGGAACTCGCTGGGTTTGCTTCAGGGAAGTCAGGTCCCCTGTGGTGTTAGAAGGGGAACTTCCGGGTTTCTCTGGAGCCCTTTTATGTGCACTGGGGATCATCTCGAATTGAGTCCATAAAGTGTGTTCTCCTCTAAAAGGGGACGGCTGTGTGAGGGAAATTTCTGAGTCGAATAAAGGGTTTCAAGTACCTTTTTGCCTTTCAAGAGAGAATGTGGTATTTCCCTTGAGATGCTGCATCGCAAAATTTCCTCATCTCGCATTGAGGCAATAATTTTAGGGTGTTTTTCGAGTCGCGTCGGAAAGCTGGGAGTGCTTCTCGAGTTGCGAAGGGGACCTCAGGAACTCGCTGGGGTTGCTTCAGGGAAGTCAGGTCCCCTTTGGTGTTGGAAGGTGAACTTCCGTGTTCTTCTCGAGCCCTTAAATGTGCACAGGAGCTCATCTCGAATTGAGTCCATAAAGTATGTTCTCCTCTAAAAGGGGACGGCTGTGTGAGGGAACTTTCTGAGTCGAATAAAGGGAGTCAAATAGCTTTTGGCCTTTCAAGAGGGAATGTGGTATTTCTCTTGAGATGCTGCATCGCAAAATTTCCTCATCTCGCATTAAGGGGATAATTTTGGGGTGTTTCTCGAGTTGCGGCGGGAAGCTGGGGGTGCTTCTCGAGTTGCGACAGGGACCTCAGGAACTCGCTGGGTTGCTTCGGCGAAGTCAGGTCCCCTTTGGTGTTGGAAGGGGAAATTCCGGTTTCCTCTCGAGCCCTTAAATGTGCACAGGGGCTCATCTCGAATTGAGTCCTCTAAAAGGGTACGGCTGTGTGAGGGAGCTTTCTGAGTCGAATAAAGGGTGTCAAGTACCTTTTTGCCTTTCAAGAGGGAATGTGGTATTTCTCCTGAGATGCTGCATCGCAAATTTTTCTCATCTCGCATGGACGGGATAATTTGGGGGTGTTTCTTGCGTTGCGGAGGAAAGCTGGGGGTGCTTCTCGAGTTGCAACGGGTACCTCAGTAACTCACTGGGGTTGCTTCAGGGAAGTCACGTCCCCTTTGGTGTTGGAAGGGGAACTTCCTCTGGATCCCTTAAATGTGCACAGGGTCTTATCCCGAATTGAGTCCATAATGTGTGTTCTCCTCTCCAAAAGGGACGGCTGTGTGAGGGAACTTTCTGAGTCGAATAAAGGGTGTCAAGTACCTTTTTGCCTTTCATGAGGGAAAGTGGTGTTTCTCTTGAGATTCTGCATCGCAAAATTTTCTCATCTCGCATGGAGGGGATAATTTTGGGGCTTTACACGAGTTGAGGCGGGACCCTGAGTGTGCTTCTCCAGTTGCGACGGGGACCTCAGGAAGTCGCTGGGGTTGCTTCACAGAAGTCAGGTCAACTTTGGTGTTGGAAGGGGAACTTCCGGTTTCCTCTCGAGCCCTTAAATGTGCAAGTTCCTTAGATCCCCATCGCAACTCGAGAAGTAACCCCAGCTTTTCAATGAAACTAGAGAAAAACCACTAGAAAATATCCCCTCAATGCGAGAAGAGGAAATTTTGCACCGCAGACTCTCAAGAGAAATCCAACATTCCCGCTTGAAAGTCGAAAGGTACTTGACCCCCTTTATGCGACTCAGAAAGGTCCCTCACCTAGACTTCCCTTACAGAGGAGAACACACTTTATGGACTCCATTCGTGAAGAGGCCCTATTCCCATTTAACAGCTCGAGAGTAATCCGGAAGTTCCCCTTCCAGCAAAAAAGGGGACCTGATTTCCAAGAAGCAAACCAAGCGAGTTCCTGAGTTCCCCGTCGCAACTCGAGAAGTACCCCCAGCTTCCCGCTGCAAATTGAGAAACAGCACAAAATTATCCCCCAATGCGAGATCAGGAAATTTTCATGCAGATCTCAAGGCAAATCACACATTCCTACATAAAAGGCAAAAGGGTACAAGACATTCATGCGACCCAGAAAGTTCCCTCACACAGCCGTCCACATTGGAGAGGAGAATACAATTTATGGACTTAACTCGCGAATAGGCCCTATTCCCATTTAACGGCTCGAGAGTAATCCCGCAGTTCCCTTTCCAACACGAAAGGGGACCTGACTTCCCTGAAAAAACCTGAGAGATTTCCTGTTGTCCACATCGCAACTCGAGGACTACCCTCAGTTTCCCGCTGCAATTCGAAACATCACAAAATTATCTCCTCAATGCGAGATGAGGAATTTTGCGCTGCAGAATCTCAAGAGAAATCCCACATTCCTGCTTGAAAGCCAAAAGGGTACTTGACACCCTTTATGCGACTCAGAAAGATCCCTCACACAGCCATTCCCATTGGAGAGGAGAACACACTTTATGGACTCAACTCGGGTAGAGGCCCTATTCCCATTTAAAGGCTCGAGACTAATGCCGAAATTCCCCTTCCAACACAAAAGGGGACCTGACTTCTCTGAAACAACACTAGCTAGTTCCATAGGTCCCCGTCACAATTCGAGAAGTACCCCCAGCTTCCCGCCACAACTCGAACAACATTACAAAATTATTCCGTCCTTGCGAGATGAGGAAATTTTGCGTTGCAGAATTGCAAGAGAAATCCGACATTCCTGCTTAAAAAAAAAAAAAAAAAGGGTTCATGAGACAGTATATGAGACTCAGAAATTTCCCTCAAACAGCCGTCCCATTTGGAGAGGAAATAACACTTTTTGCACTCAACTCGAGAAGAGCCCCTAATCCCATTTAAGTGCTCGAGAATAATCCCGAAGTTCCCCGTCCAACACAAAAGGGGAACTGACTTCCCTAGAGCAAACTGAGTGTGTTTCTGAGGTCTCCGTCGCAACTCGAAAAGTACCCGCAGCTTCCCGGCGCAACTCAAGAAACACAACAAATTATCCCCTCAATGAGAGATAAGGAAATTTTGTGCTGCAACATCTCAAGAGAAATTCCACATTCTCGCTTGAAAGGCAAAAGAGTACTTGACACCCTTTAACTGACACAGAAAGGACACTCACACAGCCGTCCCCATTGGAGAGGAAATCACACTTTATGGATTCAACTCGAGAAGAGGCCCATTCAAATTTAACAGCTCGAGAGTAATCCCAATGTTCCCCTTCCAACAAAAAAGGGGACCTGACTTCCCTGAAGCAACCCGAGCGAGTTCCTGAGGTCCCCGTCGCAACTCGAGAAATACCCCCATCTTCCAACCGCTTCTCGAGAAACACCACAAAATTATCCCCTCAATGCGAGATGAGGAAATTTTGCACAGCAGAATCTCAAGAGAAATCCGACATTCCCTCTTGAAAGGCAAAAGGGAATTTGACACCGTTTATGGAACTCAGAAAGTTCCATAACACAGCCGTCCCCATTGGAGAGGAAACCACACTTTATGGAATCAACTCGAGAAGAGGCCCTATTCCCATTTAACGGCTCGAGAGTAATCCCGAAGTTACCCTTCGTTCAAAAAAGGGGACCTGACTTCCCTGAAGCAAACCCAGCAAGTTCCTGAGGTCCCCATCCCAACTCGAGAAATACCCCCAGCACCCCGCCGCAACTCGAGAAAGACCACAAAATTAACCCCTCAATGCGAGATGAGGAAATTTTGCGCTGCAGAATCTCAAGAGGAAACCCACATTCGTGCTTGAAAGGCAAAAGGGTACTTGACACACTTTATGCCACTCAGAAAGTTCCCTAACATCCGTCCACATTGGAGAGGAGAACACACTTTATGGACTCAACTCGAGAAGAGGCCCTATTCCAATTTAAAGGCTCGAGAGTAATCCGGAAGTTCCGCTTCCAACACAAAAGGGGACCTGACTTCCCTGAAGCAACTGGAGCGAATTCCTGAAATCCCCATCGCAACTCAAGAAGTACCCCCGTTTCCAGCCGCAACTCGAGAAACACAAGAAAATTATTCCCTCAATGTGAGATCAGGAAATTTTGCGCTGCAGAATTTCAAGACAAATCCCACATTCCCGCTTGAAAGATAGAACGGTACGTGAAAGAGTTTATGCGACTAGAAATTTCCCTCTCACAACAGTCCAGATTGGAGAGGAGAACACACTTTATGGACTCAACTCGAAAAGGGGCCAATTCCCATTTTAGGGCTCGAGAGTAATCCCAAAGTTCCCCTTTCAACAAAAAGGGGGACATGACTTCCCTGAAGCAACCCGAGCGAGTTCCTGTGGTACCCGTTGCAACTCGAGAAGTAACCGCAGCTTACTGCCGAAACTGGGGAAACACCACAAAATTATCCACTAAATGCGAGATGAGGAAATTTTGCACTGCAGAATCTCAAGAGAAATCACAAATTCCCGCTTGAAAGGCAAAAGGGTACTTGATACCTTTTATGTGACTCAGAAAGTTCCCCCACACAGCCGTCAACTTTGGAGAGGAGAACACACTTTTGGACTCAACTCGAGAATTGGCCCTATTCCCGTGTAACGGTTCGAGAGTAAACCGGAAATCCGTCTCCAGCACAAAAGGGGACCTGACATCCCTGAAGCAACCCAAGCGAGTTCCTGAGGTCCCGTCGCAAAACACTAAGTACCCCAGCTTCACACCACAACTAGATAAACACTACAAAATTATCCAGTCAATGCGAGATGAGGAAATTTTGCGCTGCATTGTCTCAAGAGAACTCCCACATTCCCGCGTGAAAGGCAAAAGGATTCTTGAAACGCTTTAGGCGAATCAGAAAGTTCCCTCAGACTGCCATCCCCATTGGAGAGGAGAACACACTTTATGGACTCGACTCGAGAAGAGGCCCTGTTCCCACTAAAGGGCTCGAGAGCAATCTAGAAGTTCCCCTTCCAGCACAAAAGGGGAACTGACTTCCCTGAAGTAACTCGAGTGATTTCCTGAGGTCCCCGTCGCAACACGAGAATCACCACAAAATTATCCCCACAATACGAGATGAGGAAATTGTGCCCTGCAGAATCTCAAGGGAAATTCCACATTCCCTCTTGAAAGGCAAAAGAATACTTGACTCCATTTAGGTGACTCAGAATGGTCCCTAACATCCGTTCTAAGTGGAGTGGAGAACACAATTTATAAACTCAAATCGAGAAGAGGCAATATTCCTATTTTTCGACTCAAGAGTAATCTGGAAGTTCCCCTTCCAGAACAAAAGGGGATCTGACTTCACTGAAGTAACTCGAGTGAGTTCCTGTGGTCCCCGTCGCAACTCGAGAAGTACACGCTGCTTCCCGGCACAGCTCGAGAAACACAACAAATTATCCCCTAAATGCGAATGCGAGATGAGTTAATTTTGCGCTGCAGAATCTCAAGAGAAATCCCACATTCCCGCTTGAAAGGCAATATGGTACTTGACACAATTTATGCCACTCAGAATGTTCCCTAACATCCGTCCCCATTGGAGAGGAGAACACACTTTATGGACTCAACTCGAGAAGAGTCCCTATTCCCATTAAAGGGCTCAAGAGTAATCCGGACGTTCCCCTCCCACCAAAAAAGGGGACCTGACCTCCCTGAAGTAATTCGAGTGAGTTCTTGAGGTCTCCGTCGCAACTCGAGAAGTACCCACAGCTTTGACGCAATTCGAGAAACACAATAAAATTATCCCCTCAATGCGAGATGAGGAAATTTAGTGGTGCAGAATCTCAAGAGAAATCCCACAGTCCCGCTTGAGAGGCAAAAGGGTACTTGACACACTTTATGCCACTCAGAAAGTTTGCTAACATCTGTCCCCATTGGAGAGGAGAACACACTTAATGGACTCAACACGAGAAGAGGCCCATTTCCATTAAAGAGCTCGAGAGTAATCCGGAAGTTCCCTTTCCAGCACAAAATGGGACCTGATTTCCGTGACGTAACTCGAGTGAGTACCTGAGGTCCCCGTCGCAACTCAAAATATATCCCCAGATTCCTGCCGCAATTCGTAAACACCACAATATTATCCCCTCAATGCGAGATGAGGAAATTTTGCGGTGCAGAATTTCAAGAGAAATCCCACATTCCCGCTTTACAGTGAAAAGGATACTTGACTCACTTTAGGCGAATCAGAATGTTCCCTAACATCCGTCCTTAGTGGAGAGAACTCACTTTATGGAGTCAAATACAGAAGAGGCAATATTCACATTTAATGGCTCGAGAGAAATCCGGAAGTTCCCCTTCCAAAACAAAAGGGGACTTGACTTCCCTGAAACAACCCCAGCGAGTTACAGAGGTCCCCGTCTCAACTGGAGAAGTACCCCCTGCTTCCCGCCACAACTCGAGAAACACCACTAAATTATCCCCTCAATGCCAGATGAGGTAATTTTACGCTGCAGAATCTCAAGAGAAATCCCACATTCCCACTTGAAAGGCAAAAGTTTACTTCACACTTTATGCCACTCAGAAAGTTCCCTAACATCCGTCCCCATTGGAGAGGAGAACACACTTTATGGACTCAACTCGAGAAGAGGCCCTATTCCCATTAAAGGGCTCGAGAGTAATCCAGAAGTTCCCCTTCCAGCACAAAAGAGGACCTTACTTCCCTGAAGTAACTCGAGTGAGTCCCTGAGGTCCTCGTCCCTTTACGAGAAGTACCCCCAGCTTCCGCTGCAATTCGGGAAACACCACAAAATTATCCCCTCAATGTGACATGAGGAAATTTTGCGCTGCAAAATCTAAAGAGAAATCCCACATTCCCGCTTGAAAGGCAAAAGGTTACTTGACTCCCGTTAGGCCACTCAGAATGGTCCCAAACATTCGTCCTCAGTGGAGAGGAGAACACACTTTATGGAATCAAATCAAGAAGAGGCAATATTCCCATTAAAGGGCTCGAGAGTAAACCGGAAGTTCCCCTTACAACAACAAAGGGGACCTGACTTCCCTGAAGCAACCCGAGCGAGGTCCTGAGGTCCCCGACGCAACTCGAGCAGTACCCCCAGCTTCCCGCCGCAACTCGTGAAACACCACAAAATTATCCCTTCAATACGAGATGAGGAAATTTAGCGTGGTACAATCTCAAGAGAAATCCCACAGTCCCGCTTGAGAGGCAAAAGGGTACTTGACACACTTTATGCCTCTCAGAAAGTTTGCTAACATCCGTCCCCATTGGAGAGGAGAACACACTTAATGGACTCAACTCGAGAAGAGGCCCCTTTCCATGAAAGAGCTCGAGAGTAATCTGGAAGTTCCCTTTCCAGCACAAAAGGGGACCTGACTTCCGTGAAGTAACTCGAGTGAGTTCCTGAGGTCCCCGTCGCAACTCAAAAAGTACCCGAAGCTTCCCACCACAATTTGTAAACACCACAATATTATCCACTCAATGCGAGATGAGGAAATTTTGCGGTACAGAATCTCAAGAGAAATCCCACATTCCTGCTTGAAAGGCAAAAGTTTACTTGACACAATTAATGCCACTCAGAAAGTTCTCTAACATCCGTCTACCTTGAAGAGGAGAACACACTTTATGGACTCAACTCGAGAAGAGGCCCTATTTCAATTAAAGGACTCGAGAGTAATACTTAATTCCCCTTTCAGCACAAAAGGGGACCTGACTTCCCTGAAACAACCCGAGCGAGTTCCTGAGGTCCCCATCGCAACTCGAGAAGTACCCCCAGCTTCGACGCAATTCGAGAAACAAAATAAAATTATCCCCTCAATGAGAGATGAGGAAATTTAGCGCGGTAGAATCTCAAGACAAATCCCACATTCCCGCTTGAATGGCAAAAGCGTACTTGACACACTTTATGCCACTCAGAAATTTCCCTAATTTCCGTCCCAGTGGAGAGGAGAACACACTTTATGGACTCAAATCGAGAAGAGGCAATATTCCCATTTATCAGCTCGAGAGTAATCCAGAAGTTCCCCTTCCAACACCAAAGGGGACCTGACTTCCCTGAAGCAACCCGAGCGAGTTCCTGAGGTCCCCGTGGCAACTCGAGCATTACCCCCAGCTTCCCGCCGCATCTTGTGAAACAGCAAAAAATTATCCCCTCAATGCGCGATGAGGAAATTTTGTGCTGCAAAATCTAAAGAGAAATACCACATTCCCTCTTGAAAGGCAAAAGGGTACTTGACACCCTTCATGCGACTCCGAAAGTTCCCTCACAGAGCCGTCCCCAATGGAGAGGAGAGCACACTTTAGAAATTCAATTCAGGATGAGCCCCTATTCCCATTTAACGTCTAGAGGGTAAAGCAGAATATTCCCTTCCATCACAAAAGGGGATCTGACTTCCCTGAAGCAACCAGAGCGAGTTCCTAAGGTCCCTGTCACACCTCGAGCAGTACCCCTACCTTCCTGCCGCAACTCGAGAAACACCACGAAATTATCCCCTCAATGCCAGATGAGGAAATTTTGTGCTGCAGCATCTCAAGGGAAATACCACATTCCTTCTTGAAAGGCAAAAGGGTACTTGACACCCTTTATGCGACTTAGAAATGTTCCTCACACAGCCGTTCCCATTGGACAGGAGAACACACTTTATGAACTCAATTCGACATGAGCCCCTATTCCCATTTAACGGCTCAAGATTAAAACGGAAGTTCCCCTTCCAACACCAGAAGTTCCCCTTCCACCACCATAGGAGCCCTGACTTCCCTGAGGCAACCCGAGCGAGTTACTGAGGAATCCGTTGCAACTCGAGAAGTACCCCCAGCTTCCTGCCACAACTCGAGAAACACCACAAAATTATCCCCTCAATGCGTGATGATTAAATTTTGCACTGCAGTATCTCTAGAGACATACCGCATTCTCTCTTGAAATTCTAAATGATACTTGACACCCTTTATGCGACTCAGAAATTTCACTAACATCAGGCCCCATTGGAGAGGAGAACACACTTTATGGACTCAATTCGAGATGAGCCC
Organism: Moschus berezovskii; assembly: GCF_049115385.1. Lineage (NCBI taxonomy): Eukaryota > Metazoa > Chordata > Mammalia > Artiodactyla > Moschidae > Moschus > Moschus berezovskii. The sequence goes on along the minus strand of NC_142467.1, from coordinate 112,914,761 downwards.
CTATTCCCATTTAACGGCTCGAGAGTAATCCGGAAGTTCCCCTTCCAACACCAAAGGGGACCTGACTCCCCTGAAGCAACCCGAGCGAGGTCCTGAGGTCTCCGTCGCAACTCGAGGATTACCCCCAGCTTCCCGCCGCAACTCGTGAAACAACAGAAAATTATCCCCTCAATGCGAGATGAGGAAATTTTGCACTGCACAATCTCAAGAGAAATACCACATTCCCTCTTGAAAGGCAAAATGGTACTTGACACCCTTTATGCGACTCAGAAATTTCCCTCACACAGCCGTCCCCAATGGAGAAGAGAACACACTTTATGGACTCAATTCGAGATGAGGCCCTATTCCCATTTAATGGCTCGAGAGTAACCCGGAAGTTCCCCTTCCAACACCAAAGGGGACCTGACATCCCTGAAGCAACCCTAGCAAGTTCCTGAGGTCCCCGTCGCAACTCGAGCAGTACCCCCAGCTTCCCGCCGCAACTCGTGAAACACCACAAAATTATCCCCTCAATGCGAGATGAGGAAATTTAGCACGGTAGAATCTCAGGAGAAATCCCACAGTCCCGCTTGAGAGGCAAAAGAGTATTAGACACACTTTATGCCACTCAGAAAGTTTGCTAACATCCGTCCCCATTGGAGAGAACACACTTAATGGACTCAACTTGAGAAGAGGCCCCTTTCCATGAAAGAGCTCAAGAGTAATCTGGAAATTCCCTTTCCAGCACAAAAGGGGACCTGACTTCCCTGAAGTAACTCGAGTGAGTACCTGAGGTCCCCGTCGCAACTCAAAAAGTACCCGAAGCTTCCCACCACAATTCATAAACACCACAATGTTATCCCCTCAATGCAAGATGAGGAAATTTTGCGGTGCAGAATCTCAAGAGAAATCCCACATTCCTGCTTGAAAGGCAAAAGTTTACTTGACACACTTTATGCCACTCAGAAAGTTCTCTAACATCCGTCCACATTGGAGAGGAGAACACACTTTAAGGACTCAAATCGAGAAGAGGCCCTATTTCAATTATAGGACACGAGAGTAAAACTTGAATTAAGTATTCAAGTATTCCAGCACAAAAGGGGACCTGAAGTCAAATCCAGAAGAGGCAATATTCCCATTTAACTGCTAGAGAGAAATCCGGAAGTTCCCCATCCAACACAAAGGGGACTTGACTTCCCTGAAACAACCCCGGCGAGTTACAGAGGTCCCCGTCTCAACTGAAGAAGTACCCCCTGCTTCCCGCCACAACTCGAGAAAACCCACCAAATTATCCCCTCAATGTGAGATGAGGTAATTTTACGCTGCAGAATCTCAAGAGAAATCCCACATTCCCGCTTGAAAGGCAAAAGTTTACTTGACACATTTTATGCCACTCAGAAAGTTCCCTAACATCCGTCCCCATTGGAGAGGAGAACACACTTCATGGACTCAACTCGAGAAGAGGCCCTATTTCCATTAAAGGGCTCGAGAGTAATCTGGATGTTCCCCTTCCAGCACAAAAGAGGACCTTACTTCCCTGAAGTAACTCGAGTGAGTCCCTGAGGTCCTCGTCCCTTTACGAGAAGTACCCCCAGCTTCCCACTGCAATTCGGGAAACACCACAAAATTATCCCCTCAATATGACATGAGGAAATTTTGCGCTGCAAAATCTAAAGAGAAATCCCACATTCCCGCTTGAAAGGCAAAAGGTTACTTGACTCCCGTTATGCGACTCAGAATGGTCCCTAACATTCGTCCTCAGTGGAGAGGAGAACACACTTTATGGAATCAAATCAAGAAGAGGCAATATTCCCATTAAAGGGCTCGAGAGTAAACCGGAAGTTCCCCTTCCAACACAAAAGGGAACCGGATTTCCCTGAAGTAACTCGAGCCAGTTCCTGAAGTCCCCTTCGCAACTCGAGAAGTACCCCCTGCTTCCCGCCAAAACTCGAGAAACACCACAAAATTAACCCATCAATGCGAGATGAGGAAATTATGCACTGCAGAATTTCAAGAGAAATCGCACATTCCCGCTTGAAACGCAAAACCATACTTGACTCTATTTAGCCGAATCAGAATGGTCACTAACATCCATCCTTAGTGGAGAGGAGAACACACTTTATGGACTCAAATCGAGAAGAGGCAATATTTCCATTCATCAGCTCGAGAGTAATCCGGAAGTTCCCCTTCCAACACAAAAGGGGACTTGACTTCCTTGAAGCAACCAGAGCGAGTTCCTGAGGACCCCGTCGCAACTCCAGAATTACCCACTGCTTCCCGCCACAAATCTTGAAACACCACGAAATTATCCCCTCAATGCGAGATGAGGAAATTTTGTGCTGCAGAATCTCAAGAGAAATACCACATTCCTTCTTGAAAGGCAAAAGGGTACTTGACACCCTTTATGTGACTTATAATTGTTCCTCACACAGCCGTTCCCATTGGACCGGAGAACACACTTTATGGACTCAATTCGACATGAGCCCCTATTCCCATTTAACGGCTCAAGATTAAAACGGAAGTTCCCCTTCCAACACCAGAAGTTCCCCTTCCACCACCATAGGAGACCTGACTTCCCTGAGGCAACCCGAGCGAGTTACTGAGGAATCCGTTGCAACTCGAGAAGTACCCCCAGCTTCCTGCCACAACTCGAGAAACACCACAAAATTATCCCCTCAATGCGTGATGATTAAATTTTGCACTGCAGAATCTCTAGAGACATACCGTATTCGCTCTTGAAATTCTAAATGATACTTGACACCCTTTATGCGACTCAGAAATTTCACTAACATCAGGCCCCATTGGAGAGGAGAACACACTTTATGGACTCAATTCGAGATAAGCCCCTATTCCCATTTAACGGCTCGAGAGTAATCCGGAAGTTCCCCTTCCAACACCAAAGGGGACCTGACTCCCCTGAAGCAACCCGATCGAGGTCCTGAGGTCCCTGTCGCAACTCGAGCATTACCCCCAGCTTCCCGCCGCAACTCGTGAAACAACAGAAAATTATCCCCTCAATGCGAGATGAGGAAATTTTGCGCTGCAAAATCTCAAGAGAAATACCACACTCACTCTTGAAAGCTAAAAGGGTACTTTACAACCTTTATGCGACTCTGAAATTTCCCTCACACTGCCGTTCCCATTGGACAGGAGAACACACTTTATGGACTCAATTCGACATGAGCCCCTATTCCCATTTAACGGCTCAAGATTAAAACGGAAGTTCCCCTTCCAACACCAGAAGTTCCCCTTCCACCACCATAGGAGACCTGACTTCCCTGAGGCAACCCGAGCGAGTTACTGAGGAATCCGTTGCAACTCGAGAAGTACCCCCAGCTTCCTGCCACAACTCGAGAAACACCACAAAATTATCCCCTCAATGCGTGATGATTAAATTTTGCACTGCAGAATCTCTAGAGACATACCGTATTCGCTCTTGAAATTCTAAATGATACTTGACACCCTTTATGCGACTCAGAAATTTCACTAACATCAGGCCCCATTGGAGAGGAGAACACACTTTATGGACTCAATTCGAGATAAGCCCCTATTCCCATTTAACGGCTCGAGAGTAATCCGGAAGTTCCCCTTCCAACACCAAAGGGGACCTGACTCCCCTGAAGCAACCCGATCGAGGTCCTGAGGTCCCTGTCGCAACTCGAGCATTACCCCCAGCTTCCCGCCGCAACTCGTGAAACAACAGAAAATTATCCCCTCAATGCGAGATGAGGAAATTTTGCGCTGCAAAATCTCAAGAGAAATACCACACTCACTCTTGAAAGCTAAAAGGGTACTTTACAACCTTTATGCGACTCTGAAATTTCCCTCACACTGCCGTTCCCATTGGACAGGAGAACACACTTTATGGACTCAATTCGACATGAGCCCCTATTCCCATTTAATGGCTAGAGAGTAAACCGGAAGTTCCCCTTCCAAAAACAGAGGGGACCTGACTTCTCAGAAGCAACCCAAGCGAGTTCCTGAAGTCCCCTTCGCAACTCGAGAAGTACTCCCAGCTTCCCGCCAAAAATCGAGAAAGACAACAAAATTATCCCCTCAATGCGAGATGAGGAAATTTTGCGCTGCAGAATTTCCAGAGAAATTCGACATTCCTGCTTGAACGTCAAAAGGCTACTGGACTCCATTTAGGCGACTCAGAATCGTTCCTAACTTCCGTCCTCAGTGGAAAGGAGAAAACACTTTATGGACTCAAATGGAGAAGAGGCAATATTCCATTTTAACCGCTTTAGAGTAATCTGGTAGTTCCCCTTCCAACACAAAAGGGGACTTGACTTCCCTGAAGCAACCCGAGCGAGTTCCTGAGATCCCCGTCGAACTCGAGAAGTACCCTCTGCTTCCCGCCGCAACTAGAGAAACACCACAAAATTATCCCCTCAATTCGAGATGAGGAAATTTTGCGCTGCAGAATCTCAAGACAAGTCCCACATTCCCGTTTGAATGGCAAAAGCGTACTTGACACACTTTATGCCACTCAGAAATTTCCCTAATTTCCGTCCCCAGTGGAGAGGAGAACACACTTTTTGGACTCAACACGAGAAGAGGCCCTTTTCCCATTAAAGGGCTCGAGAGTAATCTGGAAGTTCTCCTTCCAGAGAAAAAGGGGACCTGACTTCCCTGAAGTAACTCGAGTGAGTTCCTGAGGTCCCCGTCGAAACTCAAGAAGTACCCCCAGCCTCCCGCCGCAATTCTAGAAACACCACAAAATTATCCCCTCAATGCGAGATGCGGAAATTTTGTGCTGCAGAATCTCAAGAGAAATACCACATTCCCGCTTGAAACGCAAAAGGGTACTTGACTCCCTTTAGGAGACTCAGAATGGTCCCTAACATCCGTGCTCTTTAAGATAAGAAGAAACTTTATGGACTCAAATCGAGTAGAGGCAATATTCCCATTTAACAGCTCGAGAGTAATCCAGAATTTCGCCTTCCAACACAAAACGGGACTTGACTTCCCAGTAGCAACCCGAGGGAGGTACTGAGGTCCCCGTGGCAATTCGAGAAGTACTCCCTGCTTCCCGCCGCAACTCGACAAACACCACGAAATTATCCTCTCAATGTGAGATGAGGTAATTTTGCACTGCAGAATCTCAAAGGAAATCCCACATTCACTCATATAAGGCAAAAGGGTACTTGATTCCATTTAGGCGACACAGAATGGTCCCTAACATCTGTCCTCAGTGGAGAAGAGTACACACTTTATAACTCAAATCGAGAAGAGGCAGTATTCCCATTAAAGGGCTTGAGAGTAAACCGGAAGTTCCCCTTCCAACTCAAAAGGGAACGTGACTTCCCTGAAGCAACCAGAGTGAGTTCCTGAGGTCCCCTTCGCAACTCAAGAGATATACCCCCTGCTTCCCACCGCACCTCGAGAAACACCACGAAATTATCCCCTCAAAGCGAGATGAGGATATTTTGTTCTGCAGAATCTCAAGAGAAATACCACATTCCTTCTTGAAAGGCAAAAGTGTACTTGACAACCTTTATGCGACTCAGAAATGTTCCTCACACAGCCGTTCCCTTTGGACAGGAGAACACAATTTATGGACTCAATTCGACATGAGCCCTTATTCCCATTTAACGGCTCGAGAGTAAACCGGAAGTTCCTCTTCCAATACCAAAGGAGACCTGACTTCCCTGAGGCAACCCAAGCGAGTTACTGAGGAATCCGTTGCAACTCGAGAAGTACCCCCAGCTTCCTGCCGCAACTCAAGAAACACCACAAAATTATCCTCTCAATGCGTGATGATTAAATTTTGCACTGCAGAATCTCTAGAGACATACCGCATTCTCTCTTGAAAGGCAAAAGGGTACTTAACTCCCTTTAGGCGACTCAGAATGTTCATTAACATCCGTCCTCAGTGGAGAGGAGTACACATTTTATGGACTCAAATCGAGAAGAGGCAATATTCCCATTTAACGGCTCGAGAGTAATCCGGAAGATTCCCTCCCAACACAAAACGGGACTTGACTTCCCTGAAGCAACCCGAGCGAGGTCCTGAGGTCCCCATCGCAACTCGAGAAGTGCCCCCTGCTTCCTGCCGCAACTGAAAAAAACACCACAAAATTTTCCCCTCAATTCGAGATAAGGTAATTTTGCGGTGCAGAATCTCAAGAGAAATCCCACTTTCCCGCCTGAAAGGCAAAAGTGCAATTGACACAATTTATGCCACTAAGAAAGTTCCCTAATATCCGTCCTTATTGGAGAGCAAAACACACTTTATCAACTCAATCGAGAAGAGGCCCTATTCCCATTAAAGGGCTTGAGAGTATTGCGGAAGTTCCCCTTCCAGCACAAAAGAGGATCTGACTTCCCTGAAGTAACTCTAGTGAATGCCCGAGGTCCCCGTGGTAACTCGAGGAGTTCCCCCCGCTTCACACCGCAATTCGAGAAACACCACAAAATTATCCCCTCAATGCGAGATGAGGAAATTTTGCGCTGCAGAATCTCAAGAAAAATCCCACATTCCCGCTTGAAAGGCAAAAGGGTACTTGCCTCCCTTCAGGCGAGTTAGAATGGTCCCTATCATCCATCTTCAGTGGAGAGAACACACTTTATGGACTCAAATCGAGAAGAGGCAATATTCCCATTTAACGGCTCGAGAAGAATCCGGAAGTTCCCCTTCCAACACAAAAGCGGACTTGACTTCCCTGAAGCAACCCGAGCGAGTTCCTGAGGCCCCCGTCGCAACTCGAGAAATACCCTCTACTTCCAGCGGCAACTCGAGAAACACCACAAAATTATCCCCTCAATGCGAGATGAGGAAATTTTGCACTGCAGAATCTCAAGAGAAAATCCACATTCCCGCTTGAAAGGCAAAAGTGTACTTGACACCCTTTATGCGACTCAATAAGTTCCCTCAAACTGCCGTCCCCATTGGAGACGAGAACACACTTTAAGGACTCAACTCGAGAAGAGGCCCTATTGCCATTTAAGGGCTCGAGATTAAATAGGACATTCCCCTTCCGACACTAAAGGGGACCGGACTTCCCTGAAGCGACCCGAGCGAGTTCCTGTGGTACCAGTCGCAACTCGAGAAGTACCCCCATTTTCCCGCCGCATCTCGAGAAACAGCACAAGATTATACCTTCAGTGTGAGATGAGGAAAATTTCCGCTGCAGAATCTCAAGAGAAATCCCACATTCACACTTCAAAGGCAAAAGGGTCCTTTACACACTTTATGCGACTCAGAAAATTCACTCAAACAACCGTACACATTGCAGGAGAGAACACATTTTATGGACTCAATTCGGAAAGAGGCCCTATATGCATTTAACGTCTCGAGAGTAATCCTGAAATTTCCCTTCCAACACAATAGGGGACCTGACTTCCCTGAATCAACCGTAGCGAGTTGCTGAGGTCCATGTCCCAACTCGAGATGTACCCCCAGCTCCCCGCAGAAACTCGAGAAACACCACAAAGTTATCACCTCAATGCAGATGAGGTAATTTTGCGCTGCAGAATCTCAAGAGAAAACCGAAATTCCTGCTTGAAAGGCAAAAGTGTACTTGACACCCCTAATGTGACTCAGATATTTCCCTCAAACAACCGTCCCCATTGGAGAGGAGGACACATTTTATGGACTCAACTCGAGAAGAGGCCCTATTCCCACTTAAGGGCATGAAAGTCATCCCGACGTTCCCAGTCCAACACAAAAGGGGACCTGACATCCTGAAGCAACCTGAGGGATTTACTGAGATCCCCTTCGCAACTCGAGAAGTACACCCAGATTCCCGCCGCAACTCGAGAGAAACCACAAAATTATCCCCTCAATGCGAGATGAGGAAATTTTGAGCTGCAGAATCTCAAGAGAAATCCCTCATTCCCGCTTGAAAGGTAAAAGGATACTTGACACCCTTTATACGACTCAGAAAGTTCCCTCACACAGCCGTCCCAATTGGAGAGGAAAACACATTTTTTGGACTCTAAACTAGATGAGGTCCATTTCCATTTAACGGCTCGAAACTAATCCAGAAATTCCCCTTCCAACACAAAAGGTGACCTGACTTCCCTGAAGCAACACGAGCGAGTTCCTGACGTCCCCATCTCAACTCGAGAAATACGCCCAGCTTCACGCCGCAACACGGGAAACACCACAAAATTATCCCCTCAATCCGAGATGAGGAAATTTTGTGCTACAAAATCTCAAGACAAATTCCACATTCCCGCTTGAAATGCGAAAGGTTACTTGACACACTTTTAGCGACTTACAAAGATCCCTAACATTTGTCTCCATTGGAGTGGAGAACCCTCTTTATGGACTCAAATCAAGAAGAGGCTCTATTCCCATTTAAGGGCTCGAGAGTTAACCGGAATTTCCCTTCCATCAAAAAAGGGGAGCTGACTTACATGAAGCAACCCGAGCGAGTACCTGAAGTCCCAGTTGCAACTCGAGTAGTACCACTAAATACACGACGCAACACGAGAAACACCACAAAATTATCTCCTCAGTGCGAGATGAGGAAATTTTGCGCTGCAGAATCTCAAAAAAATCCCACATCCCGCTTGAAAGGCAAAAGGTGGTTGACACGCTTTATGCGACTCAGAAAGTTCCCTCACACAGCCATCCCCATTGGACAGGAGAATACACTTTATGGACTCAATTCGAGATGAGGCCCTAAACCCATTTAACGGCTAGAGAATAAGCCAGAAGTTGCCCTTCCAACACATAAGGGGAACTGACTTTCCTGAAGCAACCCCAGCGAGTTCCTGAGGTCCCCGTCGCAACTCGAGAAGTACCCCCAGCTTCCTGACGCAACACGAGAAACACCACAAAATTATCTCCTCAGTGCGAGATGAGGAATTTTTTGCTGCATAATCTCAAGAGTAATCCCACATTCCCCCTTGAAAGGCAAAAGGGAACTTGACAACATTTATGCAACTCAGAAAGTTCCCTCACACAGCTGTCCCCATTGCAGAGGAGAACACACTTTATGGACTCAATTCGAGAAGAGGCCCTATTCCCAATTAACGGCTCGAGAGTAAACCGGAAGTTCCCCTTCCAACACAAAAGGGAAACTAACTTTCCTGATGCAAATCGAGCTAGTTCCTGAGGTCCCCGTCACAACTCGAGAAGTACCCCCAGCTTCCCGACTCAACTCGAGAAACACCAGAAAATTATTCCCTAATGTGAGATGAGGAAACTTTGTGCTGCAGAATCTCAAGAGAAATCCCACATTCCCTCTTGAAAGGAAAAAGGGTACTTGACACCCTTTATGGGACTCAGAAAGTTCCCTCACACAGCTGTACCCATTGGAGAGGAGAACACACGTTATGGACTCAATTCGAGATGAGGCCCTATTGCCATTTAACCACTTGAGAGTAACAGGAAGTTCCCCTTCCAACACAAAAGGGGACCTGACTTCCCTGAAGCGACCTGAGGGATTTACTGAGATCCCCTTCGCAACTCGAGAAGTACACCCAGATTCCCGCCGCAACTCGAGAGACACCACAAAATTATCCCCTCAATGCGAGATGAGGAAATTTTGAGCTGCAGAAACTCAAGAGAAATCCCTCATTCCCACTTGAAAGGCAAAAGGTTACTTGACACCCTTTATACGACTCAGAAAGTTCCCTCACACAGCCGTCCCAATTGGAGAGGAAAACACATTTTTTGGACTCAAAATTAGATGAGGTCCTATTCCCATTTAACTGCTCGAGAATAAACCGGAAGTTAGCCTTCCAACATATAAGGGGAACTGACTTTCCTGAAGCAACCCCAGCGAGTTCCTGAGGTCTGTGTCGCAACTCGAGAAAAACCCCCAGCTTCCCGACGCAACTCGAGAAACACAAGAAAATTATCCCTTCAATGCGAGATGAGGAATTTTTCGCTGCATAATCTCAAGAGTAATCCCACATTCCCTCTTGAAAGCCAAAAGGGAACTTGACACCCTTTATGCGCCTCAAAAGTTCCCTCACACAGCTGTTCACATTGGAAAGGAGAACACAATTTTTGGACTCAATTCGAGATGAGGCCCTATTCCCATTTAACGGCTTGAGAGTAAACCGGAAGTTCCCCCTTCCAACCCAAAAGGGAACCTAACTTCCCTAATGCAACCCGAGTTAGTTCCTGAGGTCCCCATCACAACTCGAGAAGTACTCCCAGCTTCCCACCGCAACTCGAGAAGCACTACATAATTATCCCCTCAATGTGAGATGAGGAAATTTTGCGCTTTAGAATCTCAAGAGAAATACCACATTCCCTCTTGAAAGGAAAAAGGGTACTTGACACCCTTTATGCTACTCAGAAAGTTCCCTCAAACAGCCGTGCCCAATGGACAGAAGAACACACTTTATGGACTCAATTCGAGATGAGGCCCTATTCCCATTTAACGGCTCGAGAGTAAACCGGAAGTTCCCCTTCCAACACAAAAGGGGAACAGACTTCCCTGACGCAATCCGAGCGAGTTCCGACGTCCCCTTCTTAACTTCAGAAGTTCCGCAGCTTCCCGCCACAACTTAAGAAACACCAAAAATTATCCCCTCAATGCGAGATGAGGAAATTTTGCGCTGCAGAATCTCAAGAGAAATACCACATTCCCGCTTGGAAGGCAAAAGGGTACTTGACACCCTTTATGCGACTCAGAAAGTTCCCTCAAACCTCCGTGCCCATTGGAGAGGAGAACACACTTTATGGACCCAATTCGAGATGAGGCCCTATTATCATTTAAGGGCTCGAGAGTAAACCGGAAGTTCCATTTCCAACACAAAATGGGACCTGACTTCCCTGAAGCAACCCGAGCGTATTCCGGAGGTCCCCGTCGCAACTCGAGAAGTACACCAAGCTTCCCTCCCCAACTCGAGAAACAAAACAAAATTATGCCCTCACTGCTAGATGAGGAAATTTTGCGCTGAAGAATCTCAAGAGAAATACCACATTCCCTCTTGAAAGGCAAAAGAGTACTTGACACCCTTCATGCGACTCAGAAAGATCCCTCACACAGCAGTCCCCATGGGATAGGAGAACACATTTTATGGACTCAGTTCGAGATGAGACCCTATTCCCATTTAACGGCTCGAGAGTAAACACGAAGTTCCCCTTCCAACACAAAAGGTGACCTGACTTCCCTGAAGCAACCCTAGCGAGTTCCTGAAGTCCCTTTCGCAACTCGAGAAGTACCACCTGCTTCGAGCATCAACTCGAGAAACAGCACAAAATAAACTCCTCAATGCGAAATGAAGTCATTTTGCACTGCATAATCTCAAAAGAAATCCCACATTCCCGCTTGAAATGCAAAAGGGTACTTGACAAACATTATGCTACTCAGAAAGTTCCCTAACATCAGTACCCATGGGGTGGAGAACACACTTTATGGACTCAACGCGAGAAGAGACCCTATTCCCATTAACGGGCTCGAGAGTAATCCGGAAGTTCCCCTTCCATCACAGAAGGGGACCTGACTTCCCTGAAGTAGCTCCAATGAGTTCCTGAGGTCCCCGTTGTAACTCGAGTATTACCCCCAGCTTCTCACTGCAATTCGAGAAACACAACAAAATTATCCCCTCAATGCGAGATGAGGAAATTTTGCGCTTTAGAATCTCAAGAGAAATCCCACATTCCCACTTGAAATGCAAAAGCGTACTTGAGAAGCATTATGCTACTCAGAAAGTTCCCTAACATCCGTCAGCATGGGGTGGAGAACACACTTTATGGACTCAACTCGAGAAAAGGCCCTATTCCCATTTTACGGCTCGAGAGTATTCCGAAATTTCTCCTTCCAGCAAAAAGGGAACTGACTTCCCTGAAGCAACCCGAGCAAGTTCCTGAGTTCCCAGTCGCATTTCGTAAAATACTCCACCTACCAGGCCCAACTGGAGAAACACCTCAAAATTATTCCCTCAATGCGAGATGAGGTATTTGTGCACTGAAGAATCTCAAGAGGAATCCCACATTTCTGCTTGAAAGGCAAAAGGTTATTTGACACACTTTATGCGACTCAGAAAGTTCCCTAACAGACGTCCCCATTGGAGAGGAGAACACAATTTAAGGACTCAACTCTAGAAGAGGCCCTGTTCCCATTTAACGTCTTGGGAGTAATCCGGAATTTTCCCTTCCAACACAAAAGGGAACCTGACTTCTCTGGGACAACCCGAGCGAGTTCCTGAGGTCCCCATCGCAACTTGAGAAGTACCCAACTTCCCGCCGTAAATCGAGAAACACCAGAAAATTATCCCCTCAATGTGAGATGACTAAAATTTTTTGCTGCAGAATCTCAAGAGACATCCCACATTCCCTCTAGAAAGGCAAAAGTGTACTTGACAAACTTTATGAGACTCAGAAAGTTCCCTCACACAGTCGTCCCCATTGGTGAGGAAAATACACTTTTTGGACTCAACATGAGAAGAGGTGCTATTCCCCTTTAACGGTTCGAGAGTAATCCTGAGGTTTCCCCTACTTCACAAAAGGGGAATTTACTTCCCTGTAGGAACCCGAGTGAGTTCCTGACGTCCTGCTCTCAACTCGAGATGTACCCCCAGCTTCTGGCCTCAACAGGCATAACACCACAAAATTATCCCTTCAATGCGTGATGAGGAAATTTTGCGCAGCACTATTCAAGAGAAATCCCACATTCTTGACTGAAAATCAAAAGGGTACTTGACACCCTTTATGCGACATATAAATTTCCCTCACACAGACGTCCCAGTTGGAGAGTAGAACACACTTTATGGACTCAACTCGAGAAGAGGCCCTATTCCCATTTAACAGCTCGAGAGTAATCCGGAAGTTCCCCTTCCAACAAAAAAGGGGACCTGACCTACCTGAAGCAACCCGAGCGAGTTCCCGAGTTCCCTGTCACAACTCGAGAATTACCCCAATCTTCCCGCCGCAACTCGAGAAACACCAAAAAAATTATCCCCTCAATGCGAGATGAGGAAATTTTCCTCTACAGAATCTCAAGAGAAATCAAATATTCCCACTTAAAAGGCAAAAGTGTACTTGAAACCCTTTATGGGACTCAGAAATTTCCCTCAATCAGCCATCCCCACTGGAGAGTAGAACACAATTTATGGACTCAAATCGAGAAGAGGCCCTATTTCCATTTAATGGATCGAGAGTAATCCCGAAATTCCCCTCCCAACACAAAAGCGGACCTGATTTCCCTGACGAAACCCAAGCGAGTTAATGAGGTCCCCGTCACAACTCGAGAAGTTCCCCCAACTTTCCGCCGAAACTCGAGAAACACCACAAAATTATCCCCTCAATGTGAGGTGAGGAAATTTTGCACTGAAGAATCTCAAGAGAAATCCTACTTTCCCGCTTGAAAGGCAAACGGGTACTTGAAACGCTTTATGTGACTCAGAAATTTCCCTCACACAGTCATCCCCACTGGAGAGTAGAACCTACTTTATGGACTCAACTCGAGAAGAGGCCCTATTTCCATTTAACGGCTCGAGAGTAATCCCGAAATTCCCTTTCCATTAAATAGGGGACCTAACTTCCCTGAAGCAACACGAGCGAGTTCCTGAATTTCATGTCGCAACTCGATATGTACCCCCAGCTTCCCGCATGAACAGGAGAAACACAACAAAATTATCCCCTCAATGCGAGATGAGGAAATTTTTCACAGCACTATTCAAGAGAAATCCCACATTCTTGGCTGAAAATCAAAAGTGTACTTGACACTCTTTATGCGACACATAAATTTCCCTCACACAGACGTCCCAGTTGGACAGGAGAACACACATTATGGACTCAACTCGAGAAGAGGCCCTATTCCCATTTAATAGCTCGAGAGTATTCCTGAAATTCCCCTTCCTTCACAAAAGGGGAATTGACTTCTCTAAAGCAACACGAGCGAGTAGCTGAGGTCCCGTGGCAACTTGAGAAGTACACCCAGCTACCCCCAACTCGAGAAACACCACAAAATTATCTCCTCAAAGCGAAATGAGGAAATTTTGGGCTGCAGATCTCAAGAAAAGACACACATTCCCGCTTGAAAGGCAAAAGGCTACTTGACAAACTTTGTGCGACTCAGAAAATTCCCTCAAACAGCCGCCCCATTGGAGAGGAAATCACACTTTTTGGACTAAACTCGAGAAGAGGTCCTATTCCCATTTAATGGCTCGAAAGTAATCCGGAAGTTCCCCTTCCAACAAAAAAGGTGACATTATTCCATGAAGCAACTCGAGCGAGTTCCTGAGGTCTCTGTTGCAACTCGAGAAGTACCTACAGCTTCCCACTGAAACTCGAGAAACACCACAAAATTATCCCCTCAAAGCGAAATGAGGAAATTTTGGGCTGCAGAATTTCAGAGAATTCCAACATTCCCGCTTGAAAGGCATAAGTGTACTTGACACCCCTTATGCGACTCAGAAAGTTCCCTCAAACAGCATTCCCGCTTGGAGAGTAGAACTCACATTATGGACTAAACTCGAGAAGAGGCTCTATTCCCATTTAATGCCTCTGGAGTAACCTGGAAGTTCCTCTTCCGAGACAAAAGGGGAACTGACTTTCCTGAAGCAACCCGAGCGAGTTCATGAGGTCCTCGTCGTAACTCGAGAAGTACCCCAAGATTCCCGTAGACACTAGAGAAAAACAACAAAATTATCCCCTCAATTCGAGATGAGGAAATTTTGCGCTTCAGAATCTCAAGAGAAATCCCACATTCCCTGTTGAAAGGCAAAAGGATACTTGACGTCCTTAATGGGACTCAGAAAGTTCCCTCACACAGCCGTCCCCATTTGAGAGGAGAACACACTTTATTGCCTCACCTTGAGAAGAGGCCCTTTTCCCATTTAACGTCGTGAAAGTAATCCCGAATTTCCACTTGCTTCACAATAGGGGACTTGACTTCCCTGAAGCAACCGGAATGAGTTCCCGAGGTCGCCCTTGTACCTCGAACATTACTACCAGCTTCCCACCGCTTCTCGGAAAACACCACAAAATTATCCGCTCAGTGCGAGATTAGGTAATTTTGTGCTGCAGGATCTCAAGAGAAAAGCCACATTCCTGATTGAAAGGCAAAATGGTAGTGACACCGTTTATGTAACTCAGAAAGTTCCCTCACACATATGTCCTGATTGGAGAGGAAAAAACACTTTATGGGCTCAACACGAGAAGAGGCCCTACTCCGATTTAATGGCTCGAGAGTAATCCGGAAGTTCCCCTTCCAACAAAAAAGGGGACCTGACTTCCCTGAAGCAACCCAAGCGAGTTCCTGAGGTCCCCGTCTCAACTCGAGAAGTACCCCCAGCTTCCCGCGAAATCTCGAGAAACACCACAAAAATATGGCCTCAATGCGGCATGAGGAAATTTTGTGTGGCAGTATCTCAAGAGAAATCCCACATTCCCACTTGAAAGGCAAAAGGGTACTTGACACCTTTTATGTGACTCAGAAATTTCCCTCACACAGCCATCCCCATTGTAGAGGAGAACACACTTAATGGACTCAATTCGAGATGAGGCCCTATTCCCATTAAATGCCCTGAAAGTAATCCAGAAGTTCCCCTTTCAACACAGAACGGAGACCTGACTTCCCTGAAGCAACCCGATCTAGTTCCTGTAGTCTCCGTTTCAACTCTAGAAGTACCCCCAGCTTCCCGCCGTAACTCGAGAAACACCACAAAAATATGGCCTCAATGCGAGATGAGGAAATTTTGCGTGGAAGTATCTCAAGAGAAATCCCACATTCCCACTTGAAAGGCAAAATGGTACTTGACAGCCTTTATGCGGCTCAGAAATTTCCCTCACACAGCCGTCCCCATTGGAGAGGAAAACACACTTTTTGGACTCAACCTGAGTGAAGGACCTATTCCCATTTAACGCCTGGAGAGTGATCCGGAAGTTCCCTTTCCAACACAAAAGGAGAGCTGACTTTCCTGAAGGAACCCGAGCGAGTTCCTGAGGTCCCTGTCTCAACTAGAGAAATACCCGCAGCTTCCCATCGAAACTCTAGAAACACCACAAAAATATGGCCTCAATACGAGATGAGAAAATTTTGGGCAGCAGAATCTCAAGAGAAATCCCACAATCCTGACTCCAAGAGCATACTCTATACAATCTCCAGGTACAAATGAAACTCTAAAGTGGCCCATCAACCGTATTACAACTCGAGAAGAAAGCGAAGTTCCAGGCCTGAACAAGAGATGAGGCCTGAATACCCTGGAGAATATTGAGAACAACCGCGTGATACCTGTCTCCACTGGAGAAGAACAAACAGTTGACCGACACAACGCTAAATGCGACTCTATACCTCTGCTGCTCCTTATACAGGAATCTCAAGGTTCCCCTTTAAAAACGATAGAAGAACTGACTTCCCTGGGGCAACACGAGCGAGTTCCTGAGGTCCCCGTCGCAACTCGAGAAGAACCCCGAGCTTCCCTCCGCAAGTAGAAAAACACCACAAAATTGTCCCCTCAATGCGAGATGAGGAAGTTTTCAGCTGCTGAATCTCAAGAGAAATCCCACATTCCCGCTTGAAAGGCGAACAGGTACTTGACACCCTTTATGCGACTCAGAAAGTTCCCTAACACAGCCGTCCCCATTGGAGAGGAGAACACAATTTATGGACTGAACTCTTGAAGAGGCCCTATTCCCATTTAACAGCTTGAGAGTAAGCCCGAATTTCTCCTTCTAACACAAAAGGGGTCCTGACTTCACTGAAGCATCACGAGCGAGTTCCTGAGGTCCCAATCACAAGTCGAGATAAACCCCAACCTTCCCGCCGCAACTCGAGAAACACCACAAAATTTTCCCCTCAATGCGAGGTGAGGAAATTTTCTGCTGCAGAATCTCAAGAGAAATCCCACATTACAGCTTGAAAGGAGAATGGGAACTTGACACCCTTTATGCAACTGAGAAAGTTCCCTAACACAGCCGTCCCCATTGCAGAGAACAAAATTTACGGACTCACTCGAGAAGAGGCCCTATTCCCATTGAACGGCTCAAGGGTAATCCTGAAGTTCCACTTTCAACACAAAGGGAACCTGACTTCTCAGAAGCAACACGGGGGATTACCCGAGGTCCCCGTCGCAAATCGAGAGGGAGCCGAAGCTTCCCACCGACACTCAAGAAAATCCACAAGATTGTACCCTCAAGGCGAGATGAACAACATTTCCATTTCAGATTCGGTAAGAGAAATTCCACATTCCCACTTGAAACTCGACACGTTACTTAACATCCTTTATGCGACTAAAAACTAAACCGACATACACAGCCCCAATCCCGAGGAACACCGAGTTTCTTGCCACACTGACAAAATGCCCCGTTTTCCACTTCTCTTTTACAGATGAGGGTTGATTCCTCTGCTTTCTCTGGAATGGAATCCAGACGTTCCGGTCGCACAGGACGTGTAGGCAGGTACAATCTTGAAACTCGGGAGGATAACCGGTTTTCAAAACACAAGTGGAAAAGGTATGGATGCCACCACCCAATCGAGATACTGTCTGATTCTACTGCACAGGTTCAAATGTTTCCTCTAGTATCAACTCACAGGACGAATGGAGTCCTGACTCCACGAGCATACTCTATACAATCTCCAGGTACAAATGCAACTCTAAAGTGGCCCATCAACGGTATTACAACTCGAGAAGAAAGCGCAGTTCCAGGCTTGAATAAGAGACGAGGCCTGAATACCCTGGAGAATTTTGAGAGCAACCGCGCAATCCCTCTCTCCACTGGAGAAGAACAAACAGTTGTCAGACTCAATGCTCGATGCGGCCCTATTTCTCTGCTTCTCCTTATAGAGGAATCCCGAGGTTCCCCTTTCGACAGGATAGGAGAACTGAGGTCCCTGGGGCAACACGAGCGAGTTTCTTACGTCCCCATCGCAACTCGAGAGGAATCCCCTGCTTCCAAACACAAGCCAAGAAACAACACAAAATTATCCCTTCAATGCGAGATGAGGACTTCTTTCGTCAGCAGAGTCTCAAGAGAACTGCCACATTCCCTCTTGAAAGGCGATTGGGTACTTGTCACCCTTTATACGACCCAAATACTTCCCTGACATAGCCGTCCACATTGAAGCGAAACACACAATTTATGTACACAACACTTCATGTGGCCCTATTTGTATCCTGAGCCTAGACATGAATCCTGAGGTTTCCCTTCCAACAGCAAATGATTTTGAACATCTTGGGACAACGAGAGCGGGTTCCAGAGGTCCCCGTTGCAACTCGAGAACCACACCAAGCTTTTCCCCGCAACACGAGAAAAACGACAATGGTACCCCATCAATGCGAGATGAGGAAATATTCTGCTGCAGAATCTCAATAGAAATCCCATATTCCCACTTGAAACTCGAACGGTACTTGACAGCCATTATGTGACTCAAAAATTTCCCTACCATACCTGTCCCCCTGAAGAGGAGTACACAATTTACGGACTGAACTTGAGATGAGGCCCCATTCCCATTTAAGGTCTCGAGAGTAAACCCGAAGTTCCCCTTACCACTCAAAAGAGGACCTGAATTCCCTGAAGCAACACTAGCTACGACATGAGGTCCCCCTCGCAACTCGAGAAGAACCCCAAACTTTCCAGTGCAATGTGAGAAATACCACAAAATTTCCCCCTCAATGTGAGATGAGGAACATTTCCACTGCAGAGTTTCAAAAGGAATTTCACATTCCCGCTTGAAACTCAAAGGGCCACTTGACATCATTTATTCGACTCAAAAAGTTACCTAACAAACATCCCCACTGGAGACGTGCACACAGTTTACAGACTTAAATTGAGATGAGGCCCTATTCCCATTTAGCAGCTCGAGAGTAATCCCGAAGTTCCTCTTCCAACAAAAAATGGAACTAAATTCTCTGAAGGAACACGGAGATTTCCTGAGTTCCCCATCACAACTCGAGGGGTAGCCCAAGCTTCCCGCCACAAGAAAAACCACAAGATTCTTCCCTCAAGGCGAGATGAAGAACATTTCCATTTCAGTTTCGCAAGAGAAATTCAAATGTAACCTCGAGTATCAACTCACAGGACGAGTGGAGACCTGACTGCACGAGCTTACTCTATACAATCTTCAGGTACAAATTCAACTCTATTGTGGCCTAACACTCGTATTACAACTCGAGAAGAAAGCGCAGTTCCAGGTCAGAACAAGAGAGGAGAACTGAAGCCCCTGGAGAATATTGAGAGCAACCGGAGATCCCTGTCTCCACTGGAGAAGAACAAACAGTTGCCTGACTCAACGCTCGATGCGGCCCTATTCCTCTGCTTCTCCTTATAGAGGAATCCTGAGTTTCCCCTTTCAACACTATAGGATACCTGACTTCCCTGGGTCAACACGAGTGAGTTCCTGACATCCCTGTCGCAACTCAAGATGAACCCCAACTTCCCGCCGCAACTCAAGAAACACCACAAAATTATCCCCTCAATGCGAGATGAGGAATTTTTTCCTTGTCAGTGTTTCAAGAGAAATCCCACATTCTAGCTTGAAAGGCGAACGGGTACTTGACACACTTTATGTGACTCAGAAAGTTTCCTACCATAGCCATCCCCACTCGAGAGGAGCACACAATTTATATTCTTAACTTAAGAGGAGGCCCTATTATCATTTAATGACTCGAGAGTAATCCAGAAATTCCCCTTCCAACAAAAAATGGACCTGACTTCTCTGAAGAGACACGGGGATTTCCTGAGGTCCCCATTGCAACTCAAGAGGGAGCCCAGGCCTCCTACCACAACTCGAGAAACACCACAAAATTATCCCCTCAATGCGAGATGAGGAATTTTTCTGCGGCAGAGTCTCAAGAGAAATCCCACTATCCCACTTGAAACTCGAATGGGAACTTGACACCCTTTAAGCATACCAAATGCTTCCCCAACATAGCCGTCCACATTGAAGCGGAGCACACAATTTACGTACACAACACTAGATGCAGCCCTATTTATCTCCTGCCACTAGACATGAATCCTGAAGTCCCCTTCAAACAGCAAACAATTCCAACCGTCTTGGGACAACGTGATCGAGTTCCTGGGGGCACCGTCACAACTCGAGAGGAACTGCAAGATTTCCGCCGCAACTCAAGATAAACGAAAACGTTCCCCCATCAATGCGAGCTGAGGAAATTTTCTGCAGCAGAATCTCAAGAGAAATCCCACATTTCCGCTTGAAAATCGAACGGGAACTTGACACCCTTTATGCGACCAAAAACTTCACCGAGATAGCCATCCACATTGAAGCGGAGAACACAATATATTTACACAGCACTAGATGCGACCATATTACTCTGCCATGCCTCAAGAGGAATTCCGATGTTCCCCTTCCAACGCGCAAGGAGACCTAACTTCCCTGGGACATCGCAATCTAGGTCCTGAGGTCCCCTTCGCAACTAGAGAGTAACATGAAGCTTCCTGCTGCAAGTCGAGAAACAACACAAAATTATCCCCTCAATGCGAGATGAGGAAATTTTCCGCTGCAGAATCTCAAGAGAAATCCCACATTCCCTCTTGAAATGCGAACGGGAACTTGACACACTTTATGTGACTCAGAAAGTTCCCTAACAGAGCCGTCCCCATTAGAGAGAACACAATTCACGGACTCAACTCGAGAAGAGGCCCTATTCTGATTTAACGGCTTGAGAGAAATCCCGAAGTTCCACTTCCAACACAAAAGGGGACCTGACTTCCCTGGGGGAACACGAGCGAGTTCCTGAGGTCCCCGTCGCACATCGAGAATAACCCCAAGCTTTCCACCACAACTCGAGAAACACCACAAAATTTTCCCCTCAATGCGAGATGAGGATATTTTCCGCTGCAGAGTCTCAAGAGAAATCACACATTACTGCTTGAAACTCGAACGGGTACTTGACATCCTTTATGTGACTCCAAAACATCCCCGAGATAGTGGTCCACATTGAAGCAGAGAACACAAATTATCTACACAGCTCTAGATTCGACCCTATTGTCTGATTCTACTGCACAGTTTCAAATGTAGCCTCGATTATCAAAACACAGGACAAATGGTGACCTGACTCCATGAGCATACTCTATACAATCTCAAGGTACAAATGCAAAAAAGCAAAATGGCTGTCTGAGGAGGCCTTACAAATAGCTGTGAAAAGAAGAGAAGCGAAAAGTAAAGGAGGAAAAGATAGATATAAGCATGTGAATGCAGTGTTCCAAAGAAGAGCAAGGAGAGATAAGAAAGCCTTCCTCAGCAATCAAATAGAGGAAAACAACAGAATAGAAAAAAACAAGAGTTCTTTTCAAGAAAATTAGAGATATCAAGGGAACATTTCATGTAAAAATGGGCTCGATAAAGGACAGAACTGCTATGGACCTAATAGAAGCAGAAGTTATTAAGAGAAGGTGGCAAGAATACACAGAAGAACTTTACAAAAAAGGTCTTCACGATGAAGATAATCAGGATGGCGTGATCACTCACCTAGAACCAGACATTTTGGAATGTGAAGGCAAGTGGGCCTTAGAGAGCATCACGACGAACAAAGCTAGTGGAGGTGATGGAATTCCAATTGAGCTATTTCAAATCCTAAAAGATGATGCTGTGAAAGTGCTGCACTCAATATGCCAGCAGATTTGGAAAACTCAGCAGTGGTCACAGGACTGGAAAAGGTTAGTCTTCATTCCAATCCCAAAGAAAGGCAATGCCAAAGAATGCTCAAACTACCACACAATTGCATTCATCTCACACGCTAGTAAAGTCATGCTCAAAATTCTCCAAGCTGGGCTTCAGCAATATGTGAATTGTGAACTTCCAGATGTTCAAGCAGGTTTAAAAAAAGGCAGAGGCACCAGAGATCAAGTTGCCAACATCCGCTGGCTTATGGAGAAAGCAAGAGAGTTCCAGAAAAACATCCATTTCTGCTTCATTGACTATGCCAAGGCCTTTGACTGTGTGGATCACAATAAACTGTGGAACATTCTGAAAGAGATGGAAATTCCAGACCACCTGACCTGCCTCTGGAGAAACCTGTATGCAGGTCAGGAAGCAACAGTTAGAACTGGACATGGAACAACAGACTGGTTCCAAATAGGAAAAGGAGTACGTCAAGGTTGTATATTGTCACCCTGCTCATTTAACTTCTATGAAGAGTATATCATGAGGAACTGTGGGCTGGAAGAAGCACAAGCTGGAATCAAGATTGCCAGAAGAAATATCAATAACCTCAGATATGCAGATGAGACCACCCTTATGGCAGAAAGTGAAGAGGAACTCAAAGGTCTCTTGATGAAAGCAAAAGAGGAGAGTGAAAAGGTTGGCTTGAAGCTCAACATTCAGAAAACGAAGATCATCGCATCTGGTCCCATCACTTCTTGGGAAATAGATGGGGAAACAGTCGAAACCGTTTCAGACTTTATTTTTGGGGGCTCGAAAATCACTGCAGATGCTGAATGCAGCCATGAAATTGAAATACGCTTACTCCTTGGAAGGAAAGTTATGACCAGCCTAGATAGCATATTAAAAAGCAGAGACATTACTTTGCCAACCAAGGTCCGTCTAGTCAAGACTATGGTTTTTCCCGTGGTCATGTATGGATGTGAGAGTTGGACTGTGAAGAAAGCTGATCGCCGAAGAATTGATGCTTTCGAACTGTGGTGGTGGAGAAGACTCTTAAGAGTCCCTTGGACTGCAAGGAGATCCAACCAGTCCATTCTAGAGGAGATAAATCCTGGGTGTTCATTGGAAGGACTTATGCTAAAGCTGAAACTCCAATACTTTGGCCACCTCATGCGATGAGATGACTCACTGGAAAAGACTCTGATGCTGGGAGCGGTTGGGGGTAGGAGGAGACAGGGACGACAGAGAATGAGGTGGCTGGATGGCATCACTGACTCGATGGACATGAGTTTGAGTGAACGTCGGGATTTGGTGATGGACAGGGAGGCCTTTCGTGTTGTGGTTCAGGAGTCACTAAGTGTCGGACACGACTGAGTGACTGAATCGAACTGAACTGAAAGTGGCCTATCACCCGTATTACAACTCCAGAAGAAAGCGCACTTCCAGGTCTGAACAAGAGACGAGGCCTAAATCCCCTGGAGAATTTTGAGGGCAACCGCGACATCCCTGTCTCCACTGGAGAAGAACAAACAGTTGACTGACTCAACGCTAAATGGGGCCCTATTCCTCTGCTGCTCTTTATAGAGGAATCTCGAGGTTCCCCTTCCAAAAAGATAGGAGACCTGACTTTCCTGGGGCAACACGAACGAGTTCCTGGGGTCTCCATTGCAACTCGAGGGGAACCTCAAGATTCACACCGCAAATCGGGAAACACCACAAATTATCCCCTCAATGCGAGATGAGGATATTTTCCACTGCAGAATCTCGAGTAATCCCACATTTCCACTTGAAAGGCGAACGGGAACTTGACATCCTTTATGCGACTCAGTAAGTTCCCTAACACAGCCGTCCCCATTGGAGAGGAGAACACAATTTACGGACTCAGGTCGTGAAGAGGCCCTGTTCACATTTAACAGGTAGACAGTAATCCTCAAGTTCCCCTTCCAACACAAAAGGGGACCTGACTTCCCTGAAGCAACACGAGCCAGTTCCTGAGGTCCCCGTCACAAGTCGAAAAAAACACCAAGTTTTACACCGCAACTCGAGAAACACCACAAAATTTTCCCCTCAATGCGAGATGAGGATAATTTCCGCTGCAGAGTCTCAAGAGAAATCGCACATTACTGCTTGAAACCCGAACGGAACTTGACACACTTTATGCTACTCAGTAAGTTCCCTAATACAGCCATCCCCATTGTAGAGGAGAACACAATTTAAGTACTCAAATCGAGAAGAGGCCCTATTCCCATTGAACGGCACAAGAGTAATCCCGAAGTTCCCCTTTGAACACAAAAGGGGACCTGCCTTTTCTGAAGCAACAAGGGGGATTTCCTGAGGTCCTCATCCCAAATCGTGAGGGGGACCAAGCTTCCCGCCGCAACTCGAAAAACACCTCAATATTTTCCCCTCAATGTGAGATGAGGATATTTTCCGCTGCAGAGACTCAAGAGAAATCGCACATTACCGTTTGAAACTCGAACGGGTACTTGACACCATTTATGCGACCCAAAAACTTCCCCAAGAAAGCCTTCCACATTGAAGCGGAGAACACAGTTTTCTATACAACACTAGATGTGATCCGCAGAGAACACAATTTTCTATACAACACTAGATGTTATCCTGTTATTCTATTGTGTCTCCAGAGGAATCACCACGTTCCCCTTCTAACACGCAATGAGACCCAACTTCCCTGGGACATCGCGATCAAGGTCCTGAGGTCCCCGTCACAACACGACAGGAACATCTAGCTTCCTTCCGCAAGTCGAGAAACACCACAATATTACCCCTCAATGAGAGATGAGGAAAATTTCCACTGCAGATCTCTAGAGAAATCCCCCATTGCCGCTTGAAACGCGAACGTTAACTTGACAACATTTATGCGACTCAGAAAGTTCCCTAACACAGCGGTCCCCATTGAAGAGGAGTACACATTTCACGGACTCAACTCGAGAAGAGGCCCTATTCCCATTTAACGGCTCGAGAGTAATCCCGAAGTTTTCCTTCCAACAAAAAAGGGGAACTGACTTCTCTGAAGCAACATGGAGGATTTCCTGATGTCACCTTGGCAAATCGAGAGAGAGCCCAAGCTTCCCGCCGCAACTCGAGAAAAACCACAAGATTCTGCCCTCAAGGCGAGATGAAGAACATTTGCATTTCAGATTCGCAAGAGAAATTCCACATTCCCGCTTGAAACTCGACAGTTTACTTAACATCATTAATGAGACTAAAAACTAAACCTACATACACAGCCCCAATCCAGAGGAACACCGAGTTTCTTGCGACCCTGACAAAATGCCCCGTTTTCCACTCCTTTTTCCAGATGAGTGTTGATTCCTCTGCTTCCTCTGGAATGGAAATCAGACGTTCCGATCCCACAGGAAGAGCAGGCAGGTACCACCTTGAAACTCGGGAGGATAACCGGTTTTCAAAACACAAATGGAAAAGGTACAGATGTCACCAGCCACTCCAGATATTGTCTGATTCTACTGCACAGATTCAGATGTATCCTCGAGTATCAACTCAGAAGACGATAGGAGACATGACTCCACGAGCATACTCTATACAATCTCCAGGTAAAAATGGAAAACTAAAGTGGCCTATCACCCGTATTACAACTTGAGAGAAAAGAGCAGTTCCAGGTCTGAACAAGAGACGAGGCCTGAATCCCCTGGAGAATTTTGAGAGCAACCAAAATTTCTCTATCTCCACTGGAAAAGAACAAACAGTGGATCAACTGAATGCTAGATAAGGTCCTATTCCTCGGCTGCTCCTTATAGAGGAATCTCGAGGTTCCCCTTCGAAAATGATAGGAGACCTGACTTTCCCTGGGGCAACACGAGCGACTTCCTGGGGTCCCCGTCGCAACTCGAGAGGAACGCCAAGCTTCCCGCTGCAAGTTGAGAAACACAACAAAATTATCCCCTCAGTGCAAAATGAGGAAATTTTTCACTGCAGAATCTCAAGAGAAATCCCACACTCCCGCTTGAAAGGCAAACGGGTACTTGACATCCTTTATGCGAATCAGAAAGTTCCCTCACACTGCCATCCCCATTGGAGAGGAGAACACAATTTATGGACTCAGGTCGAGAAGAGGCCCTGTTCACATTTAACGGGTTGACAGTAATCCTGAAGTTCCCCTTCCAACAAAAAAGGGGACCTGACTTCCCTGAAGCAACACGAGCGAGTTCCTGAGGTCCCCGTCCCAGTTCGAAAAAATTACCAAGCTTTACTCTGCAACTCGAGAAACACCACAAAATTTTCCCCTCAATGCGAGATGAGGATAATTTCCGCTGCAGAGTCTCAAGAGAAATTGCACATTACCGCTTGAAACCCGAACGGAACTTGACACACTTTATGCGACCCAAAAATTTCCCCCAGGTAGCCGTCCACATTGAAGCAGAGAACACAATTTATCTACACAGCACTTGATGCGACCCTATTACTCTCCCGTGCCTCGAGAGGAATGGCGATGTTCCTCTTCCAACACACAAGGAGACCTAACTGCCCTGGGATATCGAGATCGAGGTACTGAGGTCCCCGTCGTAACTCAATAGGAACTCAATTCTTACCGCCGCAAGTCGATAAACACCACAAAATTATCGCCTCAATGCGAGATGAGGACATTTTGCGCTGCAGCATATCAAGAAAAATCCCACATTCCCGCTTGAAAGGTGAACGGATACTTGACACCCTTTATGCGACTCAGAAAGTTCCCTCACAGAGCCGTCCGCTTTGAAGAGGAGACCACAGTTTAGGACTCCACTCGGTAAGAGGCCCTATTTCCATTCTAAGCCTCGAGAATAATCCCGATGTGACTCCCAAAACGAAAGAAGATCTGACTTCCCAGGGACTACATGCGCGAGTTCCTGAAGTCCATGTCACAACTCGAGAGGGACCCCAAGCTTCCCGCCGCAACTCGAGAAAAACCACGGGATTCTGCACGCAAGGTGAGATGAGAAAAATTCCCCTGCTGAGTCTCAATAGAAATCCCACATTCCGGCTTGAAATGCGAACAAGTATTGACAACATTTATGCGACTCAAGACATTCCCTGACATAGCTGAACTCACTTGAGAGGAGAACACAATTTATGGACTCAACCATAGATGAGGCCCTGTTCCCATTCCACGTCTTGAGAGTAATCCCGAGGTTCCCCTACCAAAACGAAAGCACACCTGACTTCCCAGGGACTACAAGATCGAGTTCCTGAGGTCCATGTCACAACTCGAGAAGCATCCCAAGCTTTCCGTCGCAACTCGAGAAAAACCACAAGATTCTGCACTCAAGGTGAGATGACGAAAATTTCCCCTGCAGAGTCTCCAGAGAAATCCTACATTCCCCCTTGAAACGTGAATGGGTACTTGACACCCTTTAGGAAAATCAAGACATTCCCTGACATAGCTCTCCCCACGTGAGAGGAGAACACAATTTATGGAATGAACTTGAGATTAGGCCCTATTCCCATTCCACGCCTTGAGCGTAATCCCAATGTTCCCATACCAAAACGAAAGAAGACCTGATTTTCCTGGGAATACACGAGGGAGTTGCTGAGGTACTTTTCGCAAATCGAGAAGGACCCCAAGCTTCCCACCGCAACTCGAGAAAAACAACAAGATTCTGCACTCAAGGTGAGATGAGGAAAATTTCCCCTGCAGAATCTCAACAGAAATCCCTCATTCCCACTGGAAACGCGAACGGGTACTTGACACAATTTATGTGACTCAAGACTTTCCCTGACATAGCTCTCCGCAGTTGAGAGGAGAAAACAATTTATGGACTCAACTTGAGATGAGGCCCTGTTCAGATTCCATGCCTTGACAGTAATCCCGAGGTTCCCTTACATCACGAAAGAGACCTGATTTCGCAGGGAATACAGGAACGAGTTCCTGAGGTACCTGTCGCAATTTGAGTAGGACCCCAAGCTTCCGACCGTAACTCGAGAAAAAACACATGATTCTGCACTCAAGGTGACATGAGGAAAATTTCCCCTGCACAGTCTCAAGAGAATTCCCACATTCAAGCTTGAAACGTGAACGGATACTTGACACCCTTGATGCGACACAAGACATTCCCTGACATAGCTGTCCCCACTTGAGAAGAGAACACATTTTATGGACTCATCTTTAAAAGAGGCCCTATTCCCATTCCACGCCTCCAGAGTAATCACGATGTTCCCCTACCAAAGCGAAAGGAGACTTGATTTCCCAGGGAGTACACGAGTGAATTCCTGAGGTCCCTGTCGCAACTCGAGAAGGACCCCAAGCTTTCCGCCGCAACTCGAGAAAAACCACAAGATCCTGCACTCAATGTGAGATGAGGAAAATTTACCCTGCAGAGTCTCAAAGGAAATCCCACATTCCCGGTTGAAACACAAACGAGTTCTTGACACCCTTTATGCGACTCAAGACATTCCCTGAAATAGCTGTCCCCACTAGAGAGCAGAACCCAATTAATGGACTCAATTTTATGAGGCCCTATTCCCATTCCACGCCTCCAGAGTAATCCTTATGTTCCCCTTCCAAAACGAAATGAGACCTGACTTCCCAGGTACTACACGAGCGAATTCCTGAGGCCCCTGTTGCAACTCGAGAAGGACCGCAAGTTTCCGCAACAACTCGAGCAAAACCACAAGATTCTGCAGTCAAGGTGAGATGAGGAAAAATTCCCCTAGAGGGTCACAAAAGCTATCCCACATTACCGCTTGAAACTCGAACGTGTAATTGACACCCTTTTGCGAATCAGAACATTCCCTGGCATAGCAGTCTCCACTAGAGAGGAGAACACAATTTATGGACTCAACTTGAGATGATGCCCTATTCCCATTCCTTCTCTCGAGAGTAATCCCGATGTTGTCCTACCAAAACCAAAGCAGAGTTGACTTTCCTTGGACTACACGAGGGAGTTCCTGAGGTCCCTGTCCCAACTCGAGAAGGACCCCAATCTTCCCGCCGCAACTCGAGAAAAACCACAAGATTGTTCACTAATGTTGAGATGAGGAAAATTTCCCCTACAGAGTCTCAAGAGAAATCCCACATTCCCTTTTAAACTCAAATGGGCTCTTGACACTATTTCTGTGACACAAAAAGGACCCTTATAAACTGTCCCCACTGGAGAGGAGCACACAATTAACGGACTCTTCTCTAGATGAAGCCCAATTCACATTCGATGCCTCGAAAGAAATCCCGAAGTAGCCTATCCAATAGGAAAGGAGACCTGACTTCCCTGGGGCAACACGAGAGATTTCTTGAGATCCCCTTCGCAACCTGAAAGGGACCCCAAGCTTCCAGCCACAACTCGAGAAAAACCACAAGATTCTCCCATCAATGCAAGATGAGGAATATTTCTGCTGCAGAGTCTCAAGAGAAATCACACATTCCCCCTTGAAACTCAAAAGGGTACTTTAAACCCATTCTTTGACACACAAAGATCCCTGACTAATCCATCCCACTGGAGAGGAACACAAAATTAAATGACTCAACACAAGATGATGATCAAATCACAGTCCACAACATGATTGGAATCCCGAGGTTCCCCTTCCAACACGATTGGAGACCTGACCTTCCTGGGGCAAAAAGAAGGAATTGCTGAGGTCCCTGAAGCAATCGAGAAGGAGACAAAGTTTCCCCCCACAACTCGAGAAAAACCATAAGATTCTGCACTCAAGTTGAGATGAGGAAAATATCCCATGCAGAGTCCCAAGAGAAATCCCACATTCCCGCTTGAAACTCGAAAGGGTACATGACACCCTTTATGAGACTCAAGACATTCTGCGACATCGCTGTCGCCACATGAGAGGAGAACAAAATTTATGGACTGAACTTTAGATGAGACCGTATTCCCATTCCATGCTCGAGAGTAATCCCGAAATCCCCTACCAAAGCGAAAGGAGACCTGACTTCCCAGGGACTACACGAGCGAGTTCCTGATATCACCTCGCAACCCGAAAGGCACCCCAAGCTTCAAGCCACAAAACGAGAAAAACCACAAGATTCTCCCCTCAATGTGAGAGGAGGAACATTTCTGCTGCAAAGTCTCAAGAGAAATCACACATTCCTGCTTGAAACTCGATAGGGTACCTGAAACCCTTTCTGTTCTGCAGCACAAAAAGATCCCGGACTAAGCAGTCCCCTCTGGAGAGGAGCACACAATTATCGGACTCAACACAAAATGAGAAGCAAATCACATTCCACGCCACGATTGGAATCCTGAGGTTCCCCTTTCAACACGATTGGAGACCTGCCATCACTGGATAACATGAGAGAGTTTCTGAGGTCCCAATCTAAATTCAAGAAGGCCCCCAAGCTTCCTGCTGTAACTCGAGACAAACCACAAGATTGTGCACTCAAGGTGTGATGAGGAAAATTTTCCCATGCTAAGTCTGAAGAGAAATCCTACATTCCCGCTTGAAACTCGAACCAGTACTTAACACACTATTTGCAACCCAAGACATTCCTTGACACAGCTGTCCCCACTGGATAGAAGAACACAATTTATGGACTCAATTTTAGATGAGGCCGTATTCCCATTCTACACCTCGAGTGTAATCGCGAAGCTCGCCTTGCAAAAAGAAAAGTGACCTGACTTCCTTGAAGTAAAAAGAGCTAGGTTCTGACGTCACTATCTCAACTCGAGAGCGATTACAAGCTTCTCGCCACAACTCGATAAAAACCACGAGATTCCCCCATCATTGCAAGATGAGGATATTTCTGCTGCAGAGTCTCAATAGAAAAACCACATTACCGCTTGAAATTCGATTGGGTACTTGACACCCTTTCTGCAACAATAAAAGTTCCCTGAATAAGCCGTCCCTACCGGAGAGGAACACATAATTTATGGACTCATCTCTAGATGACTTCCAATTGTCACTCCACGCCTAGAGAATAATCCTGAAGTTTCCCTCCAACAGGCAAGGAGACCTGACTTCCCTGGGGCATGACCAGTGAGTATCTGAGGTCCCCGTCGCAACTCGAGAAGGACCCACAGCTTTCTGCTGCAGCTCGAGAAAAACCACAAGATTCTGCACTCAGGGCAAGATGAGGAAAATTTCCCCTGCAGAGTCTCAAGAGAAATCACACATTCCCGCTTGAAAGTTGAACGGATACTTGACACCCTTTATGCGACTCAAGACATTACCTTACATAGCTGTTCCCACTTGAGAGGAGAACACAATTTCTGGACTCAACTTTAGATGAGACCCTATTCCCTTTCCACGCCTCAAGAGTAATCCCGAAGTTCCCCTACCAGAGGAAAGGAGACCTGACTTCCCAGGGACAACACGAACGTGTCCCTGAGGTGCCCGTTGAAAGTAGAAATGCAACCCAAGCTTCCTCCGCAACTCGAGAAAAACCACAAGATTCTTCACTCAAGGTGAGATGAGGAAAATTCCCCCTGCAGAGTCTCAAGAGAAATCCCACATTCCCTTTTAAAGTCGAACGGGCACTTGACACTATTTCTGCAACACAAAAAGGACCCTTACTAAGCCGCCCCCACTGGAGAGGAGCACACAATTAATGGGCTCATCTCTAGATGAGGCCCATTTCACATTCGACGCCTCAAGAGAAATCCTGAAGTACACTTTCCAACAGGAAAGGATACGTGACTTCCCTGGGGCAACACCTGCGATTTCCTGAGATTCCCATAACAACCTGAAAGAGACCCCAAGCTTCCAGCCACAACTGGAGAAAAACCACAAGATTCTTCCCTCAATGCGAGATGAGGAATATTTCTTCCACAGACTCTCAAGAGAAATCACACATTCCCCCTTAAAACTCGAAAGTGTACTTTAAACCCTTTCTTTGACTCACAAAAATCCCTGACTAACCCGTCCCACTGGAGAGGAACACACGATTAACCAACTCAAAACAAGATGATGCCCAAATCACTGTCCACGCCACGATTGGAATCCCGAGGTTCCCCTTCCAACACGATTGGAGACATGAGGTCCCAGAGGCAACACGAGCGAATTCCTGAGTTCCCCGTAGCAATCGAGAAGGAACCAAAGTTTTCCGCCTCAACTCGAGAAAAACCATAAGATTCTGCACTCAAGGTGAGATGCGGAAAATATCCCATTTAGAGTCCCACGAGAAACCCCACATTCCCGCTTGAAACTCGAAAGGGTACATGACACCCTTTATGAGACTCATGTCATTCCATGATATAGCTGTCGCCACATGAGAGGAGAACACAATTTATGGACTCACCTTTAGATGAGGCCGTATTCCCATTCCATGCCTCGAGAGTAGTACCGAAGATCCCCTACCAAAAGGAAAGGAGACCTGACTTCCCAAGGACTACACGAGCGAGTTCCTGATATCACCATCAAAAACGGAAAGGGACGCCAAGCTTCAAGCTGTAACTTGAGAAAAACCACAAGATTCTCACTTCAATGCGAGTTGAGGAACATTTCTGCTGCAGTCTCAAGTGAAATCACACATTCCTTACTTGAAACCCGAATGGATACTTGACACCTTTTATGCGAATCAAGACATTTCCTGAC
Source organism: Moschus berezovskii (assembly GCF_049115385.1). Classification (NCBI taxonomy): domain Eukaryota; kingdom Metazoa; phylum Chordata; class Mammalia; order Artiodactyla; family Moschidae; genus Moschus; species Moschus berezovskii. Next base: position 112,882,806 of record NC_142467.1, on the reverse strand, counting down.
ATACCTGTCCCCACTTGAGAGGAGAACACAACTTATGGACTCAAATTTAGATAAGGCCCTATTCTCATTCCACGCCTCAAGAGTAATCCCGAAGTTCCCCTACCAGAGGAAAGGAGACCTGATTCCCAGGGACAACACGAGCGTGTCCCTGGGGTGCACGTTGTAAGTCGAAAAGGACCCCAAGTTTCCACCGCAACTCGAGAAAAACCACAAGATACTTCACTCAAGGTGAGATGAGGGAAATTTCCCCTGCAGAGTCTCAAGAGAAATCCCACATACCCTTTTAAACTCCAATGGGCACTTGACACTATTTCTGTGACACAAAAAGGACCCTTACTAAGCCGTCTCCACTGGACAGGAGCAAACATTTAACAGACTCATATCTAGATGAGGCTCAATTCACATTCGATGCCTAGAGTGAAATTCCGACGTACCCTTTCCAACTGGAAAGAAGACCTGACTTTCCTGGGGCAACACGAGCGATTTCCTGAGATCCCCGTCGCAACCCGAAAGGGACCCCAAGGATCCAGCCGCAACTCGAGAAAAACCACAAGATTCTCCCCTCAATGCGAGATGAGAACAATTTCTAAGGCAGAGTCTCAAGAGAAATCACACATTTACCCTTGAAACTCGAAAGGGTACTTTAAACCATTTTTTTGACACAAAAAGATCCCTGATGAATTCGACCCCACTGGAGAGGAACACACAATTAACGGACGCAACACAAGATGATGCCCAAGTCACATTCCATGCCACGAGCGGTATCCCGAGGTTCCTCTTCCAACACGATTGGAGACCGGATGTCTCTGTGTCAACATGAGCGAATTCCTGAGATACTGTCACAATCCAGAAGGAGCCAAAGCATCCCACCGCAACTCGAGAACAACCACAAGATTCTGCACTCAAGGTGAGCTGAGGAAAATTTCCCATGGAGAGTCCCAAGAGAAATCCCACATTCCTGCTTGAAACTCGAAAGGGCCCATGACACCCTTTAGGTGACTCAAGACATTTTCTGACATAGCTGTCGCCACATGAGAGGAGAACAAAATTTATGGACTGAACTTTAGATGAGGCCATATTCCCATTCCATGCCTCGAGAGTAATCCCGAAATCCCCTACCAAAACGAAAGGAGACCTGACTTCCCAGGGACTACACGAGCGAGTTCCTGATATCACCGTCGCAACCCGAAAGGGACCCCAAGCTTCAAGACACAACACGAGAAAAACCACAAGATTCTCCCCTCAATGCGAGAGGAGGAACATTTCTGCTGCAGAGTCTCAAGAGAAATCACACATTCCTGCTTGAAACTCGAGAGGCTACTTGAAACCCTTTCTGAAACACAAAAAGATCCCGGACTAAGCCGGCCCCACTGGAGAGGAGCACACAATTATTGGACTCAACACGAGAAGCAAATCATATTCCATGCCACGATTGGAATCCCGATGTTCCCCTTCCAATATGATCGGAGACCTGCCATCCCTGGGATAACAAGTGCGAGTTTCTGAGGTCCCTATCGCAACTCGAGAAGGCCCCCAAGCTTCCTGCCGCAACTCGAGACAAACCACAAGATTGTGCACTCAAGGTGTGATGAGGAAAATTTTCCCATGCTAAGTCTGAAGAGAAATCCCACATTCCTGCTTGAAACTCGAAAGGGTACATGACACCCTTTATGCACTCAAGACATTCCCTGACATAGCTGTCACCACATGAGAGGAGAAAAAATTTATGCACTCAAATTTAGATGAGGCCGTATTCCCATTCCATGCCTCGAGAGTAATCCCGAAATCCCCTACCAAAACCAAAGGAGACCTGACTTCCCAGGGAGTACACGAGCGAGTTCCTGATATCACTGTCGCAACCCAAAAGGGACCCCAAGCTTCAAGCCACAACACATTTCTGCTGCAGAATCTCAAGAGAAATCACACATTCCTGCTTGAAACTCGATAGGGTACCTGAAACCCTTTCTGTTCTGCAGCACAAAAAGATCCCGGACTAAGCAGTCCCCTCTGGAGAGGAGCACACAATTATCGGACTCAACACAAAATGAGAAGCAAATCAAATTCCACGCCACGATTGGAATCCCGAGGTTCCCCTTACAACACGATTGGAGACCTGCTGTCCCTGGGATAACATGAGCGAGTTTCTGCCGTCCCCGTTGCAACTCGAGAAGGACCCCAAGCTTCCCGCCTCAACTCGAGACAAACCACAAGTTTGTGGACTCAAGGTGTGTTGAGGAAAATTTTCCCATGCTGAGTCTGAAGAGAAATCCTACATTCCCGCTTGAAACTCGAACCAGGACTTGACACACTATATGAAACCCAAAACATACCTTGACATAGCTGTCCCCACTGGAGAGAAGAACACAATTAATGGACCATTCAACGCCTCGAGAATAATCCCGAGGTTTCCCTTCCAAAACGCAATGAGTTATGACTTCCCTGGGGCATGGCGAGCGATTAATTGAGGTACCCGTCGCAACTTGAGAAAGACCCTAAGTTTCCCGCTGCAACTCGATAATAACCACAAGGTTCTTCACTCAAGGTGAGATGAGGATAATTTCCCCTGCAGCGTCTCAAGAGAAATCCTACATTCGCGCTTGAAATTCGAACGGATACTTGACACCCTTTATGCGACTCAAGACATTCCCTGACATAGCTGTCCCCACTTGAGAGGAGAACACAATTTCGGGATTCAACTTTAGCTGAGGCCTTTTTCCCATTCCACACTTCAAGAGTAATCCCGAAGTCCCCTACCAGAGGAAAGGAGAACTGACTTGCCAGGGACAACACGAGCGTGTCCCTTAGGTGCCCGTTGTAAGTCGAAGAGGACCCCAAGCTTCCGACGCAACTCGAGACAAACCACAAGATTGTGCACTCAAGGTGTGATGAGGGAAATTTTCCCATTCTGTGTCTCAAGAGAAATCCCACATTCCCGCTTGATACTCGAACCAGGACTTGACACACTATATGCGACCCAAGACATTCCTTGACACAGCTGTCCCCACTGGAGAGAAGAACACAATTTATGGACTCAATTTTAGATGAGGCCGTATTCCCATTCTACACCTCGATTGTAATCCCGAAGCTCTCCTTGCAAAAAGAAAAGTGACCTGACCTCCCTGAAGTAAACAGAGCTAGGTTCTGAGGGCACTGTCTCAACTTGAGAGGGACTACAAGCTTCCTGCATCAATTTGATAAAAACCACGAGATTCCCACATCAATGCGAGATGAGGAATATTCTGCTGCAGAGTCTCAAGGGAAAACCCACATTACCGCTTGAAATTCGAATGGGTACTTGACACCCTTTCTGCACCCATAAAAGTTCCCTGACTAAACCGTCCCTACTGGAGAGGAGCACACAATTTAAGGACTCATTTCTAGATGACTTCCATTTGCCATTGCACGCCTGGAGAATAATCCCGAAGTTTCCCTTCCAACACGTAAGGAGACCTGACTTCCCTGGGGCAGGACCAGTGAGTAACTGCGGTCCCCATCGCAACTCGAGAAGGACCCAAAGCTTCCCGCCACAACTAGAGAAAAACCACAAGATTCTGCACTCAAGGCAAGATGAGGAAAATTTCCCCTGCAGAGTCTGAAGAGAAATCCCACATTCCCTCTTGAAACTTGAACGGATACTTGACACCCTTTATGCGACTCAAGACATTCCCTGACATAGCTGTCTCCACTTGAGAGGAGAACACAATTTCTGGACTCAACTTTAGATGATGCCCTATTCCCATTCCACGTCTCCAGAGTAATCCCAAAGTTCCCCTACCAGAGGCAAGGAGACCTGACTTCCCAGGGATAACACGAGCGTGTTCCTTGGGTGCCCGTTGTAAGTCAAAAAGGACCCCAAGCTTCCGCCTCAACTCGAGAAAAAACACAAGATTCTGCACTCAAGGTGAGATGAGGAACATTTCCCCTGCAGAGTCTCAAGAGAAATCCCACATTCCCATTTGAAACTCGAACGGGTACTTGACACCCATTATGCGACCCATCAACTTCCCCAACATAGCCGTCCACATTGAAGAGGAGAACACAATTTACGTACACAACGCTAGATGTGGCCCTATTCCTCTAACGTGACTCGAGAAGAATCCCGGTGTTTCCCTTCCAACACGAAAGGAGACCTAACTTCCCTGGCACAACGCAAATGAGTTCCTGAGATCCCCGACACAAATCGAAGGAACCCCAAGCTTTCTGCCGCAATTCGAGAAAAATGACAACGTTCAACCATCAATGAGAGATGAGGAACAATAATGCTGCAGAATCTCAAGAGAAATCACACATTCCCTCTTGAAACTCGAACGGGTACTTGACACTCTTTATGCGCCTCTAAAAGTTCACTAACATAGCCGTCCCCACTGGAGAGGAGCACACAATTTATGGATTCAACTCTAGATGAGGTCCTATTCCCATTTAATGGCTCGAGAGTAATCCAGAAGTTCCCCTTCCAACACAAAGGGGACCTGACTTCCCTGAAGCAACACGAGCGAGTTCCTGAGGTCCAGGGCTCGACTCGAGAGGGAACACAAGCTTCTCGCCACATCTCAAGAAAAACCACAGCATTCTGCCCTCAAGGCGAGATGAGGAACATTTCCTTTGAGATTCGCAAGTGAAATTCCACATTAACTCTTGAATCTCAACAGGTTACTTAACATCCTTTATGCGACTCAAAAATTAAACTGATATACACAGTACCAATTTAGAGGAACCCCGAGTTTCCTGCCACACTGACAAATTACCCCGTTTTCCAGTCCTCTTTTCCAGATGAGAGTCGATTCCTCTGCTTTCTGTGGAATGGAATCCGGACGATCCAGTCACAAAGTACAAGGAAGCGTGTACCACGCTGAAACTCGGGAGGATCCCCAGGTTTTCAAAACACAAATGGAAAAGGTACGGATGTCACCAGCCACTCGAGATATTGTCTGATTCTCCTGAACAGATTCACATGTGTCCTCGATTATCAACTCACAAGACGAGTGGAGACCTGACACGCCGAGCATACAATTTCCAGGTACACATTCAACTCTATCGTGGCCTAACACCCGTTTTACAACTCGAGAAAAAGCGCAGTCACACGTCTGAACAAAAGACGAGGCCTGACTCCCCAGGTGAATTTTGAAAGCAACCACGAGATCCCTGTCACCTCTGTCAAGGAACACACAGTTGACCGACCTAAAGCTAGATGAGGCCCTATTCCTCTGCTGCGCCTCGAGAGGAATCCCGGGGTTCCCTTTCCGGCAGGATAGGAGACCTGACTTCTTTGGGGGAACACGAGAGAGTTCCTGAGGTCGCAACTCGAGAAGAACCCCAAGCTTCCCGCCACAAATCGAGAAACACCACAAAATTTCCCCTCAATGCGAGATGAAGATGTTTTCCGCTGCAGAGTCTCAAGAGAAATCCCACATTCCACTTGAAACTCGAACGGGTACTAGACACATTTTATGCGACCCAGAAACTTCCCCGACATAGCTGTCCACATTGAAGTGGAGCACACAATTTACATACACACCACTACATGCCGCCCTATTCCTCTCCGGCGCCTCGTGAGGAATCCTGAGGTTCCCCTTCCAACAGTAAAGGACAGCTAACTTCCCTGGGACAACGCGAGCGAGTTACTAAGGTCCCCGTCGCAACTCGAGAGGAACGCCAAGCTTTCTGCCGCCACTCGAGGAAAGCGAGAAATACACCATCAATTGGAGATGAGGAACATTTCTGCTGCAGAATCTGAAGAGAAATTACACATTCCTGCTTGAAACTCGAACGGGTACTTGACACCCTTTATGCGACTTAAAAAGTTCCCTAACATAGATGTCCCCACTGGAGAGGAGCACACAGTTTATGGATTCAACTCGAGATGAGGTCCTATTCCCATTTAAGGGCCCCAGAGTAATCCTGAAGTTCCCCTTCCAACACAAAGGAGACCTCTCATCCCTGAAGCAACAGGAGTGAGTTCCAGACGTCCATGGCCCAACGCGAGTTGGAACCCAAGCTTCCCGCGGCAATTCGAGAAAAACCACAAGATTCTGCCCTCAAGGCGAGATGAAGAACATTTCCGTTACAGATTCGCAAGAGAAATTCCACATTCCCGCTTGAAACTCGACAGGTTACTACTTAACATCCTTTATGCGACTCAAAAATTAAACCGACATGCACAGCCCAATCAGGAGGAACACCGAGTTACCTGCCACACTGACAACTTCTCCTGTTTTTCAGTCCTCATTTCCAGATGAGAGTCGATTCCTCTACTTTCTCTGGAATGGAATTCAGATGTTCCAGTCACAGAGTACGAGGAGGCGTGTACCACGTTGAAACTCAGGAGGATCCCCAGGTTTTCAAAACAGAAATGGAAAAGTTATGTATGTCAACACCCACTCGAGATATTGTCTGATTCTACTGCACAGATTCAAATGTATTCTAGAGTATCAATTTACAGGATAAGTGGAAACCTGACTCGCAGAGCATACACGATAAAATCTCCAGGTAAAAATTCAAATCTAATGTGACCTAACACCCGTTTTACTACTCGAGAAGAAAGCGCAGTTCAATATCTTAACATGAGATAAGGCCTGACTTCCCAGGTGAATTTTGAGACCAACCCCGAGATCCTTGTCGTCACAAACAAGGAACACACAGTTGACCGACTCAACACTAGATGCTGCCCTATTCCCCTGCTGCGCCTCGAGAGGAATCCCGAGGTTCCCCTTCCAACATGACTGGAGACCTGACTTACCTGGGGCAACACGAGCGAGTTCCTGAGGTCCCCGTCGCAACTCGAGGGGATCCCCTAACTTTCTGCTGCAACTCGAGAAAAATGAAAATATTCCCCCATTAATACGAGATGAGGAACGTTTCTTCTGCAGAATCTCAAGAGAAATCCCACATTACCGCTTGAAACTTGAACGGGTACATGACAAAACTTATCTGACTCAAAAAGTTCCCTAACATAGCCGTCCACACTGGAGAGGAGCACAAAATTTAGGGACTCACCTCGAGATGAGGCCCTATTCCCATTTAATGGCTCGAGAGTAATCCCGAAGTTCCCCTTCCAAAAAGATAGGAAACTTGACTTCCTTGGGGCAACACGAGCAAGTTCCTGAGATCCCAGTCGCAACGTGAGAAAAACCCCAAGCTTCCCGCCAGAAATCGAGAAACACAACAAAATTATCCCATCAATGGGAGATGAGGAATTTTCCACTGCAGAGTCTCAAGAGAAATCCCACATTCCCGCTTGAAACTCAAACGGGAATTTCACACCCTTTAGGTGACTCAAGACATTCCCTGACACAGCTCTCACCACTTGAGAGGAGAACACAATTTATGGACTCAACTTTAGATGAGGCCCTATTCCCATTCCATGCCTCGAGAGTAATCCCGGTGACCCCTACCAAAACGAAAGGAAACTTGACTTCCCCGGGACTACCCGAGCGAGTTCCTGAGGTCCCTGTCGCAATTCGAGAAGGACCCCAAGCGTCCCACCGCAATTCGAGAAAAACCATAAGATTCTCCACTCAAGGTGGGATGACGAATATTTGGCCCACAGAGTCTCAAGAGAAATCCCACATCAACGCTTGAAACTCGAACGCGTACTGAACACCCTTTATGCGACTCAAGACTTTCCCTGACATAGCTCTCCCCACTTGAGAGGAGAACACAATTTATGGACTCAACGTTAGATGAGGGCCTATTCCCATTCCATGCCTCAAGGGAACTCCCGCTGCTCCCCTAACAAAAAGAAAGTAATCCTGACTTCCCAGGGACTACACAAGCGAATTCCTGATGTACCTGTCCAACTCGAGAAGGACCCCAAGCTTCCCGCCGCAACCCGAGAAAAACCACAAGATTCTGCACTCAAGGTTTGATGACGAATATTTCCCCTGCAGAGTCTCAAGAGAAGTCCCAAATTGACACTTGAAACTCGAATGCATACTGAACACCCTCTATGCGACTCAAGACATTCCCTGACATAGCTCTCCCCACTAGAGAGGAGAAAACACTTTATGGACTCAACTTAAGATGAAACCCTATTCCCATTCCACGCATCGAGAGTAATCCCGATGTTCCTCTAACAAAACGAAAGGAGACTGACTTACCAGGGACTACACAAGCGAGTTCCTGAGGACTCTATGGCAACTCGAGAAGGACCCCAAGCTTACTGCCACAACTCGTTTAAAACCACAAGATTCTGCACTCAAGGTGAGATGAGGAAAATTTCCCCTGCAGAGACTCAAGAGAATTCCCACATTCACGCTTGAAACTCGAAAGGGTACTTGACAGCCTTTATGCAACTCAAGACATTCCCTGACATACCTGTCCCCACTTCAGTGGAGAACACAATTTATGGACTCAAATTTAGATGAGGCCTATTCCCATTCCACTCCTCGAGAATAATCCTGATGTTCCCATACCAAATCGAAAGGAGACCTGACTACCCAGGGAATACAGGAGCGATTTCCTGAAGTCCCTGACGCAACTCGGGAAGGACCCCATGCTTCCAGCCGCAACTCGAGAATAATCACAGGATTCTGCACTCAAAGTGAGATGACGAATATTTCCCCTGCAGAGTCTCAAGAGAAATCCCACATTCCCGTCTGAAACTTGAACGGGTACATCACACCCTTCATGCGACTCAAGACTTTCACTGACATAGCTCTCCCCAATTGAGAGGAGAACACAATTTATGGACTCAACTTTAGATGAGGACCTATTCCCATTCCACACCTCGAGAGTAATCCCGATGTTCCCCTACCAAAACGAAAAGGGACCTGACTTCCCAAGAACTACTTGTGCGAGTTCCTGAGGTGTCTGCAGCAACTTGAGAAGGACCCCAAGCTTCCTGCCGGAACTCGAGGAAAACCACAAGATTCTGCACTCAAGGTGAGATGAGGAAAATTTCCCCTGCATAGTCTCAAGAGAAATCCCACATTCCAGCTTAAAACTCGAATGGATAATTGACACCCTTTATGCGACTCAAGACATTCCCTGACATAGCTGTCCCCACTTGAGAGGAGAACACAATTTATGGACTCAAATTTAGATGATTCCCTATTCCCATTCCACACCTCGAGAGTAATCCCGATGTTCCCCTACCAAAACGAAAGGTGACCTGACTTCCAAGGGACTACACGAGCGAGTTCCTGAGGTCCTGTCGCAACTCGAGAAAGACCCCAAGCTTCCCATCGCAACTCGACAAAAAGCACAAGAATCGTCACTCAAGGTGAGATGAGGAAAATTTCCGCTGCACAGTCTCAAGAGAAATCCCACATTCCCTCTTGAAACTCGAATGGGTAATTCACACCCTTTATACGACTCAAGACATTCCCTGATATACCTTTCCCGACAACAGAGGAGAACACAGTTTATGGACTCAACTTTAGATGAGACCCTATTGCCATTCCACTCCTCAAGAAAAATCCTGATGTTCCCATATCAAAACGAAAGGTGACCTGACTACCCAGGGAATACAGGAGCGATTTCCTGAGGTCCCTGCCCCAACTCGAGAAGGACCCCAAGCTTCCCGCCGCAACTCTAGAAAAATCACAAAATTGTGCACTTAAGGTGAGATGAGGAAAATTTCCCCTGCCGAGTCTCAAGAGAAATCCCACATTCACCCTTGAAACTCGGACGGGTACTTCACACTCTTTATGCGATTCAAGACATTCCCTGACATAACTCTCCCCACTTGAGAGCAGAACACAATTTATGGACTCAAATTTAGATGATACCCTATTCCCATTCCACGCATCGAGAGTAATCCCGATGTGCCCCTACCAAAACGAAAGGAGACCTGACTTCCCAGGGAATACATGAAAGAGTTCCCGAGGTCCCTGTCGCAACTCGAGAAGGACCCCAAGCTTCCCACCGCAACTCTAGAAAAACCACAAGATTCTGCACTCAAAGTGAGATGAGGAAAATTTCCCCTGCCGAGTGTCAACTGAAATCCCACATTCACCCGTGAAACTCAGACGGGTACTTCACACCCTTTATGCGATTCCAGACATTCCCTGTCATAGCTGTCCCCACTTGAGAGGAGAACATACTTTATGGACTCAACATTCGATGAGGCCCTACTCCCATTCCACGCCTCGAGAGTAATCCCGATGTTCACCTACGAAAACGAAAGGAGACCTGACTTCCCAGGGATTACAAGAGAGAGGACCTGAGGTCCCTGGCCAAACTCGAGAAGGACCCCCATCTTCCCGCTGCAACTCGAGAAAAACCAGAAGATTCTGTGCTCAAGGTGAAATGAGGAAAATTTCCCCTGCAGAGTCTCAAGAGAAACCCCACATTCCCCCATGAAACGTGAACGGGTACTTGAGACCCTTCATGCTACTCAAGATACAACCTGCCATAGCTGTCCCCATTTGGAGGAGAACACAATATCTGGACTAAACTATAGATGAGGCCCTATTCCCATTCCACGTTTCAAGAGTATTCCCTATGTTCCCCTACCAAAACGACAGGAGATCTGACTTCCCAGGGACAACATGAGCGAGTTCCTGAGGTCCCTGTTGCAACTCGAGAAGGACCCCAAGCTTCCCGCCGCAACACGAGAAAAACCACAAGATTCTTCACTCAAGGTGAGATGAGGGAACTTAGCCCTGCAGAGTCCCAAGAGTAATCTCACATTCCCGCTTGATAGGCGAAAGGGTCCTTGACACCCTTTAAGCGACACAGGACGTTCCCTAACATAGCTGTCCCCTCTTGAGAGGAGAACACAATTTATTGAGTCAAATTTAGATGAGACCCTATTCCCATTCCACGCCTTGAGAGTAATCCCGATGTTAACCTGCCAAAAGGAAAGGAGGCCTTACTTCCCAGGCACTACACGAACGAGTTCCTGAGGTCCCTATCGCAACTCGAGAAGGACCCCACGCTTCCCACTGCATCTCGACAAAAACCACAAGATTCTGCACTCAAGGTGAGATGAGGAAAATTTCCCCTGCAGAGTCTCAAGAGAAATCCCACATTCCCGCTTGAATCGCGAACGAGTACTTGACATACTTTATGCAACTCAAGACATTCCCTGATATAGCTGTCCACACTTGAGAGGAGAACACAATTTATGGACTCAACTTTAGATGATGCCCTATTCCCACTGATTGCCTCGAGAGTAATCCTGATGTTGCCCGACCAAAACGAAAGGAGACCTGATATCCCTGGGACTACACGCGGGAGTTCCTGACGTCCCTGTCGAAACTCAAGAAGGAACCCAAGCTTCCTGCCGCAACTCGAGGAAAACCACAAGATTCTGCACTCAAGGTGAAATGAGGAAAATTTCCCCTGCAGAGTCTCAAGAGAAATTCCACATTCCTGCTTGAAACTCGAACGTGTACCTCACACCCTTTATGCGACTCAAAACATTCCCTGAGATAACTCTGAACACTTGAGAGGAGAACACAATTTATGGACTCAACTTAAGATGAAGCCCTATTCCCATTCCACGCATCGAGAGTAATCCCGATGTTCCTCTAACAAAACGAAAGGAGACTGACTTACCAGGGACTACACAAGCGAGTTCCTGAGGACTCTATGGCAACTCGAGAAGGACCCCAAGCTTACTGCCACAACTCGTTTAAAACCACAAGATTCTGCACTCAAGGTGAGATGAGGAAAATTTCCCCTGCAGAGACTCAAGAGAATTCCCACATTCACGCTTGAAACTCGAAAGGGTACTTGACAGCCTTTATGCAACTCAAGACATTCCCTGACATACCTGTCCCCACTTCAGTGGAGAACACAATTTATGGACTCAAATTTAGATGAGGCCTATTCCCATTCCACTCCTCGAGAATAATCCTGATGTTCCCATACCAAATCGAAAGGAGACCTGACTACCCAGGGAATACAGGAGCGATTTCCTGAAGTCCCTGACGCAACTCGGGAAGGACCCCATGCTTCCAGCCGCAACTCGAGAATAATCACAGGATTCTGCACTCAAAGTGAGATGACGAATATTTCCCCTGCAGAGTCTCAAGAGAAATCCCACATTCCCGTCTGAAACTTGAACGGGTACATCACACCCTTCATGCGACTCAAGACTTTCACTGACATAGCTCTCCCCAATTGAGAGGAGAACACAATTTATGGACTCAACTTTAGATGAGGACCTATTCCCATTCCACACCTCGAGAGTAATCCCGATGTTCCCCTACCAAAACGAAAAGGGACCTGACTTCCCAAGAACTACTTGTGCGAGTTCCTGAGGTGTCTGCAGCAACTTGAGAAGGACCCCAAGCTTCCTGCCGGAACTCGAGGAAAACCACAAGATTCTGCACTCAAGGTGAGATGAGGAAAATTTCCCCTGCATAGTCTCAAGAGAAATCCCACATTCCAGCTTAAAACTCGAATGGATAATTGACACCCTTTATGCGACTCAAGACATTCCCTGACATAGCTGTCCCCACTTGAGAGGAGAACACAATTTATGGACTCAAATTTAGATGATTCCCTATTCCCATTCCACACCTCGAGAGTAATCCCGATGTTCCCCTACCAAAACGAAAGGTGACCTGACTTCCAAGGGACTACACGAGCGAGTTCCTGAGGTCCTGTCGCAACTCGAGAAAGACCCCAAGCTTCCCATCGCAACTCGACAAAAAGCACAAGAATCGTCACTCAAGGTGAGATGAGGAAAATTTCCGCTGCACAGTCTCAAGAGAAATCCCACATTCCCTCTTGAAACTCGAATGGGTAATTCACACCCTTTATACGACTCAAGACATTCCCTGATATACCTTTCCCGACAACAGAGGAGAACACAGTTTATGGACTCAACTTTAGATGAGACCCTATTGCCATTCCACTCCTCAAGAAAAATCCTGATGTTCCCATATCAAAACGAAAGGTGACCTGACTACCCAGGGAATACAGGAGCGATTTCCTGAGGTCCCTGCCCCAACTCGAGAAGGACCCCAAGCTTCCCGCCGCAACTCTAGAAAAATCACAAAATTGTGCACTTAAGGTGAGATGAGGAAAATTTCCCCTGCCGAGTCTCAAGAGAAATCCCACATTCACCCTTGAAACTCGGACGGGTACTTCACACTCTTTATGCGATTCAAGACATTCCCTGACATAACTCTCCCCACTTGAGAGCAGAACACAATTTATGGACTCAAATTTAGATGATACCCTATTCCCATTCCACGCATCGAGAGTAATCCCGATGTGCCCCTACCAAAACGAAAGGAGACCTGACTTCCCAGGGAATACATGAAAGAGTTCCCGAGGTCCCTGTCGCAACTCGAGAAGGACCCCAAGCTTCCCACCGCAACTCTAGAAAAACCACAAGATTCTGCACTCAAAGTGAGATGAGGAAAATTTCCCCTGCCGAGTGTCAACTGAAATCCCACATTCACCCGTGAAACTCAGACGGGTACTTCACACCCTTTATGCGATTCCAGACATTCCCTGTCATAGCTGTCCCCACTTGAGAGGAGAACATACTTTATGGACTCAACATTCGATGAGGCCCTACTCCCATTCCACGCCTCGAGAGTAATCCCGATGTTCACCTACGAAAACGAAAGGAGACCTGACTTCCCAGGGATTACAAGAGAGAGGACCTGAGGTCCCTGGCCAAACTCGAGAAGGACCCCCATCTTCCCGCTGCAACTCGAGAAAAACCAGAAGATTCTGTGCTCAAGGTGAAATGAGGAAAATTTCCCCTGCAGAGTCTCAAGAGAAACCCCACATTCCCCCATGAAACGTGAACGGGTACTTGAGACCCTTCATGCTACTCAAGATACAACCTGCCATAGCTGTCCCCATTTGGAGGAGAACACAATATCTGGACTAAACTATAGATGAGGCCCTATTCCCATTCCACGTTTCAAGAGTATTCCCTATGTTCCCCTACCAAAACGACAGGAGATCTGACTTCCCAGGGACAACATGAGCGAGTTCCTGAGGTCCCTGTTGCAACTCGAGAAGGACCCCAAGCTTCCCGCCGCAACACGAGAAAAACCACAAGATTCTTCACTCAAGGTGAGATGAGGGAACTTAGCCCTGCAGAGTCCCAAGAGTAATCTCACATTCCCGCTTGATAGGCGAAAGGGTCCTTGACACCCTTTAAGCGACACAGGACGTTCCCTAACATAGCTGTCCCCTCTTGAGAGGAGAACACAATTTATTGAGTCAAATTTAGATGAGACCCTATTCCCATTCCACGCCTTGAGAGTAATCCCGATGTTAACCTGCCAAAAGGAAAGGAGGCCTTACTTCCCAGGCACTACACGAACGAGTTCCTGAGGTCCCTATCGCAACTCGAGAAGGACCCCACGCTTCCCACTGCATCTCGACAAAAACCACAAGATTCTGCACTCAAGGTGAGATGAGGAAAATTTCCCCTGCAGAGTCTCAAGAGAAATCCCACATTCCCGCTTGAATCGCGAACGAGTACTTGACATACTTTATGCAACTCAAGACATTCCCTGATATAGCTGTCCACACTTGAGAGGAGAACACAATTTATGGACTCAACTTTAGATGATGCCCTATTCCCACTGATTGCCTCGAGAGTAATCCTGATGTTGCCCGACCAAAACGAAAGGAGACCTGATATCCCTGGGACTACACGCGGGAGTTCCTGACGTCCCTGTCGAAACTCAAGAAGGAACCCAAGCTTCCTGCCGCAACTCGAGGAAAACCACAAGATTCTGCACTCAAGGTGAAATGAGGAAAATTTCCCCTGCAGAGTCTCAAGAGAAATTCCACATTCCTGCTTGAAACTCGAACGTGTACCTCACACCCTTTATGCGACTCAAAACATTCCCTGAGATAACTCTGAACACTTGAGAGGAGAACACAATTTATGGACTCAACTTAAGATGAAGCCCTATTCCCATCAACGCCTCGAGAGTAATCCCAATGTTCCCCTACCAAATCGAAAGGAGACCTGACTGCCCAGGGACTACATGAGTGAGTTCCCGAGGTCCCTGTCGCAACTCGAGAAGGACCCTATGCTTCCCTCCGCAACTCTAGAAAAACCACAAGATTCTGTACTCAAGGTGAGATGAGGAAAATTTCCCCTGCCGAGTCTCAAGAGAAATCCCACATTCACCCTTGAAACTCGGATGGGTACTTCACACTCTTTATGCGATTCAAGACATTCCCTCACAGAGCTCTCCCCACTTGAGAGGAGAAAACAATTTATGGACTCAAGATGAAGGCCTATTCCCATTCCACGCCTCGAGAGTAATCCCGATGTTCCCCTACTAAAAAGAAAGGAGACCTCACTTCCAGGGATTAAACAAGGGAATTCCTGAGGTCCCTGTCGCAACTTGAGAAGGACCCCAAGCTTCCCGCTGCAACTCGAAAAAAAACACAAGATTCTGCACTCAAGGTGAGAACAGGCATATTTCCCCTGCAGTGTATCAAGCGAAATCCCACATTCCCGCTTGAAACTCGAACGGGTACTTGACACCCATTATGCGACTCAAGACATTCCCTGACACAGCTGTCCCCACTTGAGAGGAGAACAAAATTAATGGACTCAAAATTAGATGAGGCCCAATTCCCCTTCCTCACCTCAAGAGTAATCCTGATGTTCCCCTACCAAAACGAAAGGAGACCTGACTTCCCAGGGACTACACAAGGGAGGTCGTGAGGTCCCGATCACAACTCTAGAAGGACCCGAATCTTCCCGCCGCATCTCGAGAAAAACCACAAGATTCTTCACTCAAGGTCAGATGAGGAAAATTTCCCCAGCAGAGTCCCAATAGAAATCTCACATTCCAGCTTGAAACGCGAACGGGTACTTGACACCCTTTATGCGACTGAAGATATTCCCTGAAAATGTTGTCCCCACTTCAGAGGAGATCACAGTTTATGTACTCAACATTAAATGAGGCCCTATTCACATTAAACGCCTCGAGAGTAATCCCGATGTTCCCCTACTAAAACAAAGGAGACCTAAATTCCCACGGACTACATAAGTGAGTATCTGAAGTCCATGTTGCAAGTCGAGAAGGACACGAAGCTTCCTGCCACAACTCGAGAAAAACCACAATTTTCTACACTCACGGTGAAATGAGGAAACTTTCCACTGCAGATTCTCAAGAGAAATCACACGTTCCCACTTGAAACTCGAACGGGTACTTCACAACCTTTATGCAACTCAACATACCCTGACATAGCTGTCCCCACTTGAGAGGAGAAAACTATTAATGGATTCAAATTTAGAATAGGCCCTATTCCCATTCAACGCCTCGAGAGTAATCAAGATGTTCCCTTACCAAATCGAAAGGAGACCTGATTCCAGGGATTACACGAGCGAGTTACTGAGGTCCCTGTCGCAACTCGAGAAGGACCCAAGCTTCCCGCCTCAACTCGAGAAAAAACACAAGATTCTGCACTCAAGGTGAGTTGAGGAAAATTTCGCCTGCAGAGTCTCAAGAAAATTCCCACATTCCCTCTTGAAACTAGAACGGGTACTTGACACCCTTTGTGTGACTCAAGACATTCCCTGACATTGCTGTCGCCACTTGAGAGGAGAACACAATTTATGGACTCAAGTTTTGATGAGGCCCTATTCCCATTCCACGCCTCGAGAGTAATCCGATGTTCCCCTACCAAAACAAAAGGAGACCTGAATTCATAGGGATTACACGAGAGAGTCCTTGAGGTCCCTGTCGCAACTCGAGAAAGACCCCAAACTTCCCGCCGCAACTCTAGAAAAACCACAAGATTGTGCACTCAAGGTGAGATGAGGAAAATTTCCCCTGCCCAGGCTCAAGAGAAATCCCACATTCACCCTTGAAACTCGGTCGGGTACTTCACACTATTTATACGATTCAAGACATTCCCTGACATAATTCTCCTCACTTGAGAAGAGAACACAATTTATGGACTCAACTTAAGATGAAGCCCTATTCCCATTCCACGCCTCGAGAGTAATGCCGATGTACCCTCCCAAAAAGAAAGGAAACGTGACTTCCCAGGGACTACACGAACGAGATCCTGAGGTCCCTGTCGCAACTCGAGAAGGAACACAACGTCCCGCCGAAACTCGACAAAAACCACAGGATTCTTCACTCAAGATGAGATTAGGAATATTTCCCCTGCATAGTCCCAGAAAATTCCACAATCCCTCTTGAAACGCGAACGAGTACTTGACACCCTTTATGCGACTCAAGACATTCCCTGACATAGCAGTCCCCACTTGAAAGGAGAACACAATTTATGGAATCAACTTTAGATGAGGCCCTATACCCATTCCATGTCTCAAGAGTAATCCCGATATTCCCCAACCAAAAGGAAAGGAGATCTGACTTCCCAGGGACTACACGCACGAGTTCCTGAGGTCCCTTTCGCAACTCGAGAAGGACCCCAAACTTCCCGCCGCAACTCGACAAAAACCACAAGATTCTGCACTCAAGGTGACATGAGGAAAATTTCCCCTGCAGAGACTCAAGTGAAATTCCACATTGCTGCTTGAAACTTGAACGGGTACTTGACACCCTTTATGCGACTCAAGACATTCCTTTACCTAGCTGTCCCCACTTGAGAAGAGAACACAATTTATGGACTCAACTTTAAATGAGATCCTATTCCCACTCCACGCTTCGAGAGTAATCCCGATGTTCCCCTACCAAAACGAAAAGAGACCTGACATTCCAGGGACTACACAAGCGAGTTCCTGAGGTCCCTGTCGCCCCTCGAATAGGACCCCAAGCTTCCCACCGCAACTCGAGAAAAACCATTAGATTCTGTACTCAAGGTGTGATGAGGAAAATTTCCCCTGCAGAGTCTCAAGAGAAATCCCTCACTTCCCCTTGAAACGTGAAGTGTACTTGAGACCCTTTATGCTACTCAAGACATAAACTGACATATCTGTCCCCACATGAGAGGGGAACACAATTTATGGACTCAAATTTAGATGAGGCAATATGCTCATTCCATGCCTCAAGAGTATTCCCTATGTTTCCCCACCTAAACAAGAGGAGATCTGACTTCCCAGGGACTACACGAGCGATGTCCTGAGGTCACTGCTGCAACTCGAGAAGGACCCCAAACTTCCTGCTGCAACTCGAGAAAAACCACAAGATTCTTCACTTAAGGTGAGATGAGGAAAACTTCCACTGCAGAGTCCCAAGAGAAATCCCACCTTCCCGCTTTGAAACCCGAACGGGTGCTTGACACCCTTTATGTGACTCAAGACATTCCCTGACATAGCTGTCTCCACTTGAGAGGAGAACACAATTTATGCACTCACCTTTAGATGAGGCCCTATTCCCATTCCACCTCTCAAGAGTAATTCCGAAGTTCCCCTACCAAAACGAAAGGAAACCTGACTTCCCAGGGACTACATGAGTGAGTTCCTGAGGTCTCTGTCGCAACTCGAGGAGGACACCAAGCTTCCGGCCGCAATTCGACAAAAGCCACAAGATTCTTCACTCAAGGTGAGATGAGGAAAATTTCCCCTGAATAGTCTCAAGAGAAACCCAACATTTCTCGTTGAAAGTCGAGCGGGTACTCGACGCACTTTATGCGACACAAAACATTCCCTGACATACCTGTCCACACTTGAGGGGAGAACACAATTTATGGACTCAACTTTAGCAGAGGCCCTCTTACCACTCCTCCCCTCGAGAGTAATAACGATGTTCCCCTACCAAACGAAAGGAGACCTGATTTCCCAGGGACTACACGACCGAGCTCCTGAGGTCCCTGTCACCCCTTAGTTGGACCCCAAGCTTTCTGAAGCTACTTCTGAAGAAACACGCAAGATTGTGCACGCAAGATGAGATGAGGAAAGTTTCCCCTGCAGAGTCTCAAGAGAAATCCCACATTCCCGCTTTAAAGCAAACGGGTAGTTGACACACTTTATGCGACTCAAGACATCCCCTGACATAGCTATCCCCATTTGAGAGGAGAAAACAATTTATGGACTAAACTTAAGATGAGGCCCTATTTGCATTCCACGCCTCGAGAGTAATCTCGATGTTCCCCAACAAAAACGAAAGGAGACCTGAATTCCCAGGGACTACACAAGCGAGTACCTGAAGTCCCTGTTGCCACTTGAGAAGGACCCCAATCTTCCCACCGCAACTCGAGGAACACCACAAAAAAATCCACTCAATGCGAGATGAGGAAATTGTGCGCTGCAGAATCTGAAGAGAAATCCCACATTCCCGCATGAAAGGCAAAAGGATACTTGACACACTTTATGCAACTGAGAAATTTCCCTCACACAGCTGTCCCCATTGGAGAGGAGAACACATGGTATGGACTCAAAACTAGAAGAGGCTCAATTCCCACTTACCGGCTCGAGAGTAATCCCAAAGTTTCCCATCCAATACAAAGGGGACCTGACCTACCTGAAGCAACACCAGAGAGTTTCTGAGGTCCCAGTTGCAACTCGAGAATTAACCCCAGCTTCCCGCCGCAACTCGAGAAACACCACAAAACTATCCCCTCAATGCGAGATGAGGATATTGTGCGCTGTAGAATCTCAAGAGAAATCCCACATTCCCGCCTGAATGGCAAAGGGTACTTGACACCCTTTTTCAGACTTAGAAAGTTCCCTCACACAGCCGTCCGCATTGGAGAGGAGAACAGACTTTATGGACACAACCCGAGAAGAGGCCTTATTCCTATTTAAAGTTTCGAGAGTAATTCCGAAGGTCCGCATCCAACACTAAAGGGGACCTGACTTCCCTGAAGCAACCCGAGCGAGTTCCACTGGTCCCCGTCGTAACTCAACAAAAACCACCAGCTTCCCACCGCAACTCGAGAAAAACCGAAAAATTATCCCCTCAATGAGAGATGAGGAAAATGGGCGCTGTAGAATTACAAGAGAAATCCCAAATTCCCCTTGAAATGCAAAAGGATACTTGACACCATTTATGTGACTCAGAAAGTTCCCTCAAACAGCCGTCCCCATTGGAGAAGGGAACACAGTTTATGGACTCAAGTCTAAAAGAGGCTGTATTCATATTTTACAGCTCGAGAGTAATCCCGAATTTCCCCTTCCAACACCAAAGTGGACCTGATTACTCTGAAGCACCCGAGCGAGTTCCTGAGGTCCCCGTCGAAAATCGAGAAGTATCTGAGCTTCCAGCCGCAATTTGAGAAACACCACAAAATTATCCCCTCAATGCAAGATAAGGATATACTGCATTCCAGTAACTCAAGGGAAATCCCACATTCCCGCTTGAAAGGCAAAAGGGTACTGACACCCTTTCTGCGACTCACAAAGTTCCCTCACACAGCGGTCCCCATTGGAGAGGAGAACACACTTTATGGACTCAACTCGAGAAGAGGCCCTATTCCCATATAACAGCTAGAGATTAATCCGGAACTTCCCCTTTCAACACAAAAGGGGACCTGACTTCCCTGAAGCAACTTGATGGAGTTCCTGATATCGCAGTCCCAACTCGAGAAATACCCCAAATTTCCCGGCACAAATCCAAAAATGCCACAAAATTATCCACTCAATGCGAGATGAGGATATACTGCACTGCAGTACCTCAAGAGAATTTCCACATTCCCGCTTGAAAGGCAAAAGTGTACTTGACACCCTTTACCCGTCTCAGGAGTTTCCCTCACACAGCAGTCCACATTGGAGAGGAGAACACACTTTATGGACTCAATTCAGAAAAGAGGCCCTGTTCCCATTTAATGACTCAAAAGTAATCCCGAGTTTCCCTTTCCAACAAAAAAGGGGACCTGACTTCCCTGAAGCAACCCGAGAAAGTTCCTGAGGTCCCTGTCGCAACTCGAAAAGTACCTCAGCTTCCCACCGCAACTTGAATAACATCACAAAATTATCCCCTCAATGCGAGATGAGGAAAATATGCGCTGCAGAATTACGAGAGTAATCCCAAATTCCCCTTGAAAGGCAAAAGGGTATTTGACACCATTTTTGTGACTCAGAAATTAATCTCAAACAGCCGTCCCCATTGGAGAGGGGAATACAGTTTATGGACTCAAATGGAGAAGAGGCCGTATTCACATTTTACGGCTCGACAGTAATCCCGAATTTCCCCATACTTCACAAAAGGGGAACTGACTTCCCTGAAGCAACCCGAGCGAGTTCCTGAGGTCCCCGACGCAATTCGGAAAGTAGACCCAAGTAGGCACAAGGCTACTTGACAGTCTTTATACCACTCAGAAAGTTCCCTAACATCCATCCGCATTGGAGAGGGGAACACACTTTATGGACTCAACACGAGAAGAGGCCCTATTCCCATTAACGGTCTCGGGGGTAATCCGGAAATTCCCCTTCCAGCACAAAAGGGAAACTTACTTCCCTGAAGTAACTCGAGTGAGTTCCTGAGTTCCCATCGCAACTCGAGAAGTACCCCCAGCTTCCACCGCAATTCGAGAAAAACCACAAAATTATCCCCTCAATGCGAGATGACGAAATTTTGCGCTGTAGAATCTCAAGAGAAATCCCACATTCCCATTTGAAAGGCAAAAGGGTACTTGACTCCCTTTAGTCTATTCAGAATGGTCCCTAACATCCGTCATGAATGAAGAGAAGAACACATTTTAAGGACTCCAACAGAGAAGAGGCAATATTCCCATTTAACAGCTCGAGAGTAATCTGGAAGTTCCCCTTCCAACAGAAATGGGGACTTGACTTCCCTGAAGCAACCCCAGCGAGTTCCCGAGGTCCCCGTCACAACTCGAGAATTTCCCCCTACTTCCCGCGAAACTCGAGAAACACCACAAAATTATCCCCTCAATGCGAGATGAGGAAAGTTTGCGCTGCAGAATCTCAAGAGAAATACCACATTCCCTCTTGAAAGGCAAAAGGCTACTTGACACCCTTTATGGGACTCAGAAATTTCACTAACATCAGTCCCCATTGGAGCGGAAAACACCCTTTATGGACTCAATTCGAGATCAGCCCGTATTCCCATTTAACGTCTCGAGAGTAAACCGGAAGTTCCCCTTCCAAAAACAAAGGGGACCTGACTTCCCTGAACCAACTCGAGTGAGTTCCTGAGGTCCACGTCGCAATTCGAGAAGTACCCACAGCTTCCTCCGCAACTCGAGAAACACCACAAAATCATCCCCTCAATGCGAGATGAGGAAATTTTGCGCTTCTGAAACTCAAGACAAATATGACATTCCCTTTTAAAGGCAAAAGGATACTTGACACCCTTTATGAGACTCAGAAAGTTCCCTCACACAGCCGTCCACATTGGACAGGAGAACACACTGTATGGAATCAATTCGAGATGAGCCCCTATTCCCATTTAACGGCTCAAGAGGAAACCGGATGTTCCCCTTCCAACAACAAAGGGCGTCTGACTTCCCTTAAGCAACCGGAGCGAGTTCCTGAGGTCCCCCCGCAACTCGAGAAGTACCCCCAGCTTCCCGCCGCAACTCGTGAAACACCACAAAATGATCCCCTCAGTACGAGATGAGGAAATTTTCCGCTGCAGAATCTCAAGAGAAATACCACATTCCCTCTTGAAAGGCAAAAAGGTACTTGACACCAAATATTTGACTCAGAAAGTTCCCTTACACAGCAGTCCCCTTTGGACACAAGAACACACTTTATAGACTCAATTCGAGAAGAGCTCCTATTCCCATTTAACGTCTCCAGAGTAAACCGGAAGTTCCTTTTCCAACACAAGAGGGGACCTGACTTCCCTGAAGCAACCCAAGCGAGTTCCTGAGGTCCCCGACTTTACTCGAGAAGTTCCCCCAGCTTCCCTCCGCAACTCGAGAAACACCACAAAATTATCCCCTCAATGCGAGATGAGGAAATTTTGTGTTGCAGAATCTCAAGAGAAATATCACATTCAGTCTTGAAAGGCAAAAGTGTACTTGACACCCTTTATTCGACTCAGAAAGTTCCCTCACACAGCCGTCCTCATTGGACAGGAGAACACACCTTACAGACTCAACACGAGAAGAGGCCCTATTACCATTAAAGGGCACGAGAGTAATAAGGAAGTTCCCCTTCCAACACAAAAGGGGACCTAACTTCCCTGAAGTAACCAGAGCGAGTTTCTGAGGTCCCCGTCGCAACTCGAGAAATACCCTCTACTTCCAGCGGCAACTCGAGAAACACCACAAAATTATCACCTCAATGCGAGATGAGGAAGATTTGCGCTGCAGAATCTCAAGTGAAATACCACATTCCCTCTTGAAAGGCAAAAGGATACGGGACACCCTTTGTGTGACTCAGAACGTTCCCTCACACAGCCGTCCCCATTGGAAAGGAGAACACATTTTATGGACTCAATTCGAGATGAGGCCCTATTCCCATTTATTGGCTCTAGAGTAATACGGAAGTTCCCTTCCAGCACAGAAGAGTACCTGACTTCCCTGACATAACTCGAGTGAATTCCTGAGGTCCCCGTCACAACTAGAGAAGTACCCCCAGCTTCCCGCTGCTATTCCAGAAACACCACAAAATTATCCCCTCAATACGAGATGAGGTAATTTTGCGCTTTAGAATCTCCAGAGAAATCCCACATTCCAGCTTGAAAGGCAAAAGGGAACTTGACTCCCTTTATGTGACTCAGAATATTCCCTCACATCTGTTCTCAGTGGAGGTAATACACTTTATAGACTCATTCGAAAAGAGGCAATATTCCCATTTAACGGTTCTTGAGCAATCCGAAAGTTCCCCTTCCAACAGAAAAGGGGACTTCACTTCCCTGAATCCACCCGAGTGATTTACTGAAGTCCCCATCGCAACTCGAGCGTACCCCCTGCTTCCTGCCATAACTCGAAAAACACCACAAAAGTATCCCCTCAATGCGAGATGAGGAAATTTTGCGCTGTAGAATCTCAAGAGAAATCCTACATTCCCGCTTGAAAAGCAAAAGGGTGCTTGACACACTTTATGCCACTGAGAAAGTTCCCTAACATCCTTCCCCATTGGAGAGGAAAACCCACTTTATGGACTCAACTCGAGAAGAGGCAATATGCCCATTTAATGGCTGGAGAGTAATCCGGAAGTTCCCCTTCCAACACAAAAGGGAATTTGACTTCCCTGAAGCAACCTGAGAGAGTTCCAAAAGTCCACGTCGCACCTCGAGTGTACACCTTGCTTCCCGCGATAACTCGAGAAACACCACAAAATTATCCCCTTAATGTGAGATGAGGAAATTTTGCACTGCAGAATCTCAAGAGAAATCCTACATTCCCGCTTGAAATGCAAAAGGACAGTTGACAAACTATAAGTCACTGAGAAAGTTACCTAACATATGTCCCCATGGAGAGGAGAACACACTTTATGGAATCATCTCGAGAAGAGGACCTATTCCCATTAAAAGGCTCGAGAGTAATCCGGAAGTTCCCCTTCCAGCACAAAAGGGGACCTGACTTCCCTGAAGTAACTCGAGTGAGTTCCTGAGGTCCCCGTCGCTTCTGGAGAAATACCCAAAGCTTCCCGCCACAATTCGAGAAACACCAAAAAATTATCCTCTCAATGCGAGATGAGGAAATTTTGCGCGGCAGAATTTCAAGAGAAATCCCAAATTCCCTCTTGAAAGGCAAAAGGGTTCTTGACTCCCTTTATGCGACTCAGAATGTTCCCTAACATCCGTCCCCATTGGAGAGGAGAACAGAATATATCGACTCAACTGGAGAAGAGGCCCTCATCCCATTAAAGAGCTCGAGAGTAATACGGAAGTTCCCCTTCCATCACAAAAGGGGACCTGACTTCCCTGAAGTAACTCGAGTGAGTTCTTGAGGTCCCCGTCGCAACTCGAGAAGTACCCCCAGATTCCCGCCGCAATTCGAGATAGAAAACAAAATGATCCCCGCAATGCGAGATGAGGTAATTTTGCGCTGCAGAATCCCAAGAGAAATCCCACATTCCCGCTTGAAAGGCAAAAGGGTACTTGATTCCCTTTAGGCCTCTCAATATTCCCCAACATCCGTCCTCAGTGGAGACGAGAACACAGTTTATGGACACAAATTGAGAAGAGGCAATATTCCCATTTAACGGCTCCAGAGTAATCTGGAAGTTCCCCTTTCAACACAAAAGGGAACTTGACTTCCCTGAAGCAACACGAGCGAGTTTCTGAGGTCCCCATCGCAACTCCAGAAGAACCCCTTGCCTTCCGCCGTAACTCGAGAAACACCACAAAATTATCCCCTTAATGCGAGATGAGGTAATCTTGCGCTGCAGAATCTCAAGAGAAATCCCAAATTCTCCCTTGAAAGGCAAAAGCGTAGTACTTCACACACTTTATGCCACTCAGAAAGTTCCCTAACATCCGTCCCCATTGGAGAGAACACACTTTATGGACTCAAATCGAAAAGAGGCCCTATTCCTATTAAAGGGCTTGAGAGTAATTCGGAAGTTTTCCTTACAGCACGAAATGCGACCTGACTTCCCTGAAGTAACACGAGTGAGTTTCTAACGTCCCCGTCGAAACTCAAGAAGTACCCCCAGGTTTCCACCGCAGTTCGAGAAACACCACAAAATTATCCCCTCAATGCGAAATGAGGAAATTTTGCACGGCAGAATCTCAAGAGAAATCCCACATTCCACTTGATAGGCAAAATTGTACTTGACTCACTTTATGCGACTCAAAATGTTCCCTATCATTCGTCATCAGTGGAGAGGAGAACACACTTTATGGACTCAAATTGAAAAGAGACAATTATCACATTTAACTTCTCGAGAGTAATCCAGAAGTTCCCCTTCCAACACAAAAGGGGACTTGACTTCCCTGGAGCAACCCAATCGAGTTGCTTTGGTTCCCGTCTCAACTCGAGAGTACCTAATGCTTTCCGACATAACTCGAGAAACAGGACAAAATTATCCCTTCAATGCGAGATGAGGTCATTTTGCGCTGCAGAATCTCAAGAGAAACCCCAAATTCCATTTTGAAAGGCAAAAGGGTACTTGACACACATTATGCCACTCAGAAAATTCCCTAACATCCGTCCCCATTGGAGAGGAGAACACACTTTATGGACTCAACACGAGAAGAGGCCCTATTCCCGTTAAAGGGCTCGAGAGTAATCCGGAAGTTCCCCTTCCAGCACAAAAGGTCACCTGACTTCCCTGAAGTAACTCGAGTGAGTTCCTGAGGTCACCATCGCAACTCGAAAAGCACCCAAAGCTTCACGCAGCAATTCGAAAAACACCACAAAATTATCCCCTCAATGCGAGATGAGGAAATTTTGCGCTGCAGAATCTCAAGAGAAATACCACATTCCCTCTTGAAAGGCAAAAGGACACTTGACACCCTTTATGCGACTCAGAAATTTCACTAACATCAGTCTCCATTGGAGCGGAAAATACCCTTTATGGACTCAATTCGAGATCAGCCCCTATTCCCATTTAACATCTCGAGAGTAAACCGGAAGTTCCCCTTCCAAAAACAAAGAGGACCTGACTTCCCTGAACCAACTCGAGTGAGTTCCTGAGGTCCCCGTCGCAATTCGTGAAGTACCCACAGCTTCCCTCCGCAACTCGAGAAACACCACAAAATTATCTCCTCAATGCGAGATGAGGAAATTTTTCGCTTCTGAAACTCAAGAGAAATACCACATTCCCTTTTAAAGGCAAAAGTATACTTGACAACCTTTGTGCGACTCAGAATGTTCCCTAACATCCATCGTCAGTGGAGAGGAGATCACACTTTATGGACTCAAATCGAGAAGAGGCAATATTCCATTTAACGACTCGAGAGTATTCCGGAATTTCCCCTTCCAACACAAAGGGGGACTTGACATCCCTGAAGTAATCCCAGCGAGTTCCAGGGTCCCTGTTGAAACTCGAGAAGTACCCCCTGCTTCCCGCTGCAACTGGTGAAACACCACCAAATTATCCCGTCAATGTGAAATGAGGTGTTTTGTGCTGCAGAATCTCAAGAGAAATCACTCATTCCCGCTTGAAAGTCAAAAGGGTACTTGAAACACTTTATGCGACTCAGAACGTTCCCTAACATCCATCCGCATTGGAGAGGTGAGCACACTTTATGGACTCAACTCCAAAAGAGACCCTATTCCCGTTAAATGGCTCAAGAGTAATCCGGAAGTTCCTCTTCCAGCACAAAAGGGACCTGAATTCCCTGAAGTACATCGAGTGAGTTCCTGAGATCCCCGTCGCAACTCGAGGAGTACCCCGAGCTTCCCGAAGTAATTCGAGAAACCACAAAATTATCCCCTCAATGCGAGATGAGGAAATTTTGCGCTGCAGAATCTCAAGAGAAAACCCACATTCCCGCTTGAATGACAAAAGGGTACTTGACTCCCTTGAGGCGACTCAGAATGGTCCCTATCATCCGTGCATGGTGGAGAGGAGAACAAACGTTATGGACAAAAATCGAGAAGAGGAAATGTTCCCATTTATCGGCTCGAGAGTATTCCGGAAGTTGCCCTTTCAACCCAAAAAGGGATTTGACTTCGCTGAAGCAACCCATTCGAGTTCCTGAGCTCCCCATCGCAACTATAGAAGTACACCCTGCTTCCCACCGCAACTCGAGAAACACGACAAAATTATCCCCTCACTGCGAGATGAGGTACTTTTGCGCTGCAGAATCTCAACAGAAATCCCAAATTCCCGCTTGAAATGCAAAAGGTTACTTGACTCCCTTTAGGCGACTCAGAAAGTTCCCTAAACTCAGTCCCCATTGGAGAGGAGAATACACTTTACGGACCGAAATCGAGAAGAGGCCCTATTCACATTAAAGGGCTCAAGAGTATTCTGGAAGTTCCCCTTCCAACATAAAATGGGACCTGACTTGCCTGAAGTAACTCCAGTGAGTTCCTGAGGTTCCCAGCGCAACTTGAGAAGTACCCCCAGCTTCCCGGCGCAATTCGAGAAACACAACAAAAGTATCCCCTTAATGCGAGATGAGGAAATTTTGCGCTGCAGACTCTCAAGAGAAATCCCGCACTCCCGCATGAAAAGCAAAAGGGTACTTGATTCCCTTTAGGCGACTCAGTTCAGTTCAGTTCAGTTCAGTCGCTCAGTCGTGTCCGACTCTCCGCGACCCCATGAATCACAGCACGCCAGGCCTCCCTGTCCATCACCAACTCCCGGAGTACACTCAAACTCATGTCCACAGAGTCGGTGATGCCATCCAGCCATCTCATTCTCTGTCGTCCCCTTCTCCTCCCGCCCCCAACCTTTCCCAGCATCAGAGTCTTTTCCAGTGAGTCAACTCGTCTCATGAGGTGGCCAAAGTATTGGAGTTTCAGCTTTAGCATCAGTCCCTCCAATGAACACCCAGGATTGATCTCCTTTAGAATGGACTGGTTGGATCTCCTTGCAGTATAAGGGACTCTCAAGAGTCTTCTCCAACACCACAGTTCAAAAGCATCGATTCTTCGGCGATCAGCTTTCTTCACAGTCCAACTCTCACATCCATACATGACCACGGGAAAAACCATTGCCTTGACTAGACGGACCTTGGTCGGCAAAGTAATGTCTCTGCTTTTTAATATACTATCAAGGTTGGTCATAACTTTCCTTCCAAGGAGCAAGCGTCTTAGATTGGTCATTAATATCCGTCCTCAGTGGAGAGGAGAACACACGTTATGGACTCAAATCGAGAAGAGGCAATATTCCCATTAAACGGCTAGAGAATAATCCGGCAGTTCCCATTCCAACACAAAAGCGGACCTGACTTCCCTGAAATAACTGGAGTGAGTTCCTGAAGTCCCCGTCACAACTCGAGAAACACCACAAAATTATTCCCTCAATGGGAAATGAGGAAATTTTGCGCTGCAGAATCTCAAGAGAAATCCCACATTTCCGCTTGAAAGGAAAAAGCGTACTTGACTCCATTTAGGCGACTCAGAATGGTCCCTATCATCTGTCCAGAGTGGAGAGGAAAACACACTTTATGGACTCAAATAGATAGGAGGCAATATTCCCATTTAACGGCTTGAGAATAATCCGGAGGTTCCCCTTCCAACACAAAAGGGGACTTGACTTCGCTGAAGCAACCGCAGCAATTTCCTGAGGTCCCCGTCGCAACTCGGGAAGTTCCCCTGATTCCCGCCGCAATACGAGAAACACCACAAAATTATCCCCTCATTGGGACTTGAGGTAATTTTTCGCTGCAGAATCTCAAGAGAAATCCCACATTCCCACTTGAAAGGCAAAAGCCTACTTGACTCCCTTTAGGAGACTCAGACTCAGACTACATCCGTCCAGAGTGGAGAGGAGAACACACTTTATTGACTCAAATAGAGAAGAGGGAATATTCCCATTAAAGGGCTCGAGAGTAATCCAGAAGTTCCCCTTCCAGCACAAAAGCGGACCTGACTTCCCTGAAGTAATTCGAGTGAGTACCTCAGGTCCCCATTGCAACTCGAGAAGAACTCCCAGCTTCCCGCCACAATTCGGGAAACACCACAAAATTATCCCCTCAATGCAAGATGAGGAAAATTTGCTCTACAGAATCTCAAGAGAAATCCCACTATCCTCTTGAAAGGCTAAAGGGTACTTGACACACATTTTTCAGTTCGGTTCAGTTCAGTCGCTCAGTCGTGTCCGACTCTCCGTGACCCCATGAATCACTGTTCGCCAAGCCTCCCTGTCCATCACCAACTTCCGGAGTTCACTCAAACTCATGTCCACAGAATCGGTGATTCTATCCAGCCATCTCATTCTCTGTCGTCCCCTTCTCCTCCCGCACTCAAACTTTCATAGCATCAGAATCTTTTCCAGTGAGTCAACTCGTCGCCTGAGGTTGCCAAAGTATTTTAGTTTCAGCTTTAGCATCAGTCCTTCCAATGAACACCCAGGATTGATCTCCCTTAGAATGGACTGGTTGGATCTTCTTGCGGTACAAGGGACTCTCAAGAGTCTTCTCCAACACCACAATTCAAAAAGCATCAATTCTTCGGCGATCAGCTTTCTTCACAGTCCAACTCTCACATCCATACATGACCACGGGAAAAACCATAGCCTTGACTAGACGGACCTTTGTTGGCAAAGTAATGTCTCTGCTTTTTAATATACTATCAAGGTTGGTCATAACTTTCCTTACTAGTGGTAAGCGGCTTTTACTTTCATGGCTGCAATCAGCATCTGCAGTGATTTTGGAGCCCAAAAAAATAAAGTCTGACACTGTTTCCACTGTTTTTCCATCTATTTCCTGTGAAGTGATGGGACCAGATTCCATGATCCTTGTTTTCTGAATGTTGAGCTTCAAGCCAACCTTTTCACTCTCCTCTTTCACTTTCATCAAGAGGCTTTTGAGTTTCTCTTCACTTTCTGCCCTAAGGGTGGTGTCATCTGCATATCTGAGGTTATTGATATTTCTCCCAGCAATCTTGATTCCAGCTTGTTCTTCTTCCAGCCCAGCGTTTCTAAAGATGTACTGTGCATATAAGTTAAATAAGCAAGGTGACAATATACAGCCTTGACGTAATCCTTTTCGTATTGGGAACCAGTCTGTTGTTCCATGTACAGTTCTGAGTGTTGCTTCCTGACCTGCATACGGGTTTCTCAAGAGGCAGGTCAGGTGGTCTGGGATTCCCATCTCTTTCAGAATCTTCCACAGTTTATTGTGATCCACACAGTCAAAGGCTTTGGCACAGTCAATGAGGCAGAAATAGATGTTTTTCTGGAACTCTCTTGCTTTCTCCATGATCCAGCGGATGTTGGCAATTTGATCTCTAGTGCCTCTGCCTTTTCTAAAACCTGCTTGAACATCTGGGAGTTCACGGAGCACATATTGCTGAAGCCTGGCTTGGAGAATTTTGAGCATGACTTTACTAGCGTGTAAGATGATTGCAATTGTGCGGTAGTTTGAGCATTCTTTGGCATTGCCTTTCTTTGGGATTGGAATGAAGACTGAGCTTTTCCAGACCTGTGGCCACTGCTGAGTTTTCTAAATTTGTTGGCATAATGAGTGCAGCACTTTCACAGCATCATCTTTCAAGATTTGAAAGAGCTCAACTGGAATTCCATCACTTTCACTAGCTTTGTTCGTAGTGATGCTTTCTAAGGCCCACTTGACTTCACAATCCAAGATGTCTGGCTCTAGGTCAGTGATCACATTTTCGTGACTATCCTGTTCGTGAAGATCTCTTGTTTACAGTTCTTCTGTGTATTCTTGCCACCTCTTCTTAATATCTTCTGCTTCTGTTAGGTCCATACCATTTCTGTCCTTTATCTAGCCCATTGAATGAAATGTTCCCTTGGAATCTCTAATGTTCTTGAAGAGATCTCTTGTTTTTCCTATTCTGTTGTTTTCCTCTATTTCTTTGCATAGATCACTGAGGAAGGCTTTCTTATCTCTCCTTGCTATTCCTTGGAACTCTACAATCAGATGCTTATATCTTTCCCTTTCTCCTTTGCTTTTCACTTCTCTTCTTTTCATAGCTATTTGTAAGGCCACCTCAGACAGTCATTTTGCTTTTTTTGCATTTCTTTTCCATGGGGATTCTCTTGGTCCCTGTCTCCTGTACAATGTCACGAACCTCCGTCCAGAGTTCATCAGGCATTCTATCTATCAGTTCTAGTCCCTTAAATCTATTTCTCACTTCCACTGTATAATCATAAGGGATTTGATTTAGGTCATATCTGAATGGTCTAGGGGTTTTCCCTACTTTCTTCAATTTAAGCCTGAATTTGGCAATAAGGAGTTCATGATCTGAGCCACAGTCAGCTCCTGGTCTTGTTTTGCTAACTGTATACATCTTCTCTGTCTTTTGCTGCAAAGAATATAATCAATCTGATTTTGGTGTTGACCATCTGTTGATGTCCACGTGTAGAGTCTTCTCTTGTGTTGTTGGAAGAGGGAGTTTGCTATGACCAGTGCGTTCTCTTGACAAAACTCTATTAGCCTTGGCCCTGCTTCATTCCATGCTCCAAGGCCAAATTTGTCTGTTACTCCAGGTGTTTCTTGACTTCCTACTTTTGCATTCCAGTCCCCTATAATGAAAAGGACATCTTTTTTGGGTGTTAGTTCTAAAAGGTCTTGTAGGTCTTCATAGAACCGTTCAACTTCGGCTTCCTCAGTGTTACTGCTTGGGGCATAGGCCTGGATTACTGAAATGTTGAATAGTTTGCCTTGGAAATGAACAGAAATCTTTCTGTTGTTTTTAAGATTGCATCCAAGTACTGCATTTCAGAATCTTTTGTTGACCATGATGGCTACTCCATTTCTTCTAAAGGATTCTTGCACACAGTAGATATAATGGTCATCTGAGGTAAATTCACACATTCCAGTCCATTTTAATTCACTGATTCCTAGAATGTCTATGTTCACTCTTGCCATCTCCTGTTCGACCACTTCCAATTTGCCTTGATTCATGGACCTAACATTCCAAGTTCCTATGCAATATTGCTCTTTACAGCACCGGACCTTACTTCTATCACCAGTCACATCCACAACTGGGTACTGGTTTTGCTTTTGCTCCATCCCTTCACTCCTTCTAGATTTATTTCTCCACTGATCTCCAGTAGCATACTTGGCACCTACCGACCTGGGGAATTCCTCATTCAGTATCCTGTCATTTTGCCCTTTGATACTGTTCAAGGGGTTCTAAAGGCAAGTATACTGAAGTGGTTTGCCATTCCCTTCTCCAGTGGACAACATTCGACTGTGGTCCATGTGTTCAGATCGACTAGATTCCTGTGATTATGATTTCAGTGTGTCTGCCCTCTGATGCCCCCTCGCAATACCTACCATCTTATTTGAGTCCTCTTACCTTCGGTGTGAGATATCTCTTCACAGCTGCTCCAAGAAAGTGCAGCTGCTGCACCTTACCTTGGATGAGGGGTATGTCCTCAAGGCTGCCCCTCCTGACCTTGAACGTGAGTAGCTCCTCTTGACCCTCCCCCACACAGCCACCACCTATTGGACGTGGGGTACCTTCTCTTGGCCGCGTGCCCTGACCTCGGGCATGGCGAAACTCCTCATGGCCACGCATCTTTGCATGGTCGGTTGCGCCACGGCCAGCATCTCCCCTGTCTGCGCAGGCGGGGCCGTCGTCTCTCACGACTGCGTGGGTGGGGCCGGAGATTCTCACGTCTGCGCTGGCAGGGCCAGCGACTTGGAGTCTGCGCAGGAGGAGCTGGGGTCTCTCGCGTATGTGAGGCAAGGAAGGCTTCTCTTGTGTCTGTGCGGGAGGGGAAGGCATCTCTCGTGTCTGCGCCGCCAGGTGAGACTCAGAAAATTCCCTCACACAGTCGTCCCCATTGGAGAGGAGAACACATTTTATGGACTTAACTCGAGAAGAGGCCCTATACCCATTTAACGACTCAAGAGTAATCCCGAAATTCCCCTTCCAACACAAAAATGGACCTGAATTCCCTGAAGTAACCAGAGTGAATTCCTGAGGTCCTCTTCACTACTCGAGAAGTTCCCCGAGCTTCCCGCCGCAACACGAGAAACACAACAAAATTCTCCTGTCAATGCAAGATCAGGAAATTTTGCTCTGCACAATTCAAGAGAAATCCCACGTTCTGGCTGGAAAGGCAAAACTGTACTTGACACCCTTTATGCGATTCAGAAAGTTCCATAACACAGGTGTCCACACTGGAGAGGAGAACACAATTTATGGACTCAACTGGGGAAGAGGCACTATTCTCATTAAATGGCTCGAGAGTAATCCCAAAATTCCCCTTCCAGCACTAAAGGGTACC
The DNA here is from genome assembly GCF_049115385.1 of Moschus berezovskii. NCBI lineage: Eukaryota > Metazoa > Chordata > Mammalia > Artiodactyla > Moschidae > Moschus > Moschus berezovskii. Next base: position 112,849,262 of record NC_142467.1, on the reverse strand, counting down.
TAACTTCCCTGAAGCAACCCGAGCGAGTTCCTGAGGTCCACGTCGCAACTCGAAAAGTACCCCCAGCTTCCCGCCGCAACTCGAGAAACAACACAAAATTATCTCCTCAGTGCGAGATTAGGAAATTTTGCGCAGCAGAATATCAAGGAAATCCCATATTCCCGCTTGAAAGGCAAAAGGTAGTTGACACCCTTTATGCCACTCAGAAAGTTCCCTCACACAGCTGACCCCAATGGACAGGAGAATACACTTTATGGACTCAATTCGAGATGAGGCCCTAAGCCCATTTAACGTCTCGAGAATAAACCGGAAGTTGCCCTTCCAACACATAAGGGGAACTGACTTTCCTGAAGCAACCCCAGCGAGTTCCTGAGGTCCCTGTCACAACTCGAGAAGTACCCCCAGCTTCCCGACGCAACTCGAGAAACACCACAAAATTATCCCCTAAATGCGAGATGAGGAATTTTTCGCTGCATAATCTCAAGAGTAATCCCACATTCCCTCTTTAAAGGCAAAAGGGAACTTGACACCCTTTATGCGACTCAGAAAGTTCCCTCACACAGCTGTCCCCATTGGAGAGGAGAACACATTTTATGGACTCAATTAGAGATGAGGCCCTATTCCCTTTCCATGGATCGAGAGTAAATCGGAAGTTCCCCTTCCAACACAAAAGGGGACCTGACTTCACTGATTCAACCAGAGTGAGTTCCTGAGATTTCAGTAGCAACTCGAGATGTACGCCGAGCTTCCTGCCGTTAATCGAGAAACACCACAAAATTATCCCCTCAATGGGAGATGAGGAAATTTTGCGCTGAAGAAACTCAAGAGAATTACCACATTTCTTCTTGAAAGGCAAAAGGCTACTTGACACCCTTTATGGGACTCAGAAACTTCCCTCACACAGCCATCAGCATTGGAGAGGAGAACTAAGTTTATGGACTCAATTCGAGATGATGCCCTATTCCCATTTAACAGCTCGAGAGTAAACCGAAAGTTCCCCTGCTAACACAAATCGGACCTGACTTCCCTGAAGCAACCCGAGCGAGTTCCTGAGGTACCCATTGTACTCAAGAAGTACCCCCAGCTTCCGGCCGCAAATAGAGAAACACCACAAAATTATCCCCTCAATGCAAGATGAGGAAATATTGCGCTGAAGAATCTCAAGAGAAATACCACATTCGCTTTTGAAAGGCAGAAGGGTACTTCACACCCTTTATGCAGATCAGAAATTTTATTAGAAACAGTCACAACAGAACACACTTTATGGACTCAGTTCGAGATGAGGCCATATTCCCATTTAATGGCTCGAGAGTAAACCGGAAATTTCCCTTCCAACAGAAAAGGGGACCTGACTTCCCTGAAGAAAGCCGAGCGTGTTACTGACGTCCCTGTCACAAAACGAGAAGTACCCCCAACTTCCCGCCGCAACTCATGAAACACCTCAAAATTATCCCCTCAATTCGAGATGAGGAAATTTTGCGCTGCAGAATGTCAAGTGAAACACCACATTCCCTCTTGAAAGGACAAAGGGTACTTGACACTCTTTATGCGACTCAGAAAGTTCCTTCACACAGCCGTCCCCATTGGAGAGGTGAACACACTTTATGGACTCAATTCGAGATGAGGCCATATTCCCATTTAACGGTTCGAGAGTCAACCGGAAGTTCCCCTTCCAACACAAAAGGGGACCTGACTTCCCTGAAGCAACACTAGCGAGTTCCTGAGGTCCTTGTCACAACTCAAGAAGTACCCCCAACTTCCCGGCGCAACTCGAGAAACACCACAGAATTATCCTCTCAATGCGAGATGAGGAAATTTTATACTGCAGAATCTCAAGAGAAATGCCACATTCCCTCTTGAAGGGCAGAAGGGTATTTGACACCCTTTAGCTGATCGCCGAAGAATCGATGCTTTTGAACTGTGGTGTTGGAGAAGACTCTTGAGAGTCCCTTATACTGCAAGGAGATCCAACTAGTCCATTCTAAAGGAGATCAATCCTGGGTGTTCATTGGAGGGTCTGATGCTAAAGCTGAAACTGCAATTCTTTGGCCACCTCATGCGACGAGTTGACTCACTGGAAAACACTCTGATCCTGGGAAAGTTTGGGGGCGGGAGGAGAAGGGGACGACAGAGAATGAGATGGCTGAATGGCATCAATGACTCTGTGGACATGAGTTTGAGTGAACTCCGGCAGTTGGGGATGGACAGGGTGGCCTAGCGTGCTGTGATTCATTGGGTCACGGAGAGTCGGACACGACTGAGCGACTGAACTGAACTGAACCGAACTGATGCGACTCAGAAATTTTATTAAAAACAGTCACAATTGGAGAGGAGAACACACTTTATGGACTCAGTTCGAGATGAGGCAATATTCCGATTTAACGGATCGAGAGTAAACCGGAAGTTTCCCTTCCAACAAAAAAGGGGATCTGACTTCCCTGAAGAAACCAGAGCGAGTTCCTGAGGTCCACGTCGCAACTCGAGAAGTACCCCCAGCTTCCCGCCGCAACTCGAGAAACACCACAAAATAATCCCCTCAATTCCAGATGAGGAAATATTGCGCTGCAGAATCTCAAGTGAAGTACCACATTCCCTCTTGAAAGGCAATAAGGTACTTGATACCCTTTATGTGACTCAGAAAGTTCCCTCACACAGCTGTACCCATTGGAGAGGAGAACACACTTTATGGACTCAACTCAAGAAGAGGCCCTATTCCCATTAAAGTGCTTGAGAGTAATCCAGAAGTTCCCCTTACAGCACAAAAGGGGACCTGACTTCCCCGAAGTAACTCGAGTGAGTTCCTGAGATCCCCGTCGCAACTCGAGAAGTTCCCCCAGCTTCCCGCCTCAACTCGTGAAACACCACAAAATTATTCACTCAATGCGAGATGAGGAAATCTTGCGCTGCAGAATCTCAAGAGAAATCCCACATTCCCGCTTGAAAGGCAAAAGGGTACTTGACTCCCTTTAGGCGACTCATAATGTTCCCTAACATCGTCCTCAGTGGATAGGAGAACACACGTTATGGACTCAAATCGAGAAGAGGCAATATTCCCATTAAGGGGATCGAGAGTAATGCGGAAGTTCCCCTTCCAGCACAAAAGGGGACCTGACTTCCCTTAAGTAACTCGAGTGAGTTCCTGAGGTTCCCGTCGCAACTAAGAAGTAACCACTGTTTCCAGCCGCAATTCGAGAAACACCACAAAATTATCCCCTAAATGCAAGAAGAGGTCATTTTGTGCTGCAGCATCTCAAGAAAATCCCACATTCCAGATTGAAATGTAAAAGGGTACTTGACACAATTTATGCCACCCAGAGGGTTCCCTATATCCGTACTCAGTGGAGAGGAGAACACACTTTATGGACTCAAATTGAGAAGAGGCAATATTTCCATTTAAGAGCTTGAGTGTAAACCGGAAGTTCCCCCTCCACCACCAAAGGGGACCTGCCTTTCTTGAAGAAACCTGAGCGAGTTCCTGACATCCCCGTCGCAACTCGAGAAGTACCCCCAGCTTCCCCCCACAACTGGAAAACCATCACAAAATTATACTCTGAATGCGAGATGAAGAAATTTTGCGCTGCAGAATCTCAATAGAAATATCACATTCCCTCTTGAATGGCAAAAGGGTTCTTGATACCCTTTATGCGACTCAGAAAGTTCCTTCACACAGCCGTCCCCATTTTATAGGAGAATACATTTTATGGACTCAATTCGAGATGAGGCCCTAAGCCCATTTAACGGCTCGAGAATAAACCGGAAGATGCCCTTCCAACACATAAGGGGAACTGACTTTCCTGAAGCAACCCCAGCGAGTTCCTGAGGTCCCCGTCGCAACTCGAGAAGTACCCCCAGCTTCCCGACGCAACTCGAGAAACACCAGAAAATTATCCCCTCAATGCGAGATGAGGAATTTTTCGCTTCATAATCTCAAGAGTAATCCCACATTCCCTCTTGAAAGGCAAAAGGGAACTTGACACCCTTTGTGCGACTCAGAAAGTTCCCTCACACAGCTTTCCCCATTGCAGAGGAGAACACACTTTATGGACTCAATTCGAGATGAGGCCCTATTCCCAATTAACGGCTCAAGAGTAAACTGGAAGTTCCCCTTCCAACACAAAAGATGACCTTCCTTCCCTGAAGAAACCCGAGCAAGGACCTGAGGTCCTGGTCGTAACTCGAGAAGTACCCCCTGCTTCCCGCCGCAACTGAAAAAAAACCACAAAATTTTCCCCTAAATGCGAGATGAGGTAATTTTGCGCCACAGAATCTCAAGAGAAATCCCACTTTCCCGCCTGAAAGGAAAAAGTGCAATTGACACAATTTATGCCACTAAGAAAGTTCCCTAATATCCGTCCTTATTGGAGAGCAAAACAGAGTTTATCGACTCAATCGAGAAGAGGCCCTATTCCCATTAAAGGGCTTGAGAGTAATGCGGAAGTTCCCCTTCCAGCACAAAAGAGGACCTGACTTCCCTGAAGTAACTCGAGTGAATTCCCGAGGTCCCCGTCGCAACTCGAGGTGTTCCCCCCCGCTTCACACCGCAATTCGAGAAACACCACAAATTTATCCCCTCAATGCGAGATGAGGAAATTTTGCGCTGCAGAATCTCAAGAGAAATCCCACATTCCCGCTTGAAAGGCAAAAGGGTACTTGCCTCCCTTTAGGCGACTCAGAATGGTCCCTATCATCCGTCCTCAATGGAGAGGAGAACACACTTTATGGACTCAAATCGAGAAGAGGCAATATTCCCATTTAACGGCTCGAGAGTAATCCGGAAGTTCCCCTTCCAACAAAAAGGGGACTTGACTTACCTGAAGCAACCCGAGCGAGTTTCTGAGGTCCCCGTCGCAACTCGAGAAATACCCTCTACTTCCAGCGGCAACTCGAGAAACACCACAAAATTATCCCCTCAATGCGAGATGAGGAAATTTTGCGCTGCAGAATCTCAAGAGAATATCCACATTCCAGTTTGAAAGGCAAAAGTGTACTTGACACCCTTTATGCAACTGAGAAAGTTCCCTCAAACTGCCGTCCCCATTGGAGAGGAGAACACACTTTAATGACTCAACTCGAGAAGAGGCTCTATTTCCATTTAAAGTCTCGAGATTAAATAGGACCTTCCCCTTCCGACACTAAAGGAAACCGGACTTCCCTGAAGCAACCCGAGCGAGTTCCGGTGGTTCCAGTCGCAACTCGAGAAGTACCCCCATTTTCCCGCCGCATCTCGAGAAACAGCACAAGATTATACCTTCAGTGTGAGTGAGGAAAATTTCCACTGCAGAATCTCAAGAGAAATCCCACATTCACACTTCAAAGGAAAAAGGGTCCTTTACACACTTTATGAGACTCAGAAAATTCACTCACACAACCATACACATTGCAGAAGAGAACACATTTTATGGACTCAATTCGAAAAGAGGCCCTATTTGCATTTAATGTCTTGAGAGTAATCCGGATATTTTCCTTCCAACACAATAGGGGACCTGACTTCCCTGAAACAACCGTAGCGAGTTGCTGAGGTCCACGTCCCAACTCGAGATGTACCCCCAGTTCCTCGCAGAAACTCAAGAAACACCACAAAATTATCACCTCAATGCAGATGAGGTAATTTTGCACTGCAGAATCTCAAGAGAAAACCCAAATTCCCGCTTGAAAGGCAAAAGTGTACTTGACACCCTTTATGTGACTCAGATATTTCCCTCAAACAAACGCCCCCATTGGAGAGGAGGACACACTTTATGGACTCAACTCGAGAAGAGGCCTTATTCCCACTTATGGGCACGAGAGGCATCCGGAAGTTCCCAGTTCAACAAAAAAGGGGACCTGACCTCCCTGAAGCAACCTGAGGGATTTACTGAAATCCCCTTCACAACTTGAGAAGTACACCCAGCTTCCCGCCCCAACTCGAGAAACACCACAAAATAATCCGCTCAATGCGAGATGAGGAAATTTTGAGCTGCAGAATCTCAAGAGAAATCCCTCTTTCCCGCTTGAAAGGCAAAAGGATACTTGACACCCTTTATACGACTCAGAAAGTTCCCTCACACAGCCGTCCCAATTGGAGAGGAAAACACATTATTTGGACTCAAAACTAGATGAGGTCCTGTTCCTATTTAACGGCTCGAGACTAATCCAGAAATTCCCCTTCCAACACAAAAGGTGACCTGACTTTCCTGAAGCAACACGAGCGAGTTCCTGACGTCCCCGTCTCAACTCGAGAAATACCCCCAGCTTCACGCCGCAACTCGGGAAACACCACAAAATTATCCCCTCAATCCGAGATGAGGAAATTTTACTCTGCAAAATCTCAAGACAATTTCCACATTCCCGCTTGAAATGCGAAAGGCTACTTGACACACTTTATGCGACTTACACAGATCCCTAATATCTGTCTCCATTGGAGTGGAGAACCCTCTTTTTGGACTCAAATCAAGAAGAGGCTCTATTCCCATTTTAGGGCTCGAGAGTTAACCGGAATTTCCCTTCCATCAAAAAAGTGGACCTGACTTACATGAAGCAACCCGAGCGAATAACTGAAGTCCCAGTTGCAACTCGAGAAGTACCACCAGCTACCAGTCGCAACACGAGAAACACCACAAAATTATCTCCTCAGTGCAAGATGAGGAAATTTTGCACTGCAGAATCTCAAGGAAATCCCACATTTCCGCTTGAAAGGCAAAAGTTAGTTGACACCCTTTATGCCACTCAGAAACATCCCTCACACAGCCGTCCCCATTGTATAGGAGAATACACTTTATGGACTCAATCCGAGATGAGGCCGTAAGCCCATTTAACGGCTCGAGAATAAACCGGAAGTTGCCCGTCCAACACATAAGGGGAACTGACTTTCCTGAAGCAACCCCAGCGAGTTCCTGAGGTCCCCGTCGCAACTCGAGAAGTACCCCCAGCTTCCTGACGCAACTCGAGAAACACCCCAAAATTATCCCCTCAAAGCGAGATGAGGAATTTTTCGCTGCATAATCTCAAGAGTAATCCCACATTCCCTCTTGAAAGGCAAAATGGAACTTGACACCCTTTATGCGACTCAGAATGTTCCCTCACACAGTTGTCCCCATTGCAGAGGAGAACACACTTTATGGACTCAATTCGAGATGAGGCCTTATTCCCAAATAATGTCTCGAGATTAAACCGGAAGTTCCCCTTCCAACACAAAAGGGAAACTAACTTCCCGGATGCAAAGCGAGCTAGTTCCTGAGGTCCCCGTCACAACTCAAGAAGTACCCCCAGCTTCCCGCCGCAACACGAGAAACACCAGAAAATTATCCCCTCGATGTGAGATGAGGAAACTTTAAGCTGCAGATGCTCAAGAGAAATACCACATTCCCGCTTGAAAGGCAAAGGGTACTTGACTCCCTTGTGGGGACTCAGAATGGTCCCTAACATCCGTCCTCAGTGGAGAGGAGAACACACTTTATGGACTCAAATCGAGAAGAGGCAATATTCCCATTTAACGGCTCGAGCGTAATCCGGAATTTCCCCTTCAACCACAAAAGGTGACTTGACTTCAATGAAACAACCGGAGCGAGTTCCTGAGATCCCCGTCTCAACCTAGAAGTTCCCCCTGCTTCCTGCCGCAACTCAAGAAACACCACAATATTATCCACTCAATGTGAGATGAGGTCAATTTGCGCTACATATTCGGAAGAGAAATCCTGCATTCCCGCTTGAAAGGCAAAAGGTACTTGACTCCCTTTAGGTGCCTCAGAATGGTCCCTAACATCCGTCCTCAGGGGATAGGAGAACACACTTTATGGACTCAAATCGAGAAGAGGCAATATTCCCATATAATGGCTCAAGAGTAATCTGGAAGTTTCCCTTCCAACACAAAAGGGGACTTGACTTCGCTGAAGCAACCCCAGCGAGTTCCTGAGGTCCCCGTGGCAACTCGAGAACTACCCCCTGCTTCCCGCCACAACTGGAGAAACACCACAAAATTATCCCCTCACTGCGAGATGAGGTAATTTTGGGCTGCAGAATCTCAAGAGAATTCCCACATTCCCGCTTGAAAGACAAAAGGGTGCTTGACACAATTTATGCCCCTCAGAAAGTTCCCTAACATCCATCCCCATTGGAGAGGAGAAAACACTTTACGGACTCAAATCTAGAAGAGGCCCTATTCCAATTAAAGGGCTCGAGAGTAATCCGGAAGTTCCCCTTCAGCAAAAAAGGGGATCTGACTTTCGTGAAGTAACTCGAGTGAGTTCCTGAGGTCCCCATGGCAACTCGAGAAGTACCCCCAGTTTCCCGCCGCAATTCGAGAAACAACAGAAAATTATCCCCTCAATGAGAGATGAAGAAATTTTGCGCTGAAGAATCTCAAGAGAAATGCCACATTCCCTCTTGAAGGGCAGAAGGGTATTTGACACCATTTAGCTGATCGCTAAATCGATGCTTTTTAACTGTGGTGTTGGAGAAGACTCTTGAGAGTCCCTTATACTGCAAGGAGATCCAACCAGTCCATTCTAAAGGAGATCAATCCTGGGTGTTCATTGGAGGGACTGATGCTAAAGCTGAAACTGCAATTCTTTGGCCACCTCATGCGACGAGTTGACTCACTGGAAAAGACTCTGAGGCTGGGGAAGTTTGGGGGCGGGAGGAGAAGGGGACGACAGAGAATGAGATGGCTGGATGGTATCACCGACTCTGTGGACATGAGTTTGAGTGAACTCCGGTAGTTGGGGATGGACAGGGAGGCCTGGTGTGCTGTGATTCACGGGGTCGCGGAGAGTCGGACACGACTGAGCGACTGAACTCAACTGAACGAACTGATGCGACTCAGAAATTTTATTAAAAACAGTCACAATTGGAGAGGAGAACACACTTTATGGACTCAGTTCGAGATGAGGCAATATTCCCATTTAATGGATCAAGAGTAAACCGGAAGTTTCCCTTCCAACAAAAAAGGGGACCTGACTTCCCTGAAGAAACCTGAGCGAGTTCCTGAGGTCCACGTCGCAACTCGAGAATTACCCCCAAATTCTCACTGCAATTCGAGAAACACAACAAAATTATCCCCTCAGTGCGAGATGAGGAAATTTTGTGCTGCAGAATCTCAAGAGAAATCCCACATTCCCGCTTGAAAGGCAAAAGTGTACTTGACACAATTTATGCCACTCAGAAAGTTCCCTAACATCCGTCCCCATTAGAGAGGAGAACACACTTTATGTATTCAACTCGAGAATAGGCTCTATTCCCATTAAAGGGCAAGAGAGTAATACGGAAGTTCCCCTTCCAGCACAAAAGGGGACCTGACTTCCGTGAAGTAACTCGAGTGTGTTCCTGAGGTCCACGTTGCAAGTTTAGGAATACACCCAGCTTCCTGCCGCAATTCGAGAAACACCACAAAATTATCCCCTCAATGTGAAATGAGATAATATTGCGCTTCACAATCTCAGAGAAATTTCACATTCCCGCTTGAAAGGCAAAAGGGTATTTGACTCCCTTGAGGCGACTAAGAATGGTCCCTAGCATCCATCGTCAGTGAAGAGGAGAACACACTTTATGGACTCAAATCGAGAAGAGGCAAAATTCCCATTTAACGGCTCGAGAGTAGTCCGGAAGTTCCCCTTCCAGCAAAAAGGGGACCTGACTTCCCTGAAGTAAATCGAGTGAGATCCTGAGGTCCCCATCACATCTCGAGGAGTACCCCCAGATTCCCGCCGGAATTCATGAAACACCACAAAATTTCCCTTCAATGCGAGATGAGGAAATTTTGCGCTGCAGAATCTCAAGAGAAATCCCACATTCCCTCTTGAAAGGGAAACGGGTACTTGACTCCCTTGTGGCGAATCAGATTCGTCCCTAACATCCATCCTCAGTGGAGAGGAGAACACACATTATGGACTCAAATTGAGAACACACAATATTCCCATTTAACGGCTCGAGAGTAATCCGGAAATTCCCCTTCCAACACAAAAGGGGACTTGACTTCCCTGAAGCAACACGAGCGAGGTCCTGAGGTCCCCGTCGCAACCCGAGAAGTACCCCTGCTTCCCGTTGCAACTCGAGAAACACCACAAAATTAAACCCTCAATGCAAGATGAGGTAATTTTGCCCTGCAGAAGCTCAAGAGAAATCCCACATTCTCGCTTGAAAGGCAAAAGGCTACTTCACACACTTTATGCCACTCAGAAACTTCCCTAACATCCGTCAACATTGGAGAGGAGAACACACTTTACAGACTCTATTCCAGAAGAGGCCCTATTCCCATTAAAGGGCAAGAGAGTAATCCGGAAGTTCCCCTTCCAGCACAAAAGGCGACCTGAATTCCGTGAAGTAACTCGAGTGAGTTCCTGAGGTCCCCGTTGTAACTTTCGGAATACACCCAGCTTCCCGCCGCAATTCGAGAAACACCGGAAAATTATCCCCTCAATGCGAGGTGAGGAAATTTTGCGCTGCAGAATCTCAGGAAATCCCACATTCCCGCTTGAAAGGCAAAAGGGTACTTGACTCCCTTGAGGCGACTCAGAATGGTCCCTAACATCCTTTCACAGTGCAGAGGAGAACATAACTTATGGACTTAAATTGAGAAGAGGCAATATTCCCATTTAACGACAAGAGAGTAATCCGGAAGATCCCCTTCCAACACAAAATCGGACTTGACTTCACAGAAGCAACCCAAGCGAGTTCCTGAGGTCCCAATCACAACTCGAGAAGTACACCCTGCTTCTCGCGGCAACTCGAGAAACACCACAGAATTATCCCCTCAATGCGAGATGAGGTAATTTTGCTCTGCTGAATCTCAAGAGATATCCCACATTCCCGCTTGAAAGGCAAAATGGTACTTGACACACTTTATGCCACTCAGAAAGTTCCTTAAATTCCGTCCCATTGGAGAGGAGAACACACTTTATGGACTCAGTTCGAGATGAGGCACAATTCCCATTTAAAGGCTTGAGGGTAAGCCGGAAGTTTCCCTTCCAACACAAAAGGGGACCTGACTTCCCTGAAGCAACCCGAGCAAGTTCCTGAGGTCCCCGTCGCAACTCAAGAAGTACCCCCAGCTTCCCGCCGCAACTCGAGAAACACCACAAGATTCTCCCCTCAATGCGAGATGAGGAATATTTCTGCTGCAGATTCTCAAGAGAAATCACACATTCCCCCTTGAAACTCAAAAGGGTACTTTAAAACCATTCTTTGACACACAAAGATCCCTAACTAATCTGTCCCACTGGAGAGGAACACACAATTAAACGACTCAACACAAGATGATGACCAAATCACAGTCCACGCCACGATTGGAATCCCGAGGTTCCCCTTCCAACACAATTGGAGACCTGACGTTCCTGGGGCAAAAGGAGGGAATTACTGAGGTCCCTGAAGCAATCGAGAAGGAGCCAAAGTTTCCCCCCGCAACTCGAGAAAAACCATAAGATTCTGTACTCAAGGTGACATGAGGAAAATATCCCATTCAGAGTCCCAAGAGAAATCCAACATTCCCGCTTGAAACTTGAAAGGGTACATGACACCCTTTATGAGACTCATGACATTCCATGACATAGCTGTCGCCACATGAGAGGAGAACACAATTTATAGACTCAACTTTAGATGAGGCCGTATTCCCATTCCATGCCTCGAGAGTAGTACCGAAGATCCCCTACCAAAAGGAAAGGAGACCTGACTTCCCAGGGACTACACGAGTGAGTTCCTGATATCACCATCAAAAATGGAAAGGGACGCCAAGCTTCAAGCTGTAACTTGAGAAAAACCACAAGATTCTCGCTTCAATGAGAATTGAGGAACATTTCTGCTGCAGAGTCTCAAGTGAAATCACACATTCCTTACTTGAAACCCGAATGGATACTTGACACCCTTTATGCGAATCAAGACATTTCCTGACATACCTGTCCCCACTTGAGAGGAGAACACAACTTATGGACTCAAATTTAGATAAGGCCCTATTCTCATTCCACGCCTCAAGAGTAATCCCGAAGTTCCCCTACCAGAGGAAAGGAGACCTGATTCCCAGGAAAAACACGAGCGTGTCCCTGGGGTGCACGTTGTAAGTCGAAAAGGACCGCAAGTTTCCACCGCAACTCGAGAAAAACCACAAGATTCTTCACTCAAGGTGAGATGAGGAAAATTCTCCCTGCAGAGTCTCAAGAGAAATCCCACATTCCCTTTTAAAGTCGAACGGGCACTTGACACTATTTCTGTGACACAAAAAGGACCCTTACTAAGCCGTCCCCACTGGACAGGAGCAAACATTTAACAGACTCATCTCTGGATGAGGCTCAATTCACATTCGATGCCTAGAATGAAATCCCGAAATACCCTTCCCAACTGGAAAGAAGACCTGACTTCCCTGGGGCAATACGAGCGATTTCCTGAGATCCCCGTCACAACCCGAAAGGGACCCCAAGGATCCAGCCGCAACTCGAGAAAAACCACAAGATTCTCCCCTCAATCCGAGATGAGAAATATTTCTAGGGCAGAGTCTCAAGAGAAATCATACATTTACCCTTGAAACTCGAAAGGGTACTTTAAACCATTTCTTTGACACAAAAAGATCCCTGACTAATCCGACCCCACTGGAGAGGAACACACATTTCACGGACGCAACACAAGATGATGCCCAAGTCACATTCCATGCCACGAGCGGTATCCCGATGTTCCTCTTCCAACACGATTGGAGACCGAATGTCCCTGGGGCAACATGAGCGAATTCCTGAGATACCGTCACAATCCAGAAGGAGCCAAAGCATCCCACCGCAACTCGAGAAAAAACGTAAGATTCTGCACTCAAGGTGAGCTGAGGAAAATTTCCCATGGAGAGTCCCAAGAGAAATCCCACATTCCCGCTTGAAACTCGAAAGGGTCCATGACACCCTTTATGTGACTCAAGACATTCCCTGACATAGCTGTCGCCACATGAGAGGAGAACAAAATTAATGGACTGAACTTTAGATGAGGCCATATTCCCATTCCATGCCTCGAGAGTAATCCCGAAATCCCCTACCAAAACGAAAGGAGACCTGACTTCCCAGGGACTACACGAGCGAGTTCCTGATATCACCGTCGCAACCCGAAAGGGACCCCAAGCTTCAAGCCACAACACGAGAAAAACCACAAGATTCTCCCCTCAGTGCGAGTGGAAACACAAAAAGATCCCGGACTAAGCCATCCACACTGGAGAGGAGCACACAATTATTGGACTCAACACAAAACGAGAAGCAAATCACATTCCACGTCACGATTGGAATCCCGATGTTCCCCTTCCAATATGATCAGAGACCTGCCATCCCTGAGATAACAAGAGCGAGTTTCTGAGGTCCCCATCGCAACTCGAGAAGGCCCCCAAGCTTCCTGCTGCAACTCGAGACAAACCACAAGATTGTGCACTCAAGGTGTGGTGAGGAAAATTTTCCCATGCTAAGTCTGAAGAGAAATCCCACATTCCTGCTTGAAACCCGAAAGGGTACATGACACCCTTTATGCGACTCAAGACATTCCCTGACATAGCTGTCCCCACATGAGATGAAAAAAAATTTATGGACTCAAATTTAGATGAGGCTGTATTCCCATTCCATGTCTCGAGAGTAATCCCGAAATCCCCTACCAAAACCAAAGGAGACCTGACTTCCCAGGGACTACACGAGCGAGTTCCTGATATCACTGTCGCAACCCAAAAGGGACCCCAAGCTTCAAGACGCAACACATTTCTGCTGCAGAGTTTCAAGAGAAATCACACATTCCTGCTTGGAACTCGATAGGGTACTTGAAACCCTTTCTGAAACACAAAAAATTCCCGGATTAAGCCGTCCCCACTGGAGAGGAGCACACAATTATCGGACTCAACACAAAATGAGAAACAAATCACATTCCAGGCCACGATTGGAATCCTGGGGTTTCCCTTCCAACACGATTGGAGACCTGCCGTCCCTGGGATAACACGAGCGAGTTTCTGCGGTCCCCGTTGCAACTCAAGAAGGACCCCAAGCTTCCCGCCGCAACTCGAGACAAACCACAGATTGTGGACTCAAGGTGTGATGAGGAAAATTTTCCCATGCTGAGTCTGAAGAGAAATCCCGCATTCCCGCTTGAAACTCAAACCAGGACTTGACACACTATATGAGACCCAAAACATACCTTGACATAGCTGTCCCCACTGGAGAGAAGAACACAATTAATGGACTCAATTTTAGATGAGGCTGTATTCCCATTCAATGCCTGGAGAATAATCCTGAGGTTTCCCTTCCAAAACGCAAGGATACATGACTTCCCTGGGGCATAACCAGCGAGTAATTGAGGTCCCCGTCGCAACTCGAGAAGGACCCCAAGCTTCCCGCTGCAACTCGAGAATAACCACAAGATTCTTCACTCAAGGTGAGATGAGGAAAATTTCCCCTGCAGAGTCTCAAGAGAAATCCTACATTCTCGCTTGAAATTCGAACGGATACTTGACACCCTTTATGCGACTCAAGACATTCCCTGACATAGCTGTCCCCACTTGAGAGGAGAACACAATTTCTGGACAAAACTTTAGCTGAGGCCTTTTTCCCATTCCACGCTTCAAGAGTAATCCCGAAGTCCCCTATCAGAGGAAAGGAGAACTGACTTGCCAGGGACAACACGAGCGTGTCCCTTAGGTGCCCGTTGTAAGTCGAAGAGGACCCCAAGCTTCCGACGCAACTTGAGACAAACCACAAGATTGTGCACTCAAGGTGTGATGAGGAAAATTTTCCCATTCTGTGTCTCAAGAGAAATCCCACATTCCCGCTTGAAACTCGAACCAGGACTTGACACACTATATGCGACCCAAGACATTCCTTGACACAGCTGTCCCCACTGGAGAGAAGAACACAATTTATGGACTCAATTTTAGATGAGGCCGTATTCCCATTCTAGACCTCGATTGTAATCCCGAAGCTCTCCTTGCAAAAAGAAAAGTGGCCTGACCTCCCTGAAGTAAACAGAGCTAGTTTCTGAGGGCACTGTCTCAACTTGAGAGGGACTACAAGCTTCCTGCATCAACTTGATAAAAACCACGAGATTCCCACATCAATGCGAGATGAGGAATATTCTGCTGCAGAGTCTCAAGGGAAAACCCACATTACCGCTTGAAATTCGAACGGGTACTTGACACCCTTTCTGCACCCATAAAAATTCACTGACTAAGCCGTCCCTACTGGAGAGGAGCACACAATTTAAGGACTCATTTCTAGATGACTTCCATTTGCCATTCCACGCCTGGAGAATAATCCCGAAGTTTCCCTTCCAACACGTAAGGAGGCCTGACTTCCCTGGGGCAGGACCAGTGAGTAACTGCGGCCCCCGTCGCAACTCGAGAAGGACCCAAATTTTCCCGCCGCAACTAGAGAAAAACCACAAGATTCTGCACTCAAGGCAAGATGAGGAAAATTTCCCCTGCAGAGTCTGAAGAGAAATCCCACATTCCCTCTTGAAACTCGAACAGGTACTTGACACCATTTATGCGACTCAAGACATTCCCTGACATAGCTGTCTCCACTTGAGAGGAGAGCACAATTTCTGGACTCAACTTTAGATGATGCCTTATTCCCATTCCATGTCTCCAGAGTAATCCCAAAGTTCCCCTACCAGAGGCAAGGAGACCTGACTTCCCAGGGATAACACGAGCGTGTTCCTTGGGTGCCCGTTGTAAGTCGAAAAGGACCCCAAGCTTCCGCCTCAACTCGAGAAAAAACACAAGATTCTGCACTCAAGGTGAGATGAGGAAAATTTTCAATGCAGAATCTCAAGAGAAATCCCACATACCCTTTTAAACTCTAACGGGTACTTGACATTATTCCTGCGACACCAAAAGGACCCTTACTAAGCCGTACCCACTGGAGAGGAGCACACAATTAACAGACTCATCATTAGATGAGGCCCAATTCACAATCGACGCCTCGAGTGAAATCCGAAAGTACCCTTTCCAACAGCAAATGAGACCTGACTTCCCTGGGGCAACACGAGCGCTTTCCTGAGATGTCCATCGCAACCCAAAAGGGACCCCAAGCATCCAGTCGTAACTCGAGAAAAACCAGAAGATTCTCCCCTCAATGCGAGATGAGGAATATTTCTGCTGCAGAGTCTCAAGAGAAATCATATATTCCCGCTTGAAACTCAAAGGGTACTTTAAACCCTTTCTTTGACACAAAATAGATCCCTGACTAATCCGTCCCCACTGGAGAGAAACACACAATTAACGGACTCAACAAAAGATGATGCCCAAATTACATTCCACATCACGAGTGGAATCCCGAGGTTCCTCTTCCAACATAATTGGAGACCGGACGTCCATGGGGCAACATGAACGAATTCCTGAGGTACCGTCGCATTCAAGAAGGAGCCAAAGCATCCCGAAGCAACTCGAGAAAAAACGTAAGATTCTGCACTCAAGGTGAGCTGAGGAAAATTTCCCATGGAGAGTCCCAAGAGAAATCCCATATTCCCGCTTGAAACTCGAAAGGGTCCATGAAACCCTTTATGTGACTCAAGACATTCCCTGACATAGCTGTTGCCACATGAAAGGAGAAAAATTTATGGACTCAACTTTAGATGAGGCCGTATTCCCATTCCATGCCTCGAGAGTAATCCTGAAATCCCCTACCAAAACCAAAGGAGACATGACTTCCCAGGGACTACATGATCGAGTTCCTGATATCACCGTTGCAACCTGAAAGGGACCCCAAGCTTCAAGCCGCAACATGAGTAAAACCACAAGATTCTCCCCTCAATGCGAGATGATGAACATTTCTGCTGCAGAGTCTCAAGGGAAATCACACATTCCTGCTTGAAACTTGATAGGGTATTGAAACCCTTTCTGAAACACAAAAAGAACCCAGACTAAGCCATCCCCACTGGAGATGAGCACACAATTATCGGACTCAACACAAAATGAAAAGCAAATCACATTCCATGCCATGATTGGAATCCCGAGGTTCCCCTTCCAACACGATGGGAGACCTGCCGTCCCTGGGATAACACCAGCGAGTTTCTGAGGTCCCCGTCGCAACTTGAGAAGGACCATAAGCTTCGTGCCGCAACTCGAAACAAACCACAAGATTGTGCACTCAAGGTGTGATGAGGAAAATTTTCCCATGCTTAGACTGAAGAGAAATCCCACATTCCCGCTTGAAACTCGAACGAGGACTTGACACACTATATGCGACCCAAGACATTCCTTGACATAGCTGTCTCCACTTGAGAGAAGAACACAATTAATGGACTCAATTTTATTATTTTTTTTATTTTTGGACTCAATTTTAGATGAGGCTGTATTCCCATTCTACTCCTTGAGTGTAATCCCGAAGATCTCCTTGCAAAAAGAAAAGTGACCTTACCTCCCTGAAGTAAAAGGAGCTAGGTTCTGAGGTCACTGTGTCAACTTGAGAGGGACTACAAGCTTCCCGCAGCAACTCGATAAAAACCACGAGATTCCCAAATCAATGCGAGGTGAGGAATTTTCTGCTGCAGTGTCTCAAGGGAAAACCCACATTACCGCTTGAAATTCGAACAGGACCTTGACACCCTTTCTCAAACCATAAAAGTTCCTTGACTAAGCCTTCCCTGCTGGAGAGGAGCACACAATTTATGGACTCATCTCTAGATGACGTCCAATTGCCATTCCATGCCTTGAGAATGATCCCGAGATTTCCCTTCCAAAACACAAGGAGACCTGACTTCCCTGGGGCATGACCAGCAAGTAACTGAGTTCCCCGTCGCAACTCGAGAAGGACCCCAAGCTTCCAGCCGCAACTCGAGAAAAAACACAAGATTCTGTACTCAAAGCGAGATGAGGAAAATTTCCCCTGCAGAGTCTCAAGGGAAATCTTATATTCACTCTTGAAATTCGAACGGACACTTGACACCCTTTAGGTGACTCAAGACATTCCCTGACATAGCTGCCCCCACTTGAGAGGAGAACACACTTTCTGGACTGAACTTTAGATGAGGACCTATTCCCATTTCACGCCTCAAGAGTAATCTCGATGTTCCCCTACCAAACGAAAGGAGACATTACGTCCCAGGGACTGCACGAGCGAGTTCATGATGTCCCTATCGCAACTCGAGAAGGACCCCAATCTTCCCGACGCAACTCGAGACACACAAGATCCTGCACTCAAAGTGAGATGAGGAAAATTTCCCCTTTGAATCTCAAGAGAAATCCCACATTCCCGCTTGAAACATGAACTGGTACTTGACACCCTTTTGGCGACTCAAGACATTCCCTGATATAGCTGTCCCCTCTTGAGAGGAGAAGACAATTTATGGACTAAACTTTAGATGAGGCCCTATTCCCATTTTACGCATCGAGAGAAATCCCGATGTTCCCCTCCCAAAACGAAAGGAGACCTGCCTTCCCAGGGACTACAATAGCGAGTTCCTGAAGTCGATGTCACAGCTCGAGAAGGGTCCCAAGCTTCCCGCCGCAACACAAGAAAAACCACAAGATTCTGCACTCAAGGTGAGATGAGGAATATTTCACCAGCAGATTCTCAAGGAAATCCCTCATTCCCGCTTGACACGGGAACGGGTACTTGACACCCTTTATGCAACTCAAGACATTCCCTGACATAGCTGTCCCCACTTGAGAGGAGAACCCAATTTATGGCCTGAAATTTAGATGAGGCCCTATTCCTATTCCATGGCTCGATAAAAATCCCGATGTTCCCCTACCAAAACGAAAGGAGACTTGACTTCCCAGGGACTACAAGAGGATGTACTTGAGGTCCCTTTCGTAACTCGAGAAGGACCCCAAGCTTCCAGCCACAACTCTAGAGACTTCACAAGATTCTGCACTCGAGGTGAAATGAGGAAATTTAACCCTGCAGAGTCTCAAAAGAAACCGCATATATCCGCTTGAAACTCGAACGGGTACTTGACTCCATTTATTCGACTTAAGAGATTCCCCGACATAGCTTCCCCACTTGAGAGAAGGACACAATTTATGTACTCAACTTTAGATGAGGCCCTATTCCCATTACACACCATGAGATTAATCCCGATGTTCCCCTACAAAAACGAAAGGAGACCTGATTACAAGGACTACACGAGCGAGTTCCTGGGGTCCCTGTTGCAAATCGAGAAGGGCACCAAGTTTGACGCAGCAACAGAAGAAAAACCACAAGATTCTGCACTCAAGGTGACATGAGGGAAATTTTCCATGTGGAGTCTAAGTGAAATCCCACATTCCCGCTTGACATGGGAAAGGGGAATTGACAGCCTTTGTGTGACTCAAGACAATCCCTGACATCGCTGTCCCTACTTGAGAGGAAAACACAGTTTATGGACTCAAATTGAGAAGAGACCTATTTCCATTCCACGCCTCAAGAGTAATCCCGATGTTCCCCTACCAAAACGAAAGCACACCTGACTTCCCAGGGATGACACTAGCGAGTTTCTGAAGTCCCTGTCGCAAATTGAGAAGGGCCAAAAGCTTTTCACCACAACACGAAAAAAAACCCACAAGATTCTGCACTCAAGGTGAGATGAGGAAAATCTCCCCTGCAGAGTCTCAAGAGAAATCTCACATTCCCGCTTGAAAGGCAAAAGGGTCCTTGACACCCTTTATGCGACTCAAGACATTCCCTGACATAGCTGTCCGTACTTGAGAGTAGAATACAATTTATGCACTCAACATTAATGAGGCCCTATGTCCCTACCACGCATCGCTAGTAATCCCAATGTTCCCCTACGGAAAGGAAAGAAGACCTGACTTCCCTGGGACTCCATGAGCGAGTTCCTGAGGTCCCTGTTGAAACTCGAGGAGGACCCCAAGCTTCCCAAAGCAACTCGAGAAAAACCACACGATTCTGCACTCAGGTGAGATGAGGAAAATTTCCAATGCAGAGTCTCAGGAGAATCCCACATTCCTTTTTGAAACGCGAACGGGTATTTGACACCCTTTATGCCACTCAAGATTTTCCCTGACATAGCTGTCCCCACTTGAAAGGAGAACACAATTTATGGGCTCAACATAGATGAGGCCCTATTCCCATTCCACGCCTCGAGAGTAATACCGATGTTCCGCTACCAAAACGAAAGGAGACCTGACTTCACAGGGACTACACGAGCGAGTCCCAGAGGTCCCCGTCGCAAATCGAGAAGGACCCCATTCTACCCGCCGCAACTCGAGAAAGAAACACAAGATTCTGCCTTGAAGGTGAGACGAGGAAAATGTTCCCTGCAGAGTCTCAAGAGAAATCCCATTTTCCCGCTTGAAAAGCGAAAGGGTAATTGACACCCTTTATACTGCTCAAGACATTCCCTGACAGAGCTGTACGCACTTGAGAGGAGAACACAATTTATGATCTCAACATTAAATGGGCCCGTATTCCAATTCCATGCCTCGAGAGTAATCCCGATGTTCCCCTACCAAAACGAAAGGAGACCTGACTTCCCAGGGACACACGAGCGAGTTCCTCAGGTCCCTGTTGCAACTCGAGAAGGACACCAAGCTTCCCGCCGCAAAACGAGAAAAACCACAAGTTTCTCCACTCAAGGTGATGAGGAAAATTTACCCTGCAGAATCTCAAGAGACCTCCCACATTCCCGCTTGAACTCAAATGGGTTTACTCCCTTTATGTGACTCAAGAAATTCCCCAACATAGCTCTACCCACTTGAGATTATAACACAATTTATGGACTCAAATTTAGATGAGGCCCTATCCCCATTCCACACCACGAGAGTAATCCCGATGTTTCCCTACCAAAAGGAAAGGACACCTGACTTCCCAGGGACTACACGAGCGAGTTCCTGAGGTCCATGTTGTACCCCGAGAAGGACCCCAATTTTCCCGCCGCCTCTCGAGAAAAACCACAAGATTTTGCACTCAACGTGAGATGAGGAAAATTTCACCTGCAGAATCTCAAGAGAAATCTCACATTCCTACTTGAAGTGAAATGGGTACCTGACACACTTTATGCAACTCAGACATTCCCTGACATAGCTGTCCCTACTTGAGAGGAGAAAATATTTTATGGAATCAATTTTAGATGAGGCACTATTCCCGTGTTAAACACCTCGAGCGTAATCGCGATGTTCCCCTACCAAAATGAAAGGAGTTCTGACTTCCCCGGGACTACACGATCGAGTTCCTGAGGTCCAGGTCGCAACTCGAGAAGGACCCAACCTTTCAGCCGCAACACGAAAAAACCACAATATCTGCACTCAAGGTGAGTTGAGGAAAATTTCCCCTGCAAAGTCTCCAGAGAAATCCCACATTCCCGCATGAAACGCCAACTGGTATTTGACAACCTTTATGCGACTCAAGACATTCCCTAACATAGCTGTCCCAATTTGAGAGGAGAACACAATTTAAGGATTCAACTTTAGATGAGGCAGTATTCCATTTCCATGCCCTGAGAGTAATCCCGATGTTCCCCTACCAAAACGAAAGGAGACCTGACTGCACAGGGACTACTCGAGCGAGTTCCTGAGGTCCGTGTCGCAACTCGAGAAAGGACCGAAGCTCCCAGCCGAAACAAGAAAAAAACCACAAGTTTCTGCACTCAAGATGAGATGGGGAAAATTTCCCATGCAGAGTCTCAACAGAAATCCAACATTCCCGCGAATGGGTACTTGACCACCTTTATGCAACTCAAGACATTCCCTGATATAGCTGTCCACACTTGAGAGGAGAGCACAATTTATGGACTCAACTTTAGATGAGGCCCTATTCCCATTCCACGTTTCGAGAGTAATCCCGATGTTCCCCTACCAAAACAAAAGGAGACCTGACTTACCAGGGACTATACGAGCGTGTTCTTGAGCTCCCTTTCCCAACTCGAAAAGGAACTCAAGCTTTGCGCTGCAACTGGAGAAAAACCACAAGATTCTGCACTCAAGTTAAGATCAGGAAAATCTCCCCTGCAGAGTCTCAAGAGAAATCCCACATTCTTGCTTGAAACACGCTCAGGTATTGGACACCCATTATGCGACTCAAGACATTCCCTGACATAACTGTCCCCACATGAGAGGAGAACACAATTTATGGACTCAACATTAATGAAGCGCTATTGTCCTTCCACGCCTTGAGAGTAATGCCGATATTCCCCTACCAAAACGAAAGGATACCTGACTTCCCAGGTACTACATGAGCGATTTCCTGGGGTTGTTTCGCAACTCGAGAAGGAACCCAAACTTCCCGCCGCAACTCGAGATAACCCACAAGATTCTGCACTCAAGGTGAGATGATGAAATTTCCCGCGGCAGTGTCAATAGAAATCCCTAATTCCCGCTTGAAACGCTAATGGGTACTTGACACCCTTCATGCGACTCAAGTCATTCCCTGATATTGCTGTCCCCAAATAAGAGGAGAACACAATTTATGGACTCAACTTGAGATGAGGCCCTATCCCCATTCTATGCCTCTTGAGTAATCCCGATGTTCCCTTACCAAACGAAAACCTGACTTCCAAGGGACTACAGGAGCGAGTTCCTGAGGTCCCTATCAGAACTCAAAAAGGAACCCAAGCTTCCCACCGAAACTCGAGAAAAACCACAAGATTCTGCACTCAAGGTGAAATGAGGAAAATTTCCCCTGCAATCTCAAGAGAAAATCCACATTTCCGCTTGAAACGCTAGCGGGTACTTGACACCATTTATGCGACTCAAGACATTCCCTGACATAGCTGTGCGTACTTGAGAGTAGAACACAATTTATGAACTCAACTTTAATGAGGCCCTATTTCCCTTCCAGGCCTCGCTAGTAATTCCGAATTCCCCTACCAAAACGAAAGTAGACCTGACTTCAAAGGGACTACAGAGCCAGGTACTGAGGTCCCTGTCCCAACTCGAGAAGGGACCCAAGCTTCCCGCCGCATCTCGTGAAAAACCACAAGATTGTGCACTCAACATGAGGTGAGGAAAATTTCCCTTGCAGAGTTTCAAGAGAAATCCCACATTGCCGCTTTAAACTCCAACGTGTACTTGACACCCTTTATGCGACTCAAGACATTCCCTGATATAGCTGTCCCCACTTGAGAGGAGAACACAGTATATGGACTCATCTTTAGATGAGGTGGTATTCCCATTCTATGCCTCGAGTGTAATTCTGAAGCTCTCCTTGCAACAAGATGGGTGACCTGACATCCCTGAAGTGAAAAGAGCTAGGATCTGAAGTCACTGTCCAAACTCGAGAAGGACTACAAGCTTCCCGCCGCAACTCGATAAAAACCACGAGATTACCCCATCAATGCGAGATGAGGAATTTTCTGCTGCAGAGTCTCAAGGGAATTCCCATATTCCCGCTTAAATTCGAACGGGTACTTGACACCGTTTCTGCAACCTTAAAAGCTCCCTTACTAAGCCGTCCCCACTGCAGAGGAGAACACAATTAACAGACTCATCTCTAGATGAGTCCAAATTCACATTCCATGCCCCGAGATAAATCCCGAAGTACCCTTCACAACAGGAAATGAGACCTGACTTCCCTGGGGCTACAGGAGCGATTTCCTGAGATCCCCGTCTTAACCCGAAAGGAAACCCAAGCTTTCAGCTGCAACTCGAGAAGAACCACAAGATTCTCCCCTCAATGCGAGATGCGGAATATTTCTGCTGCAGAGTCTAAACAGAAATCACACATTTCCGCTTGAAACTCGAACGGGTACTTGACACACTTTATGCGACTCAAGACATTAGCTGACGTAGCTGTCCCCACTGGAGAGGAGAACACAATTTATGGACTCAATTTTAGATGAGGCCGTATTCCCATTCTACGCCTCGAGTGTAATCCCGAAGCTTCCCTTGCAAAAAGAACAGTGACCTGACCTCCTTGAAGTAAAAAGAGCTAGGTTCTGAGGTCACTGTGACAACTCGAGAGGGTCTACAAGCTTCCCGCCGCAACTCGATAAAAGTCACGAGATTCCCCCAGCAATGCGAGATGAGGAATTTTCTGCTGCAGAGTCTCAAGGGAAAATCCACATTCCCGCTTGAAATTCGAACGGGTAGTTGACACCCTTTCGGCAACCATAAAAGTTCCCTGACTAAGTCGTCCCTACTGGAGAGGAGCAGACAAATTATGGACTCATTTCTAGATGACTTCCATTTGCCATTCCACGCCTCCAGAATAAACCCGAAGTTTCCCTTCCAACACGCAAGGAGACCTGACTTCCCTGGGGCATGACCAGCGAAAGTCTGAGGGCCCCGTCGCAACTCGAAAAGGACCCCAAGCTTCATGCCACACCACAGAAAAACCAGAAGATTCTGCACTCAAGGTGAGATGAGGAAAATTTCCCCTGCAGAGTCTCAAGAGAAATCCGACATTCCCGCTTGAAACTCAAATGGATACATGACACCCTTTATGCGATTCAAGACAACCCCTGACATAGCTCTCCCCACGTAAGAGGAGAACACAATTTATGGACTCAACGTTACATGATGCCCTATTCCCATTCCACGCCTAAAGAGTAATCTCGAAGTTCCCCTATCAGAAGAAAGGAGACATGACTTCCCTTGGGCTACACTAGCCAGTTCCTGAGATCCCC
The DNA here is from genome assembly GCF_049115385.1 of Moschus berezovskii. Classification (NCBI taxonomy): domain Eukaryota; kingdom Metazoa; phylum Chordata; class Mammalia; order Artiodactyla; family Moschidae; genus Moschus; species Moschus berezovskii. The sequence continues at coordinate 112,824,788 of NC_142467.1, read as the reverse complement.
GTCTCAACCCAAAAGGGACCCCAAGCTTTCAGCTGCAACTCGAGAAAAACCATAAGATTCTCTCCTCAATGCGAGATGAGGAACATTTCTCTTGCAGAGCCTCAAGAGAAATCACACATTCCCACTTGAAATTCGAAAGGGTACTTGAAACACTTTCTGTGACACAAAAAGTTCCCTGACTATGCCGTCCCCACAGTAGAGGAGCACACGATTTACGGACTCAACATTTGATGAGGCCCTATTCCCATTCCACGCTTCGAGAGTAATCCCGAAGCTCTTCTTGCAAAACAAAAGGAGGCATGACTTCGCTGAAGCACCACGAGTGAATTCCTGAGGTCCCCGGCGCAACTTGAGAGGGTCCCCATGCTTTCTGCCACAACTTGAGAAAAACTACAAGATTCTACCTTAAGTGTGAGATGAGAAATTTTCCGCTGCAGAGTCTCAAGAGACACCCCATATTTCCACTTGAAACTCTTACGGGTACTTGACACCCTTTATGTGACTCAAAAAGTTCCATGAAATGGCTGCCTGCACGGAGAGGAGAACACAATTTACAGACTGATTCCTCGATGAGGCCCTATTTCCTCGATGACTCCAGTTAATCCAGAAACTCTCTTGCAACACGAAAGGAGACCTGACCTCCCTGAAGCAACACGAGCGAGTTCCTGAGGTCCCCAAAGTAGCTCGAGAGAGACCATATGCTTAGTGCCGCAACTCGAGAAAAATCAAAAGATTCCCCATCAATGTGAGATGAGGAATATTTCTGCTGCAGAGTCTCAAGAGAAACCCCACATTCCCGGTTTAAATTCGAACGGATAGTTGATACCCTTTCTGCGACACAAAAAGCTCCCTGATTAAGCCGTCCCCACAGGAGAGGAGCACACAATTAACGGACTCATCTCTAGATGAGGCCCAATTGCCATTTCACTCCTCGACAGGAATCTCTAAGTTGCCCTTCCAACACGAAAGGAGACCTGACTTTCCAGGGTCCATGGGAGCGAGTTCCTGAGGTCCCCGTCCCATTTCGAGAGGGACTTCAAGGTTCCCGCTGCAACTCAAGAAAAACCACAACATTTTGCCCTCAAGACATGATGAGGGACTTTTCTGCTGCAGAGTCTCAAGAGATATCCCACATTTCCGCTTGAAACTCGTACAGGTGCTTGACACCCTTTATGCGACCCAAAACGTTCCCTGACATAGCTGTCCCCAGTACTGAGGAGCACACAATTTCCAGACTCAAACTTAGGTCATGCCCTGTTCCCATTCCACTCCTCGACAGTAATCCCGAAGCTGTCCTTGCAACACGAAAGGAGAACTGTTGTCCCTGAAGACCACGAGTGAGTTCCTGAGGTCCCCGTCGCAACTCGAGAGGGACCACAAGCTTCCCGCCACAACTCGAGAAAAACCAAAAGATTCAATGCTCAAGGCGAGATGAGGATCTTTTCCAATGCAGAGTCTCATTAAAATTCCACATTCCCGCTTGAAACTCGAAAAGGTACTTGATACCCTTTATGCGACTCAAAACTTCCCCAACATAACCTGCCCCACTGAGGAAGAGCACACAATTTACCTACACAACGCTAGATTTGGCCCTACTGCTCTGCTGCGCCATGGGAAGAATACCGTGGTTCTGTTCCAATGCGAAAGGAGACCCTACTTCCCAGGGACAACACCAGAAATATCCTGAGATCCCCGTCGTAACTCGAGAGAGACTACAGACTCCCCACCGCAACTGGAAAAAAACCAAAAGATTCGGCCATCAATGCGAGATGAGGAAATTTATTGCTACAATGTCTCAAGAGAAATGCCACATTCCCGCTTGAAACTCGTAGGAGGACTTGACACCATTTACGCGACTCAAAACTTCCATGATATAACCGGCCCCACTCAGGAAGAGCACACAATTTACCTACACAATGCTAGAATCGGGGCTATTCCTCTGCTGCGCCATGGGAAGAATACTGTAGTTCCACTTCCAACACGAATGTAGACCAGACTTCCCTGGGATAACACGAGAGAGTTCCTGAGGTCCCCGTAGCAACTCCTGAGGAACCCGGAGCTTCCCGCCGTAACTCGAAATAAACCACAGGATTCCCCATCAATGAGAGATAAGGAAGTGTTCTGCTGCAGAGTCTCAAGAGAAATCCCACAATGCCGCTTGAAACTCGTAGGGGTACCTGACACCCTTTATGCGACTCAAAAGGTTCCCAGACATAGCTATCCCCACTGGAGAGGAGAACACAATATACAGACTCATTCTTAGATGAGGCCCTATTCCCATTCCATGCCTGGAGAATAATTCCGAAGCTCTCCTGGCAACACGAAAGGAGACCTGACTTCCCTGAAGCAATATGAGCGAGTTCCTGAGGTCCCGGTCATAACTCGTGATAGAATACAAGCTTCCCACCACAACTTGAGAGAAATCACAAGATTCCCCCATCAATGTGACATGAGGAACTTTTCTGCTGCAGAGTCTCAAGAGAAATCCCACATTCTCGCTTGAAATTCGAACTGCTACTTGACACCCTTTCTGTGACACAAAAAGCTTCCTAATTAAGCCGAACCAACAGGGGAATAGCACACAATAACGAACTCATCTCTATATGAAGCCCAATTCCCATTCCACGCCTCCAGAGGAATCCTGAAATTCCTCTTCCAACATGAAAGGAGACCTGGCTTTCCTGGGGAAACACAAGCGAGTTCCTCAGTTCCCCATTACAATTCGAGAGGGAACCGAAGCTTCCCGCCACAACTCGAGGAAAACAGAAAATTCTGCCCTCAGAGCTTGATGAGGAACATTTCCTTTGCAGATTCTCAAAAGAAATCCCACATTCCAGCTTCCAACATGACAGGTAACTTTACATCCTTTATGTGACTCAAAAATTACACCGACATACCCTGCCCCAGTTGAGAGGAACACTGAATTTCTTGCCACAACTGACAAAGTGCCCCGTTATACAGTCTTGTTTTCCAGATGACAGTCGATTCACCTGCTATGTCTGGAATGGAATCCGGACGCTTCCATCGCACCCTAGGAGGAGGCCAGGACCACCTTGAACCTAGGGAGGTTCCACTGGGTTTCAAAACACAATTGGAAAAGGTACCGGTGTCCCCAACCACTCGAGATATTATCTGATTCCACTGAACAGATTCAAATGTATCCTCGAGTATCAACTCACAAGACGAGTGGAGACCTGACTCCCCGAGCATTCTCAATACAATCTCCAGGTACAAATTCTACTCGATAGTGGCCTAATACCCCTTTTACAAATCGAGAAGGAAGCGGAGTTCCAAGTCTGAAAACGAGAGGAGGCCTGACTGCCCAGGTGAAATTTGAGAGCAATCCTAAGAACTCTGTTGCTACTGGAGAGGAATGCTGAGTTAAACCGACGCAAATCTAGATGCAGACCTCTTTCTTTGCAGCAACGCCAAGGAATCCTAAGTTTCCTCTTGCAAATGGAAAGGAGTTCTGACTTCCCAGAGACAACACGGGAGGCTCACTGATATTCCCGTCGTTACTAGAGTGGATCACCAAACTTCCCATAGCAACTCGAGCAAAACCTCGAGATTCCTCTTTCAAAGCAAGATGAGGTAATCTTTTTTTTCCTGAAACACATAGACAGAAGTCCCGAGTTCCTTTTCCAAATTCGATATGAGGCTTGACTTCCTTGATGCAACTTAAGGGTCGCCCAGAGATACCCATCCCGATGAGAGAAGAAAACTGAATTTCCCCATCACAATTTAAGAGAAGGCCTGTGATCACACCTCAGCTGAAGATAATGGGACATTCCACTTTCAAATGAAGAGGAATCCCCACTCACACCACTTGATGAGTCCTGTCACATCTATTGACACTCGAGGGCAACCCAATAGATACTGCAGCAAGGTCAAAGGACTCCGAGTTCACACTCAACTAGAGAGGAGTCATGTTCTGTTTGCAGCAGCTCCAGTGGAACACGGAGTATCAACTCCTAACGTGATCGGAGGCATTAATCCCCCGCTGAGCCTCTCGAAAAAGCCCAAATTTACCGCTCAAACAGATAGCGGGCCTGATAATCCTTTTACAACTTGGGGGAAAATCTTAGTTCCCTCCTCAACGAAGACTAGGCCTGACTCCCCAGGGGAACTTTCATAGCAACCCCAAGATCCCTGTGGCCACTGCAGAGGAAAACTGAGTTTACCCTGTCAAGTCTAAATGTGGCCCTCATGCCCTGCAACGACTCGAAAGGAATCACGAAGTTCCACTTACAACACGACAGGAGACCTGACTTCCATGAGGAAAGACTAGCGAATCACAGTGGTTCCCGTCGTAACTCGAGAAGACCTCCAAGCTTCAAGCCGCAATTCGAGAAAAACCATGAAATTCTGCATTCCACGTACAGGTCGCCCCTATCCGCTAATTAAACTTTCTGGATGTTCCCGACGAACAATAGCCAATCAGACTTTCTCTGTTTATAGTGAAAAGGGACTTGGGTGCAGCCTCCCTTTCAGCACCGATCCCAAGGTCGGGTTGACAGGGTTCTGATCTTCCATCTGTGAGCCGCAGGCCACAGGTATCCTCGTTTGGCCTTGGCTGTGTGAGCAGCTGAAGGGAGTTTAGTCTCGGCAGGCACCCAGTAGGCCTGTAGCTTCGGACCGCCAGAGGTGAGCATCTCAGCAGACAGAAACAACCGTGCCAGAAGTGGAGTGGGATCCACCCTGAGGGTGGGCACTGATTGCCAAGAGATGCTCCTGTGGGATTTTGATGGGTCCTGCACACTCTTCTCCCAGAGAGCGAGAGAGATGTCTATGGGCTCTGCTAGGCCCTCGGCTCCCTCTTGTGGTCCCGAAGGCTGGTTGTCACCATCTGGAGCACCTAGCTCTGAGATGATGACCACTGCCACCTGCACTGTGTTTCCCTTTGCCCGCGTGTCCATGCGAAGTGTCAGGCCATCTCTGACCTACACGAGACATGTGCATTTCCTCTCATTGGACCTGCATATGTTTCTTCTCTTTCCTTCCCGATCACTGATTTTCTCGAGGATATGGGGGCCAAAAAGATGGTGGGTCTTTCTCTGGCTTTGTGCTCTGAGGAACACTTCTCCCTGTGTTGGTGTGGGTTTATCTTTCCATTTCTCCTGCCTGGTTTATTGTTGTGAGTTTGCTTGTCCCGGCAGAAGAACTCAGCATTTCCCTTGTGCCTGAGGAGTCCCAATTACCAAAGCACTGCCTACCTGGAGATTTTGAGCACATTTGCCAAGAGGCTTCGTTTGGCAGATGACATCTTGAAAGGACCTACACTGTCCTTTCAGATACCCAAAGGCTACTTCAAATGACATAGAAACGAGAATTCTAAAGTTTGGTCTTCCAATATGTGGGGAGTCAGAAACTGCCCTGGAGAAGGGAAAAGCTACCCACTCCAGGATTATGCTCTAGAGAATTCCACGGACTGTAGAATTCAAGGGGATGCCAAGATTCTAACAATACTGAGAGACTGCAACTTTCAACTTCAGTCAGAGGAAAATCCAGTTTCCTTTCATTTCAGTGATTGGCATTGATTGTGGCCTCAAAAGGATGGGAAGAAATGCAGAGAAAAGTAGACTCAATGTTGTCAGGAGGGGGAGAGAGGAACGGGGAGTGCTTGCCATGAATCTAGACTTGGCTGGGAAGTGGGGGGAATAGAATGACGGTGCCTGAATGTAGACAGTGGTGATGCTTACAGAGCATTGTGAAGGCCTCCATATTCCCTGATGGCTTCAAGGGAGGAAAATTTATTGATACACACTTATGAGCAAAATATACATAAAGCCACAAAAAACATAAAAGATGAGAAGAAAGATGCCTAGGAGCCTGATGAAATTCAGCTCAGGGGAAGGGAAGTCAATCTCCCCTGGGTGGGGAGAGAGTGGACGGCGTCCACGGGGAACACACAGGGATGGAGGCTGCAGAGTCAACCGCACCCTTGGACAAGGTATTTGCCAAAAGGGCTCTGAGTCTATGTCCAGAACTGGGGCCTGTTCTCCCTGCAGGGGAGGGACAGAAATGGTGTGCGTCTGAGTCCTTGGCAGGAGCCAGGGCAGGCTGCCCCTGCCCAGCTGGTCACTCAGGCCCTGACTAGGGTTCTCCCGCCAAAGCCCAAGCAGGTGCAAGTGGACGTGGAAGTGGAGGTTCTGGAAGGTGGGGTAGGACATCAGGGCCTGGGGCTGGGGGTCCTGCAGGCACAGAGATCCAATGTGCTGAGGGTGCTGGCCAGTACCCGGCTTGCCCCGTGTCTTTGGGTGGGGACGTCTCAGGTCTCGATCTCCCCTCATTGGATCCCTGGGTCCTGCACCTGGAGCTCCCACCTCTGTAGGGACAGGTCTTGTTCGTGGAGGCTGGATGAGTTTGACGGCCAGAGCTAGAGCTTGGGGAAAAGAAGAGTTTGCCACAGGCCAGCCTTGCCATGTGCCTAAGTGGGCATGAAAGCTTCCTAGAGATGCACTAAGAAGGCCCAGCATTGGTGTCTTCTCTGCAGTCTCCAAGATGGGTGGTTTGAGTCCAGCCTTTGGTCCAGGCCCAGCCTCAGCTCTTGAGGACTCATCCCTGTGTGGCTCAGCACCGCCTCCCCACACTCACATGCAGCATCCCCAGCCGCCTCACCTCTGTGCTCTGCTGTGGTGGGTTCCAGGTCCTCCTGCTGCCTCCGAGGCAGGGCTTCTCAGCACTCTGGTTTAGAGCTGGCTGTGCTGAGCTCAGTGGCAGCCTGAGACTGGGTACCCGGGTGTGTGCTGGGTGGTGTCTGAGCAGCAAGCCTTGCCCGCTTCCTCTTCATCGCCAGTTCACCTGAGCCCTCCGTGGTCACGCTCACCTGGAGCCTGCACTGGGCCTCCAGGGCAGGGGGTGGTGCTCTGAAACCTCCCTCTTGGAGGTTGATGGGGTGTGCACCTCAGTTGCCACCTCGGGTGGGACGCTATGCAATGATAGTGACCACCAGCCAGCCGTGCTTCAATATTTCTGAGCTGAGCCTGGACAAGATGTCTAAAGTTTCTGACGTCTGCCCTTCTGCTCCCAAAAAGAACAGATACGGGTGTCTGCTCAGTACCCACCGAGTAGGACGGAGACCCCCCATGAGGGTGTGAGGTCAGCCTGGGCACACGGCTCAGCCCGGACGCTCCCCATGCCACCCAGCATGCTCTCCCCTGGGGTGTGGACACAAGGTACCCAAGGGCTCCTGACCCATAGGCGGCTGGGCTTGCCTGAGGCAGACACACCCCAAGAAATCCCCATCCACACACAAGGAAAGGCCTCAGGCTTCCCCATATGGGATGGGAGAGGTGGCATGACCTGGCCTGTGTCTCCCCTGTTACCTTTCGGTTCCTTCGGGCAAAGGATCAGAGGCCTCTCTGGGGGCCCTGAGCCAGCATCGACTGCGTTCCAACACACTCTGCCTGTGAGCTTGCCTGAGGCCCTGGCCTCTGGGCAGGGGCAAACAGCAGAACATCTTGAAAGCAAGCCATCTGGCTGGGGGCTCCTTTCTGCTGGGGAGGCCTGGAAACCCGGGTTTCAGGTTCTGTTGGGTTCTGTTTCCAGGAAGTGATATCATTTCCTGCTTTCGTGGCCAAGGTCAATTCCACAAAGTTCCCCAAGGGAACCTCTGTGTTTCTGGTTGTTCCCCCATGCCCTCAGGACACGTGCAGGCAAATTGAAACCCACACAGCACAACCCACAGCCTTGAGGAGACCAGGGTGCAGCCAGGACCTGAGCTCTGAGGACACAGCTGCTTTCAGCCCAGGCTCCTTTTTCTCAGAAGTGATGTGGCCCTGGGCAAGCCATGTGCCCCACAGGGTTTCCACAGTCTCTCCATCTGCAGAGTGGGGATCACTTTCCCATTTCCTGCCTAGGTCTGTCAACCTACGAACAGCTCCAGTGCCTGTTCAAACTTTGGGCCGCTCTCACATGGAGCTAGGACACTGAGACTTCCCAATGGACGGATTCCACACAGGGCTGACCTAGCACAGAATGGGGCAGAATCAGGCCTAGATGGGCTCTGGGACCTTCGAAGATGAAGTCCACTTCCTGCCTATTTCTTGACCCCAGCATTGGGAGGACCAGAAGGTAATATTCAGACATCGCCGCCTCTGATATCAACATTCCTCGTCCTACTCAAATGTCGAATTCTGCCTCGAGGGATGGTGGAGCCTGCCCCAACAGTGGCTCCCCGCATACTTGTTTTTGAGTCTCACCATCTTGGGTCATTTTCTCCCTTTCAGGGGGAATTGGCACTGTTACAATTCCCAAACTCAAGTGAGATTCACGCAAATACTGTGAAATCGATTCATTTACTCTCTCCATTGTTCAGTCTCTCTCCCTCGTTCCCTCTCTTTCTTGACCTTTCCAAATTCAGTCTGTCTCTTCCTCTCTGTGTTTCTCCTCTGGATGCTTGCATGCCTGAGAAATGCATGTACGCATGTATATGGTTGACCTTCAGTTCAGTTCAGTTCAGTTCAGTCGCTTAGTCGTGTCCGACTCTAAGCAACCCCATGGACCACAGCACGCCAGGCCTCCCTGTCCATCACCAACTCACGGAGTTCACTCAAACTCATTTCCATCGAGTCGGTAATGCCATCCAGCCACCTCATTCTCTGTCGTCCCCTTCTCCTCTCGCCCTCAACCTTTCCCAACATCAGAGTCTTTTCCAGTGAGTCAACTCGTCACATGAGGTTGCCAAAGTGTTGGAGTTTCAGCTTTAGCATCAGTCCTTCAAATGAACACCCAGGATTGATCTCCTCTAGAATGGACTGGTTGGATCTCCCTGCAGTCCAAGTGACTTTCAAGAGTCTTCTCCAGCACCACAGTTCATAAGCATCAATTCTTCGGCGATCAGCTTTCTTCACAGTCCAACACTAACATCCATACATGACCACTGGAAAAACCATAGCCTTGACTAGACGGACCTTGGTTGGCAAAGTAATGTCTCTGCTTTTTAATATGCTATCTAGGCTGGTCATAACTTTCCTTCCAAGGAGTAAGCGTCTTTTAATTTCATGGCTGCAATCAGCATCCGCAGTGATTTTCGAGGCCCCAAAAATAAAGTCTGACACTGTTTCAACAGTTTCTCCATCTATTTCCCAAGAAGTGATGGGGCCAGATGCCATGATCTTCGTTTTCTGAATGTTAAGCTTCAAGACAACCTTTTCACTCTCCTCTTTCACTTTCATCAATAGGCCTTTGAGTTCCTCTTCACTTTCTGCCATAAGGGTGGTGTCATCTGCATATCTGAGGTTATTGATATTTCTCCCAGCCATCTTGATTCCAGCTTGTGCTTCTTCCAGCCCAGCGTTCCTCATGATGTACTCTGCATAGAAGTTAAATAAGCAGGGTGACAATATACAACATTGACGTACTCCTTTTCCTATTTGAAACCAGTCTGTTGTTCCATGTTCAGTTCTAACTGTTGCTTCCTGACCTGCATACAGGTTTCTCCAGAGGCAGGTCAGGTGGTCTGGGATTCCCATCTCTTTCAGAATGTTCCACAGTTTATTGTGATCCACACAGTCAAAGGCCTTGGCATAGTCAATGAAGCAGAAATAGATGTTTTTCTGGAACTCTCTTGCTTTCTCCATGATCCAGCCAATGTTGGCAATTTGATCTCTGGTGCCTCTGCCTTTTCTAAAACCTGCTTGAACATCTGGAAGTTCTTGATTCACATATTGCTGAAGCCTAGCTTGGAGAATTTTGAGCATGACTTTACTAGTGTGTGAGATGAGTGCAGTTGTGCTGTAGTTTGAGCATTCTTTGGCATTGCCTTTCTTTGGGATTGGAATGAAGACTGATCTTTTCCAGTCCTGTGGCCATTGCTGAGTTTTCCAAATTTGCTGGCATACTGAGTGCAGCACTTTCACAGCAACATCTTTTAGGATTTGAAATAGCTCAATTGGAATTCCATCACCTCCACTAGCTTTGTTTGTAGTGATGCTCTCTAAGGCCCACTTGACTTCACATTCCAAGATGTCTGGCTCCAGGTGAGTGATCACGCCATTGTGATTATCTTGATCTTGAAGATCTTTTTTGTACAGTTCTTCTGTGTATTCTTGCCAACTCTTCTTCATATCTTCTGCTTCTGTTAGGTCCATAAAATTTCTGACCTTTATCGAGCCCATCTTTGCATGAAATGTTCCCTTGATATCTCTAATTTTCTTGAAAAGATCTCTTGTTTTTCCTATTCTGTTGTTTTCCTCTATTTCTTTGCATTGATCGCTGGGGAATTGTTGACCTAGGGTGAGGCTTTAAGGTTTCATTTCAAGTGAGGTAAAGGTTTCGTGTTGGAGTTCGTGTTAGGGGAAAGGATATGTCTGGGGTTTGTTCTGGGAGACTTAGTGGTGTGAGTTCTCAGTCTCTTTTATGAAGGAACCCCTTCTCCGACATTCTGCTTGCAAATATTCTTTTGTGTTCAGATTGTTACCATTTTGATAAGTGAATGCTTAGCTTTTCTGATGCAAAGCTGTTCAGTGGATGGAAGCAAGTTGGTGTCTTTTGGTTTCCTGTTTCCTTGACTTGAAGAGACCCAATTTTCTTCCCCCTCCCACACACGTGTTGAGAAGTCCCTGAAATTAAGGAGCCAATGGCCCTTGTTTCTTTCCAGGAGTTTCATCACTTCAGGTTTGTATTGACGTGTTTCCCTAAATCTGAAATGTTATGAGAACAGTAGCTAATGTGATTGTTCAGATGGAACCATCTCCAATTACCACGGCCTTTCGTTGCAGAGGCTCTAGTTCCCATTCCTATCGCCTCCCCTCCTTTGGCATTGAGGAATTGACCGTTGATGCTTGGGTTTATTTCTGGACCCTCAATTCCATTCCATGTATCTGGTTCTGCGTGTTTGATTTCTTCCCAATACCATGCTGTCCTGATGATCCTAGTGTGATACTCTAATTGGCTATCAGGCAGCCTGCTATGTACATTTCAGGGCTTTGTGGCAGATTGCATTGACTATTTTAACTCCTTTGTTTTTCCATAGATATTCTGGAATTCTTTGGTTATAATGACCTGAGAACACCCGTTGTTATTTTGAGAGGAATAGCGTGGAAACTCTGGATTGCCCCACGGTGGGGGGTGGGGGGAGGGGGAAGTGATATCATCTTACCAGGAGGAATTCCTCTGATCCGTGAGCACAGCTTATTTTCCATTGGATTGTTGGGCTTCACCTTCTTTCATCCATCTCTTGCATTTCTCTGAGAAGAAGGGCTTCCCTCCTCGGTTAGATGGACTCCTAGCTATTGCTTTTCAGGGAATATCACTGGCTGTGTGGTTGATAATTGCCTTCTTCTAAGCGTTTGCTGGAAGTGTTAGAAATGCCAAGGATTTTTCTTCCCCTTCCTCACTGTCCATTTCTCTGAGCCTCCAGGTAGAACAGGCCTATTCCAGGGTCCCACGGGGCTCAGGGAATGCAGCTAGACCGTATTTCTCAGGCCTCAGTGCTGGGCATCATCCGGTGTACTCTCCCTGTCCCTTCCTTCTCCTGGTGTCTCCTTCAGGCCCATTTGTGTTCATGTCATTTGTGTATTAAGAGCCAAATCCTGCCTAAGCTCTGTGTATGCAAACAGTTGTCTCTCAGCTTGGGATGTGTCATTTGCGCTTTTTAGATGGTTTTTCCCAGAGTCCAAATCTTGGATTTGACAAAGTTCACTGTGTTCCCTTGTTACTCTTTGTGTAGTGCCTTTCTGTATTGTGTGTGAAGACACAGAACTCATGCTAACCTCTGCTCCATTTCCTTCTGGATTTGTGAACCGTTTTGCATGGAACATATGTCTAGGAATCATTTCAAGTGCATTTGTTGAGAGGTGTCAAGTTTCCATGGACATGCATGTCATCCCCTCTGGTTTCCAAATGTGTTGCTCCTAAACTCTTTTGGATATCTTCTCGGAAAGATGGGTGTTTTTCAGCTTGCATTTCCACAGAAGAATGGATTCAGCAGTTCTAGCTCAGGGACGCTGTGTCCAGTGAAAAGGGAGTTGGGTGCAGCCTCCCTTTCAGCACCAATCCCAAGTTCAGGTTGCCAGGGCTCTGCACTTCCATCTGTGATCCAGATTCCAGAGGCATTCTTGTGTGCCCTTGGCTGTGTGAGCAGCTGAAGGGAGTTTCGTCTCCGAAGTCGCCCAGCAGGCCTGCAGCTTCAGACCGCCAGAGGTGTGCATCTCAAAGGACAGGAGCCACCGTGCCAGAAGTGGAGTGGGATCCACCCTGAGGTTGGGCACTGATCGTCAAGTGATGTTCCTGTGGGACTATGATGGGTCCGCCACACTCTTCTCCCACATAGCGAGAGAGATGTCTATGGGATCTGCTAGGCACTCCACTCCCTCTTGTGGTCCCGAAGCCTGGTTGTCACCATCCTGAGCACCTAGCTCTGAGATGATGGCCACCTCCACCTACAATGTATGTCCCTTTTCCCACATGTCCATGCAAAGTGTCATGCCATCTCTGAGCTACACTAGCCATGTGCTTTGCCTGTCATTGGACCTGCACATTTTTCTTCTGTTTCCTTCCTGATAACTGATTTTCTCGAGCATGTGGGTGCCACAGGATGGTTTGTCTTTCTCTGGCCTTGTGTTCTGAGGAACACTTCTCCCTTTGTTGGTGTGGGTTTATCTTTCCATTTATCCTGCATGGTTTATTGTTGTGAGATTGTTTGTATCGGCGGAAGAACTCAGCCTTTCACTTGTGCCTGATGCGTCCCAATTACAACAGGACGACCTACCTGGAGATTCTGAGCACATTTGCAGTGATGACTTCATTTGGCAGATGATATCTTGAAAGGATCTACACAGTCCATTCAGATATCCAAAGGCTCCTTCAAATGACACAGAAACCAGAATTCTCCAGTTTGGTCTTCCAATATGTGGGGAGTCAGAACAATCCCCTGGAGAAGGGAAAAGCTACCAACTCCAGGATTCTGGCCTAGAGAATTCCATGGACTGTAGCATTCATGGGGATGCCAAGACTCTAACAATACTGAGAGACTATAACTTTCACCTTCAGTCAGACCAAAATCCAGTTTCTTCTCATTTTAGTGATTGACATTGATTGGGGACCCCGAAACTATGGGAAGAAATGCAGAGAGAAGTAGACTCAATGTTTTCAGGTGGGGGAAAGAGGAACGGGGAGTGCTTGCCATGAATCCAGGCTTTGCTGGGAAGTGGGAGGGGGATAGAATGAGTGTTTCAGAATGTAGACAGTGGTGATGCTTACACAGCATTGTGAAGGCCTCCATCTTCCCAAATGGCATCAAAGAAGGAAAATTTATTGGCACACACTTGTGAGCAAAATATACAGAAAGCCATAAAAAACATAAAAGGTGAGAAGTAAGATGCCGAGAAGCCTGATGAAAATCAGCTCAGGGGAAGGGAAGTCAATCTCCCCTGGGTGGGGAGGGAGTGGACAGCGTCCACGGGGAACACACAGGGATGGAGGCTGCAGAGCCAACCGCGCCCCTGGACGATGTGTTTGCTGAAAGGGCTCTGGAAGTCTGTCCAGAGCAGGGACCTGTTCTCCCTGCAGGGGTGGGACAGTCATGGTGCGCGTCTGAGTCTTTGGCAGGAGCCAGAGCAGGCTGCCCTTGTGCAGGTGGTCACTCAGCCCCTGACTCGGGTTCTGCCGCCAAAGCCCAAGCAGGTGCATGTACACGTGAAGGTGGAGGTTCTGGAAGGCATGGTGAGACATCGGGGCCTGGGGATGGGAGTCGTGCAGGTACAGAGTTCCGATGTGCTCAAGGGACTGTCAAGTACCCGGTTCGCCCTGTAGCTTTGGGAGGGTTGTCTTAGGTCTCGATCTCCCCTCATTGGATCCCTGCGTCCTGCACCTGGAGCTCCCACCTCTGTAGGGACGCTTCTTGTACGTGGAGGCTGTCTGAGTTTCATGGCCAGAGCTAGAGCTGGGAGAGAAGAAGAGTTTGCCAAATGCCCGGCTTGCCATGAGCCTAAGGGGAAATGATGGCTTCCTAGAGATTCGCTAAGAAGGCCCTGCTTCGGAGTCTTCTCTGCAGTCTCCAAGATGGGTGGTGTGAGGCCAGCCTTTGGTCCAGGCCCAGCCCCACTCTGGGGGACTCCTCCCTGTGTGGCTAAGCACCGCCTCCCCACACTCACATGCAGTAGCCCCAGGAGCCTCAACTCTGTGCTCTGCACTGCTGGGCTCCAGGATCTCCTGCTGCCTCCAAAGAAGGGCTTCTCGGAGCTCTGGGTCAGAGCCGGGTGTGTTGAGCTCCATGGCAGCCTGAGACTGGGCCCCGGAGTGTGTCCTTTGTGGTGTCTGTGCAGCAGGCCTTGCCTGCTTCCTCTTCTTCGCCAGTTTGGCTGAGCCCTCCGGGGCCACGCTCACTTGGAGCCTGTACTGGGCTTCCTGGGCAGGGGGCTGGTGCTCTGAACCCTCCCTCAGGGTGGTGGTAGGGGTGTTCTCCTCAGGGGCCACTTCGGGTGGGACGCTCTACAATGACAGTGACCATCAGCAGCACTCCTTCGATATTTCTGAGCAATGCCTGGCCAGGATGGCTGCTGCCTCTGCCCATCTGCCCTTCTGCTCCCAGAAAGTGCAGAGACGAGTGTCTGCTCAGATACGCAATTGGGAGGACAGAGATACCCCTGAGAGATTGAGGTCAGCCTGGGCAGCCAGCTCTGCCCGGATGCTTCCCATGCCACCAGCCTGCTCTCCCCTGTAGTGTGGACAAAAGCGACCCACGAGCTCCTGACCAATATGCGGCTGGGCTTGCTTAAGGCAGACACACCCCGAGAAACCCCCATCAACACACAGGCAAAGGCCTCAGGCTTCCCCATGTGGGACGGGAGAGGTGGCCGGACCCGGCCTGGGCCTCCCTGTTACCTTTCTGTACCTTAGGGCAAAGGGCCAGTGGCCTCTCCGGGGTCCCTGAGCCAGCGTCATCCACGTTCCCACATTCTCTGCCTGTGAGTTCGCCTGAGGCCCAGGCCTCTGGGCAGGGGCAAACAACAGAACATCTTGAAAGCAAGTGATCTGGCTGGGGACTCCTCTCCACTGAGGAGGCCTGGATACCAGGGTTGCCGGTTCTGTTGGGTTCTGTTGCCAGGAAGTGACATCATTTCCTGGTTCATGGCCGAGGTCACTTCCACAAAGCTCCCCAAGGGAACCTCTGGTTTTCTGGCTGTTTCCCCATGCCCTTAGGCCTCGTGCAGGCACAGTGACACACACAGCTGACCCCACAGCATTGGGGAGACCTGGGTGCAGCCAGGGCCTGAGATCTGAGGACACAGCTGCTTTCAGCCTTGGTTCCTTCTCAGAAGTGAAGTGGCCCTGGGCAAGGCATGTGCCCTGTAGGTTTTCCCCAGTCTCTCCATCTGCAGAGTGGGGGTCACTCTCCCATTTCCTGCCTAGGTCTGTCAGCCTACGAACAGCTCCAATGCCTGTTCAAACATTGGGCCGCTATCACATGGAGCTTGGACACTGAGACTTCCCAAAGGATGGATTCCACACAGGGCTGACCTAGCACAGAATGGGGCAGAATCAGGCCTGGATGGGCTTTGGGACCTGGGAAAAGGCAGTCCCCTCTCTGCCTATTTCTTGACCCCTGCATTTGGAGGACCGGAAAGTCATATTCAGACATCACCCCCTCTGATATCAACCTTCCCCATTCTCCTCAATTGCCCCACTTGCCCTCGAAGGCTGGGGGAGTCTGCCCCAACAGTGGCTCCCCGCATCCTTGTCCTTGAGTCTCATCATCTTGAGTCATTTTCCCCCTTGGGGGAAAAGCACAGTCATTGTTTCCAACCACAAGAGAGATTCATGCACATTCTATGAAATCGAATCATTTCCTCTCTCCATTGTTCAGTCTCTCTCCCTCGTTCCCTCTCTTTCTTGACCTTTCCAAATTCAGTCTGTCTCTTTCTCTCTGTGTCTCTCCTCTGGATGCTCGCATGCATGTGAATGCATGGACGCATGTATGTTGTTGAACTTGTTTGAGGCTTTAGGGTTTCGAGTCGAGTGAGTTAAAGGTTTGTCGTTTGATTTGGTGTTAGGGGAAGGGATAGGTCTGGGGTTTGTTCTGGGAGACGCGTAGGAAGCCCTTCTCCGATATTCTGCTTGCTAATATTCTTTTTTGTTCAGTTTGTTACCATTTTGATTTGTGAATGCTCAGCTTTTCTGATGCAAATCTGTTCAAGTGGATGGAAGCCCGTGGGTGTCCTTTGGTTTACTGTTTCCTTGACTTGAAGGGACCCAATTTTCTTCCCCCCACACACACATGTTGAGAAGTCCATGACATGAAGGAGCCTATGGCCCGTGCTTATTTCCAGGAGTTTCATCACTTCAGGCATTGCGTTGATGTGTTTCACTGAATCTGACGTGTTCTGAGACCAAAAGCCAATGTGATTGTTCAGATGGAACCATATCCAATTCCCACGACCTTTCATTGCAGAGGCTCTTGTTCTCATTCATACACCTCCCCTCCTTTGGCGTCGAGGAATTGACCGTAGAAACTTGGGTTTATGTCTGGACCCTCAATTCCATTCCATGGATCTGGTTCTGCATGTTTGATTTCTTCCCAGTACCATGCTGTCCTGATGATCCTAGTGTGATAGTCTAATTGGCTATCAAGCAGCCTGCTATGTCCATTTCAGGGCTTTGTGGCAGATTGCATTGACTCTTTTGACTCCTTTGTGTTTCCATAGACATTTTGGAATTCATTTGTTATAATACCCTGAGAACAGCCGTTGGTTTTTTTTTTTTATTTTTATTGGATGCTAATTATTTTACAATATTATATTGGTTGATTTTGCTATACATTGACATGATTCCGCCTCGGGTGTACATGAGGTCCCTCTCCAGAACCCCCCTCCCACCTCCCTCCTTCATTTATTTTCCCTCTGGGTCATACGAGCCCTGAACATCCTGTAACATGCCTCGACCCTGAACTGGTGATTCGTTTCACACAAGATAATATACATGTTTCAGTGCCATTCTCCCAAACCATCCCATCCTCACCCTCTCCCACAGAATCCCTACGACTGTTTTATACATCTGTTTCTCTTTTGCTGTCTCTTATACGGGGTTATCATTTGCATCTTTCTAAATTCCATATATATGCGTTTGTATATTGTATTGGTGTTTTTCTTTCTGGCTTACTTCACTCTGTATAATAGGTTCCAATTTCACCCACCTCATTAGAACTGACTCAAATGCATTCTTTTTAACGGCTGAGTAAAACTCCATTGTGTATATGTACCAAAGCTTTATTATCCGTTCGTCTGCAGATGAACATGTAGGTTGCTTCCATGTCCTGGCTATTGTAAACAGGGCTGCGATGAACATTGGAGTACATGTGTCTCTTTCAATTCTGGTTTCCTCGGTGTGTATGCCCAGGAATGTGATTGCTGGATCATATGGCATTTCTATTTCCAGTTTTTTGAGGAATCTCCACACTGTTCTCCATAGTGGCTGTACTAGTTTGCATTCCCAACAACAGTGTAAGAAGGTTCCCTTTTTTCCACAACCTCTCTAGCATTTATTGCATGTAGACTTTTGGATAGCAGCCATTCTGACTGGTGTGAAATGGTATCTCATTGTGGTTTTGATTTGCATTTCTCTGATTATGAGAGATGTTGAGCATTTTTTCATGTGTTTGTTATCCATTTTATGAATTATTTAGAGAAATGTCTGTTTAGTTCTTTGGCCCATTTTTTGATTGGCTCATTTATTTTTCTGGAAATGAGCTGCAGGAGCTGCTTGTATATTTTGGAGATTAATCCTTTATCAGTTGTTTCATTTGCTATTATTTTCCCCCATTCTGAAGGCTGTCTTTTCACCTTGCTTATATTTTCCTTTGCTGTGCAGAAGCTTTTGATTTTAATTAGGTCCCATTTGTTCTTTTTTTTTTTTTTTTTGCTTTTATTTCCAATATTCTGGGAGGTGGGTCTTGGAGGATCCTGCTGTTATTTATGTCAGAGAGTGTTTCGCCTACATTCTCCTCTAGGTGTTTTATAGTTTTTGGTTTTACGTTTATCTCTCTAGTCTATTTTGAGTTTTTTTTGGTATATGGTGTTAGGAACTATTCTAGTTTTATTCTTTTACAAGTGGCTGACCAGTTTTCCCAGAACCACTTGTTAAAGAGACTGTCTTTTCTCCATTTTATATTCTTGCCTCCTTTGTCAAAGATAAGGTATCCATAGGTGCGTGGATTTATCGCTGAGCTTTCTGTTTTGTTCCATTGATCTATGTTTCTGTATTTATGCCAGTACCATACTGTCTTGGTGACTGTGGCTTTGTAGTAGAGCCTGAATTCCGGCAGGCTAATTCCCCCAGTTACATTTTTCTTCCTCATGATTGCTTTGGCTATTCGAGGTTTTTTGTATTTCCATACAAATTGTGAGATTATTTGTTCTAGTTCTATGAAAAATATCGTTGGTAGCTGGACAGGGATTGCATTGAATGTATAAGTTACTTTAGATATTATACTCATTTTAACAATATTTATTCTTCCAATACACGAACATGGTATATTTCTCCATCTATTAGTGTACTCTTTGATTATGTTCACTAGTGTTTTATAGTTTTCTGTGTACAAGTCTTTTGTTTCCTTAGGTAAATACATTCTTAAGTATTTAAATCTTTTCGTTGCAACAGAGAATGGAATAGTTTCCTTAATTTCTCATTCTATTTTCTCATTATTAGTGTAAAGGAATGCAAGTGATTTCTGTGTGTTGACTTTATATCCTGCAACTTTACTGTATTCATTGATTAGCTCTAGTAGTTTTCTGGTAGATTCTTTAGGGTTTTCTGTGTAGAGGATCACGTCATCAGCGAACAGTGAAAGTTTTACTTCTTCTTTTCCAATTTGTATTCCTTTTATGTCTTTTTCTGCTCTGATTGCTGTAGCCAAAACTTCCAGAACTATGTTGAAAAGTAGTGGTGCGAATGGGCACCCTTGTCTTATTCCTGACATTAGGGGAAATGCTTTCAGTTTTTCACCGTTGAGGATAACGTTTGCTGTGGGTTTGTCATATATAGCTTTTATTATATTGAGATATGTCCCTTCTATTCCCACTTTCTGGAGGGTTTTTATCATAAATGGATGCTGTATTTTGTGAAAGGCTTTCTCTGCATCTATTGAGATAATCATATGATTTTTAGTTTTCAGTTTGTTAATGTGGTGATTGCAGCCATGAAATTAAAAGACGCTTGCTCCTTGGAAGAAAAGTTATGACCAACCTTGATAGTATATTAAAAAGCAGAGACATTACTTTGCCAACCAAGGTCCGTCTAGTCAAGGCAATGGTTTTTCCCGTGGTCATGTATGAATGTGAGAGTTGGACTGTGAGGAAAGCTGATCGCCGAAGAATCGATGCTTTTGAACTGTGGTGTTGGAGAAGACTCTTGAGAGTCCCTTATACTGCAAGGAGATCCAACCAGTCCATTCTAAAGGAGATCAATCCTGGCTGTTCATTGGAGGGACTGATGCTAAAGCTGAAACTGCAATACTTTGGCCACCTCATGCGATGAGTTGAATCACTGGAAAAGACTCTGATGCTGGGAAAGGTTGGGGGCAGGAGGAGAAGGGGACGACGGAGAATGAGATGGCCGGATGGCATCACTGATTCTGTGGACATGAGTTTGAGTGAACTCCGGGAGTTGGTGATGGACAGGGAGGCCTGGCGTGCTGTGATTCATGGGGTCGCGGAGAGTCGGACACGACTGAGCGACTGAACTGAACTGAACTGAACTGAATGTGGTGTATTACGTTGATTGATTTGTGGATATTGAAGAATCCTTGCATTCCTGGGATAAGCCCACTTGGTCATGATGTATGATCTTCTGAATGTGTTGTTGGATTCTGATTGCTAGAATTTTGTTAAGGATTTTTGCATCTATGTTCATCAGTGATATTGGCCTGTAGTTTTCTTTTTTTGTGGGATCTTTACGAGGTTTTGGGATTAGTGTGATGGTGGCCTTATAGAATGAGTTTGGAAGTTTCCATTCCTCAGCAATTTTCTGGAAGAGTTTGAGTAGAATAGGTGTTAGCTCTTCTCTAAATTTTTGGTAGAACTCAGCCGTGAAGCCGTCTGGACCAGGGCTTTTGTTTGCTGGAAGATTTCTTATTATAGCCTCTAGTTCCGAGCTTGTGATGGGTCTGTTCAGATTTTCTATTTCTTCCTGGTTCAGTTTTGTAAAGTTGTACTTTTCTTGGAATTTGTCAATTTCTTCCAGGTTATTCATTTTATTGCCATATAATTGCTGATAGTATTCTCTAATAATCCTTTGTATTTGTGTAGCCGTTGGTATTTTGAGAGGAATAGCGTGTGACCTCTGGACTGCCCCAAGTTGGGGGTCAGGGGGAGGGGGAAGTGACATTTTCTTACCAGCAGAAATTCTTCTGATACTGGAGCACAGTTTATTTTCTATTGGATTGGTGGGCTTCACCTTCTTTCATCCATCTCTTGCAGTTCTCTTAGAAGAGGGGCTTCCCTCCTGGGTTAGATGGACCCCTAGCTATTGCCTTTCGGGAAATGTCACTGTCGATGGGGTTGATACTTGCCGTCTCCTTCTAAACATTTGCTGTTAGTATTAGAAATGCCAACGATTTCTCTTCCCCTTCCTCACTGTCCATCTCTCTGAGCCTCCAGGTTGAACAGGCCTAGTCCAGAGTCTCACGGTGCAGCTAGACCGTGTTTCTCAGGCCTTCATTGTTGGGCATCATTCGGTATACTCTCCATGTCCCTTCCTTCGCCTGGTTTCCCTGCAGACCTCTCCTTCAAGCTTGTGTTCATGTCGTTTGTGTATTAGGAGCCAAATTCTGCCTACGTTCCGTGTATGCAAACAGTTGTCTTCCCGCTTGGGATATGTTGTTTGTGTTTTTCAGACGGTCTTTCCAGAGCCCAAATCTTGGATTTGACAAAGTTCACTGTGTTCCCTGGTTACTCTTTGTGTAGTGCCTTTTGGTATTGTGTGTGAAAACTCAGAGCTCATGTCTAATGTCTGCTCCATTTCCTTCTGGATTTGTGAACCATTTTGCATGGAACGTATGTCTAGGAACCATTTGAAGTGCATTTGTTGAGAGGTGTTAATTTTCCATGGACATGCATGTCACCCCATCTGGTTTCCAATGTGTCACTCCTAAACTCTTTTGGAGACCTTCTCGGAAAGATGGGTGTTTTTCAGCTTGCATTTCCACAGTTGAATGGAATCAGCAGCTCTAGAAGCAAGGACACTTTGTCCAGTGAAAGGGGGAGTCAGGTGCGGCCTCCCTTTCAGCACCGATCGCCAAGTCTGGTTGAGAGGGCTCTGATCTTTCATCATTGAGCCAGAAGCCACAGGCATTCTTGTGTGCCCTTGGACGTGTGAGCGGCTTAAGGGAGTTTCGTCTGCGCAGGCACCAAGCAAGCTTGCGGCTTTGGACCACCAGAGGTGAGCATCTCAGAAGATAGGATCAACCGTGCAAGAAGTGGAATGGGATCCACCTTGAGGGTGGGCACTGATCGCCAAGAGATTTTCCAGTGGGACTTTGATGGGTCCAGCACATTCTTCTGGCAGAGAGCGAGACAGATGTCTATGGGCTCTGCTGGCCCTCCATTCCCTCTTGTGGTCCCAAAGGCTGGTTGACACCAACCTGAGCACCTAGCTCTGAGATTATGAGAACCGCCACCTGCACTGTGTTTCCCTTTGCCCCCATGTCCATGCGAAGCATCAGGCCATCTCTGAGCTACCCTAGCCATGTGCATTGCCTCACATTGGACGTGCACATGTTTCTTCTGTTTCTTTCCTGATCACTGATTTCCTCGAGCATGTGGGGACTATGAGGATGGTGGATCTGGCCTTGTGTTCTGTGGAACACTTCTCCCTTTGTTGGTTTGGGTTTATCATTCCATTTCTCCTGCCTGGTTTATTGTTGTGAGTTTGTTTGTGCCAGCAGAAGAACTCAGCATTTCCCTTGTGCCTGAGGTGTCCCACTTACAACAGCATTGCCTACCTGCATATTCTGAGCACATTTGCCGAGAGGGCTTCATTTGGCAGATAACATCTTGAAAAGACCTACATGGTCCTTTCAGGTACCCAAAGGCTACGTCAAATGACATAGGGACCAGAATTCTCCAGTTTGATCTTCCAATTTGTGGGAAGTCAGAACAATCCACTGAGAAGGGAAAAGCTACTGACTCCAGGATTCTGACCTAGGGAAGTGCATGGATTGTAGAATTCATGGGGATGCCAAGACTCTAACAATGCCGAGAGACTATAACTTTCGCCTTCAGTCAGAGCAAAATCCAGTTTCCTTTTATTTCAGTGATTGGCATTGATTGAGGACCTCGAAAGGATGGGAAGAAAAGCAGAGAGAAGTAGGCTCAATGTTGTCAGGCGGGGAGAGAAGAACGGGGAGTGCTTGCCATGAATCCAGACTTTGCTAGGAACTGGGGGGGGGATAGAATGAGGGGGTCCAAATGTAGACAGTGGTGATGTTTACACAGCATTGTGAAGGCCTCCATATTCCCAAATGGCATCAAGGAAGGAAAATTTATTGACGCAAAGTTGCGAGCAAAATATACAAAAAGACATAAAAGACATAAAAGATGAAAAGAAAGATGCCTAGGAGCCTGATGAAAATCAGCTCAGGGGAATGGAAGTCAATCTCCCCTGGGTGGGGAGCGAGTGGACGGCTGCCACGGACAACATGCAGGAATGGAGCCTGAAGAGTCAACCGCGTCCCTGGACGAGGTTTTTGATGAAAGGGCTCTGGGTCTCTGTCCAGAGCATGGGCCTGTTCTCCCTGCAGGGGTGGGACAGGCATGTTGGGCGTCTGAGTCCTTGGCAGGAGACACAGCAGGCTGCTCCTCTGCAGGTGGTCACTCAGGGCCTGACTCGGGTTCTGCCACCAAAGCCCGAGCAGGTGTAAGTTCACGTGAAGGTGGAGGTTCTGGAAAACGGGGTGGGACATCGGAGCCTGGGGCTCTGGTTCGTGCAGGCACAGAGTTCGGATGTGCTGATGGTGTTAGCCAGTACCCGGCTCGCCCCATTTCTTTGGGAGGGGACGTCTCAGGTCTCAATCTCCCCTCAGTGGATCCCTGGGTGCTGCACCTGGAGCTCCAACCTCTGTAGGGACTCATTTTCGACGTGGAGGCTGGCTGAGTTTGACGGTCAGAGCTAGAGTTGGTGGAGAAGAAGAGTTTGCCACAGGACAGCCTTGCCATGTGCCTAAGTGGGTACGAAAGCTTCCTAGAGATTCTATAAGAAGGCCTAGCATCAGAGTCTTCTCTGCAGTCTCCAAAATGTGTGGTGTGAGGCCAGCCATTGGTCCCGGACCAGCCCCAGCTCTGGGGGACACCTCCCTGTGTGGCTCAGCACTACCTCCCCACACTCACATGCAGCAGCCACAAACGCCTCATCTATTTGCTGTGCCCTCCTGGGTTCCAGGTCCTACTGCTACCTCCAAGGCAGGACTTCTCAGATCTCTGGGTCAGGGCAGGCTCTGCTGAGTTCCGAGGCAGCCTGAGACTGGGCCCCGGGGTGCGTGCTGGGTGGTGTCTGTGTAGCAGGCCTGGCCTGCTCCGTCTTCATCTTCAGTTGGGCTGAGCCCTCCGTGGCCACGCTCACCTGGAGCCTGGACTGGGTCTCCCAGGCAGGGGGCTGGTGCTCTAAGCCCTCCCTCTGGAAGGTAGATGGGGTGTGCCCCTCAGGGGCCACCTCGGGTGGGATGCTCTGCAATGATAGAGACCATCAGCCAGCCCTGCTTTGATATTTGTGAGCTGAGACTGGCAAGTATGGCTGCTGCTTCTGCCCGTCTGCCCTTCTGTTCCCAGAAGGAGCAGCGACAAAGATATGCTGAGATTCTCACCCAGGAGGACGGAGACACACCCGAGGGCATGAGGTCAGCCTGGTCCACCAGCTCTGACTGGACGCTCCCCATGACAGGCAGCCTGCTGTCCGCTGGGGTGTGGACACAAGCAGTCAAAGGGCTCCAAACCCACATGCAGCTGGGCTTGCTTGAGTCAGACACACGCCGAGAAAACCCCTTCCACACACAGGGAAAGGCCTCAGGCTTCCCCGGGTGGGATAGGAGAGGTGGCAGGACCCTGTATGCATACACTGAGCTTAGGCAGGATTTGGCTGTTAATACACAAATGACATGAACACAAAGGAGCCTGAAGGAGAGGTCTGAAGGGATACCAGGCGAAGAAAGGGACGCCAAATGCGAAGAGAGTACACCAAATGATGCCCAGAACTGAGGGTCTGATCCACAGGGTCTAGGTGCACTCCCCGAGGCCCGTGGGACCCTGGACTAGGCCTGTTCTACCTGGAGGCTCAGAGAGATGGACAGTGAGGAAGGGGAAGAGAAATAATTGGCATTTCTAACACTCACAGCAAACGCTTCGAAGACGGCAATTATCAACCCAACCGACAGTTACATTCCCTGAAAGGCAATAGCTAGGAGTCCACCTAAACCATGAGGGGAGCCCCTCTTCTCTGAGAACTGCAAGAGATGGATAAAAGAAGGTGAATCCCACAAATCCAATGGAAAATAGCTGTGCTCAAGGATCAGAAGAATTCCTCCTGGTAAGATCATATCAATTCCCCCTCCCCCGGACCCCCACCGTGGGGTAATCCAGAGGATCCACTCTATTTCTCTCAAAATACAACGGCTTTTCTCAGGGCATTATAACCAAAGAATCCAAAATGTCTATGGGAACACAAAGGAGTCAAAAGAGTCAATGCAATCTGCCGTAAAGCTCTGAAATGGACATAGCAGGCTGACTGATAGCCAATTAGACTCTCAGACTAGGATCATCAGGACAGCATAGTACTGGGAAGAAATCAAACACGCAGAACCAGATCCATGGAATGGATTTGAGGTTTCAGACGTAAACCCAAGCTTCTACGGTCAATTCCTCGACACCAAAGGAGGGGAGGTGATACGAATGGGAAAAAGATCCTCTGCAAGGAAAGGCCGTGGGAATTGGAGATCGTTCCATCTGAACAATCATATTGGCTTTTGGTCTCAGAACACGTCAGATTCAGTGAAACACATCAATGCAAAGCCTGAAGTGATGAAACTCTTGGAAATAAGCACGGTCCATAGGCGCCTTAATGTCAGGGACTTCTCAACATGTGTGTGGGGGTGGAAGAAAATTGGGTCTCTTCAAGTCAAGGAAACAGTAAACCAAAGGACACCCACCAGCTTCCATCCACTTGAACAGCTTTGCAACAGAAAAGCTAAGAATTTGCTAATCAAAATGGTAACAAACTGAACAAAAAAGAATATTAGCAAGCAGAATATCGGAGAAGGGGTTCCTACGTAAAAGAGACTGAGAACTCACACCACTAAGTCTCCCAGAACAAACCCCAGATCTAGCCCTTCCCCTAACACCAATTCCAACCCCAAACCTTTAACTCACTCTACACGAAACACTAAAGCCTCACCCTAGGTCAACAGTTTACATGCTTACATACATTCACATGCATTCAAGCATCCACAGGAGAGACACAGAGAGGAAGACAGACTGAATTTGGAAAGGTCAAGAAACGGAACGCGGAAGAGAGACTGAACCAGGGAGAGAGGAAATGAGTCGATTTCACAGAATTTGCATGAATCTCTCTTGAGGTTGGAAACATTGACAGTGCGTATTCCCCCTGCAAGTGGTAAAATGACACAAGATGATGAGATTCAAAGACAAGGATGCGGGGAGCCACTGTTTGGGCAGACTCCCCCACTCCTCGAGGCTGAGTGAGACACTTGAGTAGGACAAGGAAGGTTGATATCAGAGGGGGCGATGTCTGAGTATGACCTTCCTGTCCTCCCAATGCGGGGGTCAAGAAATAGGCAGGAAGCAGACTGCCTTCTCCCAGGTCCCAGAGCCCACCCAGGACTGATTCTGCCCCATTCTGTGCTAGGTCAGCCCTGTGTGAAATCTGTCCTTTGAGAAGTCTCAGTGTCCAAGCTCCATGTGATAGAGGTCCAAAGTATGAACAGGAACTGGAGTTGTTCGTAGGCTGACAAAACTAGGCAGCAGATGGGAGAGTGTTCCTCACTCTGAAGATCAAGAGACTGGGTTACCCTGCGGAGCACATGCCTTGCACAGGGCCACATCATTTCTGAGAAGAAGGATCCTGGGCTGAAAACATTTTTGTCCTCAGAGCTCAGGCCCTGGCTGCACCCAGGTCTCCCCAATGCTGTGGGGTGGGCTGTGTGGTTTCACTGTGCCTGCATGTGGTCTAAGGAGGTGGGGGAACAGCCAGAAACCCAGAGGTTCCCTTGGGGAGCTTTGTGGAAGGGACCTCGGCCACGAACCAGGAAATGATGTCACTTCCTGGCAACAGAACCCAACAGAACCCACAAACCGGGTATCCAGTCCTCCCCAGCGGAGAGGAGCCCCCAGCCAGATCGTTTGCTGTCAAGATGTTCTGCTGCTTGCCCTTGCCCAGATGATGCCGGGACCTCAGGCGAGCTCACAGGCAGACTGTGTGGGCACGCGGTTGACACTGGCTCAGCACCACCCCCCCGAGAGTCCTCTGGCCCTTTGACCGAAGGAACAGAAAAGTAACGGGGGAGCCCCAGGCCAGGTCCAGCCACCTCTCCTGTCCCACCCGGGGAAGCCTCAGGCCTTTCGCTGTTTGTGGATGGGGGTTTTTCGGGGTGTGTCTGCCTCAAGCAAGCCCAACCGCATGTGGGTCAGGAGACCATGGGTCGCTTGTGTCCACACCCCAGGGGAGAGAAGGCTGGGTGGCATGGGGAGTGTCCAGGCAGAGCAGCGTGCCCAGGCTGACCTCACACCCTCAGGGGTGTCTCTGTCCTCCCGGGTGGGTAGCTGAGCAGATCTTTGTCTTTGCTCTTTCTGTGAGCAGAAGGGCAGACAGGCACAGGCAGCAGCCATCCTGGCCAGCCTCAGCCCCAAAATATCGAAGCAGGGCTGGCTGATGGTCACTATCATTGCAGAGCGTCCCACCCGAGTTGGCCCCTGAGGGGCACACCCCATCCACCTCCCAGAAGGAAGGCTCAGAGCACTAGCCCCCTGCCTTGGAGGCCCAGTGCAGGCTCCAAGAGAGCGTGGCCAAGGAGGGCTCAGCCCAACTGAAGATGAAGACAGAGCGGGCAAGGCCTGCTACCCAGACACCACCCAGCATGCACCCCGGGGCCCAGTCTCAGGCTGCCACAGAGCTCCGCAGAGCCGGCCCTGACCCAGAGCTCTGAGAAGCCCTGCACCTGAGGTAGCAGGAGGACCTGAAACCCAGAACGGCATAGCACAGACGTGAGGCGGCTGGGACTGCTGAACATGAGTGTAGGGATTCAGTGCTGAGCCACACGTAGGAGTCCCCCAGAGCTGGGGCTGGGCCTGGACCAAAGTCTAGCCTCACACCACCCATCTTGGAGACTGCAGAGAAGACTCTGATGCTGGGCCTTCTTAGCGAATCTCTAGGAAGCTTTCGTGCCCACTTAGGCACATGGCAAGGCTGGCCTGTGGCAAACTTTTCTTCTCCCCCAGCTCTAGCTCCGGCCGTCAAACTCAGCGAGCCTCCACCTGCAACACCTGTCCCTACGGAGGTGGGAGCACCACGTGCAGGGACCAGGGATCCACTGAGGGGGGTTTGAGACCTGAGACGTACCCTCCCAAAGACATGTGGCCAACCGGGTATTGGCAGGCACACTCAGCACATCGGATCTCTGTGCCTGCACGACCCACAGCCCCAGGACCCGATGTCCCACCCCGTTTCCAGATCCTCCACCTCAACGTGCACTTACACCTGCTCGGGCGTTGGTGGCAGAACCTGAGTCAGGGTCTGAGTGACCACCTGCACAAGGGCAGCCTGCCCTGGCTCCTGCCAAGGACTCAGACACCCACCATGACGGTCCCACCCCTGCAGGGAGAAAAGGCCCCTGCTCTGGACAGAGACCCAGAGCCCGTTTAGCAAACACCTCGTCCAGGGGCGCGTTTGGCTCTGCAGGCTCCATCCCTGTGTGTTCCCTGTGGATGCCGTCCACTCCCTCCCCACCCAGGGGAGACTGACTTCCTTTCCCCTGAGCTGATTTTCATCAGGCTCCTAGGCATCTTTCTTTTCATCTTTTATGTCTTTTATGGCTTTCTGTATATTTTGCTCACAAGTGTGTGTCAATAAATTTTCCTTCCTTGATGCCATTTGGGAATATATAGGCCTTCACAATGCTGTGTAAACATCACCACTGTCTACATTCGGACACCCTCACTCTATCCCCCCACCCACTTCCCAGCAAAGCCTGGATTCATGGCAAGCACTGCCCATTCCTCTCTCCTCTGCCTGACAACATTGAGTCTACTTCTTTCTGCATTTCTTCCCATCCTTTCGGGGTCCCCAATCAATGCAATCACTGAAATGAAAGGAAACTGGATTTTCCTGTGACTGAAGGTGAACGTTATAGTCTCTCAGGATTGTTAGAGTCTTGACATGCCCATGAATTCTACAGTGCATGGAATTCTCTAGGCCAGAATCCTGGAGTGGGTAGCTTTTCCCTTCTCCGGGGGATTGTTCTGAGTCCCCACATATTGGAAGACCAAACTGGAGAATTCTGGTTTCTATGTCATTTGAAGGAGCCTTTTGGTATATGAAAGGACAGTGTAGGTCCTTTCAAGATGTCATCTGCCCCTCGAAGCCCTCTCGATAACTGCTCAGAATCTCCAGGTAGGCAGTGCTGTTGTAAGTGGGACACCTCAGACATAAGGAAATGCTGAGTTCTTCTCCCGGCTCAAACAAACTCACAACAATAAACCAGGCAGGAGAAATGGAAAGATAAATCCACACCAACAAAGGGAAAACTCTTCCTCAGAACACAAGGCCAGAAAAAGACGCACCATCCTTGTGGTCCCCACATGCTCGAGAAAATGTATGATCGGTAAGGAAACAGAAGAAACATATGCAGGTCCAGTGAGAGGCAATGGACATGGCTAGTGTAGCTCAGAGACAGCCTGACGCTTTGCGTGGACATGCGGTCAAAAGGAAACACAGTGCAGGTGGCAGTGGTCATCATCTAGAACTAGGTGCTCATCATGGTGACAACCAGCCTTCGGGACCACAAGAGGGAGTGGAGGGCCTAAGAGAGCCCATAGACATCTCTCTCGCTATCTGGGAGAAGAGTGTGCCGGACCCATCAAAATCCCATAGGAGCATCTATTGACGATCAGTGCCCACACTCAGGGTGGATTCCACTTCACTTCTGGCACAGTGGCTCCTGTCTTCTGAGATGCTTATCTCTGGCGGTCCGAAGCCACAGGCCTGCTGGACGCCTACTGAGACGAAACTCCCTTCAGCTGCTCACACAGCCAAGGGCACACAAGGATGCCAGTGGCCTGTGGCTCACAGATGGAAGATCTGCCCCCTGACAATCCGACCTGGGTATTTGTGCTGAAAGGGAGGCCGCACCCGACTCCCTTCATTGGAGTCAGCATCCCTTCTGCTAGAGCTGCTGAATCCATTCAACTGTGAAAACGCAAGCTGAAAAACACCCATCTTTCCAAGAAGTTCTCCTAAAAAGTTTAGGAGCAACGCATTTGGAACCCAGAGGGGATGACATGCATGTCCATGGAAACTTGACACCTCTCAACAAATGAACTTCAAATGATTCCTAGACATACGTTCCATGGAAAATGGTTCACAAAACCAGAAGGAAATGAAGCAGACATTAGACATGAGCTCTGTGTCTTCACACACAATACAGAAAGACACTACACAAAGAGTAACCAGGGGACATAGTGAACTTGTCTAACCAAGAATTGGACTCTGGGAAAAATAGTCTGTAAAACGCAAACGACACATCCCAAGCTGAGAGACAACTGTTTGCATACACAGAGCTTAGGCAGATTAAGCTTCTAATACACAAGTGAGATGAACAAAAAGGAGCCTGAGGGAGAGGTCTGAAGGGACACCAGGCAAAGGAAGGGACCTGGAGAGTACACCGAATGATGCCCAGCACTGAGCACCTGAGAAACATGATCTAGCTGCACTCCTCGAGCCCCTGGTGACCCTGGACTAGGCCTGTTCTACCTGGAGGCTCAGAGAGATGGACAGTGAGGAAGGGGAAGAGAAATCCTTGGCATTTCTAACATTTACAGCAAACGCTTAGAAGGAGAAGGCAAGGATCCACCCCACCAACAGTGACATTTCCTGAAAGGCAATAGCTTGGAGTCCATCTAACCCAGGAGGGAAGCCCCTCTTCTCAGAGAACTGCAAGATATGGATGAAAGAAGGTGAAGCCCACCAATCCAACGGAAAATAAGCTGTGCTCCCGGATCAGAAGAATTCCTCCTGGTAAGATGATGTCACTTCCCCCTCCCCCCAACCCCCACCATGGGGCAATCCAGAGGTTGCATGCTATTTCTCTCAAAATAGCAAAGGCTATTCTCAGGGCATTGTAACCAAAGAATTCCAAAATGTCGATGGAAACAGAAAGGAGTCAAAATAGTCAATGCAATCTGCCACAAAGCCCTGAAATGTACATAGCAGGCTGCCTGATAGCTAATTAAACTATCACACTAGGATCATCAGTACAGCATGGTACAAACATGAAGAACCACATCCATGGAATGGAATTGAGGGTCCAGAAACAACCCCAAGCTTCTATAGTCACTTCATGGACGCCAAAGGAGGGGAGGCGATATGAATGGGAACAAGAGCCTCTGCAACGAAAAGCTGTGGGTATTGGAGATAGTTGCATCTGAATAATCACATTGGCTTTTGGTCTCATAACACCTCAGATTCAGGGAAACATATCAACGTAAAGCCTGAAGTGATGAAACTCCTGGAAATAAGCACGGGCCATAGGTTCCTTAATGTCAGTGACTTCACGAAATGTGTGTGGTGGCGGAAGCAAAATTGCGTCTTTTCAAGTCAAGGAAACAGGAAACCAAACAACATCAACTAGCTTCCATCCACTTGAACAGCTTTGAAACAGAAAAGCTTAGCATTCACAAATCAAAATGGTAATAAACTGAACACAAAGGAATATTTTCAAGCAGAATATAGAAGAAGGGTTTCCTAAGTAAAAAAGACAAGAACTCACAAGACTAAGTCTCACAAAACAAATCCCAGACATATCCCTTCCCCTATCCTCAACTCCATCCCCAAACCTTTACCTCACTGGAAAGGAAACCTTGAAGACTCACTCTAGGTCAACAATATACATGCTTACATTCATTCACAGGCACACGAGCATCCACAGCAGAGACAGAGAAAGGAAGATACAGAATGAATTTGGAAAGCTCAAGAAAGACAGAAGGAGGGAGAAAGATTGAACAATGGAGAGAGGAAATGAGTCGATTCCACAAAATTTGCATGAATCTCTCTTGAGTTTTGAAACAATGACAATGCCTATTCCCCCTGCAAAGGGGAAAATGACCCAAGTTGATGAGGCTCAAAGACAAGGATGCGGGGAGCCACTTTTGGGGCAGCCTCCCCCACCCCTCGAAGATGAGTGGGACACTTGAGCAGGAGGATGAAAGTTGATATCCGAGGGAGCGATGGCTGAATGTGACCTTCAGATCCTCCCAATGAGGGGGTCAAGAAATAGGCAGGAAGGGGACTGCCTTTTCCCAGGTCCCAGAGCCCATCTAGGCCTGATTCTGCCCCATTCTGTGCTAGGTCAGCCCTTCTTTGTGCCGGCGGAAGAACTCAGACTTTCCCTTATGCCTGCAGTTTCCCACTGAAACAGCACTGCCTAGATGGAGATTCTGAGCACATTTGCCGAGAGGGCTTCGTTTGGCAGATGACTTCTTGAAAGGACCTACACGGTCCTTTCAGATACCCAAAGGCTACTTCAAATGAAATAGAAACCAGAATAATCCAGTTTGTTCTTCCAACATATGGGGAGTCAGAACAATTGCCTGGAGAAGGGAAAAGCTACCCACTCCATGATTCTTGCCTAGAGAATTCCATGGACTGTAGAATTCATGGGAATTCCAAGACTCGAACGATACTGAGAGACTATAACTTTCACCTTCAGTCAGACCAAAATAAAGTTTCCTATCTTTTCAGTGATTGGCATTGATTGGGGACCCCGAAAGAATGGGAAAAAATGCAGAAAGAAATAGACTCAATATTGTCAGGCGGGGGAGAGAGGAACGGGCAGTGCTTGCTATGAATCGAGGCTTTGCTGTGAAGTTGGGGAGCGGGGAGAATGAGGGTGTCCGAATGTAGACAGTGGTGATCCTTACACAGCATAGAAGGCCTCCATATTCCCAATGGAATCAAGGAAGGAAAATTTATTGACACACACTTGTGAGCAAAATATACAAAAAGCCATAAAAGACATAAAAGATGAGAAGAAAGATTCCTCGTAGCCTGATGAAAATGAGCTCAGGGGAAGGGAAGTCAATCTCCGCTGGGTGGGGAGGGAGTGGAGGGCGTCCATGGGGAACACACAGGGATGGTGACTGCAGAGCCAACTGCACCCCTGGATAAGGTATTTGCCGAACGGGCTCTGGGCCTCTGTCCAGAGCAGGGGCCTGTTCTCCCTGCAGGGGTTGGACAGTCATGGTGGGCATCTGAGTCCTGGGCAGGAGCCAGGACAGGCTCCCTCTGTGCAGGTGGTCAATCAGGCCCTGACTTTAGTCATGCCGCCAAAGCCGGAGCAGGTGCAAGTGCCGGTGGAGGTAGAGGCTCTGGAAGGTGTGGTGCGACATCAGGGCCTGGGGCTGGGCGTCATGCATGCAGAGATCCGATGTGCTGAGGGTGCTGGCCAGTACATGGCTGGCCCCGTATCTTTGGGTGGGGACTTCTCACGTCTCGATATCCCCTCAGTGGATCCCTGGGTCCTGCACTTGGAGTTCCCACCTCTGTAGGGACAAGTCTTAGACATGGAGGCTGGCTGAGTTTGATGGCCAGAGCTAGAGCTGGGGGAGAAGAAAAGTTTGCCACAGGCCAGCCTTGCCATGTGCCTAAGTGGGCACGAAAGCTTCCTAGAGATTCGCTAAGAAGGCCCAGCATTGGAGTCTTCTCTGCAGTCTCCAAGATGGGTAGTTTGAGGCCAGCCTTTGGTCCAGGTCCAGACCCAGCTCTGTAGGACTCCTCCCTGTGTGGCTCAGCACCGCCTCCCCACACTCACATGCAGAAGCCCAGCCGCCTCACCTCTGAGCTCTGCCGTGCTGGGCTCCAAGTTTTACTGTTGCTTCTGAGGCAGGGCTTCTTGGAGCTCTGTGTCAGAGCCAGCAGTGCTGAGCTCCGTGACAGCCTTAGACTGGGTCCTGGTTGGTGTGCTGGGTGGTGTCTCACAGCAGGACTTGCCCACTTCCTCTTCATTGCCAGTTGGGCTGATCCCTCCGTGGCCATGCTCACCTGGAACCTGCACTGGGCCTCCTGGTCACGGGGTGGTGCTCTGAACCCTACCTCTGGGAGGTGCATGGGGTGTGCCCCTCAGAGGCCACCTCGGGTGGGATGCTATGCAATGATAGTGACCATCAGCCAGCCCTGCTTCGATATTTCTGAGCTGAGCCTGGCCAGGATGTCTAATGATTCTGCCCGTCTGCCCTTCTGCTCCCAGAAAGAACAGAGATGAATGCCTGCTCAGATACCCACCAGGGAGGATGGAGACCCCTCGCCAAGGGCTTGAGGTCAGCCTGGGCACACGGCTCTGCCTGGACGCTCACCATGCCACCAAGCGTGCTCTCCCCTGGGGTGTGGACACAAGCGGTCCACGGGCTCCTGATCCACCTGTGGCTGGGCTTGCTTGAGGCAGACACAGCCTGAGAAACCCCCATCCACACACAGCGAAAGGCCTCAGGCTTCCACGGGTGGGACGGGAGAGGTGGGCGGACCCGGCCTGGGGCTCCCCTGTTACATTTCTGTTCCTTCGGGCAAAGGGCCAGAGGACTCTCAGAGGGGCCCTGGGCCAGCGTCGACGGCCTTCCCACACTCTCTGCCTGTGAGATCCCCTGAGGACCCGGCCTCTGGGCAGGGGCAAATAGCAGAACATCTTGACAGCAAGCGATCTGGCTGGGGGCTCCTCTCCGCTGGGGAGGCCTAGATACACCGGTTGTGGGTTCTGTTGGGTTCTGTTGCCAGGAAATGACATCATTTCCTCGTTCGTGGCCTAGGTCCCTTCCACAAAGTTCCCCAAGGGAACCTCTGGGTTTCTGGCTGTTCTCCCATGCCCTTATGCCACGTGCAGGCACAGTGACACACATTCAGCCCACCCCACAGCCTTTGGGAGACATGGGTGTAGCCAGGGCCTGAGCTAAGAGGACACAGCTGCTTTCAGCCCAGGTTCCCTCTTCTCAGAAGTGATGTGGTCCTGGGCAAGACATTTGTCCCCCTTGGTTTCCCCAGTCTCTCCATCTGCAGAGTGGGGGTCACTCTTCTATCTCCTCCCTAGGTCTGTCATCCTACAAACAGCTCCAGTGCCTGTTCAGACTTTCGGCTGCTATCACATGGAACTTAGACACTGAGACTTCCCAAAGGACGGATTCAACACAGGGCTGACCTAGCACAGAATGGGCAGAATCAGGCCTGGATGGGCTCTGGGACCTGGGAAAAGTCAGTCCCCTTTCTGCCTATTTCTTGACCCCTGCATTGGGAGGACCGGAAAATCATATTCACACATCGCGACCTCTGATATCAACCTTCCTCGTCCTATTCAAGTGTCCCACTCAGCCTCGAGGCCTGGGGTAGGCTGCCCCAACAGTGGTTCCCCGAATCCTTGTCTTTGAGACTCATCAACTTGGGTCATTTTACCCCTTGCAGGGGGAATAGGCACTGTCATTGTTTCCATCCTCAAGAGAGATTCATGCAAGTTCTGTGAAATTGACTCATTTCCTCTCTCTATTGTTCAGTCTCTCTCCCTCGTTCCGTCTCTTTCTTGATCTTTCCAAATTCATTCTGTATCTTCCTTTCTGTGTCTCTCCTGTGGATGCTCGCATGTCTGTGAATGCATGTAAACATGTATAGTGTTGACCTAGGGTGAGGCTTTATGGTTTTGTGTCGAGTGAGATAATGGTATCGGGTTGGATTTCGTGTTAGGGGAAGGGATAGGTCTGGGTTTTTTTCTGGGAGACTTAGTTGTGTGAGTTCTCAGTCTCTTTTACGTAGGAACCCCTTCTCCGATATTCTGTTTGCAAATATCCTTTTGTGTTCAGTTTGTTACCTTTTTGATTTGTGAATGCTTAGGTTTTCTGTGGCAAAGCTGTTCAAGTGGACGGAAACTCGTGGGTGTCCTTTCGTTTCCTGTTTCCTTGACTTGAAGAGACCCTACTTTGCTTTTCCACCCACATATGTTGAGAAGTCCCTGACATTAAAAGCCTATGTCCTGTGCTTTTTTCCAGTAGTTTCTTCACTTCAGGCTTTGCTTTGATGTGTTTCACTGAATCTGACGTGTTCTGAGACCAAAAGCCAACGTGATTGTTCAGGTGGAACCATCTGCAATTCCCACGGTCTTTCGTTGCACAGACTCTTGTTCCCATTCTTATCGCCTTCCCTCCTTTGGCGTCGAGGAATTGACCGTAGAAGCTTGGGTTTATGTCTGGACCCTCAATTCCATTCCATGGATCTGGTTCTGCATGTTTGATTTCTTCCCAGTACCACTCTGTCCTGATGATCCTAGTGTGATAATCTAATTGGCTATCAGCAGCCTGCTATATACATTTCAGGTTTTTGCGGCCGATTGCATTGACCCTTTTGACACCGTAGTGTTTCCATAGACATTTAGGAATTTTTTGGTTTTTATCCCCTGAGAGCAGCCGTTTTAATTTTGAGAGGAATAACGTGGAACCTCTGGATTGCCCCACGGTGTGGGTCCGGGGGAGGGGGAAGTAACATCATCTTATCATGAGTTATTCTTCTGATCCATGAGCACAGCTTATTTTCCATTGGATTGGTGGGCTTCACCTTCTTTCATCCATCCCTTGCCGTTCTCTGAGAAGAGGGGCACCCCTCCTGGGTTAGATGGATTCTTAGCTATTGCCTTTAAGGGAATTTACTGTCAGTGGGGTTGATACTTGCCTTCTCCTTCTAAGCGTTTGCTGTGAGTGTTAGAAACGCCAAGGATTTCTCTTCCCCTTCCTCACTGTCCATCTCTCTGAGCCTCCAGGTGGAAGAGGCCTAGTCCAGGGTCCCACGGGCCTCGGGGAGTGCAGCTAGACCGTGTTTCTCAGGACCTCATTGCTGAGCATCATTCGGTATACTCTCTGTGTCCCTTCCTTCACCTGGTGTCCCTTCAGACCTCTCCTTCAGGCTAGTTTGTGTTCATGTCGTTTGCATATTAGGAGCCAAATCTTGCCTAAACTCTGTGTATGCAAAGAGTTGTCTCCCAGCGTGGGAGGTGTCTTATGCGTTTTTCAGACGGTCTTTCCCAGAGTCCTAATCTTGGATTTGACAAAGTTCACTGTGTTCTCTGGTTATTCTTTGTGTAGTGCCTTTCTGTATTGTGTGTAAAGACTCAGAGTTCATGTCTAATGTATTCTCCATTTACTTCTGGATTTATGAACCGTTTTGTATGGTACATATGTCTAGGAATCATTTGAAATGCATTTGTTGAGAGGTGTCAATTTTCATGGACATGCATGTCATCGCCTCTTGTTTCCAAATGCGTTGCTCGTAAACCGTTTTAGAGACCTTGTCGGAAAGATGGTTGTTTTTCAGCATGAATTTCCACAGTTGAATGGATTCAGCAGCTCTAGCATCAGGGACGCTGTGTCCAGTGAAAGGGGAGTCGGGTGCGTCCTCCCTTTCAACACTGATCCCCAGTTCAGGTTGACAGGGCTTAAATCTTCCATCTGTGAACCAGAGGCCACAGGCATCCTTGTGTGTCCTTGTCTGTGTTTGCAGCTGAAGTGAGGTTCTACTCCATAGGCGCCCAGCAGGTCTGCAGTTTTGAATTGCTACAGGTGAACATCTAAGAAGACAGGAGCAACCGTGCCAGAAGTAAGTGGAATTCACCTTGAGGGTTGGCATTGATCATTAAGTGATGCTACTGTGGGACTTTGATTGGTCCGGCAATCTCTTCTGCCAGAGAGTGAGAGAGATGTCTATGGGCTCTGCTAGGCCCTCCCCTCCCTCTTTGGATCCAGAAGGCTGGTTGTCATCATCCTGTACACCTAGCTGTGAAATGATGACCACCGCCACCTGCACTGTGTTTCCCTTTGCCCATGTGACCATGCGAATAGTCAGGACATCTCTGAGCTACACTAGCCATGTGCATTGCCTCTCATTGGACCTGCACATGTTTCTTCTTTTTAATTCCTGATCACTGATTTTCTCAAGCATGTGGGGGCCACAAGGAAGGTGGGTCTTTCTCTGGCCTTGTGTTCTGAGGAACACTTGTTCCTTTGTTGGTGTGGGTATATCTTTCCATTTCTCCTGCCTGGTTTAATCTTGTGAGTTTGTTTGTGCCGGAGGAAGAACTCAGACTTTCCCTTGTGCCTGAGGTGTCTCACTTACAACAGCACTGCCTACCTGGAGATTCTGAACATATTAGCCGAGAGGGCTTCATTTGGAAGATAACATTATAAAAGGACCTACAAGTCCTTTCAGATCCCCAAAGGCTACTTCACACTTTGTTCTTCCGATATGTGGGGAGTCAGAACAATCGTCTGGAGAAGGGAAAAGCTACCCACCCAAGATTCTGGCCTAGAGAATTCCATGGACTGTAGAATTTATAGGGATGCCAAGACTCTAACAATACTTAGACTATAACTTTCGCCTTCAATAAGAGCAAAATCCAGTTTCCTATCATTTCAGTGAATAGCGCTGATTGGGAACCCCGAAAGGATGGGAAGAAATGCAGAGAGAAGTGGACTCAATGTTGAGAGGCGCGGGAGAGAGGAATGGGGTATGCTTTCCATGAATCCAGGCTTTGCTGCGAAGTGGAGGGGATAGAATGAGGGTGTCTGAATGTAGACAGTGGTGATGCTTACACAGCATTGTAAAGGCCTCCATATTCCCAAGGAAGGAAAATTTATTGATACACTCTTGTGAGCAAAATATACTGAAATCCATAAAAGACATAAAAGATGAGAAGAAAGATGCCTAGGAGCCTGATGAAAATGAGCTCTGGGGAAAGAAAATCAATCTCCCCTGGGTGTGGAGGGAGTGGACGGCGTCCACGGGGAACACACAGGGATGGAGGCTGCACAGCCAACTGCGCCCCTGGATGATGTGGTTGCCAAAGGGTTCTGGGCTTGTATCCAGAGCAGGGTCCTGTTCTCCCTTCAAGTGTTGGATAGTCATGGTGGGCGTCTGGGTCCTTGGTAGGAGGCAGGGCTGGCTGCCGCTCCAAAGTTGGTCACTTAGGCCCTGACTCGGGTTCTGCCACCAAAGCCTGAGCAGGTGCAAGTGCACATGGAGGTGGAGTTTCTCGAAGGCGGGGTGGGACATCTTGGCCTGGCGCTGGGTGTTGTGCAGGCACAGAGATCTGATGTGCTGAGGGAGGTGGCCAATACCCGGCTGGTGCCATGTCATTGGGAGGGATGTCTCAGGTCTCGATTTCCCCTCAGTGGATCCGTGAGTCCTGCACCAGGAGCTCCCACCTCCGTAGGGACAGGTCTTAGACATGGAGGCTGGCTGAGTTTGACGGCCAGAGCTAGAGCTGAGGGAGAAGAAAAGTTTGCCAAAGCCCAGCCTTGCCATGTGCCTAAGTGGGTACGAAAGCTTCCTAGAGATTTGCTAAGAAGGCCCGGAATCAGAGTCTTCTCTGCAGTCTCCAAGATGGGTGGTGTGAGGCTAGCCTTCGTTCCAGGCCCAGCCCCACCTCTGGAGGACACTTCCCTGTGTGGCTCAGCACCGCTTCCCCACACTCACAGGCAGTAGCCCCACCCAACTCACCTCTGTGCTCTTCCGTGCTGGGCTCCAGGTCTTCCTGCTGCCTCCGAGGCAGGGATTCTCGGAGTTCTGCATCAGAGCCGACTGTGCTGAGCTGCGTGGCAACCTGAGACTGGGTCTCCGGGTGTGTGCTGGGTGGAGTCTGGACAGCAGACCTTGCCCACTTCCTCTTCATCGCCAGTTGGGCTGAGCCCTCCGTGGCCACCCTCACCTGGAGCCTGCACTGGGCCTCCCGAGCAGGGGGCTGGTGCTCTGAACCCTCCCTTTGGGAGGTGGATGAGGTGTGCCCCTCAAAGGCCACCTCGGGTGGGACGGTCTGCAATGTCAGTGACCATCAGCCAGCCCTGCTTCGATATTTCTGAGGTTAGCTTGGCAAGGATGGCTGCTGCTTCTGCCTGCCTGCCCTTCTGCTCCAAGAAAGACCAGAGACACGAGTGTCTGCTCAGATACCCACCCGGGAGGATGGAGAATCCGCTGAGGGCATGAGGTTAGCCTTGCCATCTGGCTCTGCCCGGACACTCCCCATGCCACACAGCCTGCTCTCCCTTGGGGTGTGGACACAAGAAGCCCATGGGATCCTGACTGAAATGCGGCTGGGCTTGCCTGAGGCAGACACACCCCAAGAAACCCCCATCCACACACAGGGAAAGGCCTCAGGCTTCCCCGTGTGGGACAGGAGAGGTGGCCGGACCCAGTCTGGGGCTCCCCTGTTACCTTTCTTTTCCTTCAGCAAAGGGCCAGAGGCCTCTCGGCAGGGGCCCTGAGCCAGTGTCGACCGCGTTCCCACGCATTCTGCCTGTTAGCTAGCCTGAGACCCCGTCCTCTGGGCAGGGGCAAACAGCAGAATATCTTCACAGATAGCGATCTGGCCAGGGTCTCCTCTCCGCTGGCCAGGCCTGGATACACAGGTTGCAGGTTCTGTTGGGTTCTGTTGCCAGGAAGTGACATCATTTCCTGGTTCGGGGCTGAGGTCCCGTCCACAAAGCTCCCAAACGGAACTTCTGGTTTTCTGGCTGTTTCCCGATGCCCTTAGGCCACGTGCAGGCACAGTGACACCCACAGAGCCGATCCCACAGCCTTGGGGAGATCTGGGTGCAGCCAGGGCCTGAGTTCTGAGGACACAGCTCCTTTCAGAACAGGCTCCTTCTTCTCAGAAGTGTTGTGGCCCTGGGAAAGCCATGTGCCCCACAGGGTTTCCCGTCTCTCCATCTGCAGAGTGGGTCACAATCTCCCGTCTCCTGACTAGCTCTGTCAGCGTACGAGGAGCTCCAGTGCCTGTTCAAAATTTGGGCTGCTTTCACTTAGAGCTTGGACACAGACTTCCCAAAGGATGGATTCCACACAGGGATGACCTAGCACACAATGGGCAGAATCAGGCCTGGATTTGCTCTGGGACCTGGGAAAAGGCAGTCCCGTTCCTGCCTATTTATGGCCCCCGATTTGGGAGGACCGGAAGGTTATATTCACACATCCCCCCCTCTGATATCAACCTTCCCTGTCCTACACAAATGTCCCACTCAGCCTCGAGGGTGGGGGGAGTCTGTCCCAACAGTGGCTCCCCGCAATCTTGTCTTTGAGTCTCATCATCGTGGGTCATTTTCCCCCTTCCAGGGGAATATTCACTGTCACGGTTTCCAACCTCAAGAGAGATTCATGCAAATTCTGTGAAATCGACTCATTTCCTCTCTGCATTGTTCAGTCTTTCTCCCTCGTTTCCTCTCTTTCTTGACCTTTCCATATTCAGTCTGTCTCTTCCACTCTGTATCTCTCCTGTGGATGCTCCCATGCCTGTGAAGACATGTACGCATGTATATTTTTGGCCTAGGCTGAGGCTTTAGGGTTTCATTTTGAGTGAGGTAAAGGTTTGGGGTTGGAGTTGGTGTTAAGGGAACGGTTAGGTCTGGGGTTTGTTCTGGGAGACTTAGTGGTGCGAGTTCTCATTCTCTTACATAATAACCCCTTCTCTGATATTCTGCTTGCAAATATGCTTGTGTGTTCACTTTGTTACCATTTTGATTTGTGAATGCTTAGATTTTCTGTTGCAAAGCTGTTCAAGTGGATGGAAGCGGGTGGGTTTCCCTTGGTTTCCTGTTTCCTTGAATTGAAGAGACCCAATTTTGCTTCCCCCACACACACACACACATGTTGAGAAATCCCTGACAAGGAGGACCCTATGGCCCCTGCTAATTTCTAGGAGTTTCATCACTTCAGGCTTTGCGTTGATGTGTTTCACTGAATCTGACGTGTTCTGAGACCAAAAGCCAATGTGATTGTTTAGATGGAACCATCTCCATTTCCCACGTCCTTTCGTTGCAGAGGCTCTTGTTCCTATTCTCATCACCTCCCCTCCTTTGGCGTCAATGAATTGACCATAGAAGCTTAGGTTTAGTTCTGGACCCTCAATTCCATTCCATGGATCTGGTTCTGCGTGTTTCGTTTCTTCCCAGTACCATGCTGTCCTGTTATCCTGGTGTGATAATCAAAATGGCTATCAGGCAGCCTGCTATGTCCATTTCAGGGCTTTGCGGCAGATTGCATTGACCCTTTTGCCTCCTTTGTGTTTCCATAGGCATTTTGGATTTCTTTGTTTATAATGTCCTGAGAGCAGCAGTTGGTATTTTGAGAGGAATTGCGTGGAACCTCTGGATTGACCCACGGTGAGGATAAGGGGGATGGGGAACTGGCATCATCTTACCAGGAGGAATTCTTCTGCTCCGTGAACACAGCTTATTTTCCATTGGATTTGTGGGCTTCACTTTCTTTCATCCATCTCTTGCAGTTCTCTGAGACGAGGGACTTCCTTCCTGGGTTGGATGGACTATTAGCTATTGTCTTTCTGGGTATGTCACTGTCGGTGGGGTTGTTCCTTGACTTCTCCTTCAAAGCATTTGCTCTGAGTGTTAGAAATGCCAAAGATTTCTCTTCCCCTTCCTCACTGTCCATCTCTCTGAACCTCCAGGTAGAAGAGGCCTAGTTCAGGGACCCATGGGGCTCGGGGTGTGCAGCTAGACCGTGTTTCTAAGGCCCTCAGTGCTGGGCATCATTCAGTGTACTCTCTGTGTCCCTATCTTCGCTTGGTGTCCGTTCAGACCTCTCCTTCAGGCTCGTTTCTGTTCATGTCGTTTGTGTATTAAGAGCCAAATCCTGCCAAAGCTCTGTGTCTGTAAACTGTTGTCTCCCAGCTTGGGATGTGTCATTTGCGTTTTTCAGAAGGTCTTTCCCAGAGTCCAAATCTTGGATTTTATTTTTTTTTTAATTTATTTTATTGGAGGCAAATTACCTTACATTAATATATTGGTTGGTTTCACCATATATTGAGACGAATTTGCTCGGTGTGTACATGTGTTCCCTTTCTTGAAAGCCCCTCCCACTTCCCTCTTCCCCATATCCTCCCTCCAGGTCATATCCATGCACCAGCCCCAAGCATCCTGTATCATGTGTCGAATCTGGACTGGTGATTCTATTCACATATGATAATATATGTGCTGAAATGTCATTCTCTCCAATCATCCCACCTCACCCTCTCCCATAGAGTCCCAAAGACTGTTTTATATACCTATCTTGCTTTTCCAGTGTCGTATACAGGGTTAATGTTACCATCTTTCTAAATTCCATATATATGTGTTAGTATACTGTATTGGTGTTTTTCTTTCTGGCTTACTTCACTCTGTATAATAGGCTCCAATTTCATCCACCTCATTAAAACTGATTCAAATGCATTCTTTTTGATGGCTGAAAAATATTCCATTGTGTATATGTACCAAAGTTTT
The DNA here is from genome assembly GCF_049115385.1 of Moschus berezovskii. Taxonomy (NCBI): domain Eukaryota; kingdom Metazoa; phylum Chordata; class Mammalia; order Artiodactyla; family Moschidae; genus Moschus; species Moschus berezovskii. The sequence continues at coordinate 112,782,291 of NC_142467.1, read as the reverse complement.
CTTATCCATTCATCTGCAGATGGACATCTAGGTTGCTTCCATGTCCTGGCTATTATAAACAGTGCAGCGATGAAAATTGGAGTACATGTGTTTCTTTCAATTCTGGTTTCCTCCATGTGTATGCCCAGGAGTGCAATTGCTGGATCATATGGTAGTTCTATCTCCAGTTTTTTGAGGAATCTCCACACTGTTCTCCATAGTGGCTGTACTAGTTTGCATTCCCACCAACAGTGTAAGAGGGTTCCCTTTTCTCCACACCCTCACCAACATTTATTGCATGTAGACTTTTGGATAGCAGCCATTCTGACTGGTGTGAAATGGTATCTCATTGTGGTTTTGATTTGCCTTTCTCTGATTATGAGGGATGTTGAGCATTTTTTCATGTGTTTGTTAGCCATCTTTATGTCTTTGAACAAATATTAAAAGCAGCAAGGGAAAAACAACAAATAACACACAAGTTGATCCCCATAAGGATAACCGCTGATCTCTCAGCAGAAACCCTTCAGGACTGGAGGGAATGGCAAGACATACTTAAAGTGATGAAAGAAAGTAACTTACAGCCCAGATTACTATACCCAGAAAGGATCTCATTCAAATATGAAGGAGAAATCAAAAGCTTTACAGACAAGCAAAAGCTGAGAGAATTCAGCATCACCAATCCAGCTCTCCAACAAATACTATAGGATCTTCTCTAGACAAGAAACAAAGAAAGGGTATACGAACTAGAATCCAAAACAATAAAGAAAATGGCAACGGGATCATACTTATCAATAATCACCTTAGACATAAATGGGTTGAATGCCCCAACCAAAAGACAAAGGTTGGCTGATTGGATACAAAAACAAGACCCCCATATATGTTGTCTACAAGAGACCCACCTCAAAACGAGGGACACATACAGACTGAAAGTGAAGGGCTGGAGGAAGATATTCCACACAAATAGAGACCAAAAAAAGCAGGAGTTGCAATACTCACATCAGATAAAATAGATTTTAAAACAAAGACTGGGAAAAGAGACAAAGAAGGAAACTACATAATGATCAAAGGATCAATCCAAGAAGAAGATATAACAATTATAAATATTTATGCACCCAACATAGGAGCACCACAATATGTAAAACAATTACTAACAAGTATGAAAGGGGAAATTAACAATAACACAATAATAGTGGGAGACTTTAGTACCCCACTTACATCTATGGATAGATCAACTAAACAGAAAATTAACAAGGAAACACAAACTTTCAATGATACAATAGACCAGTTAGACCTAATAGGTGTCTATAGGACATTTCACCCCAAAACAATGAATTTCAACGTTTTCTCAAGCACACACGGAACCTTTTCCAGGATAGATCACATCCTGGACCATAAATCTAGCCTTGGTAAATTCAAAAAAATTGAAATCATTCCAAACATCTTTTCTGACCACAATGCAGTAAGATTAGATCTCAATTACGGGAGAAAAACAATTAAAAATGCCAACATATGGAGGCTGAACAACACGCTGCTGAATAATAAACAAATAATAGAAGAAATCAAAAGAGAAATCAAAATATGCATAGAAATGAATGAAAATGAAAACACAGCAACTCCAAACCTCTGGGACACTGCAAAAGCAGTGCTAAGGGGGAAGTTCACAGTAATAGAGGCACACGTCAAGAAACAAGAAAAAAGTCAACTAAATAACCTAACTCTACATCTAAAGCAACTAAAAAAGGAAGAAATGAAGAACCCCAGGGTTAGTACAAGAAAAGAAATCGTAAAAATTAGGGCAGAGATAAATGCAAAAGAAACAAAAGAGACCATAGCAAAAATCAACAAAGCCAAAAGCTGGTTCTTTGAGAAGGTAAATAAAATTGACAATCCACTAGCCAGAAACATCAAGAAACAAAGGAAGAATAACCAAATCAATAAAATTAGAAATGAAAATGAAGAGATCACAACCGACAACACAGAAATACAAAGGATTATTAGAGAATACTATCAGCAATTACATGGCAATAAAATGAATAACCTTAAAGTAACGGACAAATTCCTAGAAAAGTACACCTTGCCAAAACTGAACCAGGAAGAAATAGCAAATCTGAACAGACCCATCACAAGCACGGATCTAGAGGAAGTAATTGGAAATCTTCCAGCAAACAAAAGCCCAGGTCCAGACGGCTTCACAGCTGAATTCTACCAAAAATTTAGAGAGGAGCTAACACCTATTCTACTCAAACTCTTCCAGAAAATTGCTGAGGAAGGGAAATTTCCAAACTCATTCTATGAGGCCACCATCACCCTAATCCCAAAACCTGCTAAAGATCCCACAAAAAAAGAAAACTACAGGCCAATATCACTGATGAACATAGATGCAAAAATCCATAACAAAATTCTAACAATCAGAATCCAACAACACATTAAGAAGATCATACATCATGACCAAGTGGGCTTTATCCCAGGAATGCAAGGATTCTTCAATATCCGCAAATCAATCAACGTAATACACCACATTAGCAAACTGAAAAATAAAAATCATATGATTATCTCAATAGATGCAGAGAAAGCCTTTGACAAAATACAACATCCATTTATGATAAAAACCCTCCAGAAAGTGGGAATAGAATGGACATATCTCAGCATAATAAAAGCTATGTATGACAAACGCACAGCAAACATTATCTTCAACGGTGAAAAACTGAAAACATTTCCCCTAAAGTCAGGAACAAGACAAGGGTGCCCACTCTCAACACTACTATTCAACATAGTTCTGGAAGTTTTGCCTAAAGCAATCAGAGCAGAAAAAGACATAAAAGCAATACAAATTGGAAAAGAAGAAGTAAAACTTTCACTGTTCGCTGATGACATGATCCTCTACACAGAAAACCCTAAAGACTCTACCAGAAAACTACTAGGGCTAATCAATGAATACAGTAACGTTGCAGGATATAAAATCAACACACAGAAATCCATTGCATTCCTATATACTAATTATGAGAAAATAGAGAATTTAAGGAAACTATTCTATTCACTGTTGCAAAGAAAAGAATTAAATACTTAGGTATATATCTACCTAAGGATACAAAAGACTTGTACATAGAAAACTATAAAACACTAGTGAAAGTAACCAAAGAGGACACTAATAGATGGAGAAATATACCGTGTTCGTGGATTGGAAGAATAAATATTGTGAAAATAAGTATAATATCCAAAGTAATTTATACTTTCAATGCAATCCCTATCAAGCTACCAATGATATTTTTCACAGAACTAGAACAAATAATCTCCAATTTGTATGGAAATACAAAAAACCTCGAATAGCCAAAGCAATCTTGAAGAAGAAGAATGGAACTGGAGGAATTAGCCTGCTGGACTTCAGGCTCTACTACAAAGCCACAGTCATCAGGACAGTATGGTACTGGCATAAAGACAGAAACATTGATCAATGGAATAAAATAGAAAGCCCAGAGATAAATCCACGCACCTAAGGACACCTTATCTTTGACAAAGGAGGCAAGAATATAAAATGGAGAAAAGAGAGTCTCTTTAAGAAGTGGTGCTGGGAAAACAGGTCAGCCACTTGTAAAAGAATTAAACTAAAACACTTCCTAACACCACACAACAAAATAAACTCAAAATAGATTAGAGAGCTAAATGTAAGACCAGATTCTATAAAACTCTTAGACGAGAACGTAGGCAAAACACTCTCCCACATAAATCACTGAAGGATCCTCCATGACCCACCTCCCAGAATATTGGAAATAAAAGCAAATATAAAAAATGGGACTTAAATAAAATCAAAAGTTTCTGTACAGCAAAGGAAAGTCTAAGCAAGGTGAAAAGACAGCCTTCAAAATGGGAGAAAATAATAGCAAATGAAGCAACTGATAAAGGATTAATCTCCAAAATATACAAGCATCTCCTGCAGCTCAATTCCAGAAAAATAAGTGACCCAATCAAAAAATGGGCCAAATCTTGGATTTTAAAAATTTCACTGTGTTCCCCGGTTACTCTTTGTGTAGTGCCTTTCTGTATTGTGTGTGAAAACTAAGAGCTCATGTCTAATGTCTGCTCCATTTCCTTCTGGATTTGTGAACCATTTGGAATGGAACATATGTCTAGGAATCATTTGAAGTGCAATTATTGAGAGGTGTCAAGTTTTCATGGACATGCATGTCATCCCCTCTGGTTTCCAAATGCATTGTTCTTAAATTGTTTTGGAGACCTTCTCGGAAAGATGGGTGTTTTTCATCTTGCATTTCCACAGATGATTGGATTCAGCAGCTCTAGCAGCAGGGACGCTGTATCCAGTGAAAGGGGAGTCTGGTGCGGCCTCCCTTTCAGCACCGATCCACATTTCCAGTTGACAGGGCACTGATCTTCCATCCGTGAGCCAGAGGACACAGGCATCCTTGTGTGCCCTTGTCTGTGTGAGCAGCTGAAGGGAGTTTCGTCTCCACAGGCGCCCAGCTTGCCTGCAGCTTCGGAACGACAGAGGTGAGCATCTCAAAGGAGAGGAACAACCGTGCCAGAAGTGGAGTGGGATCCACCCTGAGGTTGGGCACTGATCATCAAGAGATGCTTCTGTGGGACTTTGATGGGTCTGGCACACTCTTCTGCTAGAGAGTGAGAGAGATGTCTGTGGGCTCTGCTAGGCCCTCCGCTCCCTCTTTGGGTCCCAAAGGCTGGTTATCACCATCCTGAGCACCTAGCTCTGAGATGATGACCACCGCCACCTGCACTGTGTTTCCCTTTGCCCGCGTATACATGCGAAACGTCAGGCTGTCTCTGAGCTACACTAGCCATGTGCATTGCCTCTCATTGGACTTGTGCATGTTTCTTCTGTTTCCTTCCCAAGCACTGATTTGCTTGAGCATATGGGGGCCACAAGGATGGTGGGTCTTTCTCTGGCCTTGTGTTCTGAGGAACACTTGTCCCTTTGTTGGTGTGGGTTTATCTTTTCATTTCTCCTTCCTGGTTTATTGCTGTGAGTTTATTTGTGCCGGCGGAAGAACTCAGCCTTTCTCTTGTGCCTGAGGTGTCCCACTTACAACAGCAATGCCTACCTGGAGATTCTGAACACATTTGCTGAGTGGGCTTCATTTGGCCGATGACATTTTGAAAGAACCTACACGGTCCTTTCATATACCCAAAGTATCCTTCAATTGACATAGAAACCAGAATTCTCCAGTTTGGTCTTCCAATATGTGGGGAGTCAGCACAATCCCCTGGAGGAGGGAAAAGCTACCAACTCATGGATTCTGGCCTAGAGATTTCCATGGATGGTAGAATTCATATGGATGCCAAGACTAACAATACTGAGAGACTGTAACGTTCACCTTCAGTCAGAGCAAAATCCAGTTTCCTCTCATTTTAGTGATTGGCATTGATTGTTGAACCCCCAAAAATGGGAAGAAATGCAGAGAGAAGAAGACTCAATGTTGTCAGGCGGGGGAGAGTGGAACGGGGACTGCTTGCAATGAATATAGGCTTTGCTGGAAGTGGGGGGGAATAGAATGAGGGTGTCCAAATGTAGACAGTGTTGATGCTTACACAGCATTGTGAAGTCCCTCATATTCCCAACTGGCATCAAGGAAGAAAACTTAATTGACACAAACTTACGAGCAAAATATACAGAAAGCTATCAGTCAGTTCAGTTCAGTTCAGTCGCTCAGTCGTGTCCGACTCCCCGTGACCTCATGAATCACAGCACGCCAGGCCTCCCTATCCATCAGTAACTCCCAGAGTACACTCAAACTCATGTCCACAGAGTCGGTGATGCCATCCAGCCATCTCATTCTCGGTCGTCCCCTTCTCTTCCCGCCCCAAAACTTTCCCAGCATCAGAGTCTTTTCCAGTGAGTCAACTCGTCGCATGAGGTGGCCAAAGTATTGGAGTTTTGGCTTTAGCATCAGTCCTTCCAATGAACACCGAGGATCGATCTCCCTTAGAATGGACTGGTTGGATCTCCGTGCAGTACAAGGGACTCTCAAGTGTCCTCTCCAACACCACAGTTCAAAAACATCAATTCTTGGGCGATCAGCTTTCTTCACAGTCCAACTATCACATCCATACATGACCACGGGAAAAACCATAGCCTTGATTAGACGGACCTTGGTTGGCAAATTAATGTCTCTGATTTTCAATATACTATCAAGGTTGGTCATAACTTTCCTTCAAAGTAGTAAGCGTCTTTTAATTTCATGGCTGCAATCAGCATCTGCAGTGATTTTGGAGCCCAAAAAAATAAAGTCTCACACTGGTTCCACTGTTTTTCCATCTATTTCCCATAAAGTGATGGGACCAGATGCCATGATCTTTGTTTTCTGAATATTGAGCTTCAAGCCAACCTTTTCACTCTCCTCTTTAACTTTCATCAAGACCCTTTTGAGTTCCTCTTCACTTTCTGCCATAAGGGTATTGTCATCTGCATGTCTGTGATTACTGATATTTCTCCCAGCAATCTTGATTCCAGCTTGTGCTTCTTCCAGCCCAACGTTCCTCATGATGTACTCTGCATATAAATTAAATAAACAAGGTGACAATATACAGCCTTGACGTACTCCTTTTCCTATTTGGAACCAGTCGGTTGTTCCATGTACAGTTCTGACTGTTGCTTCATGACCTGTATACAGGTTTCTCAAGAGGCAGGTCAGTTGGTCTGGTATTCCCATTACTTTCAGAATTTTCCACAGTTTATTATGATCCACACAGTCAAAGGCTTTGGCATAGTCAATGAAGCAGAAATAGATGTTTTTCTGGAACTCACTAGCTTTCTCCATAATCCAGCGGATGTTGGCAATTTGATATCTGGTGCCTCTGCCTTTTCTAAAACCCGCTTGAACATCTGGGAGTTCACAGTTCACATATTGCTGAAGCCTGGCTTGGAGAATTTTGAGCAAGACTTTGGTAGCGAACTGCTGAGTTTTCCAAAATTCTGGCATAATGAGTGCAGCACTTTCACAGTATCATCTTTCAAGCTTTGAAATAGCTCAAGTGGAATTCCATCACCACCACTAGCTTTGTTTGTAGTGATGCTTTCTAAGGCCCACTTGACTTCACATTCCAAGATGTCTGGCTCTAGGTCAGTGATCACGTTATCGTGACTATCTTGCTCGTGAAGATCTTTTTTGTACAGTTCTTCTGTGTATTCTTGCCACCTCTTCTTCATATCTTCTGCTTCTGTTAGGTCCCTACCATTTCTGTCCTTTATCGAGCCCATCTTTGCATGAAATGTTCCCTTGGAATCTCTAATTTTCTTGAAGAGATCTCTTGTTTTTCCTATTCTGTTGTTTTCCTCTATTTCTTTGCATTGATCACTGAGGAAGGCTTTCTTAACTCTCCTTGCTATTCTTTGGAGCTCTGCATTCAGATGCTTATATCTTTCCTTTTCTCCTTTGCTTTTTGCTTCTCTTCTTTTCACAGCTATTTGTAAGGCCTCCTCAGACAGTCATTTGGCTTTTTTGCATTTCTTTTCCATGGGGATGCTCTTGGTCCCTGTCTCCTGTACAATGTCACGAACCTCCGTCCAGAGTTCATCAGACACTCTATCTATCAGATCTAGTCCCTTAAATCTATTTCTCACTTCCACTGTATAATCATAAGGGATTTGATTCAAGTCATACCTGAATGGTCTAGTGGTTTTCCCTACTTTCTTCAATTTAAGTCTGAATTTGTCAATAAGGAGTTCATGATCTGAGCCACAGTCAGCTCCTGGTCTTGTTTTTGCTAACTGTATAGAGCTTCTCCATCTTTGGCTGCAAAGAATATAATCAATCTGATTTCGGTGTTGACCATCTGGTGATGTCCACGTGTAGAGTCTTCTCTTGTGTTGTTGGAAGAGGGTGTTTGCTATGACCAGTGCGTTCTCTTGACAAAACTCTATTATCCTTTGCCCTGCTTCTTTCCATGTTCCAAGGCCAAATTTCCCAGTTACTCCAGGTGTTTCTTGACTTCCTACTTTTGCATTCTAGTCCCCTATAATGAAAAGGACATCTTTTTTGGGTGTTAGTTCTAAAAGGTCTTGTAGGTCTTCAGAGAACCATTCAACTTCGGCTGTTCAGCGTTACTGGTTGGGGCATAGGCCTGGATTACTGTAATATTGAATGGTTTGCCTTGGAAACGAACAGAAATCATTCTGTCTTTTTTAAGATTGCATCCAAGTACTGCATTTCGGACGAGGAGAAAGATGCCTAGGACCCTGATGAAAATCAGCTCAGGGTAAGGAATGCAAATCTCCCCTGGGTGGGGAGGGAGTGGACGGCGTCCATGGGGAACACACAGGGATGGAGCCTGCAGAGCCAAGCGCGCCCCTGAATGATGTAGTTGCCAAAGGGCTCTGGGCTTCTGTCCAGAGCAGGGGCCTGTTCTCCCTGCAAGGTTGGGACAGTCATGGTGGGCATCTCAGTCCTTAGTAGGAGGGAGGTCAGGCTGCCGTTGCGAAAGTAGGCACTCAGGCCCTGACTCGGGTTCTGCCACCAAAGCCCGAGCAGGTGCAATTGCACATGGAAGTGGAGTTTCTGGAAGGTGGGTTGAGACATCCATGCCTGGGGTTGGCGGTCGTGCAGGCACAGATTTCGGATGTGCTGAGGGTGCTGGCCAGTACCCGACTGGCCCCATGACATTGGGAGGGGACGTCTCAGGTCTCGATCTCCCCTCAGTGGATCCCTGGGTCCTGCTCCTTGAGCTCCCACCTCCTTAGGGACAGGTCTTGGACGTGGAGGCTGACTGAGTTTGATGTCCAGAGCTAGAGCTGTGGGAGAAGAAAAATTTGCCACAGGCCAGATTTGCCATGTGCCTAAGTGGGCACGAAAGCTTCCTAGAAATTCGCTAAGAAGTCACAGCATCGGAGTCTTCTCTAAAGTCTCCAAGATGGGTGGTGTGAGACCAGCCTTTGATCCAGGCCCAGCCCCAGCTCTGTGGGACTCCTCCCTGTGTGGCTCAGCACCGCGTCCCCACGCTCACAGGCATTAGCCCCAGCCAACTCACCTCCATGCTCTGCCGTACTGAGTTCCAGGTCTTCCTGCTGCATCCGAGGCAGGGCATCTCAGAGCTCTGGGTCACAGCCGGCTGTGCTGAGCTCCATGGCAGCCTGAGACTGGGCCCCGGGGTGTGTGATGGGTGGCGTCTGGGCAGCAAGTCTTGCCCGCCTCCTCCTAATCGCCAGGTGGGCTGAGCCCTCCGTGACCACGCTCACCTGGAGCCTGCACTGGGCCTCCCAGGCAGGGGGCTGGTGCTCTGTTCCCTCCCTCTGGGAGGTGGATGTGGTGTGCCCCTCGGACGATCTGCAATTAGAGTAAACATCAGCCAGCCCTGCTTCAATATTTCTGAGCTAAGCCTGGCCAGGATGGCTGCTGCTTTTGCCCGCCTGCCCTTCTACTCCCAGAAAGACCAGAGAGACGTGTGTCTCAGATACCCACCCGGGAAGTCGGAGAACACCATGAGGGCGTGAGGTCAGCCTGGGCAGCCAGCTCTGCCCGGACTCTGCCCATGGCACCCAGCCTGCTCTCCCCTGGGGTGTGGACACAAGCATCCCACGGGCTCCTGAACCATATGTGGCTGGGCGTGCTTTAGGCAGACACACCCCAAGAAACCCCCATCCACACACAGGGAAAGGCCTCAGGCTTCCCCGGGTGGGATGGGAGAGGCGGCCGGACCCGGCTTGGGCCTCCCCTGTTACCTTTCTGTCCCTTCGGGCAAAGGGTCAGAGGCCTCTCGGGGGACCCCTGAGCCAGCGTCGACTGCATTCCCACACACTCGGCCGATGAGCTCACCTGAGGCCCCGGCCTCTGGGCAGGGGCAAACAGCAAAACATCTTGACAGCAAGAGATCTGGCCAGGGGTTCCTCTCCACTGGCCAGGCCTGGATACACGGGTTGCGGGTTCTGTTGGGTTCTGTTGCCAAGAAATGACATCATTTCCTGGTTCGTGGCTGAGGTCCCTTCCACAAAGCTCCCCAAGGGAACCTCTGTGTTTCTGGCTGTTGCCCCACTTCCTTAGGCCACGTGCAGGCACAGTGACACCCACACAGCCCACCCCAGCCTTGGGGAGACCTGGGTGCAGCCAGGGCCTGAGCTCTGAGGACACAGCTGCTTTCAGCCCAGGCTTCTTCTTCTCAGAAGGGATGTGGCCCTGGGCAAGACATGTGCCCTGCAGGGTTTCCTGTCTCTCCATCTGCAGAGTGGGGCTCACTCTCCCATTTCCTGCCTAGGTCTGTCAACCTACGAACAGCTCCAGTGCCTGTTCAAACTTTGGGCCGCTCTCACATGGAGCTTGGACACTGAGACTTCCCAAAGGATGGATTCAACACAGGGCTGACCTAACACAGAAAAGGGCAGAATCAGGCCTGGATGGGCTATGTCACCAGGGAAAAGGCAGTTCCCTTCCTGCCTATTTCTTGACCAACGGATTGGGAGGACCAGAAAGTCATATTCAGACATCGCCCCCTCTGATATCAACCTTTCTCGTCCCAATTAAGTGTCCCAGTTAGCCTCGAGGGGAGGGGAGGCTTCCCAACAGTGGCTCCCCGCATCCTTGTCTTTGAGTCCCTTCATCGTGGGTCATTTTACCACTTGCAAGAGAATAGGCACAGTCATTTTTTCCAAATTCAAGAGAGATTCATTCAAATTCTGTGAAATCGACTCATTTCCTCTCTGCATTGTTCAGTCTCTCTCCCTCGTTTCCTCTCTTTCTTGACCTTTCCAAATTCAGTCTGTCTCTTCCACTCTGTGTCTCTCCTGTGGATGCTCCCATGCCTGTGAAGGCATGTACGCTTGTATATTTTTGGCCTAGGCTGAGGCTTTAGGGTTTCATTTTGAGTGAGGTAAGGGTTTGGGGTTGGAGTTGGTGTTAAGGGAAGGGTTAGGTCTGGGGTTTGTTCTGGGAGACTTAGTGGTGTGAGTTCTCATTCTCTTACATAATAACCCCTTCTCCGATATTCTGCTTGCAAATATGCTTGTGTGTTCACTTTGTTACCATTTTGATTTGTGAATGCTTAGCTTTTCTGTTGCAAAGCTGTTCAAGTGGATGGAAGCGGGTGGGTGTCACTTGGTTTCCTGTTTCCTTGAATTGAAGAGACCCAATTTTGCTTCCCCCCCACACACACACACATGTTGAGAAATCCCTGACAAGGAGGACCCTATGGCCCCTGCTAATTTCTAGGAGTTTCATCACTTCAGGCTTTGCGTTGATGTGTTTCACTGAATCTGACGTGTTCTGAGACCAAAAGCCAATGTGATTGTTTAGATGGAACCATCTCCATTTCCCACGTCCTTTCGTTGCAGAGGCTCTTGTTCCTATTCTCATCACCTCCCCTCCTTTGGCGTCAATGAATTGACCATAGAAGCTTGGGTTTAGTTCTGGACCCTCAATTCCATTCCATGGATCTGGTTCTGCGTGTTTCGTTTCTTCCCAGTACCATGCTGTCCTGTTATCCTGGTGTGATAATCAAATTGGCTATCAGGCAGCCTGCTATGTCCATTTCAGGGCTTTGCGGCAGATTGCTTTGGCTCTTCTGTCTCCTTTGTGTTTCCATAGGCGTTTTGGAATTCTTTGGTTATAATGCCCTGAGAGCAGCAGTTGGTATTTTGAGAGGAATAGCGTGGAACCTCTGTAATGCCCCACTGTGGGGATCGGGAGGATGGGGAACTGACATCATCTTAGCAGGAGGAATTCTTCTGCTCCGTGAGCACAGATTATTTTCCATTGGATTTGTGGTCTTCTCCTTCTTTCATCCATCTCTTGCAGTTCTCTGAGAAGAGGGACTTCCCTCCTGGGTTAGATGGACTCCTAGCTATTGCCTTTCAGGGAATGTCACTGTCGGTGGGGTTGATCCTTGCCTTGTCCTTCTAAGCGTTTGCAGTGAGTGTTAGAAATACCAAGGATTTCTCTTCCCTGTCCTCACTGTCCATCTCTCTGAGCTTCTTTGTAGAACAGGCCAAGTCCAGGGTCCCACGAGTCTCGGGGAGTGCAGCTAGACGGTGTTTCTCAGGCCCTCGATGCTGGGCATCACTCGGTGTACTCTCTGTGTCCTTTCCTTCGCATGGTGTCCCTTCACAGTCCTCTCCTTCAGGCTCGTTTGTGTTCATGTCATTTGTGTATTAGGAGCCAAATCCTGCCTAAGTTCTGTGTCTGTAAACAGTTGTCTCCCAGCTTGGGAGGTGTTGTTTGTGTTTTACAGACTGTATTTCCCAGAGTCCAAATTTTGGTTAGACAACGTTCACTGTGTTCCCTGGTTACTCTTTGTGTAGTTCCTTACTGTATTGTGTGTGGAGACTAAGAGCTCATGTCTAATGTCTGCTCCATTTCCTTCTGGATTTGTGAACCGTTTTGCATGGAATGTATGTCTAGGAATCATTTGAAGTGCATTTGTTGAGAGGTGTCAAGTTTCCATGGACATGCATGTCATCCCCTCTGGTTTCCAAATGCGTTACTCATAAACTCTTTTGTCGACTTTCTTGGAAAGATGGGAGTTTTTCAGCTTGCATTTCCGCAGATGAATGGATTCAGCTGCTCTAGCAGCAGGGACGCTGTGTCCAGTGAAAAGGGAGTCGGGTGCGGGCTCCCTTTCAGCACCAATCCCCAGGTCGGGTTGACAGGGTGCTGATCTTCCATCTTTGAGAGAGAGGCCACAAGCATCCTTGAGTGTCCTTGGCTGTATGAGTAGTTGAAGTGAGTTTCGACTCCACAGGCGCCCAGCAGGCCTGCGGTTTCGGACAGCCAGAGGTGAGCATTTCAGAGGAGAGGAACATCCGTGCCAGAAGTGGAGTGGGATCCACCCTGAGGGTGGGCACTTATCGTCAAGAGATGCTCCTGTGGGACTTTGATGAGTCTGTCACACTCTTCTGCCAGAGAGCGAGAGAAATGTCTATGGGCTCTGCTAGGCCCTCCACTCCCTCTCGTGGTCCTGAAGCTTGGTTGTCACCATCCTGAGCACCTAGCTCTGAGATGATGACCAGCACCACTTGCACTGTGTTTCCCTTTGCCCGCATGTTCATGCGAAGTGTCAGGCTGTCTCTGAGCTACACTAGCCATGTGCATTGCCTCTCATTGGACCTGCACATGTTTCTTCTGTTTCCTTCCCCATCACTGATTTTCTCCACCATGTGGGGGCCACAAGAATGGTGGGTCTTTCTCTGGCCTTGTGTTCTGAGGAATATTTGTCCCTTTGTTGGTGTGGGTTTATCTTTCCAATTCTCCTGCCTGGTTTATTGCTGTGAGTTTGTTTGTGCCGGCGGAAGAACCCAGCCTTTCTCTTGTGCCTGAGGTGTCCCACTTGCAACAGCAATGCTACCTGGAGATTCTGAACACATTTGCCGAGAGGGCTTCGTTTGGCAGATGATATCTTGTAAAGATCTACCTGGTCCTATCAGATACCCAAGGATCCTTCAAATGATGTAGAAACCAGAATTCTCTAGTTTGGTCTTCCAATATGTGGGGAATCAGCACAATCCGCTGGAGAAAGGAAAAGCTACCGACTCCAGGATTCTGACCTGGAGAATTCCATGGACTGTAGAATTCACGGGAATGCCAAGACTAACTATACTTAGAGACTATAACATTCACCTTTAGTCAGAGCAAAATCCAGTTTCCTCTCATTTTAGTGATTGGCATTGACTGGGGACTCTGAAAGGATGGGAAGAAATGCAGAGAGAAGACGACTCAATGTTGTCAGGCGGAGGAGAGTTGGATGGGGACTGCTTGCCATGAATCGAGGCTTTTTTTTTTTTTTGAAGTGAGGGTGGATAGAATGAGGGCATCCCAATGTAGACAGTGGTGATGCTTACACAGCATTGTGAAGGCCTCCATATTCCCAACTGGCATCAACGAAGGAAGCTTTATTGACACACACTTAGGAGCAAAATATACAGAAAGCTATAAAAGAAAATAAAGAGGAGGAGAAAAATGCCTAGGACCCTGATGAAAATCAGCTCAGGTTAAGGAAATTCAGTCTCCCCTGTGTGGGGAGGGAGTGGACAGTATCCATGGAGAACATACAGGGATGGAAGCTGCAGCGCCAACCGCGCTCCTGGATGATTTGGTTGCCGAAGGGCTCTTGGTCTCTGTCCAGAGCAGGGGCCTGTTCTCCCTGTAGGGGTGGGACAGTCATGGTGGGCGTCTGAGTCCTTTGCAGGAGCCAGGGCAGGCTGCCTCTGCACATGTGGTCACTCAGGCCTTGACTGGGTTTCTGCTGCCAAAGCCTGAGTAGGAGCAAGTGCACATGGAGGTGGAGTTTCTGGAAGGCCGGGTGGGACATCGGGGCCTGGGGCTGGGGGTCATCCTGGCACAGAAACCCGATGTGCTGAGGGTGCTGGCCAGTACCCGGCTGGCCCCGTGTCATTGGGAGGGGACGTCTCAGGTCTCGGTCTCCCTTCACTGGATCCCTGGGTCCTGCACTTGGACCTCTCTCCTCCTCCTTAGTGACAGGTCTTGGACTTGGAGGCTGGCTGAGTTTGACGGCCAGAGCTAGAGCTGGGGGAGAAGAAGAGTTTGCCACAGGCCAGCCTTGCCATGTGCCTAAGTGGGCCAGAAAGCTTCCTAGAGATTCGCTAAGAAGGCCCACCATCGGAGTCTTCTCTGCAGTCTCCAAGATGGGTGGTGTGAGGCCAGCCTTTGGTCCAGGCCCAGCCCCAGCTCTGGGAGACTCCTCTCTCTGTGGCTCAGCACTGCCTGCCCACACTCACATGGAGCAGCCCCAGCCGCCTCACCTCTGTGCTCTGCCCTGCTGGGCTCCAGGTCCTCCAGCTGCCTCCGAGGCAGGGCTTCTCAGAGCTCTGGGTCAGAGCCAGCTGTGCTGAGTTCCGGGCAGCCTGAGACTGAGCCCCGGGTTGTGTGCTGGGTGGTGTCTGAGCAGCAGGTCTTGCCCTTTAACTCTTCGTGGCTGAGGTCCCTTCCACAAGCTCCCAAAGGGAACCTCTGGTTTCTGGCTGTTCCCCAAGGCCCTTAGTTCATGTGCAGGCAAAGTGACACCTACACACCCCATCCAAAAGCCTTGGGGAAAACTTGGTGCAGCCAGAGCCTGAGCTCTGAGGACAGAGCTGCTTTCAACCCAGGCTCCTTCTTCTCAGGAGTGATGTGGCCCTGGGCAAGACATGTGCCCCGCAGGGTTTCCCGAGTCTCTCCATGTGCAGAGTTGGGGTCCCTCTCCCATCTCCTGCCTAGGTCTGTCAGCCTACGAAGAGCTCCAGTGCCTTTTCAAACTTTGGGCCTCCATCAAAAGGAGCTTGGACACAGACTTCCCAAAGGAAGGATTCCACACAGGGCTGACCTAGCACAAAATGGGGCAGAATCAGGCCTGGATGGGCTCTGGGACCTGGGCGAAGGCAGGATATTAGTTCCCTAATATCCATCCCCATTGTAGAGGAGAACACTCTTTATTGACTCAACTCGAGAAGAGGTCCTATTCCAATTTAACGGATCGTGAGTAGTCATGAAGGTCTCCTTCCAAAACAAAAGGGGACCTGAGTTCCCCGAAGCAACCCGAGGAAGTTCCTGTATTCCCCATTGCAACTCGAAAAGGACCCCCAGCTTCTGCCAAAACTCGAGAAACACCACAAAATTATCCCCTTATTGCCAGTTGAGGAAATTTTGCGCTGCAGAATCTCAAGAGAAATCCCACATTCCCGCTTGAATGAAAAAGGGTACTTGACACAGTTTATGCGACCCAGAAAGTTCCCTAATAGCCGTCCCAATTGGAGAGGAGAAGACACTTTAAGGACTCAACACGCGCAGAGGCCCTATTCCCAATTAATGGCTGGAGAGTAATCGTAAGTTCCCATTCCAACACGAAAGGGGACCTGACTTCCCAGAAGCAACCCGAGAGAGTGCCTGAGGTCTACGTCACAACTTGAGATGTAGCCCCAGTTTCCTGACGCAACACGAGAAAAACCACAAAATTATCCCCTCAATGCGAGATGAGGAAATTTTGCCCTGGAGATTCTCAGGAGAAATCGCACAACCCGCTTGAAAGGCAAAATTGTACTTGACTCCCTTTTTGCTACTCAGAAAGCTCCCTAACATCCGACTCATTGGAGAGAAGAACACACTTTATGGACTCACTCGAGAAGAAGACCTATTCCCATTTAACGGCCCGAGACTAATCTCGAAGTACCGCTTCCAACACAAAAGGGACCTGACTTTCCTGAAGCAACTCGAGCGAGTTCCTGAGGTCAACATCATAACTCGAGAATTACCCACAGCTTCCCATGGAAACTCGAGACACACGACAAAAGTATCCCCTCAATGCGAGATGAGGAAATTTTCGCTGCAGAATCTTAAAGAAATTCCACATTCCTGCTTGAAAAGCAAAAGGATACTTGAGACCCTTTATGCGACTCAGAAAGTTCCCTCACATAGCCGTTACCATTGGAGAGGAGAAGACACTTTATGGACTCAACATGAGCAATGGCCCTATTCCCATTTAATGGCTGGAGAGTAATCAGTAAGTTCCCATTCCAACACAAAATGGGACCTGATTTCCCTGAAGCAACCCGAGCGAGTTCCAGAGGTCTACGTCGGAACTTGAGATGTACCCCTAGTTTCCAGACGCAACTCGAGAAACACCACAAAATTATCCCCTCAATGGGAGATAAGGAAATTCTGCGCTGCAGAATCTCAAGAGAAATCCCACATTCCCCCTTGAAAGGCAAAAGGGTACTTGACACCCTTAATGCTATGCAGAAATTTCCCTCACACAGCCGTCCCCATTGGAGTGGAGAACACACTTTATGGACTCAACTCAACAAGAGGCCCTATTCCCATTTAAGGGCTCGAGAGTAATCCCAAAGTTCCCCTTCCTTCACAAAACAGGAACTTAGTTCGCTTAAGCAACCCGAGTGAGTTCCTGAGATCCCCTTCTCAACTCGAGAAGTACCCCTAGCTTCCAGCCGAAACTCGAGAAACACAAAGAAATTATCCCATGAATGTGAGATGAGGAAATGTTACGCTGCAGAATCTCAAGAGAAATCCCACATTCCCTTTTTAAAGGCAAAAGTGTACTTGATACCATTTATGGGTCTCAGAAAGTTCCCACAAACAGCCGTCCCCATTGGAGAGGAGAACAAAGTTTATGGACTCAAATCGAGAAGAGGTCCTATTGCCATTTAACGGCGCGAGAGTAATCCTGAAGTTCGCCTTCCAAAACAAAAAGGAATTCTGAATTCCCTGAAGAACCCCGAGGAAGTTCCTGTATTCCCCCTTGTAACTTGAAAAGTACCGCCAGCTTCCGCGAAACTCGAGAAACACCACAAAATTATCCCCTCAATGCAAGATGAGGAAATTTTGTGCTACAGATTCTCAAGAAAAATCCCACAACCTGCTTGAAAGGCAAAATGGTTCTTCACACCCTTTATGCGACTCAGAAAGTTCCCTAACATCCGTCCACATTGGAGAGAAGAACACACTTTATGGACTCAACTCGAGAAGAGGCCGAATTACCATTTAACGGCTTGAGAGTAATACGGAAGTTCTCCTTCCAACAGAAAAGGGGACCTGAATTCCCTGAAACTACCCAATCAAATTTCTGAGGTCCCCGTCGCAAGTCAAGAAATACCCCCAGCTTCCGGCCGCAACTCGAGAAACACCACAAAATTATCTCCTCAATGCGAGATGAGGAAATTTTGCGCTGCAGAGACTCAAGAGAAAGACCACATTCCCTGTGAAAGGCAAAAGGGAACTTGGCAACCTTCATGCGACTCAGAAATTTCCCTCACACAGCCGTCGCCATTGGAGAGGAGAACACACTTTTTGGACTCAACTCGAGAAGAGGTCCTATTTCCATTTAATGGCTCGAGAATAATCCGGAAGTTCACCTTCCAACACAAAAGGGGACCTGACTTCCCTGAAGAAACCCGAGCGAGTTCCTTAGGTCCCCGTCGCAACTCGAAAAGTACCCCCAGCCTACGGCCCCAACTCGAGAAACATCACAAAATTATTCCCTCAATGCGAGTTGAGGAAATTTTGCACGGCAGAATCTAAAGAGAAATCCCACATTCCCGCTTGAAAAGCAAAAGGATACTTGACACCCTTTATGCGACTCAGAAAGTTCCTTCACATAGCCGTTACCACTGGAGAGGAGAAGACACTTTATGGACTCAACACGAGCAGAGGCCCTATTCCCATTTAATGGTTGGAGAGAATTAGGAAGTTCCCATTCCAACACAAAAGGGGACCTGACTTCCATGAAGCAACCCGAACGATTTCTTGAGGTCTATGTCGCAACTTGAGATGTACCCCCAGCTTCCCGCTGCAACTCGAGAAACACCACAAAATTATCCCCTCAATGCGAGATGAGGAAATTTTGCGCTGCAGAATCTCAAGAGAAATCCCACATTCCCTGTTAAAGGCAAAAGGATACTTGACAACCTTCATGTGACTCAGAAAATTCCCTCACACAGCCGTCGCCATTGGAGAGGAGAACACAATTTTTGGACTCAACTCGAGAAGAGGTCCTATTCCCATTTAATGGCTCGAGAGTAACCCGGAAATTCCCCTTCCAACACAAAAGGGGACCTGACTTCCTGAAGCAACCCAAGCGAGTTCCTTAGGTCTACGTCGCAACTTGTGATGTACCCCCAGCTTCCCACGGAAACTTGATAAACACCAAATAAATATCCCCTCAATGCGAGAGGATGAAATTTTGCACTGCAGTATTCAAGAGAAATCCCACATTCCCTCTTGAAAGGCAAAACTGTTCTTGACACCCTTTATGCGACTCAGAAAGTTCCCTAACAGCCGTTCCCATTGGAGAGGAGAAAACACTTTATGGACTCAACTCGACTAGAGGCCCTATTACCATTTAACGGCTCAAGAGAAATCCGGAAGATCCCCTTCCAACACAACATGGGACCTGACTTCCCTAAAGCAACCCGAGCGAGTTCCTGAGGTCCCCATCACAACTCGAGAAATACCCCTGATTCCCGGCGCAACTCTATAATATCATAAAATTATCCCCTCAATGAGAGATGAGGAAATTTTGCGCTGCAGAATCTCAAGAGAAATCCCACATTCCGGCTTGAATGAAAAAGAGTACTTGACACACTTTATGCGACTCAGAAAGTTCCCTAATAGCCCTCCCAATTGGAGAGGAGAAGACACTTTCTCGACTCAACACGAGCAGAAGCCCTATTCCCATTTAATGGCTGGAGAGTAATCAGTAAGTTCCCATTCCAAGAAAAAAGGGGACCTGACTTACCTGAAGCAAACCAAGCGAGTTCCTGAGGTCTACATCTCAACTTGAGATGTACCCCCGGCTTCCCGACGCAACTCGAGAAACACCGCAAAATACTCCCCTCAATGCGAGATGAGGAAATTTTGCGCTGCAGATTCTCAAGAGAATTCGCACAACACTCTTGAATGGCAAAATGGTACTTGACACACTTTATGCGACTCAGAAATTTTCCTAACATCCGTCCCCATTGGAGAGAAGAACATACTTTATGTACTCAACTCAGAAGAGGCCCTATTCCCATTTAACGGCTCGAGACTAATACGGAAGTTCCCCTTCCAAAACAAAAGGGGACCTGAATTCCCTGAAGCTACTCGATCGAGTTCCTGAGGTCCCCATCGCAACTGGAGAAGTACCCCCACCTTTCGGCCGCAACTGTAGAAAGACCACAAAATTATTCTCTCAATGCGAGTTGAGGAAATTCTGCGCTGCAGAAACTCAAGAGAAATCCCACATTCCCCCATGAAATGCAAAAGGGAACTTGACACCCTTCATGCGAAGCAGAAATTTATCTCTCACAGCCGTCCTTATTGGAGAGGAGAACACATTTAATGGACTCAACTCGAGAAAAAGACCTATTCCCATTTAATGGCTCGAGATTAATCCGGAAGTTCCCCTTCCAACACAAAAGGGGAACTCACTTTCCTGAAGCAACCTGAGCGAGTACCTTTGGTCCCCATCGCAACTTGAGAAGTACCCCAAGCCTCCGGCCCCAACTAGAGAAACACCACAAAATTATCCCCTCAGTGCGAGATGAGGAAATTTTGTGCTGCAGATTCTCAAGAGAAATTCCACATTCCCGTTTGAAAGGCAAATGGTTGGTTACTTGACACCATTTATGCGACTCAGAAAGTTCCCTCACACAGCCATCCCCATTGAGGAGGAGAACACACTTTATGGACTCAACTCGAGAAGAGGACCTATTCCCATTTAACGGCTCGAGAGTAATCCCGAAGTTCCTATTCCTTCACAAAAGGGGAACTGACTTCCCTGAGGCCACCGGAGCACGTTCCTGAGGTCCCCGTCGCAACACGATAAGTACACCCAGTTTCTCGCCGAATCTGGAGAGACACAACAAAATTATCCCCTTAATGCGAGATGAGGACATTTTGCCTTGCAGAATCTCAAGAGAAATCCCACATTCCCTGTAAAAAAGGCAAAAGGGTACTTGACACCCTTTATGAGACTAAGAAATTTCCCCCAAAGAGCCGTCCCCATTGGAGACGAAAACACACTTTTTGGACTCAACTCGAGAAGAGGCCCTATTCCCATTTAACGGCTCGAGAGTAATCCGGAAGTTCCCCTTCCAACACAAAGGGGACCTGACTTCCCTGAAACAACCCTAGTGAGTTCCTGAGTTTCCCAACGCGACTCGAGAAGTACCCCCAGATTACTGCCGCAACTCAAGAAACACCACAAAATTATCCCCTCATTGCAGATGAGGAAATTTTTCGCTGCAGAATCTCAAGATAAAACCCACATCCAGGTTTGAAAGGCAAAAGGGGATTTGACACCTTTATGCAACTCAGAAAGTTCCCTCAAACAGCATTCCCCTTGGAGAGTAGAACACACATTACGGACTCAACTCAAGAAGAGGCCTTATTCCCATTTAATGGCTCCAGTGTAATCCGGAAGTTCCCCTTCCAAAACAAAAGGGGACCTGACTTCCCTGAAGAAACCTGAGAGAGTTCCTTAGATCCCCATCGCAACTCGAGAAGTAACCCCAGGTTTCATTGAAACTAAAGAAAAACCACTAGAAAATATCCCCTCAATGCGAGAAGAGGAAATTTTGCACTGCAGACTCTCAAGAGAAATCCCACATTCCCGCTTGAAAGGCGAAAGGTACTTGACACCCTTTATGCGACTCAGAAAGGACCCTCACCTAGCCTTCCCTTTACAGAGGAGAACACACTTTATGGACTCAATTCGTGAAGAGGCCCTATTCCCATTTAACAGCTTGAGAGTAATCTGGAATTTCCACTTCCAGCACAAAAGGGGACCTGATTTCCAAGAAGCAAACCAAGCGAGTTCCTGAGTTCCCCGTCGCAACTCGAGAAGTACCCCCAGCTTCCCACTGCAAATTGAGAAACACCACAAAATTATCCCCCAATGCGAGATCAGGAAAATTTCATGCAGATCTCAAGGCAAATCACACATTCCTACATAAAAGGCAAAAGGGTACAAGACATTCATGTGACCCAAAAGTTCCCTCACACAGCCGTCCACATTGGAGAGGAGAATACAATTTATGGACTAAACTCGAGAATAGGCCCTATTCCCATTTAACGGCTTGAGAGTAATCCCGCAGTTCCCTTTCCAATACAAAAGGGGACCTGACTTCCCTGAAAAAAACCTGAGAGAGTTCTTGTTGTCCACATCGCAACTCGAGGACTACCCTGTTTCCCGCTGCAATTCGAAACACCACAAAATTATCTCCTCAATGCGAGATGAGGAATTTTGCGCTGCAGAATCTCAAGAGAAATACCACATTCTCTCTTGAAAGGCAAAAGGTTACTTGACACCCTTTATGAGACTCAAAAACTTCCCTCACACTTCCGTCCCCATTGGACAGGAGAACACACTTTATGGACACAATTCTAGATGAGCCCCTATTTCCATTTAACGGATCGAGAGTAACCGGAATTTCCTCTTCCAACAAAAATGGGACCTGACTTTCCTGAAGCAACCCAACGAGTGCCTGAGGTCCCAGTCGCAACTCAAGAAGTACACCCAGATTCACGCCGCAACTCGAGAAACACCACAAAATTATCCCCTCAACGCGAGATGAGGAAATTTTGTGCTACAGAATTTCAAGACAAATACCACATTACCTCTTCAAAGGTAAAAGGGTACTTGACACACTTTATGCGACTCAGAAAGTTCAGTCACACAGCCGTCCCCATTGGGCAGGAGAACACACTTTATGGACTCAATTCGAGATGAGCCCTTATTCCCGTTTAACGGCTCGAGAGTAAACCGGAAGTTCCCCTTCCAACACCAAAGGAGACCTGACTCCCCTGAAGCAACCCGAGCGAGTTCCTGAGGTTCCCGTCGCAATTCGAGAAGTACCCCCAGTTTCACGCGCAACTCGAGAAACACAACAAAATTATCCCCTAATGCGAGATGAGGAAATTTTGCGATGCAGAATCTCAAGAGAAATACCACATTCCCTCTTGAAATGCAAAAGGGTACTTGAAACACTTTTTGTGACTCAGAAAGTTCCCACACACAGCTGTTCCCATTGGAGGAGAACACAGTTTATGGACTCAATTCGAGATGAGCCCCTATTGCCATTTAACGGCTCGAAAGTATACCGGAAGTTCCCAATACAACAAAAAAGGGGACCTGATTTCCCTGAAGCAACCCAAGCGAGATCCTGAGGTTCCCGTCGCAACTCGAGAAACACCAAAAATTTATCCCTCAATGCGAGATGAGGAAATTTTGCGCTACAGAATCTCAAGAGAAATATCACATTCCCTCTTAAAAGGCAAAAGGGTACTTGACAAACTTTATGCTACTCAGAAAGTTCCCTCACAAAACTGTCACCATTGGAGAGGAGAACACACTTTAAAGACTCAATTCGAGATGAGCCCCTATTGCTATTTACTGGCTCGAGAGTAAACCGGAAGTTCCCCTGCCAACATCAAAGGGGACCTGAATTCCCTGAAGCAACCCGAGCGAGTTCCTGAGGTCCCCGTGGCAACTCAAGAAGTACCCCCAGCTTCCCGACGCAACTTGAGAAACACCACAAAATTATCCCCTCAATGTGAGATGAGGAAATTTTGGGCAGCAGAATCTCAAAAGAAATACCACACTCCCTCTTGTAAGGCAAAAATGTACATGACACCCTTTATGCGACTCAGAAAGTTACCTCAAACAACCGTTCCCATTGCACAGGAAAACACACTTTGTGGATTCAATTCGAGAAGAGACCCTATTCCCATTTAACAGCTCGAGAGTAAACCAGAAGTTCCCCTTCCAACACCAAAGGAAACCTGACTTCCCTGAAGCAACCCGGGCGAGTTCCTTAGGTCCGAGTGGGAACTCGATAAGTACTCCCAGCTTCCCGCTGCAACTCGAGTAACACCACAAAATTATCCCCTCAATACGAGATGATGAAATTTTGCACTGCATAATCTCAAGAGAAATACAACATACCCCATTGAAATGCAAAAGGGTACTTGACACCCTTTATGTGACTCAGAATGTTGCCTCACACAGCCGTCCCCATTGGACAGGAGAACACAGTTTACAGACTCAATTCGAGATGAACCCCTATTCCCATTTAATGGCTGGCCAGTAAACCAGAAGTTCCCTTTCCAACACCAAAGGGGAACTGACTTCCCTGAAGCAACCCGAGCGAGTTCCGGAGGTCACCGTCGCAACTCGAGAAGAACACCCAGCTTCCCGCAGCAACTCGAGAAACACCACAAAATTATCCCCTCAATGCGAGATGAGGAAATTTTGCGCTGCAGAATCTCAAGAGAAATACCACATTCTTTTTTAAAGGCAAAACGGTACTTGACACTTTTTATACGACTCAGAATTTTCACTAACATCAGTCCCATTGGAGAGGAGAACAAACTTTATGGACTCAAATGGAAATGAAGCCCTATTCCCATTTAACGGCTGGAGAGTAAACCGGAAATTCCCCTTCCAACACAAAAGGTGACCTGACTTCCTTGAGGCAACCTGAGCGAGTTCCTGAGGTCCCCGTTGCAACTAAAGAAGTACCCCCAGCTTCCCGCCGCAACTCGAGAAACACCACAAAATTATCCCCTCAATGCAAGATGAGGAAATTTTGCCTTGCAGAATCTCAAGAAAAATACCAGATTTCTTCTTGACAGGCAAAAGGGTACTTGACACCCTTTATGCGACTCAGAAAATTCCTCACAGCCGTCCACATTAGACAGGAAAACACTTTTTATGGACTCTTTTCGAGATGAGGCCCTTTTCCCAATTTACGGCTCGAGAGTAAACTGGGACTTCCCCTTACAACACAAAAGGGGACCTGACTTACCTGAAGCAACACGAGCGAGTTCCTCTGGTCCCCGTCGCTACTTGAGAAGTACACCCAGCTTCCCGCCGCAACTCGAGAAACACCACAAAATTATCCTCTCAATGCGAGATGAAGAAATTTTGCGCTGCAGAATTACAAGAGAAATACCACATTCCCTCTTGAAAGGCAAAAGGGTATATGACACCCTTTATGCGACTCAGAAATTTCAGTAACATCAGTCAACATTGGAAAGGAGAACACACGTTATGGACTCAATTCGTGATGAGCCCCTATTCCCATTTAACGGTTTGAGAGTATACCGGAAGTTCCCCTTCCAACAAAAAAGGGGACCGGACTTCCCTGAGGAAATCCGAGCGAATTCCTCAGGTGTGCGTCATAACTTGAGACGTACCCCCAGCTTCCAGCCCCAACACGAGAAACACCAGAAAATTAGGCCCTCAATGCGAGATGAGGAAATTTTGCGCTGCAGAATCTCAAGGAAAATAACACATTCCCTCCTGAAACGCAAAAGGGTACTTGACACCCTTTATGCGACTCAGAAATATGACGAACATCAGTCCCCATTGGAGAGGAGAACACACTTTATGGACTCAATTCGAGATGAGGCCCTATTCCCATTTAACGGCTCAAGATTAAACTGGAAGTTACCCTTCCAACAACAAAGGGGACCTGACGTTCCTGAAGCATCCCGAGCGAGTTCTGATGTCAACGTCGCAACTCGACATGTACCCTCAGAATCCCGCCGCAACTCGAGAAACACCACAAAATTATCCCCTCAATGCAAAATGAGGAAATTTTGCGCTGCAGAATCTCAAGAGTAATACCACATTCTTTCTTGAAAGGCAAAAATGTACTTGACACCCTTTATGCGACTCAGAATTATCACTAACATCAGTCCCCATTGGAGAGGAGAACACACTTTATGGACTCAATTTGAGATGAAGACTTACTCCCATTTAACGGCTTGAGAGTAAACAGGAAATTCCCCTTCCAACACAAAAGGGGACTGACTTACCTGAAGCAACCCGAGCGAGTTGCTGAGGTCCCCGTCACAACTCCAGAAGTACATCCAGCTTATAGCCGCATAACGAGAAACACCATAAAATTATCCCCTCAATGCAAGATGAGGAAATTTTCACTGCAGAATTTCAAGAGAAATACCACAATCACTCTTGAAAGGTAAAAGGGTATATGACACCCTTTCTGCGACTCAGAAATTTCACTAACTTCAGTCCACATTGGAGAGGAGAACACACTTTATGGACTCAATAGGAGATGAGGCCCTATTCCCATTTAATGTCTCGAGAGTAAACAGGAAGTTCTTCTTCCAACACAGAAGGGGACGTGAATTCCCTGAAGCAACCCGAGCGAATTCCTGAGGTCCACTTCACTTCTTGAGAAGTACCCCCATCTTCCCGCCGCAACAGGAGAAACACCACAAAATTATCCCCTCAATACGAGATGAGGAAATTTTGCGCTGAATAATACCAAGAGAAATATCACATTAGCTCTTGAAATGCAAAAGGGTACTTGACACCCATTATGCGACTCAGAAAGTTCCCTTGCACAGCCATCCCCATTGGACAAGAGAACACATTTTATGGATTCAATTCGAGATGAACCCCTATTTCCATTTAGTGGCTCGAGTTAAACCGGAAGTTCCCCTTCCAACAAAAAAGGGAACTGATTTCCCTGAAGCAACCCGAGCGAGTTCCTGAGGTCGCCGTCACAGTTCGAGAAGTTTCCCCTGCTTCCCGCTGAACCTCGAGAAACACCAGAAAATTATCCCCTCAATGCAAGGTGAGGAAATTTTGTGCTGCAGAATCTCAAGAGAAATACAACATTTCCTCTAGAAAGGCAAAAGGGTACTTGACACCCTTTATGCAACTCAGAAACTTCCCTCACACAGCCATCCCCATTGGAGAGGAGAACACAATTTATGGACTCAATTCGAGATGAGCCCCTATTCCCATTTAATGGCTCGGAGTAAACCGGAAGTTCCCTTTCCGACACAAAAGGGGACCTGACTTACCTGAAGCAACCGGAGCGAGTTCCTGAGGTCCCCATCGCAACTCGAGCAGTACCCCCAGCTTCCCGCCGCAACTCGAGAAACCCTACAAAATTATCCCCCCAATGCGAGATGAGAAAATTTTACGCTTCACAATCTCAAGAGAAATACCACATTCCCTCTTGAAAGGCAAAAGGGTGCTTGACAACCGTTATTTGACTCAGAAATATGACGGACATCAGTCCCCATTGGAGAGGAGAACACACTTTATGGACTCAATAAGAGATGAGGCCCTATTCCCATTCAATGGCTCGAGAGTAAACCGTAAGTTCTTCTTCCAACACAAAAGGGGAACTGATTTCCCTGAAGCAACCCGAGTAAGTTCCTGAGGTCCCCATGGCAACTCGAAAAGTACTCCAAGCCTCCTCCCGCAACTCGAGAAACACCACAGAATTATCCCCTCAATGCGAGATGAGGAAATTTTGCGCTACAGAATCTCAAGAGAAATACCACATTCCCTCTTGAAATGCAACAGGGTACTTGACACCCTATATGCGACTCAGAAAGTTCCCTCACACAGCCGTCCCCATTGGAGAGGAGAACACACTTTATGGACTTAATTCGTGATGAGCCTCTATTCCCATTTAACGGCTCTAGAGTAAACCGGAAGTTACCCTTCCAACATCAAAGGGGACCTGACTTCCTTGAAGCAACCCGAGCGAGTTCCTGAGTTCCCCATCGCAACTCGAGAAGTACCCCCAGCTTCCCGCCTCAACTCGAGAAACACCAAATAATTATGCCCTCAATGCGAGATGAGGAAATTTTGCGCTGCAGAATCTCAAAAGAATTACCACATTACCTCTTGAAAGGCAAAAGGGTACTTGAAACCCTTTATGCGACACAGAAATTTCACTAACATCAGTCCCATTGGAGAGGAGAACACACTTTATGGAATGAATTCGAGATGAGCCCCTATTCCCATTTAACGGCTCGAGAGTCAACCGGAAGTTCCCAATCCAACAAAAATGGAACCTGACTGCCCTGAAGCAACCTGAGCGCATTCCTGAGGTCCCCATCGCAACTCTAGAAGTAACCCCTGCTTCCAGCGGCAACTCGAGAAACACCACAAAATTATCCCCTCTATGCGAGATGAGGAAATTTTGCGCTGCAGAATCTCAAGAGAAATCCCACTTTCCCACTTGAAAGGCAAAAGGCTACTTGACACACTTTATACCACTCAGAAAGTTCCCTAACATCTGTTCCCTTTGGAGAGGAGAACACACTTTATGGACTAAACTCGAGACGAGGCCCTATTCCTTTTAAAGGGCTCAAGAGTAATAAGGAAATTCCCCTTCCAGCACAAAAGGGGACCTGACTTCCCTGAAGTAACTCGAGGGAGTTCCTGAGGTCCCCGTTGCAAGTAGAGAAGTACCCTCAGCTTCAAGCTGCAATTCGAGAAACACCACAAACATATGCCCTCAATGCGAGATGAGGAAATTTTGTGCTGCAGAATCTCAACAGAAATCTCAAAATTCCCAATTGAAAGGCAAAAGGGTACTTGACTCCACTTAGGCGACTCAGAATGGTCCCTAACATCCGTCCTCAGTAGAGAGGAGAACACACTTTATGGACTCAATTCGAGATGAGGCCCTATTCCCATTTAACAGTTTGAGAGTAAACAGAAATTCCCCTTCACAAAACAAAAGGGGACCTGACCTCCCTGAAACAACCCGAGCAAGTTCCTGAGATCCCCGTCGCAACTCAAGAAATAACCACAGCTTCCCGCCGAAAATCGAGGAACACCACAAAATTTTCCCCTCAATGCGAGATGAAATTTGGCGCTGCAGAATCTCAAGAGAAATACCACATTCCCTCTTGAAAGGCAAAAGGGTACTTGAAACCCTTGATGCGACTCAGATATTTCAATACATCAGTCCCCATTGTAGAGGAGAACACAATTTATGGAATCAATTCGAGATGAGGCCCTATTCCCAATTAACGGGTCCAGGGTAAACCGGAAGTTCCCGTTCCAACAAAAAAGGTGACTTGACTTCATAAAGCAACCCGAGCGAGTTCCTGTGGTCCCCGTCGCAACTTGAGAAGTAAGCCCTGCTTTTCATCGCAACACGAGAAAAACCACAAAATTATTTGCTCAATGCGAGATGAGGTAATTTTGTGCTGCAGAATCTCAAGAGAATTCCCACATTCCCGCTTGAAAGGCAAAAGTGTACTTGACACACTTTATGCCACTCAGAAATTTCCCTATCATCCGTACCCATTAGAGAGGAGAACACACTTTATGGACTCAACTCGAGAAGAGGCCCTATTACCATTAAAGGGCTTGAGATTAATCCGGAAGTTCCCCTTCCAGTGAAAGGTGACCTGACTTCTCTGAAGTAATTTGAGTTAGTTCCTGAGGTCCCCAACACACTCGAGATGTAACCCCAGCTTCCCTCCTCAATTCGAGAAACACCACAAAATTATCCCCTCTTTGCGAGATGAGATAATTTTGCGCTGCAGAATCTCAAGAGAAATCCCACATTCCCGCTTGAAAGGCAAAAGGGTACTTGACACCCTTTATGTGATTCAGAAAGTTCCCTCACACAGCATTCCCCATTGGACAGGAGAACACAATTTATGGACTCAATTCGAGATGATTCCCTATTCCATTTAACGTCTCGAGAGTAAACTGGAAGTTACACTTCCAACAAAAAAGGGGACCTGACATCCCTGAAGCAACCCGAGAGAGTTCCTGAGGTCCCGGTCGCAACTCGAGAAATACCCCCAGCTTCCCGCCTCAACTGGAGAAACACCACAAAATTATCCCCTCAATTGGAGATGAGGAAATATTGCACTGCAGAATCTCAAGAGAAATACCATATTCCCTCTTGAAAGGCAAAAGGGTACTTAACACCTTTTATGCGACTCAGAAAGTTCCCTCACATAGCCGGCCCCATTGAACAGGAGAACACACGTTATGGACTCAATTCGAGATGAGCCCCTATTCCCATTTAACTGCTCGAGAATAAACCGGATGTTCCCCTTCCAAAACAAAAGGGGACCTTACTTTGCTGAAGCAACCCGAGTGAGTTCGTGAGGTCCATGTCGCAACTCGTGAAGTACCCTCAGCTTCCCGCCGCAACTCGAGAAACACAACAAAATTATCCTTTCAATTGGAGATGAGGAAATGTTGCACTGCAGAATCTCAAGAGAAATATCATATTCCCTCTTGAAAGGCAAAAGTGTATTTGACACGCTTTATGCGACACAGAATGTTCCCTCATACAGCCATTCCGAATGGACAGGAGAACACACTTTGTGGACTCAATTTGAGATGAGCACCTATTCCCATTTAACCGCTCGAGAGTAAACCGGAAATTCCACTTCCAACACCAAAGGGGACCTGACTTCCCTGAAGCAAGCCGAGCGAGTTCCTGAGGTCCCATCGCAACTCGAGAAGTACCCCCAACTTACCGACCTAACTCGAGAAACACCACAAAATTATCCCCTCAATGCAAGATGAGGAAATTTTGTGCTGCAGCATCTGAGGAGAAATACCATATTCCCCCTTGATAGGCAAAAGGGTACTTGACACCCTTTATGCGACTCAGAAAGTTCCCTCACAAAGCCTTCTCCATTGGACAGGATAACACACTTTATGGACTCAATTCAAGATGAGCCCCTATTCCCATTTAATGGCTTGAGAGTAAACCTGAAGTTCCCCTTCAACACCAAAGGGGACCTGACTTCCCTGAAACAACCCGAGCGAGTACCTGAGGTCCCGTCACAACTCGAGAAGTATCCCCAACTTCCTGCCGCAACTCGAGAAACAACACAAAATTATCCCCTCAATGCGAGATGACGAAATTTTGTGCTGCAGAATCTCAAGAGAAATACCACATTCCCTCCTGAAAGGCAGAAGGGTACTTGATACCATTTATGCGACACAGAAAGTTCCCTCATACAGCCGTTCTCATTGGAAAGGAGAACACACGTCATGGACTCAATTGGAGATGAGCCCCTATTCCCATTTAGTGGCTCGAGAGTAACCCGGAAGTTCCCCTTCAACCCAAAAGGGTACCTGACTTCCCTGAAGCAACCTGAGCGGGTTCCTGAGGTTCCCGTCGCAATTCGAGAAGTATCCCAACTTCCCACCGCAACTCGAGAATCACCACAATATTATCCCTTCAATGAGAGATGAGGAAATTTTGCGCTGCAGAATCTCAAGAGAAATACCACGTTCCCTCTTGAAAGGCAACAGTACATGACACCCTTTATGCGACTCAGAAATTTCACTAACATGAGTCCAGATAGGAGAGGAGAACACACTTTATGGACTCAATTCAAGATGAGTCCCTATTCCCATTTAACGGCTCGAGAGTAAACCGGAAGATCCCCTTCCCAAACCAAAGGGGACCGGACCTCCCTGAAGCAAACCGAGCGAATTCCCGAAGTCCCCGTCGCAACTCGTGAAGTACCCTCAGCTTCCCTCCGCAACTCGAGAAACACCAAAAAATTATCCTCTCAATTGGAGATGAGGAAATTTTGCACTGCAGAATCTCAAGAGAAATACCACATTCCCTCTGCAAAGGCAAAAGGTTACTTGACACCCTTTATGCGACTCAGAAAGTTCCCTCTTACAGCCTTTCCCATTGGAGAGGAGAACACACTTTATGGACTCAAGTGGAAATGAAGCCCTATTCCATTTAAGGGCTCGAGAGTAAACCAGAAGTTCCCCTTGCAACACAAAAGGGGACCTGACTTCCATGAAGAAACCCAAGCGAATTCCTGAGGTCACCGTAAAAACTCGAGAAGAACCCCCACCTTCCCGCCGCAACTCAAGAAAAATAACAAACCTATCCTTTCATGCGAGATGAGGAAATTTTGCAATGAAGAATCTCCAGAGAAATACCACATTCCCTCTTGAAAGGCAAAAAGGTACTTGACACCCTTTATGCGACTCAGGAAATTCACTAACATCAGTGCCCTTTGGAGAGGAGAACATACTTTAAGGACTCAATTCGAGATGAAGCCCTATTCCCATTTAACATCTCGAAAGAAAACCGGAAGTTCCCCTCCCAACACCAAAGGGAACCTGACTTCCTGAAGCAACCCGAGCGAGTCCACGTGTAAAGTCTTCTCTTGTGTTGTTGGAAGAGGGTGTTTGCTATGACCAGTGCGTTCTTTTGACAAAACTCTATTAGCCTTGGCCCTGCTTCATTCCGTGCTCCAAGGCCAAATTTGTCTGTTACTCCAGGTGTTTCTTGACTTCCTACTTTTGCATTCCAGTCCCCTATAGTGAAAAGGACATCTTTTTTGGGTGTTAGTTCTAAAAGGTCTTTTAGGTCTTCATAGAACCGTTCAACTACAGCTTCTTCAGTGTTACTGGTTGGGGCATAGGCCTGGATTACTGAAATGTTGAATGGGTTGCCTTGGAAAAGAACAGAAATCATTCTGTCGTTTTTAAGATTGCATCCAATACTGCATTTCGAACTCTTTTGTTGACCATGATGGCTACTCCATTTCTTCTAAGGGATTCCTGCCCACAGTAGTAGATATAATGGTCATCTGAGTTCAATTCACACATTCCAGTCCATTTTAATTCACTGATTCCTAGAATGTCTATGTTCACTCTTGCCATCTCCTGTTTGACCACTTCCAATTTGCCTTGATTCATGGACCTAACTTTCCAGGTTCCTATGCAATCTTGCTCCTTACAGCACCGGACCTTGCTTCTATCACCTGTCACATCCACAACTGGGTACTGGTTTTGCTTTTGCTCCATCCCTTCACTCCTTCTAGATTTATTTCTCCACTGATCTCCAGTAGCATACTTGGCACCTACCGACCTGGGGAATTCCTCATTCAGTATCCTGTCATTTTGCCCTTCAATACTGTTCATGGGGTCCTCAAGGCAAGTATACTGAAGTGGTTTGCTATTCCCTTCTCCAGTGGACCACATTCGGCTCTGGTCCATGTCATCAGATCGACTAGATTCCTGTGATTATGATTTCAGTGTGTCTGCCCTCTAATACCTCCTCGCAATACCTACCATCTTATTTGAGTTTCTCTTACCTTGGGTGTGGGATATCTTTTCACAGCTGCTCCAAGAAAGCGCAGCTGCTGCCCCTTACCTTGGATGAGGGGTATGACCTCAAGGCTGCCCCTCCTCACCTTGAACGTGTGTAGCTCCTCTCGGCCCTCCCCCGCACAGCCACCGCCTATTGGACGTGGGGTACCTCCTCTTGGTCCCCTGCCCTGACCTCAGGCATGGGGTAACTCCTCATGGCCGGGCATCTTTGCATGGTCGGTTGCGCCAGGGCCGGCTTCTCTCGCGTCTGCACGGGCGGTGCCTCGGTCTCTCACGTTTGGGCGGGCCGGGCCAGCATCTCTCGCAACTGCGTGGGAGGGGATGGCATCTCTCGCGTCTGCTCCGCCTGGTGAGTCTCAGAAAATTCCCTCACACAGTCGTCCCCATTGGAGAGGAGAACACATTTTATGGACTTAATTCGAGAAGAGGCCCTATTGCTATTTAACGGCTCGAGAGTAATCCCGAAATTCCTCTTCCAACACAAAAGGGGACCTAACTTCCCTCAAGCAACCAGAGTGAATTCCAGAGGTCCACTTAACTACTCGAGAAGTTTCCCCAGCTTCCCGCCGAAACTCGAGAAACACCAGAAAATTATCCTCTCAATGCGAGATGAGGAAATTTTGCGCTGCAGAATCTCAAGAGGAATAGCACATTCCTTCTTGAAAGGCAAAAGGGTCCTTGACAACCTTTTTGGGACTCAGAAAGTTTCCTCACACAGCCGTCCCCATTGGACAGGAGAACACACTTTAGGCACTCAATTCGAGATGAGGCCCTATTCCCATTTAACGGCCCAAGAGTAAACCGGAGGTTTCCCTTCCAACACAAAAGGGGACCTGACTTCCCTGAAGCAACCCGAGCGAGTTCCTGAGGTCCCCGTCGCTACTCGAGAAGTTCCCCCAGCTTTCCGCCGCAACTCGAGAAACAACACAAAATTATCCCCTCAATTGAGATATGGAAATTTTGCGCTGCAGAATTTCATGAGAAATACCACATTCCCTCTTGAAGGGCAAAAGGGTACTTGACTCCCTTTAGGCGACTCAGAATGGTCCCTAACATCCGTCTTCAGTGGAGAGGAGAACACACTTCACGTACTCAAATCGAGAAGAGGCAATATTCCCATTTAACGGCTGGAGAGTAATCCGGAAGTTCCCTTCCAACACAAAAGGGGATTTGACTTCCCTGAAGCAACCCAATCGAGTACCTGAGTTCCCCGTCGCAACTCGAGAAGTACACCCTGCTTCCGGCCGCAACTCGAGAAAGACCGCAAAATTATCCCCTCAATGAGAGATGAGGTAATTTTGTGCTGCAGAATCTCAAGAGAAATCCCACATTCCCGCTTGAAAGGCAAAAGGGTACTTGACTCCCTTTAGGCGACTCAGAATGATTCCTAACATCATTCCCCAGTGGAGAGGAGAACACACTTTACGGATTCAAATCGAGAAGAGGCAATATACCCATTTTACGGCTCGAGAGTAATCCAGAAGTTCCCCTTCCAACACAAATGGGGACTTGACTTCCCTCAAGCAACTCAAGCAAGTTCCTGAGGTCCACATTGCAACTCTAGAAGTACCCCCTGCTTCCCGACGAACGTCGAGAAACACCACCAAATGATCCCCTCAATGCGAGATAAGGTAATTTTTCTGTGCAGAATTTCAAGAGAAATCCCACATTCCGCTTGAAAGGCAAAAGGGCATTTGACACACTTTATGCCACTCAGAAAGATCCCAAACATCCATCCCCATTGGAGAGGAGATCACACTTTGTGGTCTCAGATCCAGAAGAGGCCCTATTCCCATTAAAGGGCCCGAGAGTAATCCGGAAGTTCCCCTTCCAGCATAAAGGGTACCTGACTTCCCTTAAGTAACTCGAGTGACTTCCTGAGGTCCCTGTCGCAACTCGCGGTGTTCCCCCTGCTTCCTGCTGTAATTCGAGAGACACCACAAAATTATATACTCAAGGAGAGATGAAGAAATTTTGTGCTGCAGAATCTCAAGAGAAATCCCACATTTCTGCTCTAAAGGCAAAAGGGTACTTGACTCTCTTTAGGCGACTCAGAATCGTCCTTAACATCCGTCCTAGGGGAGAGGAGAACACACTTTAAGGACTCAAAGGAGAAGAGGCTATATTCACATTTAACGGCTCGAGAGTAATCTGGAAGTTCCCTTTCCAACACAAAAGGGGACTTGACTTCCCTGAAGCAACTCGAGCGAGTTTCTGAGGTCCCCGTCGCAACTCGAGAAGTACACCCTGCTTCCCGCAGCAATTCAAGAAACACCACAAAATTATCCCCTCAATGCGAGATAAGGTAATTTTGCGCAGCAGAATCTCAAGGGAAATACCACATTCCCGCTTGAGAGGCAATAGGATATTTGACACACGTTATTATACTCAGAATGTTCCCTAAAATCCATCCCCATTGGAGAGGAGAACACGCTTTATGGACTCAACTAGAGAAGAGGTCCTATTCCCATGAAAGGGCTCAAGAGTAATCCGGAAGTTCCCCTTCCAACACAAAAGCAGACCTGATTTCCCTGAAGTAACTCGAGTGAGTTCCTGAGGTCCCCGTTACAACTCGAGAATTACCCCCAGTTTCCCGCCGCAATTCTAGAAACACCACAAAGTTATCCCCTCAATGCGAGATGAAGAAATTTTGCGCTGCAGAATCTCAAGAGAAATGCCACATTTCCGCTTGAAAGGCAAAAGTGTACTTGACTCCCTTTAGGCGACTCAGAATGTTCCTTCACTTCCATCCTCAGAGGAGAGGAGAACACACTTTATGGACTCAAATCGAGAAAAGGCAACATTTCGATTTAATGGCTGGAGAGTCACCTGTAAGTTCCCCTTCCACACAAAAGGGGACCTGACTTCCCTGAAGGAACCCGAGAGATTTCCTGAGGTCCCTGTCGCAACATGAGAAGTACCCCCAGCTTCCAGCCCCAACTCGAGAAACACCACCAAATTATCCCCTCAATGCAAGATGAGGAAATTTTGCGCTGCAGAATCTCAAGAGAAATACCACATTCCCTCTTGAAAGGCAAAAGGGTACTTGACACACTTTATGCGACTCAGAAAGTTCCCTCACACAGATGTTCCCAATGAAGGAGAACCCACTTTATGGACTCAATTCGAGATGAGCCCCTATTGCCATTTAATGGCTTGAGAGTATACCGGAAGTTCCCAATCCAACAAAAAATGGGACCTGACATCCCTGAAGCAACCCGAGCGAGATCCTGATGTCCCGGACGCAATTCGAAAAACAACAAAAAATTATCCCTCAATGCAAGTTGAGGAAATTTTGCACTGCAGAATCTCAAGAGAAATACGACATTCCCTCTTGAAAGGCAAAAGGGTACTTGAAACCCATTATGCGACTCAGAAATTTCACTAACATCACTCCGCATTGGAGAGGAGAGCACACTATATGGACTCAATTCGAGATGAGCCCCTATTTCCCTTTAACTGCTCGAGAATAAACCGGAAGTTCGCCTTCCAACACCAAAGGGGACCTGATTTCCCTGAAGCACCCCGAGCGAGTTCCTGAGGTCCCCGTCACAACTCGAGAAGTACCCCCAGCTTCCCGCCGCAACTCGAAAAACACCACAAAATTATCCTCTCAATGCGAGATGAGGAAATTTTGCGCTGCAGAATCTCAAGAGAAATTCGACATTACCTCTTGAAAGGAAAAATGGTACTTGACACCCTTTTTGAGACTCAGAAATTTCCCTCACGCAGCCGTCCACATTGGGGAGGAGATCACACTTTATGGACTCAATTCGAGATGAGCCCCTATTGCCATTTAACGGCTTGAGAGTATACCGGAAGTTCCCAATCCAACAAAAAAGGGGATCTGACATCCCTGATGCAACCCGAGCGAGACCCTGAGGTCCCGGACGCAACTCGAAAAACAACAAAAAATTATCCCTCAATGCGAGAAGAGGAAATTTTGCAGTGTAGAATTTCAAGAGAAATACCACATTCCCTCTTAAAAGGCAAAAGTGTTCTTCACAAACTTTATGCGACTCAGATAGTTCCCTCACACAGTCGTCCCCATTGGAGGAGAACACACTTTATGGACTCAATTCGAGATGAGCCCCTATTATCATTTAACAGCTCGAGACTATACCGGAAGTTCCCAATCCAACACCAAAGGGGACCTGAATTCCCTGAAGCAACCCGAGCGAGTTCCTGAGGTCACCGTGGCAACTCAAGAAGTACCCTCAGCTTCCCGCAGCAACTTGAGAAACACCAAATAATTATCCCCTCAATGTGAAATGAGGAAATTTTGTGCAGCAGAATCTCTAGAGAAATACCACACTCCCTCTTGAAAGGCAAAAGGGTACTTGACATCCTTTATGCGACTCAGAAAGTTCCCTCAAACAGCCGTTCCCATTGGACAGGAAAACACACTTTATGGATTCAATTCGAGATGAAACCCTATTCCCATTTAACGGCTCGAGAGTAAACTGGAAGTTCCCTTTCCAACACTAAAGGAGACCTGACTCCCCTGAAGCAACCTGAGCGAGTTCCTGAGGACCCCGTCACAACTCGAGAAGGATCCCCAGCATCCCGACGCAACTCGAGAAACATCACAAAATTATCCCCTCAATGCGAGATGAGGAAATTTTGCGCTGCAGAATCTCAAGTGAAATGCCACATTCCCCACTGAAAGGTAAAAGTGTACTTGACACCCTTTTTGCGACTCAGAAATTTCAGTAACATCAGTCCGCATTTGAGAGCAGAGCATATTTTATGGACTCAATTCGAGATGATCCCCTATTCCCATTTAAATGCTCGAGAGTAAAGCGGAATTTCCCCTTGCAACACAAAGGGGACCTGACTTAACTGAAGCAACCCGAGTGAGTTCCTGAGGTCCCTGTCGCAACTCGAGAAGTACTACTAGTTTCCTGCAACAACTTGAGAAACATCAAAAAATTATCCCCTCAATGCGAGATGAGGAAATTTTGTGCTGCAGAATCTCAAGAGAAATACCACATTCCCTCTTGAACGGCAAAAGTGTACCTGACACCCACGCTGCGACTCAGAAATTTCACTAACATCACTCCGCATTGGAGACGAGAGCACATTATATGGACTCAATTCGAGATGAGCCCCTATTCCCTTTTAACGGCTAGAGAGTAAAACGGAAGTTCCCTTTCCAACAATAAAGTAGACCTGACTCCCCTGAAGCAACCCGAGCGAGTCCCTGAGGTTCCCGTCGCAACTCGAGAAGTACCCCAAGCTTCCCGCCACAACTCGAAAAGCACCACAAAATTATCCTCTCAATGCGAGATGGGAAATTTTGTGCTGCAGAATCTCAAAAGAATTACGACTTTACCTCTTGAAAGGCAAAAGGGTATTTGAAACCCTTTACGCGACACAGAAATTTCACTAACATCAGTCCCATTGGAGAGGAGAACACACTTTATGGAATGAATTCGAGATGAGCCCCTATTCCCCTTTAACGGCTAGAGCGTAAACCGGAAGTTCCCCTTGGAACACCAAAGGGGACCTGACTTCCCTGAAGCAACCCCAGCGAGTTGCTAAGTTCCCTGTCGCAACTCCAGAAGTATCCCCACCTTCCCGCCGCAACTCGAGAAACACCACAAAATTATCCCCTCAATGCGAGATGAGGAAATTTGGCGCTTCAGAATCTCAAGAGAAATACCACATTCCCTCTTGAAAGGCAAAAGGGTACTTCACACCCTTTATGCGACTCAAAAATTTCACTAACATCAGTCCCCATTGGACAGGAGAACACACTTTATGGACTCAATTCGAGATGAGCCTCTATTCCCAATTACCGGCTCGAGAGTAAACCGGAATATCCCCTTCTAACTCCAAAGGAGACCTGAATTTACTGAAGCAACCCGAGCGAATTCCTGAGGTCTGGGTCACAACTGGAGAAGTACCACCAGCTTCCCGGCAAAACTCGAGAAACACCAGAAAATTATCCCCTCAATACGAAAGGAGGAAGTTGTGCGCTGCAGAATCTCAAGAGAAATACAACATTTCCTCTTGAAATGCAAAAGGGTTCTTGACACCCTATATGTGACAAAGAAAGTTCCCTACACAGCGGTCCCCATTGGACAGGATAACGCAGTTTATGGACTCAATTCGAGATGAGCCCCGATTCCAATTTAACGGTTTGAGAGTAAACCGGAAGTTCCCCTTCCAAAACAAAATGGGACCTGACTTCCCTGAAGCAACCCGAGCGAGTTCCTGAGGTCCCCGTCGCAACTCGAGAAGTACCCCCAGCTTCCCGTCGCAACTCGAGAAACAACACAAAATAATTCCCTCAATGCGAGATGAAGAAATTTTGTGATGCAGAATCCCAAGAGAAATCTCACATTCCCTCTTGAAAGGAAAAAGGGTACTTGACACCCTTTATGCGGCTCAGAAACTTCCCTCACACAGCCGTCCTCATTGGACAGGAGAACACACCTTACAGACTCTACTCCAGAAGAGGCCCTATTCCCATTAAAGGGCAAAAGAGTAATCCAGAAGTTCCGCTTCCAGCACAAAAGGGGACCTGAATTCCGTGAAGTAACTCGAGTGAGTTCCTGAGGTCCCCGTTGCAACTTTAGGAATACACCCAGCTTCCCACCACAATTCGAGAAACACCACAAAATTATCCCCTCAATGCGAGGTGAGGAAATTTTGCGCTGCAGAATCTCAG
The DNA here is from genome assembly GCF_049115385.1 of Moschus berezovskii. Classification (NCBI taxonomy): domain Eukaryota; kingdom Metazoa; phylum Chordata; class Mammalia; order Artiodactyla; family Moschidae; genus Moschus; species Moschus berezovskii. The sequence goes on along the minus strand of NC_142467.1, from coordinate 112,743,290 downwards.
AGAAATTTCACATTCTCGCTTGAAAGGCAAAACGGTACTTGACTCCCTTGAGGCGACTCAGAATGGTCCCTAACATCCTTTCACAGTGGAGAGGAGAACATAATTTATGGACGTAAATTGAGAAGAGGCAATATTCCCATTTAACGGCAAGAGAGTAATCCGGAAGATCCCCTTCCAACACGAAATCGGACTTGACTTCACAGAAGTAACCCGAGCGAGTCCCTGAGGTCCCGGTCACAACTCGAGAAGTACACCCTGCTTCCCGCGGCAACTCGAGAAACACCACAGAATTATCCCCTCAATGCGAGATGAGGTAATTTTGCCCTGCTGAATCTCAAGAGATATCCCACATTCCCGCTTGAAAGGCAAAATGGTACTTGACACACTTTATGCCACTCAGAAAGTTCCTTAATATCCGTCCCCATTGGAGAAGAGAACACACTTTATGGACTCTGTTCGAGATGAGGCACAATTCCCATTTAACAGTTCGAGGGTAAGCCGGAAGTTTCCCTTCCAACACAAAAGGGGACCTGACTTCCCTGAAGCAACCCGAGCAAGTTCCTGAGGTCCCCGTCGCAACTCAAGAAGTACACCCAGCTTCCCTCCGCAACTCGAAATACACCACAAAATTATCCCCTCAATGCAACATGAGGAAATTTTGCCCTGCAGAATCTCAAGAGAAATACCATGTTCCGTCTTGAAAGGCAAAAGGGTACTTGACACCTTTTATGCGACTCAGAGAGTTCCCTCACAAGGCGTCCACATTGGAGATGGGAACACATTTATTGACTCAACACGAAATGAGCCCTTATACCAATTTAATGGCTTGAAAGTCATCCAGAATATCCCCTTCCAACACAAAAGGGGACCTGACTTCCCTGAAGCAACCCAAGAGAGGTCCTGAGTTTCCCGTCACAACTCGCGAAGTACCCCCAGCTTCCCGCCACAACTCGAGAAACACCACAAAATTTTCCCCTCAATTCAGGATGAGGATATCTGGCGCTGCAAAATCTGAAGAGAATTACCTCATTCCCTCTTGAAAGGCAAAAGGGTACTTGACACCCTTTATGCTACTCAGAAATTTCACTAACATCAGTCACCATTGGAGAGGAGACCACACTTCATGGACTGAATTAGAGATGAGGCACTATTTCCATTTAACGGCTCAAGAGTAAACCGGGAGTTTCCCTTCCAACAATAAATGGGACCTGACTTCCCTGAAGCAACCGGAGTGAGTCCCTGAGGTCCCCTTCGCAACTCGAGAACTACCCTCAGCTTCCCGCCACAACTCGAGAAACACCACAAAATTATCCCCTCAATGCGAGATGAGGAAATTTGGCGCTGCAGAGTCTCAAGAGAAATGCCACGTTCCCTCTTGAGGGCAAAAGTGTACTTCAAACCCTTTATGCGTCCCAGAAAGTTCCCTCACACAGCCGTCCCCATTGGACAGAAGAATACACTTTATGAATTCAACTCGAGAAGAGGCCAATTCCCATTTAACGACTCGAGAGTAATCCCGAAGCTCCCCTTCAAACACAAAAAGGGACTTGACTTCCCTGTAGCAACCCGAGCGAATACCTGAGGTCCCCATCGCAATTCATGAAGAACCCGCAGTTTCCGGCTGCAACTCAAGAAACACTTCAAAATTATCCTTCAGTGGGAGATGGGGAAATTTTTCGCTGCAGAATCTCAAGAGAAATCCCACATTCCCGATTGAAAGGAAAAATGTTACTTGACACCCTTTATGCGGCTCACAATGTTCCCTGACATAGCCCTCCACATTGGAGAAGGGAACACACTTTTTGGACTAAACTTGAGAAGAGGCCCTATTCCCATTTAATGGCTGGAGAGGAATCCGGAAGTTCCCCTTCCAACACAAAAGTGAACTTGACTTCCCTGAAGCAACCCGAGCGAATTCCTGAGGTCCCCGTCGCAACTCGAGAATTACACCCAGCTTTCCGCCGCATCTCGAGAAACACCGCAAAATTATCCCCTCAAGGCGAGATGAGGAAAATTTTCACTGCACAATCAAGAGAAATTCCACATTCCCGCCTGAAAGGCAAAAGGGTACTTGACACACTTTATACAGTTTAGTTACGTCGCTCAGTCGTGTCCGACTCTCCATGACCGAATAGATCACTGTGCGCCAGGCCTCCCTGTCCATCATCCACTCCCAGAATTCACTCAAACTCATGTCCACAGAGTCAGTGATGCTATCCAGCCATCTAATTCTCTGTCGTCCCCTTCTCCTCCGCCCCAAACCTTTCCTAGGATCAGAATCTTTTCCAGTGAGTCAACTCGTCGCATGAGTTGGCCAAAGTATTGCAATTTCAGCTTTAGAATCAGTCCTTCCAATGAACAACCAGGATTGATCTCCCTTAGAATGGAGTGGTTGGATCTTCTTGCAGTACAAGGGACTCTCAAGAGTCTTCTCCAACACCACAGTTCAAAAGCATCAATTCTTCGGCGATCAGCTTTCTTCACTGTCCAACTCTCACATCCATACATGACCACGGGAAAAACCATAGCCTTGACTAGACGGCCCTTTGCTGGCAAAGTAATGTCTCTGCTTTTTAATATACTATCAAGGTTGGTCATAACTTTCCTTCCAAGGAGTTAGCGGTTTTTAATTTTATGACTGCAATCAACATCTGAAGTGATTTTGGAGGCCAAAAAAATAAAGTCTGACACTGTTTCCACTGTTTTTCCATCTATTTCCAGTGAAGTGATGGGACCATATTCCATGATCTTTGTTTTCTGAATGTTGAGCTTTAAGCCAAACTTTTCACTCTCCACTTTCACTTTCATCAAGAGGCTATTGAGTTCCTCTTCACTTTCTGCCATAAGGGTGGTGTATTCTGCATATCTGAGGTATTAATATTTCTCCCAGCAATCTTGATTCCACCTTGTTCTTCTTCCAGCCCAGCATTTCTCATGAAGTACTCTGCATATAAGTCAAGTAAGCAAGGTGACAATATACAGCCTTGGCGTACTCCTTTTCCAATTTGGAACCAGTCTGTTGTTCCATGTACAGTTCTGAATGTTGCTTCCTGACCTGCATACAGGTTTCTCAAGAGGCAGCTCAGGTGGTCTGATATTCCCATTTCTTTCAGAATCTTTCACAGTTTATTGTGATCGACGCAGTCAAAGGCTTTGGCATAGTCAATGAAGTAGAAATAGATGTTTTTCTGGAACTCTCTTGCTTTCTCCATGATCCAGCGGATGTTGCCAATTTGATCTCTGGTGCCCCTGCCTTTTCTAAAACCCGCTTCAATATCTTTGAGTTCACGGATCACATATTGCTGAAGCCTGGCTTGGAGAATTTTGAGCATGACTTTACTAGCGTGTGAGATGAGTGCAATTGTGCGGTAGTTTTAGCATTCTTTGGCATTGCCTATCTTTGGGATTGGAATGAAGACTGACCATTTCCAGTACTGTGGCCACTGGTGAGTTTTCCAAATATGTTGGCATATTGAGTGCAGCACTTTCACAGCATCATCTTTCAAGATTTGAAATATCTCAACTGGAATTCCATCACTTCCACTAGCTTTTTTCGTAGTGATGCTTTCTAAGGCCCACTTGATTTCACATTCCAAGATGTCTGGCTCTAGGTCAGTGATCACATTTTCGTGACTATCCTGGTCGTGAAGATCGTTTTTGTACAGTTCTTCTGTGTATTCTTGCCACCTCTTCTTAATATCTTCTGCTTCTGTTAGGTCAATGCCATTTCTGTCCTTTATCGAGCTCTTATTGCATGAAATGTTCCCCTGGAATCTCTAATGTTCTTGAAGAGATCTTTTGTTTTTCCTATTCTGTTGTTTTCCTCTATTTCTTTTCATTAATCACTGAGGAAGGCTTTCTTATCTCTCCTAGCTATTCTTTGGAACTCTGCATTCTAATGCTTATATCTTTCCCTTTCTCCTTTGCTTTTCGCTTCTCTTCTTTTCACAGCTATTTGTAAGGCCACCTCAGACAGCCATTTTGCTTTTTTTGCATTTCTTTTCCATGGGGATGCTCTTGGTCCCTGTCTCCTGTACAATGTCACGAACCTCCGTCCAGAGTTCATCAGGCACTCAATCAATCAGATCTAGTCCCTTAAATCTATTTCTCATTTCCACTGTATAATCATAAGGGATTTGATTTAGGTCATATCTGAATGGTCTAGGGGTTTTCCCTACATTCTTCAATTTAAGTCTGAATTTGGCAATAAGGAGTTCATGATCTGAGCCACAGTCAGCTCCTGGTCTTGTTTTTGCTAACTGTATACAGTTTCTCCATCTTTGGCTGCAAAGAATATAATCAATCTGATTTCGGTGTTGACCATCTTTTGATGTCCACGTGTAGAGTCTTCTCTTGTGTTGTTGGAAGAGGGTGTTTGCTATGACCAGTGCGTTCTATTGACAAAACTCTATCAGCCTTGGCCCTGCTTTATTCCGTGATCCAAGGCCAAATTTGCCTCTTACTCCAGGTGTTTCTTGACTTCCTACTTTTGAATTCCAGTCCCCTAGAATGAAAAGGACATCTTTTTTGGGTGTTAGTTCTAAAAGGTCTTGTAGGTCTTCATAGAAGCTTTCAACTTCGGCTTCTTCAGTGTTACTGGTTGGGGCATAGGCCTGGGTTACTGTAATGTTGAATGGTTTTCCTTGGAAACGAACAGAAATCATTCTGTCGTTTTTAAGATTGCATCCAAGTACTGCATTTCAGAATCTTTTGTTGACCATGATGGCTACTCCATTTCTTCTAAGGGATTCCTGCCCACAGTAGTATATATAATGGTCAGCTGAGTTAAATTCACACATTCCAGTCCATTTTAATTCACTGATTCCTAGAATGTCTATGTTCACTCTTGCCGTCTCCTGTTTGACCACTTCCAATTTGCCTTGATTCATGGACCTAACTTTCCAGGTTCCTATGCAATCTTGCTCTTTACAGCACCGGACCTTGCTTCTATCACTGGTCACAGCCACAACTGGGTACTGGTTTTGCTTTTGCTCCATCCCTTCATTCCTTCTAGAGTTATTTCTCCACTCATCTCCAGTAGCATACTGGGCACCTACTGACCTGGGGAATTCCTCATTCAGTATCCTGATGCCCTATCGCAATACCTGTCATCTTATTTAGTTTCTCTTACCTTGGGTGTGGGATATCTCTTCACAGCTGCTCCAAGAAAGCGCAGCTGCTGCACCTTACCTTGAATGAGGGCTATGTCCTCAAGGCCGCCCCTACTGACCTTGAACGTGAGTAGATCCTGTCGGCCCTCCCTCACACAGCCACCGCCTATTGGACGTGGGGTACCACCTCTCGGCCGCCTGCCCTGGCCTCAGTCTTGGGGTAGCTCCTCATTGCCGCGCATCTTTGCATGGTCGGTTGCTCTGGGGCCGGCATCTCTCGCATCTGTGCGGGTGGGGCCGGGGTCTCTCGGGTCTGTGCCGACAGGTGAGTCTCAGAAAATTCCCTCACACAGTCGTCCCCATTGGAGAGGAGAACACAATTTATGGACTCAACTCGAGAAGAGGCCCTGTTCCCATTAACCGGCTCGAGAGTAATCCCGAAGTTCCCCTTCCAACACAAAAGGGGACCTGACTTCCCTGAAGCAACCTGAGTGAGTTCCTGAGGTCCTCTTTGCTACTCGAGAATTACCCCCAGCTTCCCCCGCAACACGAGAAACACCACAAAATTATCCCCTCAATGCTAGATCAGGAAAATTTGCACTGCACAATGGAAAAGAAATCCCACGTTCCCGCTGGAAAGGCAAAACTGTACTTTACAACCTTTATGTGACTCAGAAATTTCCCTCACACAGCTGTCCCCATTGGAGAGGAGAACACACTTTATGGACTCAACTCGAAAAGAGGCCCTATTCCCATGTAATGGCTCAAGAGTATACCCGAAATTCCCCTTCCTTCACAAAAGGGGAATTGACTTCCCTAAAGCAACACGAGCGAGTAGCTGAGGTCCCCGTGACAACTGGAGAAGTACACCCAGCTACCCCCAACTTGAGAAACACCACAAAATTATCTCCTCAAAGCGAAATGAGGAAATTTTGGGCTGCAGATCTCAAGAAAAGACCCACATTCCCGCTTGAAAGGCAAAAGGCTACTTGACAAACTTTGTGCGGCTCAGAAAGTTCCCTCAAACAGCCGCCCCATTGGAGAGGAAATCACACTTTTTGGACTAAACTCGAGAAGGGTCCTATTCCCATTTAACGGCTCGAGAGTAATCCGGAAGTTCCCCTTCCAACAAAAAAGTTGACCTTATTCCCTGAAGCAACCTGAGCGGAGTTCCTGAGGTCCCTGTTGCAACTCGAGAAGTACCTCCAGCTTCCCACCGTAACTTGAGAAACACCACAAAATTATCCCCTCAAAGCGAAATGAGGAAATTTTGGGCTGCAGAATTTCAAGAGAATTCCCACATTCCCACTTGAAAGGCATAAGTGTACTTGACACCCCTTATGCGACTCAGAAAGTTCCCTCAAACAGCATTCCCGCTTGGTGAGTAGAACTCACCTTATGGACTAAACTCGAGTAGAGGCTCTATTCCCATTTAATGTCTCTGGAATAACCTGGAAGTTCCTCTTCCAAGACAAAAGGGGAACTGACTTTCCTGAAGCAACCCAAGCGAGTTCATGAGGTCCTCATCGCAACTCGAGAAGTACCCCAAGATTCCCGTTGACACTAGAGAAAAATAACAAAATTATCCCCTCAATTCGAGATGAGGAAATTGTGCGCTGCAGAATCTCAAGAGAAATCCCACATTCCCTGTTGAAAGGCAAAAGGATACTTGACATCCTTAATGGGACTCAGAAAGTTCCCTCACACATCCATCCCCATTTGAGAGGAGAACACACTTTATGGCCTCACCTCGAGAAGAGGCCCTTTTCCCATTTAACGTCGTGAAAGTAATCCCGAATTTCCACTTGCTTCACAAAAGGGGAATTGACTTCCCTGAAGCAACCGGAATGAGTTCCCGAGGTCGTCGTTGTACCTCGAACATTACTGCCAGCTTCCCGCCGCTACTCGGGAAACACCAGAAAATTATCCCCTCAGTGCGAGATGAGGTAATTTTGTGCTGCAGGATCTGAAGAGAAAAGCCACATTCCCGATTGAAAGGCCAAATGGTAGTGACACCCTTTATGTTACTCAGAAAGTTCCCTCACACAAATGTCCCGATTGGAGAGGAAAAAACACTTTATGGACTCAACACGAGAAGAGGCCCTACTCCCATTTAATGGCTCGAGAGTAATCCGGAAGTTCCCCTTCCAAAACAAAAGGGGACCTGACTTCCCTGAAGCAACCCGAGCGAGCTCCTGAGGTCCCCGTCTCAACTCGAGAAGTACCCCCAGCTTCCCGCCAAATCACCAGAAACACCACAAAAATATGGCCTCAATGCGACATGAGGAAATTTTGCGTGGCAGTATCTCAAGAGAAATCCCACATTCCCACTTGAAAGGCAAAAGGGTACTTGACACCCTTTATGTGACTCAGAAATTTCCTTCACACAGCCGTCACCATTGTAGAGGAGAACACACTTTATGGACTCAATTCGAGAAGAGGCCCTATTCCCATTAAATGGCCCAAAATTAATCCAGAAGTTCCCCTTTCAACACAAAACGGAGACCTGACTTCCCTGAAGCAACCCGATCTAGTTCCTGTAGTCCCCGCTGCATCTCTAGCAGTACCCCCAGCTTCCCGCCGTAACTCGAGAAACACCACAAAAATATGGCCTCAATGCGAGATGAGGAAATTTTGCGCGGAAGTATCTCAAGAGAAATCCCACATTCCCACTTGAAAGGCAAAATGATGCTTGACACCCTTTATGTAGCTCAGAAATTTCCCTCACACAGCTGTCCCCATTGGAGAGGAAAACACACTTTTTGGACTCAACCTGAGTGAAGGACCTATTCCCATTTAACGCCTGGAGAGTGATACGGAAGTTCCCCTTCCAACACAAAAGGAGAGCTGACTTTCCTGAAGCAACCCGAGCGAGTTCCTGAGGTCCCCGTCGCAACTAGAGAAATACCCGCAGCTTCCGATCGAAACTCTAGAAACACCACAAAAATATGGCCTCAATGCGAGATGAGGAAATTTTATGCGGAAGTATCTCAAGAGAAATCCCACATTCCCACTTGAAAGGCAAAATGGTACTTGACACCCTTTATGCGACTCAGAAATTTCCCTCACACAGCTGTCCCCATTTGAGAGGAAAACACACTTTTTGGACTCAACCTGAGTGAAGGACCTATTCCCATTTAACGCCTGGAGAGTGATCCGGAAGTTCCCCTTCCAACACAAAAGGAGAGCTGACTTTCCTGAAGCAACCCGAGCGAGTTCCTGAGGTCCCCGTCGCAACTAGAGAAATACCCGCAGCTTCCCATTGAAACTCTAGAAACACCACAAAAATATGGCCTCAATACGAGATGAGGAAATTTTGGGCAGCAGAATCTCAAGAGAAATCCCACATTACCGCTTGAAAGGAGAATGGGAACTTGACACCCTTTATGCGACTGAGAAAGTTCCCTAACACAGCGGTCCCCATTGGAGAGGAGAACAAAATTTACGGACTCAACTCGAGAAGAGGCCCTATTCCCATTGAACTGCTCGAGAGTAATCCCGCAGTTCCCCTTCCAACACAAAGGGAAACTGACTTCTCAGAAGGAACACGGGGGATTACCTGAGGTCCCCGTCGCAAATCGAGAGGAAGCCGAAGCTTCCCGCTGACACTCAAGAAAAACCACAAGACTGTGCACTCAAGTTGAGATGAACAACATTTCCGTTTCAGATTCGGTAAGAGAAATTCAAATGTAACCTCGAGTATCAACTCACAGGACGAGTGGAGACCTGACTGCACGAGCATACTCTATACAATCTCCAGGTACAAATTCAACTCTAATGTGGCCTAACACTCGTATTACAACTCGAGAAGAAAGCGCAGTTCCAGGTCAGAACAAGAGAGGAGAACTGAATCCCCTGGAGAATATTGAGAGCAACCGGAGATCCCTGTCTCCACTGGAGAAGAACAAACAGTTGCCTGACTCAACGCTCGATGCGGCCCTATTCCTCTGCTTCTCCTTATAGAGGAATCCTGAGTTTCCCCTTTCAACACTATAGGAGACCTGACTTCCCTGGGTCAACACGAGCGAGTTCCTGACATCCCCGTCGCAACTCAAGATGAACCCCAACTTCCCGCCACAACTCAAGAAACACCACAAAATTATCCCCTCAATGCGAGATGAGGAAGTTTTTTCCATGTCAGTGTCTCAAGAGAAATCCCACATTCTAGCTTGAAAGGCGAACGGGTACTTGACACACTTTATGTGACTCAGAAAGTTCCCTACCATAGCCATCCCCACTCGAGAGGAGCACACAATTTATATTCTTAACTTGAGATGAGGCCCTATTATCATTTAACGACTCGAGAGTAATCCAGAAATTCCCCTTCCAACAAAAAATCGACCTGATTTCTCTGAAGAGACATGGGGATTTCCTGAGGTCCCCATTGCAACTCAAGAGGGAGCCCAGGCCTCCTGCCGCAACTCGAGAAACACCACAAAATTATCCCCTCAATGCGAGATGAGGAATTTTTTCTGCGGCAGAGTCTCAAGAGAAATCCCACTATCCCACTTGAAACTCGAATGGGAACTTGACACCCTTTAAGCGAACCAAATGCTTCCCCAACATAGCCGTCCACATTGAAGCGGAGCACACAATTTCCGTACACAACACTAGATGCGGCCCTATTCGTCTCCTGTGACTAGACATGAATCCTGAGGTCCCCTTCAAACAGCAAACGATTTCAACTTTCTTGGGACAACGTGATCGAGTTCCTGGGGCCACCATCACAACTCGAGAGGAAGCCCAAGATTTCCACCACAAGTCAAGATAAACGAAAACGTTCCCCCATCACTGCGAGCTGAGGACGTTTTCTGTAGCAGAATCTCAAGAGAAATCCAACATTTTCAGTTGAAAATCGAACGGGAACTTGACACCCTTTATGCGACCAAAAACTTCACCGAGATAGCCATCCACATTGAAGCGGAGAACACAATATATCTACACAGCACTAGATGCGACCATATTACTCTGCCATGCCTCAAGAGGAATTCCGATGTTCCCCTTACAATGCGCAAGGAGACCTAACTTCGCTGGGACATCGCGATCTAGGTCCTGAGTTCCCCTTCACAACTGGAGAGTAACATGAAGCTTCCTGCTGCAAGTCGAGAAACAAAACAAAATTATCCCCTCAATGCGAGATGAGGAAATTTTCCGCTGCAGAATCTCAAGAGAAATCCCACATTCCCGCTTCAAATGCGAACGGGAACTTGACAAACTTTATGTGACACAGAAAGTTCCCTGACAGAGCCGTCCCCATTAGAGAGAACACAATTCACGGACTCAACTCGAGAAGAGGCCCTATTCTGATTTAACGGCTTGAGAGAAATCCCGAAGTTCCACTTCCAACACAAAAGGGGACCTGACTTCCCTGGGTGAACACGAGCGAGTTCCTGAGGTCCCCGTCGCACGTCGAGAAAAACTCCAAGCTTTCCGACAAAACTCGAGAAACACCACAAAATTTTCCCCTCAATGCGAGATGAGGATATTTTCCGCTGCAGAGTCTCAAGAGAAATCACACATTACTGCTTGAAACTCGAACGGGTACTTGACATCCTTTATGTGACTCCAAAACATCCCCGAGATAGTGGTCCATATTGAAGCGGAGAACACAAATTATCTACACAGCACTAGATTCGTCCCTATTGTCTGATTCTACTGCACAGTTTCAAATGTAGCCTCGAGTATCAAATCACAGGACAAATGGTGACCTGACTCCATGAGCATACTCTATACAATCTCAAGGTACAAATGCAAAAAAGCAAAATGGCTGTCTGAGGAGGCCTTACAAAAAGCTGTGAAAAGAAAAGAAGCGAAAAGTAAAGGAGGAAAGGATAGATATAAGCATCTGAATGCAGAGTTCCAAAGAAGAGCAAGGAGAGATAAGAAAGACCTCCTCAGCGATCAATGCAAAGAAATAGAGGAAAACAACAGAATAGGAAAAACAAGAGATCTTTTCAAGAAAATTAGAGATATCAAGGGAACATTTCATGCAAAAATGGGCTCGATAAAGGACAGAACTGGTATGGACCTAATAGAAGCAGAAGATATTAAGAGAAGGTGGAAAGAATATACAGAAGAAATATACAAAAAAGGTCTTCACGAGGAAGATAATCAGGATGGCGTGATCACTCACCTGGAGCCAGACATCTTGCAACGTGAAGGCAAGTGGGCCTTAGAGAGCATCACGACGAACAAAGCTAGTGGAGGTGGTGGAATTCCAATTGAGCTATTTCAAATCCTAAAAGATGATGCTGTGAAAGTGCTGTACTCAATATGCAAGCAAATTTGGAAAACTCAGCAGTGGTCACAGGACTGGAAAAGGTCAGTCTTCATTCCAATCCCAAAGAAAGGCAATGCCAAAGAATGCTCAAACTACCACACAATTGCATTCATCTCACACGCTAGTAAAGTCATGCTCAAAATTCTCCAAGCTGGCCTTCAGCAATATGTGAATCGTGTACTTTCAGATGTTCAAGCAGGTTTAAGAAAAGGCAGAGTGACCAGAGATCAAATTGCCAACATCCTCTGGATTATGGAGAAAGCAAGAGAGTTCCAGAAAAACATTTATTTCTGCTTCATTGACTATGCCAAGGCCTTTGACTGTGTGGATCACAATAAACTGTGGAACATTCTGAAAGAGAAGGGAATCCCAGACCACCTGACCTGCCTCTGGAGAAACCTGTATGCAGTTCAGGAAGCAATAGTTAGAACTGGGCATGGAACAATAGACTGGTTCCAAATAGGAAAAGGAGTACGTCAAGTTTGTATATTGTCACCCTGCTTATTTAACTTCTATGCAGAGTATATCATGAGGAACTCTGGGCTGGAAGAAGCACAAGCTGGAATCAAGATGGCTGGGAGAAATATCAATAACCTCAGATATGCAGATGAGACCACCCTTATGGCAGAAAGTGAAGAGGAACTCAAAGGTCTCTTGATGAAAGCAAAAGAGGAGAGTGAAAAGGTTGGCTTGAAGCTCAACATTCAGAAAACGAAGATCATCGCATCTGGTCCCATCACTTCTTGGGAAATAGATGGGGAAACAGTCGAAACAGTGTCAGACTTTATTTTTGGGGGCTCGAAAATCACTGCAGATGCTGAATGCAGCCATGAAATTAAAAGACGCTTACTCCTTGGAAGGAAAGTTATGACCAGCCTAGATAGCATATTAAAAAGCAGAGACATTACTTTGCCAACCAAGGTCCGTCTAGTCAAGACTATGGTTTTTCCCGTGGTCATGTATGGATGTGAGAGTTGGATTGTGAAGAAAGCTGATCACCGAAGAATTGATGATTTTGAACTGTGGTGCTGGAGAAGACTCTTGAGAGTCCCTTGGACTGCAAGGAGATCCAACCAGTCCATTCTAGAGGAGATAAATCCTGGGTGTACATTGGAAGGACTTATGCTAAAGCTGAAACTCTAATACTTTGGCCACCTCATGCGATGAGATGACTCACTGGAAAAGACTCTGATGCTGGGAGCAGTTGGGGGTAGGAGGAGACGGGGACGACAGAGAATGAGGTGGCTGGATGGCATCACTGACTCGATGAACATGAGTTTGCGTGAACGTCGGGAGTTGGTAATGGACAGGGAGGCCTTTCGTGTTGTGGTTCAGGAGTCACTAAGAGTCGGACACGACTGAGCGACTGAATCGAACTGAACTGAAAGTGGCCTATCACCCGTATTACAACTCGAGAAGAAAGCGCACTTCCAGGTCTGAACAAGAGACGAGGCCTAAATCCCCTGGAGAATTTTGAGAGCAACCGTGAGATCCCTGTCTCCACTGGAGAAGAACAAACAGTTGACTGACTCAACGCTAGATGTGGCCCTATTCCTCTGCTGCTCTTTATAGAGGAATCTCGAGGTTCCCCTTCCAAAAAGATAGGAGACCTGACTTCCCTGGGGCAACAAGAACGAGTTCCTGGGGTCCCCGTCGCAACTCGAAAGGAACCCCAAGCTTCCTGCCGCAAATCGGGAAACACCACAAATTATCCCCTCAATGCTAGATGAGGACATTTTCCACTGCGGAATCTCAAGAGAAATCCCACATTTCCACTTGAAAGGCGAACGGGAACTTGACATCCTTTATGCGACTCAGTAAGTTCCCTAACACAGCCGTCCCCATTGGAGAGGAGAACACAATTTACGGACTCAGGTCGAGAAGAGGCTCTGTTCACATTTAACAAGTCAACAGTAATCCTGAAGTTCCCCTTCCAACACAAACGGGGACCTGACTTCCCTGAAGCAACACGAGCGATTTCCTGAGGTCCCCATTGCAAGTCGAAAAAAACACTAAGTTTTACGCCACAACTCGAGAAACACCACAAAATTTTCCCGTCAATGCGAGATGAGGATAATTTCCACTGCAGAGTCTTAAGAGAAATCGCACATTATCACTTGAAACCCGAACGGAACTTGACACACTTTATGTGACTCAGTAAGTTCCCTAATACAGCCGTCCTCATTGGAGAGGAGAACACAATTTACGAACACATCTCGAGAAGTGGCCCTATTCCCATTGAATGGCACGAGAGTAATCCCGAAGTTCCCCTTTGAACACAAAAGGGGACCTGCCTTCTCTGAAGCAACATGGAGGATTTCCTGAGGTCCCCGTCCCAAATCGAGAGGGGGACCAAGCTGCCCGCCGCAACTCGAAAAAAACCTCAATATTTTCCCCTCAATGCGAGATGAGGATATTTTCCGCTGCAGAGACTCAAGAGAAATCGCACATTACCGTTTGAAACTCGAACGTGTACTTGACACCATTTATGCGACCCAAAAACTTCCCCAAGAAAGCCGTTCACATTGAAGCGGAGAACACAATTTTCTATACAACACTAGATGTGATCCTGTTATTCTATTGTGTCTCCAGAGGAATCACCATGTTCCCCTTCTAACACACAATGAGACACATCTTCCCTGGGACATTGCGATCAAGGTCCTGAGGTCCCCGTCACAACACGACAGGAACATCTAGCTTCCTGCCGCAAGTCGAGAAACACCACAATATTACCCCTCAGTGAGAGATGAGGAAAATTTCCACTGCAGATCTCTAGAGAAATCCCACATTGCCGCTTGAAACGCGAACGTTAACTTGACAACATTTATGCGACTCAGAAAGTTCCCTAACACAGCCGTCCCCATTGAAGAGGAGTACACATTTCACGGACTCAACTCGAGAAGAGGCCCTATTCCCATTTAACGGCTCGAGAGTAATCCCGAAGTTTTCCTTCCAACACAAAAGGGGAACTGACTTCTCTGAAGCAACATGGAGGATTTCCTGATGTCCCCTTGGCAAATCGAGAGAGAGCCCAAGCTTCCCGCCGCAACTCGAGAAAAACCACAAGATTCTGCCCTCAAGGCGAGATGAAGAACATTTGCATTTCAGATTCGCAAGAGAAATTCCACATTCCCGCTTGAACTTCGACAGTTTACTTAACTTCCTTAATGAGACTAAAAACTAAACCTACATACACAGCCCCAATCCAGAGAAACACCGAGTTTCTTGCGACACTGACAAAATGCCCCGTTTTCCACTCCTTTTTCCAGATGAGAGTTGATTCCTCTGCTTCCTCTGGAATGGAAATCAGACGTTCCGATTCCACAGGATGAGCAGGCAGGTACCACCTTGAAACTCGGGAGGATAAACGGTTTTCAAAACACAAATGGAAAAGGTATGGATGTCACCACCCACTCGAGATATTGTCTGATTCTACTGCACAGATTCAGATGTATCCTCGAGTATCAACTCAGAAGACGATTGGAGACCTGACTCCACAGCATACTCTATATAATCTCCAGGTAAAAATGGAAAACTAAAGTGGCCTATCATCCGTATTACAACTCGAGAAAAAAGCGCAGTTCCAGGTATGAACAAGAGACGAGGCCTGAATCCCCTGGAGAATTTTGAGAGCAACCAAAATTTCTCTGTCTCCACTGGAAAAGAACAAGCAGTGGATCAACTGAATGCTAGATAAGGTCCTATTCCTCTGCTGCTCCTTATAGAGGAATCTCGAGGTTCCCCTTCGAAAATGATAGGAGACGTGACTTTCCCTGGGGCAACACGAGCGACTTCCTGGGGTCCCCGTCGCAACTCGAGAGGAACGCCAAGCTTCCCGCTGCAAGTTGAGAAACACAACAAAATTATCCCCTCAGTGCAAAATGAGGAAATTTTTCACTGCAGAATCTCAAGAGAAATCCCACACTCCCTCTTGAAAGGCAAACGGGAACTTGACATCCTTTATGCGAATCAGAAAGTTCCCTCACACTGCCGTCCCCATTGGAGAGGAGAACACAATTTACGGACTCAGGTCGAGAAGAGGCCCTGTTCACATTTAACGGGTCGACAGTAATCCTGAAATTCCCCTTCCAACACAAAAGGAGACCTGACTTCCCGGAAGCAACACGAGCAAGTTCCTGAGGTCCCCGTCGCAAGTCGAAAAAAATACCAAGTTTTACGCCGCAACTTGAGAAACACCACAAAATTTTCCCCTCAATGCGAGATGAGGATAATTTCCGCTGAAGAATCTCAAGAGAAATTGCACATTACCGCTTGAAACCCGAACGGAACTTGACACACTTTATGCGATCCCAAAATTTTCCCCAGGTAGCCGTCCACATTGAACCAGAGAACACAATTTATCTACACAGCACTAGATATGACCCTATTACTCTCCCGTGCCTCGAGAGGAATGGCGATGTTCCTCTTCCAACACGCAAGGAGAGCTAACTGCCCTGAGATATCGAGATCGAGGTACTGAGGTCCCCGTCGTAACTCGATAGGAACTCAATTCTTACCGCCGCAAGTCGAGAAACACCACAAAATTATCCCCTCAATCCGAGATGAGGACATTTTCCACTGCAGCATATCAAGAGAAATCTCACATTCCCGCTTGAAAGGTGAACGGGTACTTGACACCCTTTATGCGACTCAGAAAGTTCCCTCACAGAGCCGTCCGCTTTGGAGAGGAGACCACAATTTAGGACTCAACTCGGTTAGATGCCCTATTTCCATTCTAAGCCTCGAGAGTAATCCCGATGTGACTACCAAAACGAAAGAAGATCTGACTTCCCAGGGACTACAGGAGGGAGGTCCTGAGATCCCTTTCCCCTTTCGAGAAGAACCACAAGCTTCCCACGGCAACTCGAGAAAAACCACAAGATTCTGCACTCAAAGTGAGATGAGGAAAATTTCCCCTGCAGAATCTCAAGGGATATTCCATATTCCCACTTGAAACCAGAACGGGTACTTGACACCCTTTATGAGACTCAAAATATTCTGTGACATAGCTGTCCCCACTTAAGAAAACACAATTTATGGACTCAAATTTAGATGAGGCCCTATTCCCATTCCACGCCTCTAGAGTAATCCTGATGTTCCCCTACCAAAATGAAAGGAAATCTGACTTTCCAGGGACTACAAGAGCGAGTTCCTGAGGTATCTGTCGCATCTCAAGAAGGACATTAAGATTCCCGTGGATACTCGTGAAAAACCACAAGATTCTTCACTCAAGGTGAGATGAGGAAAATTTCCCCTGCAGAGTCTCAAGAGAAATCTTACATTCCCGCTTGAAACGCGAATGGGTACTTGACAACCTTTATGAGATTCAAGATATTCCCTGACATAGCTGTCCCCACTTGAGAGGAGAACACTATTTATAGACTCAACAATAGATGAGGCCTTATTCCCATTCCACGCCTCGAGAGTAATCCCAATGTTCCCCTACCAAAACGAAAGGAGACCTGTCTTCCCAGGGACTAAACAAGCGAGTTCCTGAGGTCCCCATCACAACTGGAGAAGGACCCCAAGCTTCCCGACGCAAATCGAGAAAAACCACAAGATTCTGCACTCCAGGTGAGATGAGGAAATTTTACCCTGCAGAGTCTCAAGAAAAAACCCACATTCCCTGTTGAAACGCGAACGGGTACTTGACACCCTTTATGAGACTCAAGATATTCCCTGACATAGCTGTCCCCACTTGAGATTAGAACAATATTTATTGAATCAACTTAAGATGAGGCCCTATTCCCATTCCATGCCTCGACAGTAATCTCGAGGTTCCCCTACCAAAATGAAAGGAGACGTGGCTTCCCAGGGACTACATGAGCAAGTTCCTGAAGTCCATGTTAAAACTCGAGAGGGACCTGAAGCTTCCCGCCGCAACTCGAGAAAAACCACGGGATTCTGCACTCAAGGTGAGATGAGAAAAATTCCCCTGCTGAGTCTCAAGAGAAATCCCACATTCCGGCTTGAAATGCGAACAAGTATTGACAAACTTTATGTGACTCAAGACATTCCCTGACATAGCTGGACTCATTTGAGAGAACACAATTTATGGACTCAACCATAGATGAGGCCCTGTTCCCATTCCACGTCTTGAGAGTAATCCCGAGGTTCCCCTACCAAAACGAAAGGAGACCTGACTTCCCAGGGACTACAAGAGCGAGTTCCTGAGGTCCATGTCACAACTCGAGAAGGATCCCAAGCTTTCCGCCGCAACTCGAGAAAAACCACAAGATTCTGCACTCAGGTGAGATGAGGAAAATTTCCCCTGCAGAGTTTCAAGAGAAAGCCTACATTCCCCCTTGAAACGTGAATGGGTACTTGACACCCTTAAGGCAAATCAAGACATTCCCTGACATAGCTGTCCCCACGTGAGAGGAGAACACAATTTAAGGAATGAACTTGAGATTAGGCCCTATTCCCATTCCACGCCTTGAGTGTAATCCCAATGTTCCCATACCAAAACGAAAGGAGACCTGACTTCCCTGGGAATACACGAGGGAGTTGCTGAGGTACTTTTCGCAAATCGAGAACGACCCCAAGCTTCCCACCGCAACTCGAGAAAAACAACAAGATTCTGCACTCAAGGTGAGATGAGGAAAATTTCCCCTGCACTGTCTCAAGAGAATTCCCACATTCCCGCTTGAAACGCGAACGGGTACTTGACACCCTTTATGCGACACAGGATATTCCCTGACATAGCTGTCCCCACTTGAGATTAGAAGAGAACACATTTTATGGACTCATCTTTAAAAGAGGCCCTATTCCCATTCCACGCCTCCAGAGTAATCCCGATGTTCCCCTACCAAAGCGAAAGGAGACCTGACTTCCCAGGGAGTACACGAGCGAATTCCTGAGGTCCCTGTCGCAACTCGAGAAGGACCCCAAGCTTTCCGCCGCAACTCGAGAAAAACCACAAGATGCTGCACTCAATGTGAGATGAGGAAAATTTACCCTGCAGAGTCTCAAAGGAAATCCCACATTCCCGCTTGAAACGCAAACGAGTTCTTGACACCCTTTATGCGACTCAAGACATTCCCTGAAATAGCTGTCCCCACTAGACAGGAGAACCCAATTAATGGACACAATTTTATGAGGCCCTATTTCCATTTCATGCCTCCAGAGTAATCCTTATGTTCCCCTACCAAAGCGAAATGAGACCTGAATTCCCAGGTACTACAGGAGCGAATTCCTAAGGCCCCTGTCGCAACTCGAGAAGGACCGCAAGTTTCCGCCACAACTCGAGCAAAACCACAAGATTTTGCAGTCAAGGTGAGATGAGGAAAATTTCCCCCAGCAGAGTCAAGAGAAATCCCAAATTCCCGCTTGAAAGGCTAATGGGTACTTGACACCCTTTATGCGACTCAAGTCATTCCCTGATATAGGTGTCCCCAAATGAGAGGAGAACACAATTTATGGACTCAAATTGAGAGGAGGCCCTATTCCCATTCCACGCCTCGAGAGTATTCCCGATGTTCCCCTACCAAAATGAAAGGAGACCTGACTTCCCAGGGACTCCACGAGCGAGTTCCTGAAGTCCCTGTCACAACTTGAGAAAGACTTCTAGCTTCCCGCCAAAACTCGAGAAAAATCGCAAGATTCTGCACTGAAGGTGAGATGAGGAAAATTTCTCCTGCAGAGTCTCAAGAGAAATCCCACATTACCGCTTGAAACGAGAACGGGTATTTGACACCCTTTATGTGACTCAAGACATTCCCTGACATAGCTGTCCCCACTTGAGAGGAGAACATAATTTACGGACTCAACTTTAGATGAGGCCCTATTCCCATTCCACGCCTCAAGGGTAATCCATATGTTCACCTACCAAAACGAAAGGAAACCTGACTTCACAGGGATTACTCGAGCGATTTCCAGAAGACCCTGTCGCAAATCGAGAAGTACCCCAAGCTACCCACCAAAACTAGAGAAAAAACACAAGATTCTGCCTTAAATGTGAGATGAGGAAAATGTTCCCTTCAGAATCTCAAGAGAAATCCCATACTTCCGCTTGAAACGCAAAAGGGTATTTGACACCCTTTACGCTGCTCAAGATATTCCCTGATATAGCTGTCCCCACTTGAGAGGAGAACACAATTTATGGCCTCAACTTTAATGAAGCCCTATTCCCCTCTATGGCTTGAGAGTAATCCCGATATTCCCCTACAAAAAGGAAAGGAGATCTGACTTCCCAGGGACTACACTAGCGAGTTCCTGAAGTACCTGTCACAAATTGAGAAGGGCCCAAAGCTTCCTGCCACAACACGTGAAAAACCACAAGATTCTGCACTCAAGGTGAAATGAGGAAAATTTCCCCAGCAGAGTCTCAAGAGAAATCCCACATTCCCACTTGAAACGTGAACCGGTACTTGACAACCATTAGGCGACTCAAGACATTCCCTGATATACCTGTCCCCTCTTGAGAGGAGAAAAAATTTATGGCCTCAACTTTAGATAAGGCCCTATTCCCATTCCACGGCTCGATAGAAATCCCGATGTTCCCCTACCAAAACGAAAGGAGACTTGACTTCCCAGGGACTACAAGAGGATGTACTTGAGGTCCCTTTCGTAACTCTAGAAGGACCCCAAGCTTCCAGCCAAAATTCTAGACTTCACAAGATTCTGCACTCGAGGTGAAATGAGGAAATTTAACCCTGCAGAGACTCAAAATAAACCGCATATATCCGCTTGAAATTCGAACGGGTACTGGACTCCATTTATGCGAATCACGAGATTCCGCGACATAGCTTCCCCACTTGAGAGAAGAACACAATTTATGTACTCAACTTTAGATGAGGCCTTATTCCCATTACACACTATGAGATTAATCCCGATGTTCCCCTACAAAAACGAAAGGAGACCTGATTCCAGGGACTACACGAACGAGTTCCTGGGGTCCCTGTTACAAATCGAGAAGGGCACCAAGTTTGCCACAGCAACAGAAGAAATACCACAAGATTCTGCACTCAAGGTGACATGAGGAAAATTTCCCATGTAGAGTCTAAGTGTAATCCCACATTCCCGCTTGACACGGGAAAAGGGAATTGACACCCTTTATGTGACTCAAGACAATCCCTGACATCGCTGTCCCTACTTGAGAGGAGGACACAGTTTATGGACTCAAATTGAGAAGAGACCTATTTCCATTCCACGCCTCAAGAGTAATCCCGATGTTCCCCTACCAAAACGAAAGCACACCTGACTTCCCAGGGACGACACTAGCGAGTTTCTGAAGTCCCTGTCGCAAATTGAGAAGGGCCAAAAGCTTCTCGCCATAACACGAAAAAAAACCCACAAGATTCTTCACTCAAGGTGAGATGAGGAAAATCTCCCCTACAGAGTCTCAAGAGAAATGCCACATTCTTGCTTGAAAGGCGAACGGGTCCTTGACACCCTTTATGCGACTCAAGACATTCCCTGACATAGCTGTCCGTACTTGAGAGTAGAAAACAATTTATGCACTCAACATTAAAGAGGCCCTATGTCCCTACCATTCATCGCTAGTAATCCCAATGTTCCCCTACGGAAACGAAAGAAGACCTGACTATCCTGGGACTCCACGAGCGAGTTCCTGAGGTCCCTGTTGCAACTCGAGGAGGTCCCCAAGCTTCCCAAAGCAACTCGAGAAAAACCACACGATTCTGCACTCAGGTGAGACGAGGAAAATTTCCAATGCAGAGTCTCAGGAGAAATCCCACATTCCCTTTTGAAACGCGAAAGGGTATTTAAAACCCTTTATGCCACTCAAGATATTCCCTGAGAACACAATTTATGGGCTCAACATAGATGAGGCCCTATTCACATTCCACGCCTCGAGAGTTATACCGATGTTCCGCTACCAAAACGAAAGGAGACCTGACTTCCCAGAAACTACATCATCGAGTTCTTGAAGTCGCTGTCACAACTCTAGAAGGACACCAAGCTTCCCGCCGCCACTAGAGAATAACCACAAGATTCTGCACTCAAGGTGAGATGGGGAAATTTTCCAATGCAGAGTCTCAGGAGAAATCTCACATTCCCTGTTGAAACGCGAACGGGTGCTGGACACCCTTTATGCCACTCAAGACATTCCCTGAAATAGCTGTCCCCACAAGAGAGGAGAACACAATTTACGGACTCAACTTTAGATGAGGCCCTATTCCCATTCCACGCCTCGAGAGTAATCCGTATGTTCCCCTAACAAAACGAAAGGAGACCTGACTTCACAGGGACTACCCGAGCGAGTTCCAGAGGTCCCTGTCGCAAATCGAGAAGGACCCCAAGCTACCCGCCGCAACTCGAGAAAGAAATACAAGATTCTGCCTTGAAGGTGACATGAGGAAAATGTTCCCTGCAGAGTCTCAAGAGAAATCCCATATTCCCGCTTGAAACACGAAAGGGTAATTGACACCCTTTATGCTGCTCAAGACATTCCCTGACATAGCTGTACGCACTTGAGAGGAGAACACAATTTATGGACTCGACATTAAATGGGCCCGTATTCCCATTCCATGCCTCGAGAGTAATCCCGATGTTCCCCTACCAAAACGAAAGGAGACCTGACTTCCCAGGGACACACGAGCAAGTTTCTGAGGTCCCTGTTGCAACTCGAGAAGGACACCAAGTTTCCGCCGCAAAACGAGAAAAAACACAAGATTCTGCACTCAAGGTGAAATGAGGAAAATTGACCCTGCAGAATCTCAAGAGACCTCCCACATTCCCGCTTGAACTCAAATGGGTTGACTCCCTTTATGTGACTCAAGACATTCCCCGACATAGCTCTTCCCACTTGAGATTATGACACAATATATGGACTCAAATTTAGTTGAGGCCCTATCCCCATTCCACACCACGAGTGTAATCCCAATGTTTCCCTACCAAAAGGAAAGGAGACCTGATATACCAGGGAAAACCCGAGCGAGTTCCTCAGGTCCCTGCAACAACTCGAGAAGGACGCCAAACTTCCCGCCGCAACTCGAGAAAAACCACAACATTCTGCATTCAATGTGAGCTGAGGAAAATTTCCCCTGCAGAATCTCAAGAGAAATGTCACATTCAGCTTTCAAACAAGAACGGTTACTTGACACCCTTTATGTGACTCAAGACATTCCCTGACATAGCTGTCCCCACTTGAGAAGAGAACACAATTTATGGACTCAACTTTAGATGAGGCCCTATTGTCTTTCCA
The DNA here is from genome assembly GCF_049115385.1 of Moschus berezovskii. NCBI lineage: Eukaryota > Metazoa > Chordata > Mammalia > Artiodactyla > Moschidae > Moschus > Moschus berezovskii. The sequence goes on along the minus strand of NC_142467.1, from coordinate 112,720,732 downwards.
CGGCTCAAGAGTAATCCCGATGTTCCCCTACCAAAATGAAAGGACACCTGACTTCCCAGGGACTACACGAGCGAGTTCCTGAGGTCCAGGTCGCAACTCGAGAAGGACCCAACCTTCCCGCCGCAACACGAAAAAACCACAATATCTGCACTCAAGGTGAGTTGAGGAAAATTTCCCCTGCAGAGTCTCCAGAGAAATCCCACATTCCCGCATGAAACGCCAACTGGTACTTGACAACTTTTATGCGACTCAAGACATTCCCTAACATAGCTGTCCCAATTTGAGAGGAGAACACAATTTAGGGATTCAACTTTAGATGAGGCAGTATTCCATTTCCATGCCCCGAGAGTAATCCCGATGTTCCCCTACCAAAACGAAAGGAGACTTGACTTCCCAGGGACTTCAAGAGGGTGTACTTGAGGTCCCTTTCGTAACTCGAGAAGGACCCCAAGCTTACAGCCACAACTCTAGAGACTTCACAAGATTCTGCACTCGAGGTGAAATGAAGAAATTTAACCCTGCAGAGTCTCAAAAGAAACCGCATATATCCGCTTGAAACTCGAACGGGCACTTGACTCCATTTATGCGACTCAAGATATTCCCCGACATAGCTTCCCCACTTGAGAGGAGAACCCAATTTATGTACTCAACTGTAGATGAGGCCCTATGCCCATTGCACACGATGAGATTAATCCCTATGTTCCCCTACAAAAACGAAAGGAGACCTGATTCCAGGGACTACACGAGCGAGTTCCTGGGTTCCCTGTTGCAAATCGAGAAGGGCACCAAGTTTGCCGCAGCAACAGAAGAAAAACCACAAGGTTCTGCACTCAAGGTGACATGAGGAAAATCTCCCTTGCAGAGTCTCAAGAGAAATCTCACATTCCCACTTGAAATGCGAACGGGTCCTTGACACCCTTTATGCGACTCAAGACATTCCCTGACATAACTGTCCGTACTTGAGAGTAGAACACAATTTATGGAATCAAATTTAATGAGGCCCTATTCCCCTTCCAGGCCTCACTGGTAATCCCCAATTCCCCTCCCAAAACGAAAGGAGACCTGACTTCCCAGGGACTTCAGAGCGAGGTACTGAGGTCCCTGTCGCCACTCGAGAAAAACCACAAGATTCGGCGTTCAAGGTGAGATGAGGAAAATTTCCCCTGAAGAGTCTCAAGAGAAATCCCACATTCCCGCTTGACACGGAAAAGGGGAATTGACACCCTTTATGCGACTCAAGAGAATCCCTGACATCGCTGTCCCTTCTTCAGAGGAGAACACAATTTATGGACTCAAATTTAGATGAGCCTTATTCCCATTCACCCCTCGAGAGTAACCCCGATGTTCCCCTACCAAAGCGAAAGGAGACCTGACTTCCCAGGGACTACACAAAGAGTTTCTGAAGTCCCTGTCACAGATCGAGAAGGGCCAAAAGCTTCCCACCACAACACTAGAAAAAACACAAGATTCTGCACTCAAGGTGAGAGGAGGAAAATCTCCCCTGCAGATTCTCAAGAGAAATCCCACATTCCTGCTTGAAAGACGAACGTGTACTTGACTCCCTTTATGCGACCCAAGACATTCCCTCAAATAGCTGTCCCCACTTGAGAGTAGAAAACAATTTATGCACTCACCTTTAGATGTGGCCCTATTCCCATTCTACGCCTCTAGAATAATCCTGATGTTCCCTTACCAAACGAAAGACCTGACTTACAAGGGAGTACAGGAGCGAGTTCCCGAGGTCCCTGTCGGAACTCGAAAAGGACCCCAAGCGTCCCGCCACAACTCGTGAAAAACCACAAGATTCTGCACTCAAGGTGAGATGAGGAAATTCCCCTGGAGAGTTTCAAGAGAAATGCCACATTTCTGCTTGAAACGCGAACGGGTACTTGACACCCTTTATGTGACACAAGACATTCCCTGACATAGCTGTCCCCACTTGAGAGGAGAACAAAATTGTTGGATTCGAATTTACATGAGGCCATTTTCCCATTCCATATCTCGAGAGTAATCCCGATATTCCCTTACCAAAACGAAAGACCTGAATTCCCAAGGACTACACGAGCGAGTTCCTGAGGTCCCTGTTGCACCTCGAGAAGGACTCCAAGCTTCCCGACACAACTTGAGAAAAACCACAAGATTCTGCACTCAAGGTGAGATGAGGAAAATATCCAATGCAGAGTCTCAGGAGAAATCCCACATTCCCTGTTAAAACACGAAAGGGTACCGGACAACCTTTATGCGACTCAAGACATTCCCTGACATAGCTGTCTCCACTTGAGAGGAGAACACAATTTATGGACTCAACAGTAGATGAGGCCCTATTCCCATTCCACGCCTGAGAGTAATTCGTATGTTCCCCTACCAAAACGAAAGGAGACTTGATTCCAGGGACTACACGAGCGAGTTCCTGGGGTCCCTGTTGCAAATCGAGAAGGGCACCAAGTTTGCCGCAGCAACAGAAGAAAAACCACAAGATTCTGCACTCAAGGTGACATGAGGAAAATTTCCCATGCAGCGTCTAAGTGAAACCCCACATTCCCGCTTGACACGGGAAAGGGGAATTGACAACCTTTATGCGACTCAAGACAATCCCTGACATCGCTGTCCCTACTTGAGAGGAGGACACAATTTATGGACTCAAATTGAGAAGTGACCTATTTCCATTCCACGCCTCAAGAGTAATCCCGATGTTCCCCTACCAAAACGAAAGGAGACCTGACTTCCCAGGGACGACACTAGCGAGTTTCTGAAGTCCCGGTCGCAAATTAAGAAGGGCCAAATGCTTCTCGCCACAACAGGAAAAGAAACCACAAGATTCTTCACTCAAGGTGACATGAGGAAAATCTCCCCTGTAGAGTCTCCAGAGAAATCCCACATTCCCGCTTGAAAGGCGAACGGGTCCTTGACACCCTTTATGGGACTCAAGACATTCCGTGATATAGCTGTCCCCTCTTGAGAGGAGAAGACAATTTATGGACTCAACTTTAGATGAGGCCCTATTCCCATTCCACGCCTCAAGAGAATTGCCAATGTTCCCCTACCAAAAAGAAAGGAGACGTGCCTTCCCAGGGACTACACGAGCCAGTTCCTGAAGTCCCTGTCACAACTCGAGAAGGGTCCCAATCTTCCCGCCTCAACACGAGAAAAACCACACGATTCTGCACTCAGGGTGAGATAAGGAATATTTCACCTGCAGAGTCTCAAGGAAATCCCTCATTCCTGCTTGACACGGGAACGGGTACTTGACACCCTTTATGCCACTCAAGACATTCCCTGACATAGCTGTCCCCACTTGAGAGGAGAACACAATTTACGGCCTCAACTTTAGATGAGGCCCTATTCCCATTCCACGGCTCGATAGTAATCCCGATGTTCCCCTACCAAAACGAAAGGAGCCTTGACTTCCCAGGGACTGCAAGAGGGTGTATTTGAGGTCCCTTTCGTAAGTCGAGAAGGACCCCAAGCTTCCAGCCACAACTCTAGAGACTTCACAAGGTTCTGCACTCGAGGTGAAATGAGGAAATTTAACCCTGCAGAGTCTCAAAAGAAACCGCATATATCCGCTTGAAGCTCCAACGGGTATTTGACTCCGTTTATGCCACTCAAGAGATTCCCCGACATAGCTTCCCCTCTTGAGAGGAGAACACATTTTATGGACTCAACTTTAGATGAGGCCCTATTCCCATTACACACCATGAGATTAATCCCGATGTTCGCCTACAAAAACGAAAGGAGACCTGATTCCAGGGACTACACAAGCGAGTTCCTGGGATCCCTGTTCCAAATCGAGAAGGACACCAAGTTTGCCGCAGCAACAGACGAAAAACCACAAGATTCTGCACTCAAGGTGACATGAGGAAAATTTCCAATGCAGAGTCTCAGGAGAAATCCCACATTCGCTTTTGAAACGCGAAAGGGTATTTGACACCCTTTATGCGACTCAAGACATTACCTGACATAACTGTCCGTATTTGAGAGTAGAAAACAATTTATGCACTCAACATTAATGAGGCACTATGTCTCTACCATTCATCGCTAGTAATCCCATTGTTCCCCTACGGAAACGAAAGAAGACCTGACTTCCCTGGGACTCCACGAGCGAGTTCCTGAGGTCCCTGTTGCAACTCGAGGAGGACCCCAAGCTTCCCAAAGCAACTCGAGAAAAACCACATGATTCTGCACTCAGGTGAGTTGAGGAAAATTTCCAATGCAGAGTCTCAGGAGAAATCCCACATTCCCTTTTGAAACGCGAACGGGTATTGGACACCCATTATGCCGCTCAAGATATTCCCTGACATAGCTGTCCCCACTTGAAAGGAGAACACAATTTATGGGCTCAACATAGATGAGGCCCTATTCCCATTCCACGCCTCGAGAGTAATACCGATGTTCCGCTACCAAAACGAAAGTAGAACTGACTTCCCAGAAACTACACGATCGAGTTCTTGAGGTCCCTGTCACAACTCTAGAAGGACACCAAGCTTCCCGCCGCCACTAGAGAAAAACCACAAGATTCTGCACTCAAAGTGAGATGGGGAAATTTTCCAATGCAGAGTCTCAGGAGAAATCTCACATTCCCTGTTGAAACGCGAACGGGTGCTGGACACCCTTTATGCCACTCAAGACATTCCCTGAAATAGCTGTCCCCACAAGAGAGGAGAACACAATTTACGGACTCAACTTTAGATGAGGCCCTATTCCCATTCCACGCCTCGAGAGTAATCCGTATGTTCCCCTAACAAAACGAAAGGAGACCTGACTTCACAGGGACTACCCGAGCGAGTTCCAGAGGTCCCTGTCGCAAATCGAGAAGGACCCCATGCTACCCGCCGCAACTCGAGAAAGAAATACAAGATTCTGCCTTGAAGGTGACATGAGGAAAATGTTCCCTGCAGAGTCTCAAGAGAAATCCCATATTCCCGCTTGAAACTCGAAAGGGTAACTGACACCCTTTATGCTGCTCAAGACATTCCCTGACATAGCTGTACGCACTTGAGAGGAGAACACAATTTATGGACTCGACATTAAACGGGCCCGTATTTCCATTCCATGCCTCGAGAGTAATCCCGATGTTCCCCTACCAAAACGAAAGGAGACCTGACTTCCCAGGGACACACGAGCGAGTTCCTGAGGTCCCTGTAGCAACTCGAGAAGGACACCAAGCTTCGCGCCGCAAAACGAGAAAAATCACAAGATTCTGCACTCAAGGTGAAATGAGGAAAATTGACCCTGCAGAATCTCAAGAGACCTCCCACATTCCCGCTTGAACTCAAATGGGTTGACTCCCTTTATGTGACTCAAGACATTCCCCGACATAGCTCTTCCCACTTGAGATTATAACACAATTAATGGACTCAAATTTAGATGAGCCCTATCCCCATTCCACACCACGAGAGTAATCCTGATGTTTCCCTACCAAAAGGAAAGGAGACCTGATATACCAGGGAAAACCCGAGCGAGTTCCTCAGGTCCCTGCAACAACTCGAGAAGGACCCCAAACTTCCCGCCGCAACTCGAGAAAAACAACAACATTCTGCATTCAATGTGAGCTGAGGAAAATTTCCCCTGCAGAATCACAAGAGAAATGCCACATTCAGGTTTGAAACACGAACGGTTACTTGAAACCCTTTATATGACTCAAGACATTCCCTGACATAGCTGTCCCCACTTGAGAAGAGAACACAATTTATGGACTCAACTTTAGATTAGGCCCTATTGTGTTTCCATGGCTCAAGAGTAATCCCGATGTTCCCCTACCAAAAGGAAAGGACACCTGACTTCCCAGGGACTACACGAGCGAGTTCCTGAGGTCCATGTGGTAACTCGAGAAGGACCCCAATTTTCGCGCCGCCTTTCGAGAAACACCACAAGATTTTGCACTCAACGTGAGATGAGGAAAATTTCACGTGCAGAATCTCAAGAGAAATCACACATTCCCACTTGAAGTGAAATGGGTACTTGACACCCTTTATGCAACTCAAGACATTCCCTGACATAGCTGTCCCCACTTGAGAGGAGAAAGTATTTTATGGAATCAATTTTAGATGAGGCACTATTCCCCTTAAACACCTCGAGCGTAATCCCGATGTTCCCCTACCAAAATGAAGGGAGTCCTGCCTTCCCCGGGACTAAACGATCAAGTTCCTGAGGCCCAGGTCGCAACTCGAGAAGGACCCAACCTTCCCGCCGCAACACGAAAAAACCACAATATCTGCACTCAAGGTGAGTTGAGGAAAATTTCCCCTGCAGAGTCTCCAGAGAAATCCCACATTCCCGCATGAAACGCCAACTGGTACTTGACAACCTTTCTGCGACTCAAGACATTCCCTAACATAGCTGTCCCAATTTGAGAGGAGAACACAATTTAGGGATTCAACTTTAGATGAGGCCCTATTCCCATTCCACGCCTGAGAGTAATTTGTATGTTCCCCTACCAAAACGAAAGGAGACTTGATTCCAGGGACTACACGAGCGAGTTCCTGGGGTCCCTGTCGCAACTCGAGAAAGGACCGAAGCTCCCCGCCGAAACAAGAATAAAACCACAAGTTTCTGCACTCAAGATGAGATGGGGAAAATTTCCCCTGCAGAGTCTCAAGAGAAATCCAACATTCCGGCGAATGGGTACTTGACACCCTTTATGCCACTCAAGACACTCCCTGACATAGCTGTCCATACTGGAGAGGAGAAAACAATTTTTGGACTCAAATTTAGATGAGGCCCTATTCCCATTCCACGCCTCGAGAGCATTCCCGATGTTCCCCTACCAAAAAGAAAGGAGACCTGTCATCCAAGGGACTACTTGAGCGAGTTCCGGAGGTCGCTGTCACATTCGAGAAGGGCCTCAAGCTTCCCGCCGCAACAAGAGAGAAACCACAAGATTCTGCACTCTAGGTGACATGAGGAAAATCTCCCCTGCAGAGTCTCAAGAGAAATCCCACATTCCCGCTTGAAACACGAACGGGTAATTGACACCTTGTATGCGACGCAAGACATTCCCTGACATAGCTGTCCGTACTTGAGAGGAGAACACAATTGATGGACTCAATTTTAATGAGGGAGGCCCTATTCCCCTTCCAAGCCTCTCTTGTATCCCCATGTTCCCCTACCAATTCGAAAGGAGACCTGACTTCCCAGGGACTACACGAGCGAGTTCCTGAGGTCCCTGTCGCAGCTCAAGAAGGACACCAAGCTTCATGCCGCAACTGGAGAAAAACCACAAGATTCTTCACTAACGGTGAGATGAGGAAAATTTCCTCCGCAGTGTCTAAAGAGAAATCCCACATTCCAGCTTGAAATGCGAACGGATACTTGACCCCCTTTATGCGACTCAAGACATTCCCTGACATAGCTGTCCACACTTGAGAGGAGAGCACAATTTATGAACTCAACTTTAGATGAGGCCCCATTCCCATTCCACGTTTCGAGAGTATCCCGATATTCCCCTACCAAAACAAAAGGAGACCTGACTTACCAGGGACTACAAGAGCGAGTTCTTGAGCTCCCATTCCCTACTCGAAAAAGAACTCAAGCTTTGCGCCGCAAGTGGAGAAAAAAACACAAGATTCTGCACTCAAGTTGAGATCAGGAAAATCTCCCCTGCAGAGTCTCAAGAGAAATCCCACATTGCTGCATGAAACGCGCTCAGGTATTGGACACCCATTATGTGACTCAAGACATTCACTGACATAACTGTCCCCACATGAGAGGAGAACACAATTTATGGACTCAACATTAATGAAGCGCTATTGCCCTTCCATGCCTTGAGAGTAATGCTGATATTCCCCTACCAAAACGAAAGGAGACCTGACTTCCCAGGTACTACACGAGCGAGTCCCTGGGGTTGTTTCCCAACTCGAGAAAGTCCCCAAACTTCCCACCGCAACTCGAAATAACCCACAAGATTCTGCACTCAAGGTGAGATGATGAAATTTCCCGCGGCAGAGTCAAGAGAAATGCCTAATTCCCGCTTGAAACGCTAATGGGTACTTGACACCCTTCATGCGACTCATGTCATTCCCTGATATTGCTGTCCCCAAATGAGAGGAGAACACAATTTATGAACTCAAGTTGAGATGGGGCCCTATCCCCATTCTATGCCTCTTGAGTAATCCCGATGTTCCCTTATCAAACGAAAGACCTGTCTTCCAAGGGACTACAGGAACGAGTTCTTGAGGTCCCTATTAGAACTCAAAAAGCTTCCCACCGCAACGCGAGAAAAACCACAAGATTCTGCACTCAAGGTGAAATGAAGAAAATTCCCCCTTGCAATCTCAAGAGAAAATTCACATTTCCGCTTGAAACACTAGCGGGTACTTGACACCCTTGATGCGACTCAAGACATTCCCTGACATAGCTGTCCTCAATTGAAAGGAGAACACAATTAATGGGCCAAGAAAGATGAGGCACTATTCCCATTCCACGCCTCGATAGTAATATCAATATTCCCCTACCAACACTAAAGGAGACCTGACTTCCCAGAAACTACACGATCGAGATCTTGAGGTACCTGTTGCAACTCTAGAAGGACCCCAAGCTTCCCGCCGCAACTCGAGATAACCCACAAGATTCTGCACTCGAGATGGGGAAAATTTCCAATGCAGAGTCTCAGGAGAAATCCCACACTCCCTCTTGAAACGCAAACGGGTACTGGACACATTTTATGCGACTCAAGACATTCCCTGACATAGTTGTCCCCACTTGAGAGGAGAACACAATTTATGGACTCAACATTAGATGAGCCCTATTCCCATTCCATGCCTCAAAAGTAATCCGTATGTTCACCTACCAAAACAAAAGGAGACGTGACTTCACAGGGACTACATGAGCGAGTTCAAGAAGTCCCTGTCGCAAATCGAGAAGGACCCCAAGCTACCCGCCGCAACTCGAGAAAAAACACAAGATTCTGCACTCAAGGTGAGATGGGGATAATTTCCAATGCAGAGTCTCGGGAGAAATCCCACATTCCTTGATGAAACGCGAACGGGTACTAGACACCCTTTATGCCACTCAAGACATTCTCTGACACAGCTGTCCCTACTTGAGAGGAGAACACAATTTATGGACTCAACTTTAATGAAGCCCTATTGCCCTTCCACTCCTTGAGAGTTATCCCGATATTCCCATACAAAAACGAAAAAAGATCTGACTTCCAAGGTCTACACTGGCGAGTTCCTGACGTCCCTGTCGCAAATCGAGAAGGGCAAAGCTTCCTCCCACTACACGTGAAAAACCACAATATTCTGCACTTAGGTCTGATGAGGAAAATTTCCCCTTCAGAGTCTCAAGAGAAATCCCACATTCCCGCGAGAAATGCGTTCGGATACTTGACACATTTTAGGCGACTCAAGACATTCTCTGACAAAGATAACCATACTTGAGAGGAGAACACAATTTATGGTCTCAACTTTAGATGAGGCCTTATTCCCCTCCACGCCTTGAAAGTAATCCCGATATTCCCCTACCAAAACGAAAGGAGACCTGACTTCCCAGGGACTACAGAGCGAGGTATTGAGGTTCCTGTAGCAACTCGAGAAGGGCCCTAAGCATCCTGCCGCAACTTGAGAAAAACCACAAGATTCTGCACTCAAGGTTAGATGAGGAAAATTTCCCCTGCAGAGTCTCAAAAGAAATCCCACATATCCGCTTGAAATGTGAACGGGTACGTGACACACTTTATGCGACTAAAGACATTCCCTGACATAGCTGTCCGTACTTGAGAGGAGAACACAATTTATGGACTCCACCATAGATGAGGCCCTATTCCCATTCCACGCCTTGAGTGTAATCCCGATGTTCCCCTACCAAAATGAAAGGAGAACTGACTTCCCAGGGACTACACAAGCGAGTTCCTGAGGTCCCTGTCTCAACTCCAGAAAGACCCCAAGATTCCCGCCGCAACACGATAAAAATCACAAGATTCGGCAGTAAAGGTGTGATGAAGAAAATTTCCTATGCAGAATCCCAAGAGTAATGGAAAATTCCCTCTTGAAACGCGAAACATCACTTGACACCTTTTATGCGACTCAAGACTTTCCCTGACATAGCTCTTGCCACTTGAGAGGAGAACACAGTTTATGGACTCCACTTTAGATGAGGCCCTATTCACATTCCATGCCTCGAGAGTAATCCCGATGTTCCCCTAATAAAAAAAAGGAGAACTGACTTCCCAGTGACAACATGAGCGAGTTCCTGAGGTCCTGTCGCAACTCGTGAAAGACCCTAAGCTTCCCGCCGCAACTCGTGAAAAACCAGAAAATTCTGCACTCAAGGTGAGATGAGGAAAATTACCCCTGCAGAGTTTCAAGAGAAATCCCACATTCCCGCTTGAAATGCGAACGGGTACTTGACACCCTTTTTGAGACTCAAAATATTCCCTGACATAGCTGTCCCTACTTGAGAGGAGAACACACTCTTTGGACGCAACTTTAGATGAGGCCCTAATCCCTTTCCATGCCTTGAGAGTAATCCTGATGTTCCCCTTCTAAACAAAAGGAGATCTGACTTCCCAGGGACTACACCATCGACTTCCTGAGGTCCCTGTCGCAACTCGAGCAGGACCCCAAGCTTCCCACTGCAACTCGAGAAAAACCACAAGATTCTGCACTCAAGGTGAGATGAGGAAAATTTCCCCTGTAGAGTCTCAAGAGAAATCCCACATTCGCGCTAGAAACGCGAACGGGTACTTGACACACTTTAGGCGACTCAAGACATTCCCTGACAAAGCTGTCCATACTTGAGAGGAGAACACAATTTATGAACTCAACTTTAATGAGGCTCTATTTCCCTTCAGGGCCTCGCTAGTAATGCCGAATTCCCCTACCAAAACGAAAGGAGACCTGACTTCAAAGGGACTACAGAGCCAGGTACTGAGGTCCCTGTCGCAAATCGAGAAGGGCCCCAAGCTTCCCGCCGCAACTTGAGAAAAACCACAAGATTCTGCACTCAAGGTGAGATGAGGAAAATCTCACCTGCAGAGTCTCAAGAGAAACCCCAAATTACCGCTTGAATGGCGAACGGGTACTTGACACCGTTCATGCGACTCCATACATTTTCTGACATAACTGTCAGTACTTGAGAGTAGAAAACAATTTATGGCTTCAACTTTAATGATGTCCTATTTCACTACAACGCACCGCTAGTAATACCGACTTTCCCCTACCAAAACGAAAGGAGACATGATTTCCCAGGGGCTACATGTGCGAGATCCTGAGGTCCCTGTCGCAACTCGAGAAGGACTCCAAGCTTCCCGCCTCAACTCGAGAAAAACCACAAGATTCTGCACTTAAGGTGAGATGAGGAAAATTTCCCCTGTAGAGTCTCAGGAGAAATCCCACATTTCCGCTAGAAACGTGATCGGGTACTTGACACACTTTAGGCGACTCAAGACATTCCCTGACAAAGATTACCATACTTGAGAGGAGAACACAATATATGGTCTCAAGTTTATATGAGGCCTTATTCCCCTTCCATGCCTTGAGACTAACCCCGATATTCCGTTACGAAAACGAGAGGAGACCTGACTTCCCAGGATCTACACAAGCGAATTCCTGAGGTCCCTGTCGCAACTCCAGATATATCCCAAGATTCCCGCCGCAACAGGAGAAAAACCACAAGATTCGGCAAGTAAAAGTGTGATGAGGAAAATTTCCCATGCAGAATCTCAAGAGTAATCCAACATTCCTTCTTGAAACGTGAATCATCACTTGACACCCTTTATGTGACTCAAGACTTTCCCTGAGAGAGCTGTCGCCACTTGAGAGGAGAACACACTTTTTTTACACAACTTTAGATGAGGCCCTATTCCCATTCCACGCCTCGAGAGCAATCCCGATATTCAGCTAACAAAACGAAAGAAGAGCAGAGTTCCGAGGAACACACGAGCGAGTTCCTGAGGTCTGTGTCGCAACTCGAGAAGGACACCAAGTTTCCCGCCGAAACTGGAGAAAAACCACAATATTCTCTACTCAAGATGAGGTGAGGACAATTTCGCCTGCAGCATCTCAAGAGAAATCCCACATTCCTGATTGAAATGCAGTCGGGCACTTGACACTTTTATGTGATTCAAGACATTCCCTGACATTGCTGTCTACACTTGAGAGGAGAACACACTTTTTGGACGCAAATTTAGATGAGGCCCTATTCCCTTTCCATGCCTTGAGAGTAATTCCGATGTTCCCCTACCAAAAGAAAAGGAGATCTGACTTCCCAGGGCCTACACCATTGACTTCCTGAGGTCCCTGTCACAACTCCAGAAAGACCCCAAGCTTCCCGCCGCAACTCGAGAAAAAAAACAAGATTCGGCAGTAACGGAGAGATGAGGAAAATTTCCAATGCATAGAATCAAGAGGAATCCAACATACCCGTTTGAAACGCGAATCGGTACTTGACACCGTTTATGCCACTCAAGAATTTCTCTGACTTAGCTGTCACTACTTGAGAGGAGAACACATTTTATGGACTCAAATTTAGATGAAGCCCTATTCCCTTTGCACGCCTCGAGAATAATCCCGATGTTCCCCTACCAAAACGAAAGGAGAACTGACTTCCCAGGGACTGTACGAGTGAGTTCCTGAGGTCCCTATAGCAACTCGAGAAGGACCCCAAGCTTCCAGCCGCAACTCGAGAAAAACCTCAATATTCTCTACACAAGGTGAGATGCGGAAAATTTCCCCTGCAGTCACAAGAGAAATCCAACATTCCCGATGGAAATGCGATTGGGCACTTGACACCCTTTATGCGACCCAAGACATTTCCTGACATAGCTGTTCCCTCTTGATTAGAGAACACAATTTATGACCTCAAGTTTAGATGAGGCCTATTCCCATTCCATGGCTCGATAGTAATCCCGATGTTCCCCTACAAAAACGAAAGGAGACTAGAATTCCCAGGGACTACAAGAGCGTGTTTTTGAGGTCTCTTTTGCAACTCGAGAAGGACCCCAAACTTCCCACTGCAACAAGAGATAAACCAAAGGATTCTGCACTCAAGGTGACATGAGGAAAATCTCCCCTGCAGAGTCTCAAGAGAAATCTCACATTCCCGCTTGAAATGCGAACAGGTACTTGACCCCCTTTATGCGACACAAGACATTCCCTGACATAGCTGTCCGTACTTGAGAGTAGAACACAATATATGAACTCAACTTTAATGAGGCCCTATTTCCCTTCCAGGCATCGCTAGTAATCCCGAATTCCCTTACTAAAACGAAAGGAGACCTGACTTCCCAGGTACTACAGAGCGAGGTACTGAGGTCCCTGTTGCAACTCGAGAAGGGACCCAAGTTTCCTGCCGCAACTTGAGAAAAACTACAATATTCTGCACTCAAGGTGAGATGAGGAAAATCTCCCCTGCAGAGTCTCAAGAGTAATCCCACATTCCCGCTTGAAACACGAACGGATAATTGACACCCTTTATGCCACTGAAGACATTCCCTAACATAGCTGTCCCCACTTGAGAGGAGAACACAATTTATGGTCTCAACTTTAGATGAGGCCCTATTCGCATTCCACGGCTCGAGAGTAATCCCAATGTTCACCTACCAAAACGAAAGGAGACAGGATTTCCCAGGGGCTACACGAGCGAGATCCTGAGGTCCCTGTCGCAACTCGAGAAGGACCCCAATCTTCCCGCCTCAACTCGAGAAAAACCACAAGATTCTGCACTCAAGGTGAGATAGGAAAATTTCCTCTGTAGAGACTCAAGAGAAATCCCACATTCGCGATAGAAACGTGATCGGGTACTTGACACACTTTGGCGACTCAAGACATTCCCTGACAAAGCTGTTCATACTTGAGAGGAGAACACAATTTATGGACTCAACTTTAGATGAGGCCCTATTCCCCTTCCACGCCTGGAGAGTAATGCCGATATTCCCCTACCAAAACAAAAGGAGACCTGACTTCCCAGGGACTACACAAGCGAGTTTCTTACTTCCATGTCGCAAACCGAGAAGGGCCCAAAACTTCCTGCCACAATACGAGAGAAACCACAAGATTCTGCACTCATGGTGAGATGAGGAAAATTTCCCCTGCAGAGTCTCAGGAGAAATCCCAATTTCCCGGTTGAAACCCGAACGGGTACTTGACACCCTTTATGTGACTGAAGACATTCCCTGTCATAGCTGTCCGCTCTTGATTGGAGAACACAATTTATGGCCTCAAAATTAGATGAGGCCCTATTCCCATTCCATGGCTGGATAATAATCCTGATGGTCCCATACCAAAACGAAAGGAGACTTGAATTCCCAGGGACTACAAGAGTGTGTTTTGAGGTCCCTTTCGTAACTCGAGAAGGACCCCAACCTTCCCGCCGCAACAAGAGAAAAACCAAAAGATTCTGCACTCAAGATGATATGAGGAAAATCTCCCCTACAGAGTCTCAAGAGAAATCTCACATTTCCCCTTCAAATGCGAACGGGTACTTGACACCCTTTATGCGACTCAAGACATTCCCAGACATAGCTGTCCGAACTTGAGAGTAGAACACAAATTATGGACTCAACAGTAATGAAGCCCTATTCTCCTTCCAGGCCTCGCTAGTAATCCTGAATTCCCCTACCGAAACGAAAGGAGACCTGACTTCCCAGGGACTACAGAGCGAGGTACTGAGGTTCCTGTCGCAACTTGAGAAGGGACCCAAGCTTCCCTCAGCAACTTGAGAAAAACCACAAAATTCTGCACTCAAGGTGAGATGAGAAAAATTTCCCCTGCAGAGTCTCAAGAGAAATCCCACATATTTGCTTGAAACGCTAAAGGGTACGTGACACCCTTTATGCGACTAAAGACATTCCCTGTCATAGCTATCCCCACTTAAGAGGAGAACATAATTTATGGGCTCAAGCATAGATGAGGCCCTATTCCCATTCCACGCCTCGAGTGTAATCCCAATGTTCCCCTACCAAAATGAAAGGAGACCTGACTTCCCAGGGACTACACCAGTGAGTTCCTGAGGTCCCTGTCGGAGCTCCAGAAAGACTCCAAGATTCCTGCCCCAACTCGATAAAAATCACAAGATTCGGCAGTAAAGGTGTGATGAGGAAAATTTCCCATGCAGAAACTCAAGAGTAATCCAACATTCCCGCTTGAAACGCGAATCATCACTTGACAGCCTTTATGCGACTCAAGACTTTCCCTGACATAGCACTTGCCACTTGAGAGGAGAACAGAGTGTATGGACTCCACTTTAGATGAGGCCCTATTCCCATTCCAAGCCTTGAGAGTAATCCTGATGTTTCCCTAACAAAACGAAAGAAGAGCAGAGTACCGAGCAACACACGAGCGAGTTCCTGAGGTCCGTGTTGCAACTCGAGGAGGACACCAAGTTTCCCGCCGAAACTCGAGAGAAACCACAATATTCACTACTCACGATGAGGTGAGGACAATTTCGCCTGCAGCATCTCAAGAGAAATCCCACATTCCTGATTGAAATTCAGTCGGGCAGTTGACAACCTTTATGCGACTCAAGACTTTCCCTGACATATCTCTTGCCACTTGAGAGGAGAACACATTTTATGGACTCAAATTTAGATGAGGTCCTATTCCCATTCCACACCTCGACAGTAATCCTGATGTTTCCCTAACAAAACGAAAGAAGAGCAGAGTTCCGAGGAACACACGAGCGAGTTCCTGATGTCTGTGTCGCAACTCGAGAAGGACACCAAGTTTCCCGCCGAAACTGGAGAAAAACCACAATATTCTCTACTCAAGATGAGGTGAGGACAATTTCGCCTGCAGCATCTCAAGAGAAATCCCACATTCCTGATTGAAATGCAGTCGGGCACTTGATACCCTTTATGCGACTCAAGACATTCCCTGACATTGCTGTCCCCACTTGAGAGGAGAACACACTTTTTGGACGCAACTTTAGATGAGGCCCTATTCCCTTTCCATGCCTTGAGAGTAATTCCGATGTTCCCCTACCAAAAGAAAAGGAGATCTGTCTTCCCAGGTCCTACACCATCGACTTCCTGAGGTCCCTGTCGCAACTCCAGAAAGACCCCAAGCTTCCCGCCGCAACTCGAGAAAAAACACAAGATTCGGCAGTAACGGAGAGATGAGGAAAATTTCCAATGTATAGAATCAAGAATAATCCAACATACCCGCTTGAAACGCGAATCGGTACTTGACACCGTTTATGCCACTCAAGAATTTCCCTGACTTAGCTGTCGCTACTTGAGAGGAGAACACATTTTATGGACTCAAATTTAGATGAAGCCCTATTCCCAATGCACGCCTCGAGAGTAAACCAGATGTTCCCCTACCAAAAGGAAAGGTGATCTGACTTTCAAGGGACTACACGAGCGAGTTCCTGAGGTCCTGTCGGAACTCGAGAAAGACCCCAAGCTACCCGCCGCAACTCGACAAAAGCCACAAGATTCGTCACTCAAGGTGAGATGAGAAAAATTTCCGCTGCACAGTCTCAAGAGAAATCCCACATTTCCGCTTGAAACTGGAACACATACTTCACACCATTTATGCGACTAAAGACATTCCCTGACATAGCTCTCCCCACTTGAGAGGAGAAAATAATTTACCGACTCAACTAAAGATGAAGCCCTATTCTCATTCCACGACTCGAGAGTAATCCCAATGTTCCATTACCAAAATGAAAGGAGACCTGACTTACCAGGGACTACACGAGCGAGTTCCTGAGGATCCTGTTCCAACTAGAGAAGGACCCCAAGTTTACTGCCAAAACTCGTGAAAAAGCACAAGCTTCTGCACTCAAGGTGAGATGACGAAAATTTCCCCTGCAGAGTCTCAAGAGAAACCCCACATTCCCGCTTGAAACCCAAATGCGAACTTCACACCCTTTATGCGATTCAAAACATTCCCTGACATAGCTGTCCCCACTTGAGAGGAGAACACAATTTATGGACTCAACTTTAGATGAGGCCCTATTCACATTCCACACCTAGAGAGTAATTCCGATCTTCCCCTACCAAAACGAAAGGTGACCTGACTTCCCAGGGACTACACGAGCGGGTTCATGAGGTCCCTGTCGCAACTCGAGAAGGACCCCAAATTCCTGCTGCAACTCTAGAAAAACACAAGATTCTGCACTCAAGGTGAGATGAGGAAAATTTCCCCTGCAGAGTCTCAAGGGAAACCCCACATTCCCTCTTGAAACTCGAACGGGTAATTCACACCCTTTATACGACTCAAGACATTCCCTGACATAGCTGTGCCGACTTGAGAGGAGAACACAATTTATGGACAAAACTTTAGATGAGGGTGAGATGAGGAAAATTTCCCATGCAGAGTCGCAAGAGAAATCCTACATTCTCGATTGAAACTCGAACTGGTACTTCACAGTATTTATACAACCCAAGACAATCCCTGACATAGCTTTCCCCATTTGAGAGGAGATTACAATTTATGGACTCAAATTTCAATGAGTCCCTATTCCCATTCGACGTCTCGAGAGTAATCCCCTTGTTCCCCTACCAAAAGGAAAGGAGACCTGACTGCCCAGGGATTACTCGAGCGAGTTCCTGAGGTCCCTGTCGCAACTCGAGAAGGACCCCAAGCTTCCCGCCGCAACTCGTTAAAAACCACAATTTGTACACTCAAAGTGAGGTGAGAAAAATTTCCCCTGCAGAGTATCAAGAGAAATCCCACATTTCCCCTTGAAACTCGAACGGGTACATGACACCTTTACGCTACTCAAGACTTTCCATGACATTGCTGTCCCCACTTGAGAGGAGAACACAATTTATGGACTCAACTTTAGATGAGGACCTATTACTGCTCATCGCCTCAACAGTAATCCCGAGGTTCCCCTACCAAAATGAAAGGAGACCTGACATCCCAGAGACTACACACGCGAGTTCCTGAGTTCCCTGTCACAACTCGAGATGGACCCCAAGCTTTCCGCCTCAACTCGAGAAAAACCACAAAATTCAGCACTCAATGTGAGATGAGGAAACTTTCCCCTGTATAGTATCAAGAGAAATCCCACATTTCCACTTGAAACGTGAACTGCTACTTGATACCCTTTATGCGAATCAAGAAATTCCCTGACATAGCTGTCCCCACTTGAGAGGAGAACACAATTAATGGACTCAACTTTAGATGAGGCCCTATTCACATTCCACGCCTAGAGAGTAAAGCCGATGTTCCCATACCAAAAGGAAAGGAGACCTGACTTCCCTGGTACTACCAGAGTGAGTTCCTGAGGTCCCTATCGCAACTCGAGAAGGACCAGAAGTTTCGAGCTGCAACTCGAGAAAAACCACAAGTTTTGCACTGAAGGTAGATGAGGAAAATTTCCCCTGCAGAGTTCCAAGGGAAATCCCACATTCCCCTTTGAAACGCGAACGGGTACTTGACATCCATTTTGCGATTAAGACATTCCCTGACATAGCTGTCCACACTTGAGAGGAGAACACAATTTATGGACTCAAATTACATGAGGCCCTATTCCTACACCACGCCTGGAGAGTAATCCCGATGTTCCCCTACCAAAATGAACGGAGATCTGACTTCCCAGGGACTACACAAGAGAGTTCCTGAGGTCCCTATGGCAACTCGAGAAGGACTCCAAGTTTACCGCCACAACTCGTGAAATAGCACAAGATTCTGCACTCAAGGTGAGATGAGGAAAATTTCCCCTGCAGAGTCTCAAGAAAAATCCCACATTCCCACTTGAAACTCGAAAGGGTACTTGACTCCCTTTATACCACTCAAGACATTCCCTGACATAGCTGTCCCCACTTGAGAGGAGAGCACAGTTTATGCACTCAACTTTAGATATGGCCCTATACCCATTCGATGCCTCGAGAGTAATCCCGATGTTCCCCTGATAAAAACGAAAGGAGACCTGACTTCACCGCACTAAAAGAGCGAGTTCCTTAGTTCCCTGTCAGAACTCGAGGAGGACCCCAATCTTCCCGCTGTAACTCGAGAAAAACCACAGGATTCTGCACTCAAGGTGAGATGAAGAAAATTTCCCCTGCAGAGTCTCAAGAGAAATCCCGCATTCCAGATTGAAACTCGAAAGGGTACTTGACACCGTTTATGCGACTCAAAACATTCCCTGGCATAGCTCTCCCCACTTGAGAGGAGAACACAATTTATGGACTCAACTTTAGAGGAATCCCTATTAACATTCCTCGCCTCGAGAGTAATCCCTATGTTCCCCTACAATAAAGAAAGGAGACATGACTTCCCAGGGACTACACTAGCGAGTTCCTGATTTCCCTGTCGCAACTCGAGAACGACCCCAAGCTTCCCACCGCTACTCGAAAGAAACCACAAGATTGTGCACTCAAGGTGAGATGAGGAAAATCTCCTCTGCAGAGTCTCAAGAGAAACCCCACATTCCCGCTTGAAACTTGAACGGGTACAGAAACCCTTTATGCGACTCAAGACATTCCCTGACAAGCTGTCACCACTTGACAGGAGAACAGACTTTAGCTCTCAAATTTAGATGAGGCCCTATTCCCACTCCACGCCTCAAGAGTAATCCTGATGTTCCCGTACCAAAACGAAAGGAGACCTGACTTCCCAGGGACGATACTAGCGATTAACTTAGGACACTGTTGCCACTGGAAAAGGACCCCAAGCTTCCCACCACAACTCAAGAGAAACCAGAAGATTCTGAACTCAAGGTGTGATGAGGAAAATATCCCCTGCAGAGACTCAAGAAAAATCGCACATTCCCGCTTGAAACTCGAACAGGTACTTCACACCCCTTTTGCGACTCAAGGCATTCCCTGACATATTTGTCCCCACTTGAGAGGAGAACACAATTAATGGAGTCACCTTTAGATGAGGCCCTATTCCCATTGCAGGCCTCGAGAGTTATCCCGATGTTCCCTACCAAAAAGGAATGAGATTGACTTCCAAGGGACTACATGAGCGAGTTCCTGAGGTCCCTGTAGCATCTCGAGAAGGACAACAAACTTCCCGCCGCAACTCGAGAAAAAGCATAAGATTCTGCACTCAAGGTGAGATGAAGAAACTTTCACCTGCAGAGTCTCAAGGGAAATCCCACATTCCCTCTTGAAACTCGATCGGGTAATTCACACCCTTTATACGACTCAAGACATTCCCTGACATAGCTGTCCCGACTTCAGAGGAGAACACAATTTATGGACAAAATTTTAGATGAGGCCCTATTCCCATTCCATGCCTCGACAAAAATCCTGATGTTCCCATACCAAAACGAAAGGAGACCTGACTACCCAGGGAATACAGGAGCGATTTCCTGAGGTCCCTGTCCCAACTCGAGAAGGACCCCATGCTTCCCGCCGCAACTCGAGAAAAACCACTAAATTCTGAACTCAGTGTGAGATGAGGAAAATTTCCCTTGCAGAGTTTCAAGAAAAATCCCACATTCCCACTTGTAACTCGAACGGGTACATCACACCCTTTATGCGACTCAAGACATTCACTGAAATAGCTCTCCCCAATTGAAAGGAGAACACAATTAATGGACTCAAATTTAGAGGAGGCCCTATTCCCATTCCATCCCTCAAGAGTAATTCCGATGTTCTGATAGCTAAAGGAAAGGAGACCTGACTTCCCAGGAATTACTTGAGCGAGTTCCTGAGGTCCCTGTCGCAACTCGAGAAACACCCCAAGGTTCCTGCCGCAACTCGAGAAAAACAACCTAATTCTGCACTCAAGGTGAGATGAGGAAAATTTCCCCTGCAGATTCTCAAGAGAAATCGCACATTCCCACTTGAAACTCGAATGGGTACTCCACATCCTGTATGCGACTAAAGACATTCACTGACATAGGTGTTCAAACTTGAGAGGAGAACACAATTTATGGATTCAACTTTAGATGGGGCCCTATACAGATTCCACGCCTCGAGAGTAATCCCCATATTCCCCTACCAAAATGAAAAGAGACTTGACTTCCCAGTGCTACACAAGTGACTTGCTGAGGTCCCTGTCGCAACTCGAGAAAGACCCCAAACTTCCCGCTGTAACTCGAGAAAAACCACAAGATTCTGCACTCAAGGTGAGATAGGAAAATTTCACCTGCAGAATCTCTAGCGAAATCCCACATTCCCGCATGAAACTCGAACGGGTACTTCACACCCTTTAGGCGACTCAAGACATTCCCTGACACAGCTCTCCCCACTTGGGAGGAGAACACAATTTATGGACTCAACTTTAGATGAGGCCCTATTCGCATTCCATGCCTCGAGAATAATCTCGGTGACCCCTAGCAAAACCAAAGGAGACCTGACTTCCCAGGTATTACTTGAGCGAGTTCCAGAGGTCCCTGTCGCAATTTGAGAAGGACCCCAAGCTTCCCGCCGCAACTCGAGAAAAACCACAAGATTCTGCACTCAAGGTGAGATGACGAATATTTCACCCACAGATTCTCAAGAGAAATCCCACATTCACGCTTGAAATTCGAACACGTACTGACACCCTTTATGTGACTCAAGACTTTTCCTGACATAGCTCTCCCCACTTAAGAGGAGAACACAATTTATGGACTCAACGTTAGATGAGGGCCTATTCCCATTCAATGCCTCGAGTATACTCCCGCTGCTCCCCTACCAAAACGAAAGTAATCCTGAGTTCCCAGGGACTACACCAACGAATTCCTGATGTCCCTGTCGCAACTCGAAAAGGACCCTAAGCTTCCCGCTGCAACTCGAGAAAAACCACAAGATTCTGCACTCAAGGTGAGATGAGGAAAATTTCCCCTGCAGAGTCTGAAGGGAATTCCCACATTCCCTCTTGAAACTCCAACGGGTAATTCACACCCTTTAGACGACTCAAGAAATTCCCTGACATAGCTGTCCCGACTTCAGAGGAGAACGCAATTTATGGACTCAACTTTAGATGAGGCCCTATTCACATTCCACGCCTTGAGAGTAATTCTGATGTTCCCCTACCAAAACGAAAGGAGACCTGACTTCCCGGGGACTACACGAGCGAGCTCCTGAGGTCCCTGTCGCAACTTGAGTAAGACCCCTTGCTTCCCGCCATAACTCGAGAAAAACCACTAAATTCAGCACTCAGGGTGAGATGAGGAAAATTTCCCCTTCAGAGTCTCAAGAAAAATCCCACATTCCCGCTTGTAACTCGAATGGGTACATCACCCCCTTTATGTGACTCAAGACATTCACTGAAATAGCTCTCCCCAATTGAAAGGAGAACACAATTTGTGGACTCAAATTTAGAGGAGGCCCTATTCCCATTCCATCCTTTGAGAGTAATGCCGACGTTCCACTACCTAAACGAATGGAGACCTGACTTCCCAGGTATTACTTGAGTGAGTTCCTGAGGTCCCTGTCGCAACTCGAGAAGCACTCCCAAGATTCCTGCAGCAACTCGAGAAAAACAACCTAATTCTGCACTCAAGGTGAGATGAGGAAAATTGCCTCTGCAGATTCTCAAGAGAAAACCTACATTCTCGATTGAAACTCGAACGGGTAATTCACAATCTTTAGACGACCCAAGACAATCCCTGACATAGCTTTCCCCGTTTGAGAGGATATTCCAATTTATGGAATCAACTTTCAATGAGTCCCTTTTCCCATTTGACGCCTCGAGAGTAATCCCCTTTTTCCCCTAGTAAAACGAAAGGAGACCTGACTACCCAGGGAATACAGGAGCGATTTCCGGAGATCCATGCCGCAACTTGAGAAGGACCCCATGCTTCCCGCCGCAACTCGAGAAAAACGACTAAATTCTGCACTCAGGGTGAGATGAGGAAAATTTCCTCTGAATAGTCTCAAGAAAAATCCCACATTCCCTGTTGAAAGTCAAATGGGTACATCACACACTTTATGTGACCCAAGATATTCACTGACATAGCTCTCCCCAGTTGAAAGGAGAACACAATTTATGGACTCAGATTTAGATGAGGCCCTATTCCTATTCCACGCCTCGAGAGTAATCTCGATGTTCCCCTACCTAAACGAAAGGAGACCTGACTTCCCAGGAACTACACAAGCGAATTCCTGAGGTCTCAGACGCACTCAAGAATGACCCCAAGCTTCCCACCGCAATTCGAGAAATATCACAAGATTCTGCACTAAAGGTGGGATGAGGAAAATTTCCCATGCAGAGTAGCAAGAGAAATCCTCTATTCCCGCTTGAAACTCGAACGAGAACTTCACACCATTTATATTTCTAAAAACTTTCCCTGACATAGCTGTCCCCATTTGAGAGGAGATCACAATTTATGGAATCAGCCTTCTTAGAGTCCCTATTCCCATTCCACACCTCGAGAGTAATCCCGATGTTCCCCTACCAAAACGAAAGGAGACCTGACTTCCCAGGAACTACTTGAGCGAGTTCCTGAGGTCTCTGCAGAAACTTGAGAAGGACCCCAAGCTTCCTGCCGCAACTCGAGGAAAACCACAAGATTCTGCACTCAAGGTGAGATGAGGAAAATTTCCCCTGCATAGTCTCAAGAGAAATCCCACATTCCAGCTTCAAACTCGAACGGATAATTGACACCGTTTATGAGACTCAAGACATTCCCTGACATAGCTGTCCCCACTTGAGAGGAGAACACACTTTATGGACTTAACTTTAGATGATTCCCTATTCCAATTCCACGCCTCGAGAGTAAACCCGATGTTCGCCTACCAAAACGAAAGGTGACCTGACTTCCAAGGGACTACACAAGCGACTTCCTTAGGTCCTGTCGCAACTCGAGAAAGACCCCAAGCTTCCCACCGCAACTCGACAAAAACCACAAGATTCGTCACTCAAGGTGAGATGAGAAAAATTTCCGCTGCACAGTCTCAAGAGAAATCCCACATTCCCGCTTGAAACGCGAACACATACTTCACACCCTTTATGCGACTAAAGACATTCCCTGACATATCTCTCCCCACTTGAGAGGAGAAAATACTTTATGGACTCAACTTAAGATGAAGCCCTATTCTCATTCCACGACTCGAGAGTAATCCCAATGTTCCGTTACCAAAATGAAAGGATACCTGACTTACCAGGGACTACATGAGCGAGTTCCTGAGGACCCTGTTCCAACTCGAGAAGGACCCCAAGGTTACCGCCAAAACTCGTGAAAAAGCACAAGCTTCTGCACTCAAGGTGAGATGACGAATATTTCCCCTGCAGAGTCTCAAGAGAAAACCCACATTCCCGCTTGAAACCCTAACGTGAACTTCACACCCTTTATGAGATTCAAGACATTCCCTGACATAGCTCTCCCCACCTGAGAGGAGAACACAATTTATGGACTCAAATTTAGATGAGGCCCTATAAACATTCCATGCCTAGAGAGTAATTGCGAAGTTCCCCTACCAAAATGAAAGGAAACCTGACTTCCCAGGGACTACACGAGCGAGTTATGGAGATCCCTGTCGCAACTCGAGATGGACCCCAAGCTTCCTGCTGCAACTCGAGAAAAGCAGAAAATTCTGCACTCAAGGTGAGATGAGGAAAATTTCCCCTGCAGAGTCTCAAGGGAAATCCCACATACCCTCTTGAAACTCGAATGGGAAATTCACACCCTTTATACGACTCAAGACATTCCCTGATATACCTTTCCCAACATCAGAAGAGAACACAGTTTATGGACTTAACTTTAGATGAGACCTTATTGACATTCCACCCCTCGAGAAAAATCCTGATGTTCCCATACCAAAACGAAAGGAGACCTGACTACCCAGGGAATTCAGGAGCGATTTCCTGAGGTCGCTGCCCCAACTCGAGAAGGACCCCAAGCTTCCCGCCGAAACTCTAGAAAAACCACAAAATTGTGCACTCAAGGTGAGATTAGGAAAATTTCCCCTACAGAGTCTCAAGAGAAATCCCACATTCACCTTTGAAACTCGGACGGGTTCTTCACACTCTTTATGCGATTCAAGACATTCCCTGACATAACTCTCCCCACTTGAGAGGAGAACACAATTTATGGACTCAACTTTAGATGATACCATACTCCAATTCCACGCATCAAGAGTAATCCCGATGTGCCCCTACCAAAACGAAAGGAGACCTGACTTCCCAGGGAATACATGAAATAGTTCCCGAGGTCCCTGTCGCAACTCGAGAAGGACACCAAGCTTTCCGCCGCAACTCGACAAAAAACCACAAGATTCTGCACTTAAGGTGAGATGAGGAAAATTTCCCCTGCCGAGTGTCAACTGAAATCCCACATTCACCCGTGAAACTCAGACGGGTACTTCACACCCTTTATGCGATTCCAGACATTCCCTGTCATAGCTGTCCCCACTTGAGAGGAGAACATACTTTATGGACTCAACATTCGATGAGGCCCGATTCCCATTCCACGCCTTGAGAGTAATCCCGATGTTCACCTACCAAAACAAAAGGAGACCTGACTTCCCAGGGATTACAAGAGAGAGGTCCTCACGTCCCTGTCGCAACTCGAGAAGGACCCCCATCTTCCCACTGCAACTCGAGAAAAACCAGAAGATTCTGCACTCAAGGTGAAATGAGGAAAATTTCCCCTGCAGAGTCTCAAGAGAAACCCCACATTCCCCCATGAAACGTGAAGGGGTACTTGAGACCCTTCATGCTACAAAAGATACAACCTGCCATAGCTGTCCCCGTTTGGAGGAGAACACAATTTCTGGACGAAACTATAGATGAGGACCTATTCCCATTCCACGCTTCAATAGTATTTCCTATGTTCCCCTACTAAAACGACAGGAGATCTGACTTCCCAGGGACTACACGAGTGAGTTCCTGAGGTTCCTGTCGCAACTCGAGAAGGACCCCAAGCTTCCCACCGCAACATGAGAAAAACCACAAGATTTTTCACTCAAGGTGAGATGAGGGAACGTAGCCCAGCAGAGTCCCAAGAGAAGTCTCACATTCCCGCTTGATAGGCGAACGGGTCCTTGACACCCTTTAAGCGACACAGGACGTTCCCTGACATAGCTGTCCCCTCTTGAGAGGAGAACACAATTTATTGAGTCAAATTTAGATGAGACCGTATTCCCATTCCACCCCTTGAGAGTAATCCCGATGTTCCCCTGCCAAAAGGAAAGGAGACCTTAATTCCCAGGCACTACACGAAAGAGTTCCTGAGGTCCCTATTGCAACTCGAGAAGGACCCCTCGCTTCCCGCTGCATCTCGACAAAAACCACAAGATTCTGCACTCAAGGTGAGATGAGGAAAATTTCCCCTGCAGAGTCTCAAGAGAAATCCCACATTCCCGCTTGAAACGCACACGGGTACGTGACATCCTTTATGCAAATCAAGACTTTCCCTGATATAGCTGTCCACACTTGAGAGGAGAACACAATTTATGGACTCACCTTTAGATGAGGCCCTATTCCCACTCATCGCCTCGAGAGTAATCCCGATGTTGCCCGACCAAAACGAAAGGAGACCTGATATCCCTGGGACTACACGCAGGATTTCCTGATGTCCCTGACGAAACTCAATAAGGAACCCAAGCTTCCGGCCGCAAATCGAGGAAAACCACAAGATTATTCACTCAAGGTGAGATGAGGAAAATTTCCCCTGCAGAGTCTCAAGAGAAATTCCACATTCCCGCTTTGAAACCCGAACTGGTGCTTGACACCCTTTATGCGACTCAAGACATTCCCTGACATAGCTGTCTCCACTTGAGAGGAGAACACAATTTATGCACTGACCTTTAGATGAGGCCCTATTCCCATTCCACCTCTCAAGAGTAATCCCGAAGTTCCCCTACCAAAACGAAAGGAAACCTGACTTCCCAGGGACTACATGAGTGAGTTCCTGAGGTCTCTGTCGCAACTCAAGGAGGACACCAAGCTTCCGGCCGCAATTCGACAAAAGCCACAAGATTCTTCACTCAAGGTGAGATGAGGAAAATTTCCCCTGAATAGTCTCAAGAGAATCCCAACATTTCTGGTTGAAAGTCGAATGGGTACTCGACACACTTTATGCGACACAAAACATTCCCTGACATACCTGTCCACACTTGAGGGGAGAACACAATTTATGGACTCAAATTTAGCAGAGGCCCTCTTACCACTCCTCACCTTGAGAGTAATAACGATGTTCCCCTACCAAACGAAAGGAGACCTGATTTCCCAGCGACACCACAACCGAGTTCCTGAGGTCCCTGTCGCCCCTTAGTTGGACCCCAAGCTTCCTAAAGATACTTCTGAAGAAACAAAAGATTGTGCACGCAAGATGAGATGAGGAAAGTTTCCCCTGCAGAGTCTCAAGAGAAAACCCACATTCCCGCTTGAAAAGCGAACGGGTAGTTGACACACTTTATGCGACTCAAGACATCCCCTGACATAGCTATCCCCATTTGAGAGGAGAAAACAATTTATGGACTAAACTTAAGATGAGGCCCTATTCGCATTCCACGCCTCGAGAGAAATCCCTATGTTCCCCTACAAAAACGAAAGGAGACCTGAATTCCCAGGGACTACACGAGCGAGTACCTGAAGTCCCTGTCGCCACTTGAGAAGGACCCCAATCTTCCAGCCGCAACTCGAGAAAAACCGCAAGATTCTGCACTCAAGGTGAGATGAGGAAAATTTCCCCTGCAGAGGCTCAAGAGAAATCCCAAATTCCTGCTTGAAACGTGAACAGGTACTTGACACACTTTATGCGACTCAAGACATCCCCTGTCATAGCTATTCCCATTTGAGAGGGAAAATAATTTATGGACTAAACTTAAGATGAGGCCTTATTTGCATTCCACGCCTCGAGAGTAATCTCGATGTTCCCCAACAAAAGTGAAAGGAGACCTGAATTCCCAGGGACTACACGAGCGAGTACCTGAAGTCCCTGTTGCTGCTTGAGAAGGACCCCAATCTTCCCGACGCAACTCGAGGAACACCACAAAAAAATCCACTCAATGCGAGATGAGGAAATTGTGCGCTGCAGAATCTCAAGAGAAATCCCACATTCCCGCATGAAAGGCAAAAGGATATTTGACACCCTTTATGCGACTGAGAAATTTCCCTCACACAGCTGTCCCCATTGGAGAGGAGAACACATGGTACGGACTCAAACCTAGAAGAGGCTCAATTCCCACTTACTGGCTCGAGAGTAATCCCGAAGTTTCCCATCCAATACAAAGGGGACCTGACCTACCTGAAGCGACACCAGAGAGTTTCTGAGGTCCCAGTTCCAACTCGAGAATTAACTCCAGCTTCCCGCCGCAACTCGAGAAACACCACAAAACTATCCCCTCAATGCGAGATGAGGAAATTGTGCGCTGCAGAATCTCAAGAGAAATCCCACATTCCCGCTTGAACGGCAAAGGGTACTTGACACCCTTTTTCAGACTTAGAAAGTTCCCTCACACAGCCGTCCCCATTGGAGAGGAGAACAGACTTTATGGACTCAACCCGAGAAGAGGCCTTATTCCTATTTAAAGTTTCGAGAATAATTCCGAAGGTCTGCATCCAACACTAAAGGGGACCTGACTTCCCTGAAGCAACCCGAGCGAGTTCCACTGGTCCCCGTTGTAACTCAACAAAAACCACCAGTTTCCGACCGCATCTCGAGAAAAACCAGAAAATTATCCCCTCAATGAGAGATGAGGAAAATGTGTGCTGCAGAATTACAAGAGAAATCCCAAATTCCCTTGAAATGCAAAAGGGTACTTGACACCATTTATGTGACTCAGAAAGTTCCCTCAAACAGCCATCCCCATTGGAGAAGGGAACACAGTTTATGGACTCAAGTCTAAAAGAGGCCGTATTCATATTTTACAGCTCGAGAGTAAAACCGAATTTCCCCTTACAACACCAAAGTGAACCTGACTACCCTGAAGCACCCGAGTGAGTTCCTGAGGTCCCCATCGAAAATCGAGAAGTATCCGAGCTTCCCGCCGCAACTCGAGAAACACCACAAAATTATCCCCTCAATGCGAGATAAGGATATACTTCACTCCAGTAACTCAAGGGAAATCCCACATTCCCGCTTGAAAGGCAAAAGGGTACTGACACCCTTTATGCGACTCACAAAGTTCCCTTACACAGCCGTCCCTATTGGAGAGGAGAACACACTTTATGTACTCAACTCGAGAAGAGGCCCTTTTCCCAATTAAGGGCACGAGAGTCATCCCGACGTTCCCAGTCCAACACAAAAAGGGACCTGACCTCCCTGAAGCAACCCGAAGGATTTACTGAGATTCCCTTCGCAACTCGAGAAGTACACCCAGCTTCCCACCACAACTCGAGAAACACCACAAAATTATCCCCTCAATGAGAGATGAGAAAATTTTGAGCTGCAGAATCTCAAGAGAAATCCCTCATTCCTGCTTGAAAGGCAAAAGGATACTTGACGCCCTTTATACGACTCAGAAAGTTCCCTCACACAGCCGTCCCAATTGGAGAGGAAAACACATTCTTTGGACTCAAAACTAGATGAGGTCCTATTCCCATTTAACGGCTCGAGACTAATCCAGAAATTCCCCTTCCAACACAAAAGGTGACCTGACTTCCCTGAAGCAACACGAGCGAGTTCCTGACGTCCCCGTGTCAACTCGAGAAATACCCCCAGCTTCACGCCGCAACTCGGGAAACACCACAAAATTATCCCCTCAATCCGAGATGAGGAAATGTTGCACTGCAAAATCTCAAGACAAATTCCACATTCCAGCTTGAAATGCGAAAGGCTAATTGACACACTTTATGCGACTTACACAGATCCCTAACATCTGTCTCCATTGGAGTGGACAACCCTCCTTAGGACTCAAATCGAGA
The DNA here is from genome assembly GCF_049115385.1 of Moschus berezovskii. Classification (NCBI taxonomy): domain Eukaryota; kingdom Metazoa; phylum Chordata; class Mammalia; order Artiodactyla; family Moschidae; genus Moschus; species Moschus berezovskii. Next base: position 112,691,090 of record NC_142467.1, on the reverse strand, counting down.
AGAGGCTCTATTCCCATTTAAGGGATCGAGAGTTAACCGGAATTTCCCTTCCATCACAAAAGTAGACCTGACTTACATGAAGCAACACGAGAGAGTCACTGAAGTCCCAGTTGAAATTCGAAAAGTACCACCGGCTACCCACCGCAACACGGGAAACACCACAAAATTATCTCCTCAGTGCGAGATGAGGAAATTTTGCGCTGCACAATCTCAAGGAAATCCCACATTCCTGCTTGAAAGGCAAAAGGTAGTTGACACCCTTTATGCGACTCAGAAAGTTCCCTCACACAGCCGTCCCCATTGGACAGGAGAATACACTTTATGGATTCAAATCGAGATGAGGCCCTAAGCCCATTTAACGGCTCGAGAATAAACCGGAAGTTGCCCTTCCAACACATAAGGGGAACTGAGTTTCCTGAAGCAACCCCAGCGAGTTTCTGAGGTCCCTGTCGCAACTCGAGAAGAACCCCCAGCTTCCCGACGCAACTCGAGAAACACCAGAAAATTATCCCCTCAATGGTAGATGAGGAAATTTTGCGCTGCAGAATCTGAAGAGAAATACCACATTCCCGCTTGAAATGCGAACAGGTACTTGACATCCTTTATGCGAATCAGAAAGTTCCCTCATACTGCCATCCCCATTGGAGAGGAGAACACAATTTACGGACTCAGATCGAGAAGAGGTCCTGTTCACATTTAGCGGGTCGACAGTAATCCTGAAGTTCCCCTTCCAACACAAAAGGGGACCTGACTTCCCTGAAGCAACACGAGCGAGTTCCTGAGGTCCCCGTCACAAGTCGAAAAAAATACCAAGCTTTACGCTGCAACTCAAGAAACACCACAAAATTTTCCCCTCAATGCGAGATGAGGATAATTTCCGCTGCAGAGTCTCAAGAGAAATTGCACATTACCGCTTGAAACCCGAATGGAACTTGACACACTTTATGCGATCCAAAAATTTCCCCCAGATAGCCGTCCACATTGGAGCAGAGAACACAATTTATCTACACAGCACTAGATGCGACCCTATTACTCTCCCGTGCCTCGAGAGGAATGGCGATGCTCCTCTTCCTACATGCAAGGAGACCTAACTGCCCTGGAATATCGAGATCGTGGTCCTGAGGTCCCCGTTGTAACTCGATAGGAACTCAATTCTTACCGCTGCAAGTCAAGAAACACCACAAAATTATCCCCTCAACGCGAGATGAGGACATTTTCCGCTGCAGCATATCAAGAGAAATCCCACATTCCCGCTTGAAAGGTGAACGGGTACTTGACACCCTTTATGCGACTCAGAAAGTTCCCTCACAGAGCCGTCCTCTTTGGAGAGGAGAACACAATTTAGGACTCAACTCAGTAAGAGGCACTATTTCCATTATAAGCCTCGAGAGTAATCCCGATGTGACTACCAAAACGAAAGAAGATCTGACTTCCCAGGGACTACAGGAGGGAGGTCCTGAGATCCCTTTCCCCTTTCGAGAAGAACCCCAAGCTTCCCACTGCAACTCGAGAAAAACCACAAGATTCTGCACTCAAGGTGTGATGAGGAAAATTTCCCCTGCAGAGTCTCAAGAGAAATCATACATTCCCGCTTGAAACACGAACGGGTACTTGACACCCTTTATGAGACTCAAGATATTCCCTGACATAGCTGTCCCCACTTGAGATTAGAACAAAATTTATTTAATCAACATAAGATAAGGCCCTATTCCCATTCCATGCCTCGGCAGTAATCCCGAGGTTCCCCTATCAAAATAAAAGGAGACATGACTTCCCAGGGACTACACGAGCGAGTTCCTGAAGTCCATGTCACAACTCGAGAGGGACCCCAAGCTTCCCGCCGCAACTCGAGAAAAACCACGGGATTCTGCACTCAAGGTGAGATGAGAAAAATTTCCCTGCTGAGTCTCAAGAGAAATCCCACATTCCGGCTTGAAATGAGAACGAGTATTGACAACCTTTATGTGACTCAAGACATTCCCTGACATAGCTGAACTCACTTGAGAGGAGAACAAAATTTATGGACTCAACCATAGATGAGGCCCTGTTCCCATTCCACATCTTGAGAGTAATACCGAGGTTCCCCTACCAAAACGAAAGGAGACCTGACTTCCCAGGGACTACAAGAGCGAGTTCCTGAGGTCCATGTCACAACTCAAGAAGGATCCCAAGCTTTCCGCCGCAACTCGAGAAAAACCACAAGATTCTGCACTCAAGGTGAGATGAGGAAAATTTCCCCTGCAGAGTCTCAAGAGAAATCCTACATTCCCCCTTGAATCGTGAATGGGTACTTCACACCCTCTAGGCAAATCAGACATTCCCTGACATAGCTGTCCCCACGTGAGAGGAGAACACAATTAATGGAATGAACTTGAGATTAGGTCCTATTCCCATTCCACGCCTTAAGCGTAATCCCAATGTTCCCATACCAAAACGAAAGGAGACCTGATTTCCCTGGGAATACAAGAGGGAGTTGCTGAGGTACTTTTCGCAAATCGAGAAGGACCCCAAGCTTCCCACCGCAACTCGAGAAAAACAACAAGATTCTGCACTCAAGGTGAGATGAGGAAAATTTCGCCTGCAGAATCTCAACAGAAATCCCTCATTCCCGCTGGAAATGCCAACGGGTACTTCACACAATTTATGTGACTCAAGACTTTCCCTGACATAGCTCTCCGCAGTTGAGAGGAGAAAACAATTTATGGCCTCAACTTGAGATGAGGCCCTGTTCAGATTCCAGGCCTTGAGAGTTATCCCGAGGTTTCCCTACATCACGAAAGAGACCTGACTTCCCAGGGAATACAGGAATGAGTTCCTGAAGTAACTGTCGCAATTTGAGTAGGACCCCTAGCTTCCCACCGCAACTCAAGAAAAACCACAAGATTCTGCACTCAAGGTGACATGAGGAAAAATTCCCCTGCACAGTCTCAAGAGAATTCCCACATTCCCGCTTGAAACGCGAACGGGTACTTGACACCCTTTATGCGACACAAGACATTCCCTGACATAGCTGTCCCCACTTGAGAAGAGAACACATTTTATGGACTCATCTTTAAAAGAGGCCCTATTCCCATTCCATGCCTCCAGAGTAATCCCAATGTTCCCCTACCAAAGCGAAATGAGACCTGACTTCCCAGGGAGTACACGAGCGAATTCCTGAGGTCCCTGTCGCAACTCGAGAAGGACCCCAAGCTTTCCGCCGCAACTCGAGAAAAACCACAAGATCCTGCACTCAGTGTGAGATGAGGAAAATTTACCCTGCAGAGTCTCAAAGGAAATCCCACATTCCCGCTTGAAACGCAAACGAGTTCTTAACACCCTTTATGCGACTCAAGGCATTCCTTGAAATAGCTGTCCCCACTAGAGAGGAAAACCCAACTAATGGACTCAATTTTATGAGGCCCTATTCCCATTCCACGCCTCCAGAGTAATCCTTATGTTCCCTTTCCAAAACGAAATGAGACTTGACTTCCCAGGTACTACACGAGCGAGTTCCTGAGGCCCCTGTCGCAACTCAAGAAGGACCGCAAGTTTCAGCCACAACTCGAGCAAAACCGCAAGATTCTGCAGTCAAGGTGAGATGAGGAAAATTTCCCCTAGAGGGTCACAAAAGTTATCCCACATTACCGCTTGAAACTCGAACGGGTACTTGACACCATTTTACGAATCAGAACATACCCTGGCATAGCTGTCTCCACTTGAGAGGAGAACACAGTTTATGGACTCAACTTGAGATGATGCCCTATTCCCATTCCACCCCTCGAGAGTAATCCCGATGTTCTCCTACCAAAACCAAAGCAGAATTGACTTTCCAGGGACTACACGAGCGAGTTCCTGAGGTCCCTGTCCCAACTCGAGAAGGACCCCAATCTTCCCGCCGCAACTCGAGAAAAAACACAACATTGTTCACTCATGGTGAGATGAGGAAAATTTCCCTTACAGAGTCTCAAGAGAAATCCCACATTCCCTTTTAAACTCGAACGGGCTCTTGACACTATTTCTGCGACACAAAAAGGACCCTTATAAGCTGTCCCCACTGGAGAGAAGCACACAATTAACGGACTCTTCTCTAGATGAGGCCCAATTCACATTCAATGCCTCGAGGGAAATCCCGAAGTAGCCTTTCCAACTGGAAAGGAGACCTGACTTCCCTGGAGCAACACGAGCGATTTCTTGAGATCCCCGTCGCAACCTGAAAGGGACCCCAAGCTTCCAGCCGCAACTCGAGAAAAACCACAAGATTCTCCCCTCAATGCGAGATGAGGAATATTTCTGCTGCAGAGTCTGAAGAGAAATCACACATTCCCCCTTGAAACTCAAAAGGGTACTTTAAACCCATTCTTTGACACACAAAGATCCCTGACTAATCCGTCCCACTGGAGAGGAACACACAATTAAACGACTCAACACAAGATGATGACCAAATCATTGTCCACGCCACGATTGGAATCCCGAGGTTCCCCTTCCAACACGATTGGAGACTTGACGTTCCTGGGGCAAAAGGAGGGAATTGCTGAGTTCCCTGAAGCAATTGAGAAGGAGCCAAAGTTTCCCCCCGCAACTCGAGAAAAACCATAAGATTTTGCACTCAAGGTGAGATGAGGAAAATATCCCATGCAGAGTCCCAAGAGAAATCCCACATTCCCGCTTGAAACTCGAAAGGGTACATGACACCCTTTATGAGACTCAAGACATTCCGTGACATATCTGTCGCCACATGAGAGGAGAACAAAATTTATGGACTGAACTTTAGATGAGGCCGTATTCCCATTCCATGCTCGAGAGTAATCCCGACATCCCCTACCAAAACGAAAGGAGATCTGACTTCCCAGGGACTACAATAGCGAGTTCCTGATATCACCTCGCAACCCGAAAGGCACCACAAGCTTCAAGCCGCAAAACGAGAAAAACCACAAGATTCTCCCCTCAATGCGAGAGGAGGAACATTTCTGCTGCAAAGTCTCAAATGAAATTACACATTCCTGCTTGAAACTCGATAGGGACCTGAAACTCTTTCTGTTCTGCAACAGAAAAAGATCCCGGACTAAGCAGTCCTCTCTGGAGAGGAGCACACAATTATAGGACTCAACACAAAATGAGAAGCAAATCACATTCCACGCCACGATTGGAATCCTGAGGTTCCCCTTCCAACACGATTGGAGACCTGCCGTCACTGGATAGCATGAGAGAGTTTCTGAGGCCCCCATCACAACTCGAGAAGGCCCCCAAGCTTCCTGCCGTAACTCGAGACAAACCACAAGATTGTGCACTCAAGGTGTGATGAGGAAAATTTTCCCATGCTAAGTCTGAAGAGAAATCCGACATTCCCGCTTGAAACTCGAACCAGTACTTAACAAACTATTTGCAATCCAAAACATTCCTTGACACAGCTGTCCCCACTGGAGAGAAGAACACAATTTATGGACTCAATGTTAGATGAGGCTGTATTCCCATTCTACACCTCGAGTGTAATCGCGAAGCTCGCCTTGCAAAAAGAAAAGTGACCTGACCTCCCTGAAGTAAAAAGAGCTAGGTTCTGACGTCACTGTCTCAACTCGAGAGCGATTACAAGCTTCTCACCGCAACTCGATAAAAACCATGAGATTCCCCCATCATTGCAAGATGAGGAATTTTCTGCTGCAGAGTCTAAATAGAAAAACTACATTACCGCTTGAAATTAGAATGGGTACTTGACACCCTTTCTACAACAATAAAAGTTGCCTGAATAAGCCGTCCCTACTGGAGAGGAGCATATAATTTAAGGACTCGTCTCTAGATGACTTCCAATTGTCACTCCACGCCTAGAGAATAATCCTGAAGTTTCCCTCCAACAGGCAAGGAGACCTGACTTCCCTGGGGCATGACTAGCGAGTAACTGAGGTCCTTGTCACAACTCGAGAAGGACCCAAAGCTTTCCGCTGCAGCTCGAGAAAAACCACAAGATTCTGCACTCAAGGCAAGATGAGGAAAATTTCCCCTGCAGAGTCTAAAGAGAAATCACCCATTCCGGCTTGAAACTTGAACAGATACTTGACACCCTTTATGCGACTCAAGACATTACCTTACATAGCTGTCCACACTTGAGAGTAGAACAAAATTTCTGGACTCAACTTTAGATGAGACCCTATTTCCTTTCCCCGCCTCAAGAGTAATCCCGAAGTTCCCTTACCAGAGGAAAGGAGACCTGACTTCTCAGGGACAACACGATCGTGTCCCTGAGTTGCCCGTTGAAAGTAGAAATGGAACCCAAGCTTCCTCCGCAACTCAAGAAAAACCACAAGATTCTTCACTCCAGGTGAGATGAGGAAAATTTCCCCTACAGAATCTCAAGAGAAATCTCACATTCCCTTTTAAACTCGAACGGGCACTTGACACTATTTCTGCGACACAAAAAGGACCCTTACTAAGCCGTCCCCACTGGAGTGGAGCACACAATTAATGGACTCATCTCTAGATGATGCCCATTTCACATTCGACACCTCGAGAGAAATCCTGAAGTACACTTTCCAACAGGAAAGGAGAAGTGACTTCCCTGGGGCAACACCTGCGATTTCCTGAGATACCCATAACAACCTGAAAGAGACCCCAAACATCCAGCCACAACTCGAGAAAAACCACAAGATTCTCCCCTCAATGCGAGATGAGGAATATTTCTGCTGCAGAGTCTCAAGAGAAATCACACATTCCCCCTTGAAACTCGAAAGGGTACTTCAAACCCTTTCTTTGACACACAAAAATCCCTGACTAACCCGTCCCACTGGAGAGGAACACACGATTAACCAACTCAACACAAGATGATGCCCAAATCACTGTCCACGCCACGATTGGATTTCCAAGGTTCCCCTTCCAACACGATTGGAGACCTGAGGTCCCAGAGGCAACACGAGTGAATTCCTGAGTTCCCCGTAGCAATCGAGAAGGAACCAAAGTTTCCCGCCTCAACTCGAGAAAAACCATAAGATTCTGCACTCAAGGTGAGATGGGGAAAATATCCCATTTAGAGTCCCACGAGAAATCCCACATTCCTGCTTAAACTCGAAAGGGTACATGACACCCTTTATGAGACTCATGACATTCCATGACATAGCTGTCGCCACATGAGAGGAGAACACAATTTATGGACTGAACTTTAGATGAGGCCGTATTCCCATTCCATGCCTCGAGAGTAGTACCGAAGATCCCCTACCAAAAGGAAAGGAGACCTGACTTCCCAGGGACTACACGAGTGAGTTCCTGATATCACCGTCAAAAACGGAAAGGGACGCCAAGCTTCAAGCTGTAACTTGAGAAAAACCACAAGATTCTCACTTCAATGCAAGTTGAGGAACATTTCTGCTGCAGAGTCTCAAGTGCAATCACACATTCCTTACTTGAAACCCGAACGGATACTTGACACACTTTATGCGACTCAAGACATTTCCTGACATACCTGTCCCCACTTGAGAGGAGAACACAACTTATGGACTCAAATTTAGATAAGGCCCTATTCTCATTCCACGCCTCAAGAGAAATCCCGAAGTTCCCCTACCAGAGGAAAGGAGACCTGATTCCCAGGGACAACACGAGCGTGTCCCTGGGGTGCATGTTGTAAGTCGAAAAGGACCCCAAGTTTCCACCGCAACCCGAGAAAAACCACAAGATTCTTCACTCAAGGTGAGATGAGGAAAATTTCCCCTGCAGAGTCTCAAGAGAAATCCCACATACCCTTTTAAACTCGAACGGGCACTTGACACTATTTCTGTGACACAAAAAGGACACTTACTAAGCCGTCCCCACTGGAGAGGAGCAAACATTTAACAGACTCATCTCTGGATGTGGCTCAATTCACATTCGATGCCTAGAGTGAAATCCTGAAATACCCTTCCCAACTGGAAAGAAGACCTGACTTCCCTGGGGCAACACGAGCGATTTCCTGAGATCCCCGTCACAACCCGAAAGGGATTCCAAGGATCCAGCCGTAACTCGAGAAAAACCACAAGATTCTCCCCTCAATGCGAGATGAGAAATATTTCTAAGGCAGAGTCTCAAGAGAAATCATACATTTACCCTTGAAACTCGAAAGGGTACTTAAACCCTTTCTTTGACACAAAAAGATCCCAGACTAATCCGACCCCACTGGAGAGGAACACACAATTAACGGACGCAACACAAGATGATGCCCAAATCACATTCCATGCCACGAGCGGTATCCCGAGGTTCCTCTTCCAACACAGTTGGAGACCGGATGTCTCTGGGGCAACATGAGCGAATTCCTGAGATACCGTCACAATCCAGAAGGAGCCTAAGCATCCCACCGCAACTCGAGAACAACCACAAGATTCTCCACTCAAGGTGAGCTGAGTCAAATTTCCCATGGAGAGTCCCAAGAGAAATCCCACATTCCCGCCGTAAATTCGAAAGGGTCCATGACACCCTTTATGTGACTCAAGACATTCCCTGACATAGCTGTCGCCACATGAGAGAACAAAATTTATGGACTGAACTTTAGATGAGGCCGTATTCCCATTCGATGCCTCGAGAGTAATCCCGAAATCCCCTACCAAAACGAAAGGAGACCTCACTTCCCAGGGACTACATGAGCGAGTTCCTGATATCACCGTCACAACCCGAAAGGGACCCCAAGCTTCAAACCACAACACGAGAAAAACCACAAGATTCTCCCCTCAATGCGAGAGGAGGAACATTTCTGCTGCAGAGTCTCAAGAGAAATCACACATTCCTGCTTGAAACTCGAGAGGCTACTTGAAACCCTTTCTGAAACACAAAAAGATCCCGGACTAAGCCGTCCCCACTGGAGAGGAGCACACAATTATCGGACTCAACACGAGAAGGAAATCATATTCCACGCCACGATTGGAATCCCGAAGTTCTCCTTCCAATATGATCGGAGACCTGCCATCCCTGGGATAACAAGAGCGAGTTTCTGAGGTCCCCATCCCAACTCGAGAAGGCCCCCAAGCTTCTTGCTGCAACTCGAGAAAAACCACATGATTGTGCACTCAAGGTGTGATGAGGAAAATTTTCCCATGCTAAGTCTGAAGAGAAATCCCACATTCCTGCTTGAAACTCTAAATGGTACATGACACCCTTTATGCGACTCAAGACATTCCCTGACATAGCTGTCGCCACATGAAACGAGAAAAAATTTATGCACTCAAATTTAGATGAGGCTGTATTCCCATTCCATGCCTCGAGAGTAATCCCGAAATCCCCTACCAAAACCGAAGGAGACCTGACTTCCCAGGGACTACACGAGCGAGTTCCTGACATCACTGTCACAACCCAAAAGTGACCCCAAGCTTCAAGCCGCAACACATTTCTGCTGCAAAATCTCAAGAGAAATCACACATTCCTGCATGAAACTCGATAGGGTACTTGAAACCCTTTCTGAAACACAAAAAGATCCCGAATTAAGCCATCCCCACTGGAGAGGAGCACACAATTATCGGACTCAACACAAAATGAGAAGCAAATCACATTCCACACCACGATTGGAATCCCGAGGTTCCCCTTACAACACGATTGGAGACCTGCCGTCCCTGGGATAACACGAGCGACTTTCTGCGGTCCCCGTTGCAACTCGAGAAGGACCCCAAGTTTCCCGCTGCAACTCGAGAATAACCACAAGGTTCTTCACTCAAGGTGAGATGAGGAAAATTTTCCCTGCAGAGTCTCAACAGAAATCCTACATTCGCGCTTGAAATTCGAACGGATACTTGACACCCTTTATGCGACTCAAGACATTCCCTGACATAGCTTTCCCCACTTGAGAGGAGAACACAATTTCTGGACTCAACTTTAGCTGAGGCCTTTTTCCCATTCCACACTTCAAGAGTAATCCCGAAGCCCCCTGGCAGAGGAAAGGATACCTGACTTCCCAGGGACAACACGAGTGTGTCCCTTAGGTGCCCATTGTAAGTCGAAGAGGACCCCAAGCTTCCGACGCAACTCGAGACAAACCACAAGATTGTGCACTCAAGGTGTGATGAGGAAAATTTTCCCATTCTGTGTCTCAAGAGAAATCCCACATTCCCGCTTGAAACTCGAACCAGGACTTGACACACTATTTGCTACCCAAGACATTCCTTGACACAGCTGTCCCCACTGGAGAGAAGAACACAATTTATGGACTCAATTTTAGATGAGGCCGTATTACCATTCTAGACCTCGAGTGTAATCCCGAAGCTCTCCTTGCAAAAAGAAAAGTGACCTAACCTCCCTGAAGTAAACAGAGCTAGGTTCTGAGGGAACTGTCTCAACTTGAGAGGGACTACAAGCTTCCTGCATCAACTTGATAAAAACCACGAGATTCCCACATCAGTGCGAGATGAGGAATATTCTGCTGCAGAGTCTCAAGGGAAAACCCACATTACCGCTTGAAATTCGAACGGGTACTTGACAACATTTCTGCACCCATAAAAGTTCCCTGACTAAACCGTCCCTACTGGAGAGGAGCACACAATTTAAGGACTCATTTCTAGATGACTTCCATTTGCCATTCCACGCCTGGAGAATAATCCCAAAGTTTCCCTTCCAACACGTAAGGAGACCTGACTTCCCTGGAGCAGGTCCAGTGAGTAACTGCGGTCCCCGTCGGAACTCGAGAAGGACCCAAAACTTCCCGCCGCAACTAGAGAAAAACCACAAGATTCTGCACTCAAGGCAAGATGAGGAAAATTTCCCATATAGAGTCTCAAGAGAAATCCCACATTCCCTCTTGAAACTCGAACGGATACTTGACACCATTTATGCGACTCAAGACATTCCCTGACATAGCTGTCCCCACTTGAGAGGAGAACACAATTTCTGGACTCAACTTTAGATGAGGCCCTATTCCCATTCCACGTCTCCAGAGTAATCCCAAAGTTCCCCTACCAGAGGCAAGGAGACCTGACTTCCCAGGGATAATACGAGCGTGTTCCTTGGGTGCCCGTTGTAAGTTGAAAAGGACCCCAAGCTTCCGCCTCAACTCGAGAAAAAATATAAGATTCTGCACTCAAGGTGAGATGAGGAAAATTTTCCCTGCAGAATCTCAAGAGAAATCCCACATAACCTTTCAAACTCTAATGGGTATTTAACATTATTCCTGCGACACCAAAAGGACCCTTACTAAGCCGTACCCACTGGAGAGGAGCACACAATTAACAGACTCATCATTAGATGAGGCCCAATTCACATTCGTCGCCTCGAGTGAAATCCGAAAGTACCCTTTCCAACAGCACATGAGACCTGATTTCCCTGGGGCAACATGAGCGCTTTCCTGAGATCTCCATCTCAACCCAAAAGGGACCCCAAGCATCCAGCCGTAACTCGAGAAAAACCAGATGATTCTCCCCTCAATGCGAGATGAGGAATATTTCTGCTGCAGAGTCTCAAGAGAAATCGTATATTCCCGCTTGAAACTCAAAGGGTACTTTAAACCCTTTCTTTGACACAAAATAGATCCCTGACTAATCCGTCCCCACTAGAGAGGAACACACAATTAACGGACTCAACAAAAGATGATGCCCAATTTACATTCCACGTCACGAGTGGAATCCCGAGGTTCCTCTTCCAACATAATTGGAGACCGGACGTCCATGGGGCAACATGAGCGAATTCTTGAGGTACCGTCACATTCAAGAAGGAGCCAAAGCATCCCGAAGCAACTCGAGAAAAACTGTAAGATTCTGCACTCAAGGTGAGCTGAGGAAAATTTCCCATGGAGAGTCCCAAGAGAAATCCCACATTACCGCCGTAAACTCGAAAGGGTCCATGACACCCTTTATGTGACTCAAGACATTCCTTGACATAGCTGTAGCCACATGAGAGGAGAAAAATTTATGGACTCAACTTTAGATGAGGCCGTATTCCCATTCCCTGCCTCGAGAGTAATCCTGAAATCCCCTCCCAAAACCAAAGGAGACCTGACTTCCCAGGGACTACATGATCGAGTTCCTGATATCACCGTTGCAACCTGAAAGGGACCCCAAGCTTCAAGCCGCAACATGAGAAAAACCACAAGATTCTCCCCTCAATGCGAGATGATGAACATTTCTGCTGCAGAGTCTCAAGGGAAATCACACATTCCTGCTTGAAACTCGATAGCCTTTTTAAACCCTTTCTGAAACACAAAAAGAACCCAGACTAAGCCGTCCCCATTGGAGAGGAGCACACAATTATCGGACTCAACACAAAATGAGAAGCAAATCACATTCCATGCCATGATTGGAATCCCGAGGTTCCCCTTGCAACACGATGGGAGACCTGCCGTCCCTGGGATAACACCAGCGAGTTTCTGTGGTCCCCGTCGCAACTTGAGAAGGACCATAAGCTTCGCGCCACAACTCGAAACAAACCACAAGACTGTGCACTCAAGGTGTGAAGAGGAAAATTTTCCCATGCTTAGACTGAAGAGAAATCCTACATTCCCGCTTGAAACTCGAACCAGGACTTGACACACTATTTGCGACCCAAGACATTCCTTGACACAGCTGTCCCCACTTGAGAGAAGAACACAATTAATGGACTCAATTGTAGATGAGGCTGTATTCCCATTATACTCCTTGAGTGTAATCCCGAAGATCTCCTTGCAAAAAGAAAAGTGACCTGACCTCCCTGAAGTAAAATGAGCTAGGTTCTGAGGTCACTGTGTCAACTTGACAGGGACTACAAGCTTCCCGCAGCAACTCGATAAAAACCACGAGATTCCCACATCAATGCGAGTTGAGGAATTTTCTGCTGCAATGTCTCAAGGGAAAACCCACATTACCGCTTGAAATTCGATCAGGACCTTGACACCCTTTCTCAAACCATAAAAGTTCCTTGACTAAGCCGTCCCTGCTGGAGAGGAGCACACAATTTATGGACTCATCTCTAGATGATGTCCAATTGCCATTCCACGCCTTGAGAATGATCCGGAGACTTCCGTTCCAAAACACAAAGAGATCTGACTTCCCTGGGGCATGACCAGCAAGTAACTGAGTTCCCCATCGCAACTCGAGAAGGACCGCAAGCTTCCAGCCGCAACTCGAGAAAAAACACAAGATTCTGTACTCAAAGCGAGATGAGGAAAATTTCCCCTGCAGAGTCTCAAGGAAATCCTGTATTCGTGCTTGAAATTCGAACGGACACTTAACTCCCTTTATACGAATCAAGACATCCCCTAACATAACTGTCCCCACTTGAGAGGAGAACACAATTTCTGGACTCAAATTTAGCTGAGGCCTTTTTCCCATTCCACGCTTCAAGAGTAATCCCGAAGTCCCCTACCAGAGGAAAGGAGACCTGACTTCCCAGGGACAACACGAGCTTGTCCCTTAGGTGCCCGTTGTAAGTCGAAGAGGACCCCAAGCTTCCGACGCAACTCGAGACAAACCACAAGATTGTGCACTCAAGGTGTGATGAGGAAAATTTTCCCATTCTGTGTCTCAAGACAAATCCCACATTCCCGCTTGTAACTCGAACCAGGACTTGACACACTATATGCGACCCAAGACATTCCTTGACACAGCTGTCCCCACTGGAGAGAAGAACACAATTTATGGACTCAATTTTAGATGAGGCCGTATTACCATTCTAGACCTCGAGTGTAATCCCGAAGCTCTCCTTGCAAAAAGAAAAGTGACCTAACCTCCCTGAAGTAAACAGAGCTAGGTTCTGAGGGAACTGTCTCAACTTGAGAGGGACTACAAGCTTCCTGCATCAACTTGATAAAAACCACGAGATTCCCACATCAGTGCGAGATGAGGAATATTCTGCTGCAGAGTCTCAAGGGAAAACCCACATTACCGCTTGAAATTCGAACGGGTACTTGACAACATTTCTGCACCCATAAAAGTTCCCTGACTAAACCGTCCCTACTGGAGAGGAGCACACAATTTAAGGACTCATTTCTAGATGACTTCCATTTGCCATTCCACGCCTGGAGAATAATCCCAAAGTTTCCCTTCCAACACGTAAGGAGACCTGACTTCCCTGGAGCAGGTCCAGTGAGTAACTGCGGTCCCCGTCGGAACTCGAGAAGGACCCAAAACTTCCCGCCGCAACTAGAGAAAAACCACAAGATTCTGCACTCAAGGCAAGATGAGGAAAATTTCCCATATAGAGTCTCAAGAGAAATCCCACATTCCCTCTTGAAACTCGAACGGATACTTGACACCATTTATGCGACTCAAGACATTCCCTGACATAGCTGTCCCCACTTGAGAGGAGAACACAATTTCTGGACTCAACTTTAGATGAGGCCCTATTCCCATTCCACGTCTCCAGAGTAATCCCAAAGTTCCCCTACCAGAGGCAAGGAGACCTGACTTCCCAGGGATAATACGAGCGTGTTCCTTGGGTGCCCGTTGTAAGTTGAAAAGGACCCCAAGCTTCCGCCTCAACTCGAGAAAAAATATAAGATTCTGCACTCAAGGTGAGATGAGGAAAATTTTCCCTGCAGAATCTCAAGAGAAATCCCACATAACCTTTCAAACTCTAATGGGTATTTAACATTATTCCTGCGACACCAAAAGGACCCTTACTAAGCCGTACCCACTGGAGAGGAGCACACAATTAACAGACTCATCATTAGATGAGGCCCAATTCACATTCGTCGCCTCGAGTGAAATCCGAAAGTACCCTTTCCAACAGCACATGAGACCTGATTTCCCTGGGGCAACATGAGCGCTTTCCTGAGATCTCCATCTCAACCCAAAAGGGACCCCAAGCATCCAGCCGTAACTCGAGAAAAACCAGATGATTCTCCCCTCAATGCGAGATGAGGAATATTTCTGCTGCAGAGTCTCAAGAGAAATCGTATATTCCCGCTTGAAACTCAAAGGGTACTTTAAACCCTTTCTTTGACACAAAATAGATCCCTGACTAATCCGTCCCCACTAGAGAGGAACACACAATTAACGGACTCAACAAAAGATGATGCCCAATTTACATTCCACGTCACGAGTGGAATCCCGAGGTTCCTCTTCCAACATAATTGGAGACCGGACGTCCATGGGGCAACATGAGCGAATTCTTGAGGTACCGTCACATTCAAGAAGGAGCCAAAGCATCCCGAAGCAACTCGAGAAAAACTGTAAGATTCTGCACTCAAGGTGAGCTGAGGAAAATTTCCCATGGAGAGTCCCAAGAGAAATCCCACATTACCGCCGTAAACTCGAAAGGGTCCATGACACCCTTTATGTGACTCAAGACATTCCTTGACATAGCTGTAGCCACATGAGAGGAGAAAAATTTATGGACTCAACTTTAGATGAGGCCGTATTCCCATTCCCTGCCTCGAGAGTAATCCTGAAATCCCCTCCCAAAACCAAAGGAGACCTGACTTCCCAGGGACTACATGATCGAGTTCCTGATATCACCGTTGCAACCTGAAAGGGACCCCAAGCTTCAAGCCGCAACATGAGAAAAACCACAAGATTCTCCCCTCAATGCGAGATGATGAACATTTCTGCTGCAGAGTCTCAAGGGAAATCACACATTCCTGCTTGAAACTCGATAGCCTTTTTAAACCCTTTCTGAAACACAAAAAGAACCCAGACTAAGCCGTCCCCATTGGAGAGGAGCACACAATTATCGGACTCAACACAAAATGAGAAGCAAATCACATTCCATGCCATGATTGGAATCCCGAGGTTCCCCTTGCAACACGATGGGAGACCTGCCGTCCCTGGGATAACACCAGCGAGTTTCTGTGGTCCCCGTCGCAACTTGAGAAGGACCATAAGCTTCGCGCCACAACTCGAAACAAACCACAAGACTGTGCACTCAAGGTGTGAAGAGGAAAATTTTCCCATGCTTAGACTGAAGAGAAATCCTACATTCCCGCTTGAAACTCGAACCAGGACTTGACACACTATTTGCGACCCAAGACATTCCTTGACACAGCTGTCCCCACTTGAGAGAAGAACACAATTAATGGACTCAATTGTAGATGAGGCTGTATTCCCATTATACTCCTTGAGTGTAATCCCGAAGATCTCCTTGCAAAAAGAAAAGTGACCTGACCTCCCTGAAGTAAAATGAGCTAGGTTCTGAGGTCACTGTGTCAACTTGACAGGGACTACAAGCTTCCCGCAGCAACTCGATAAAAACCACGAGATTCCCA